>NC_058506.1:10662317-11287317 GCF_020382885.2 Scatophagus argus | reverse complement strand
AACGTTACCTCAGGGTTCATCGTAGCAGCTTTCAGCAGCTTTCACACTCTGAATCTTGAATACTATAAAATAAGAATGTTATTTTAGCTAAACTGATCCTACACTTTACAGTTCTGTACTTTACTTTCCATCACTGCAATTACCAGGAAAAATAATAAAAAACAGAAAACTAGTTTGTTATTCAATAAGCGGTCCATCAGTCTGATGTCAGGATTACCAGGATATATCAAGTGGTGATGCAGGCTCCCTCTAGTCGCCTCCCATTAAAAACCTTTTGTTTCCATATTAAATGTGGCTTGTACACTTTATCACTTTTTATAACTATTTTTAGACTTTTATCCAAACATGGTTAATTATAGCAATGTTTAAAATCTAAATCCAGGATAGTATCTAATATTGGTACCACAACTCCTCCACCTTCAGTGACACATGTGTAGTTTTATATTTACTGAAGTCAGATCATTTTTAATCTCTTTCTGTCAGAAAGTGTTTAATATTTCACCAAATAAAAAGAGCAGATTGTTATGTCTTTTCAAATGCTTTTCTTGTAGGGGGTTTTAAATATGCCTTAACTATACAGCTGACCAGATAAAAGGTGGCAGCAGATCACTTGTGATGGCTTTGGGTGAGCTGAAAGCTGGATGTATTTGATATAAATGACTGAATCCTATTTATTACTGTGTGTTTATGTTTCCTATCTCTCTAGCAGCCACAGCAGCTCTGAGAGACAGCTCTTGGCTCGTCTCTGTGTTGTTAAACGACGCCAGGTCCTTCGTGGCCCTGCCTACATGTTCTCTTCTCCTTCAGTCAGCCCGTCAGAGGTTGAGCAGCGTTTCCTGGAGGCAGCTGAGTATGGCAACATACCAGAGGTGCGGCGCATGCTGCTGCATGTGCCCAACTTGAACGTCAACGCTGTGGACTACATGGGCCAGAATGCACTGCAGCTGGCTGTGGCCAACGAACATCTAGAGGTGACGGAGCTGCTGCTGGGGAGGGCAGACATGTCCAGAGTGGGTGACGCCCTCCTGTTAGCCATCAGTAAGATGTGTCCATTTGTGAATGTGTCTATACAAGGGCCAAAAGCATATTTAAAGGGTTAACCACATGTGGCTGAAAGCTGATGATGCACTGCTCCCTTTGGATCAAATGTTCAAATATAGTCTTCCACCAAATGTCAAAAAGTCTTCAGAGGCTTTGTAGCCATGTTAACATAGTTTATCAACTTAGCCTATGAATCTAAGAGAGGAGGAAGCTGTAATCAAAAATAAAACACAGACACATTCCAGAGCACTTAGCCTGTAGTAAACATTTTGCATGATTCAGTGGAACTGAATTTACTTATCCACACTTGCTTGAGAAAAGTTTACTTTTAAATGCATTTGCAGGAGGTTGAATAAATCCAAGATCTTAATTTAAAAAGAATAAAAAATAAAAAATAAAAATTCAGCTTCCAGCGTATTCTCGTCTCAGGTAGTCACATACTGATGCTTTGTCATGCCCTTGTTCATCTCATCCAGACACACAATGTACCCTTTGGAATCTGTAGTCAGTGTACAAAGCCTTCCTTTTAGCTTTTGCGCTACATGCCTTACTGTGTCTAGATGACATGCTGAGGGATGCACCAAAATGGCAGTATGTAACGCTCTTAGAATAAGTTTCGTGAGTTGTGAAAACACAGTTCCTAGCTGAAACATCTCAGAAATATACATTACATGCCTTAATTTACAGGAGAGTCACAAAAGATGTTAGAAAAAGTTTGTTAGAAGTGTGAAGCTCACAGTATTTTTAAGTGAAGCAACATGGGTTTGTTGAGTTACTGTTAAGGCACTACTTTTTAACTGATTGTTACTTTATATGTATGCTTTAGAGTCATCTCATCAAGACAAATTCTAACTAAATATATTGAAAACTAAAGACTGCTGAAAAAAAACTTCCCAGGGGCATCATGCTCTACAGGTACCAGACCAGGCCAACAGCTTTGCCTGTGTTTGTGTGTGCTGTAGGTAAAGGTTATATTCGTATCACAGAGGCCCTGTTGTCTCACCCCGCGTTTAGAGATGCCCGTCGTCTGACAGCAAGCCCTGCACAAGTAGACATGTTGGACGACTTCTACGCTTATGATGAGGATGGGACGAGGTAAGACAGTTAAAAGACAAGGTTAAAAATGTTGTTCCCTTTGACAGCAGTGCAACCTTGGTCCAATAAATATTTAAATTCCCTGCCATGAGGGCCCTCCTGAACTCTCTTGACTGTTCAAAGGGCTGTGTAGTGATTTCTGCATGCAATAGATGCTGGAGTTCAGAGTCAGAGACTAAGATCCAGTAACTTCCTAAACTCTTCACTGGTTGTCTGGCCAAGCAATAATTTGGTATATAACCACCCATAAAATCTCCATGTCTCTGATTTATATAAACAGATGTTTTTGCTGTCTAAATATTTATAAGGTCTTTATCCTTGTGTGTGTATACATCCCCACAGGTTCTCTCATGATGTTACTCCATTGATCCTGGCAGCACACTGCCAGGAGTACGAGATAGTTCACACCCTGCTGAATAAAGGGGCTCGTATTGATCCTCCCCATGACTACTTCTGTGGGTGCGACTCCTGTAACTACCAGCAGCAGTTTGACTCCTTCAGCCACTCGCGGTCAAGGATAAATGCCTACAGAGGACTTGCCAGTCCAGCTTACCTCTCCCTGTCCAGTGAGGACCCGGTGCTGGCAGCCTTGGAGCTCAGCAACGAACTGGCTATGCTGGCTGATATTGAGAAAGAATTTAAGGTGCAAATGTTATTAAGGATAGTAGAGAATCATCATAGGAAACAATGGAGCACAGAAAAGCAAAGATGCAAGCACAGCAAGACTTTCAGTTTCTGCAATCGCTGGTCACATCCTGTTAGTACTACTGTTCACGTGCTCTGAAAACCAGCTCATTGGCAAGTACACAAAAGTATATTTGTCATGTTGCTACCAGCTAGCTGCCAATGAATTCTGCCAGTAAACACGAGAAAATTTTATGAGCCTTAAGAGAGGAAGGAGCAACAGATGAGGATCCAGATCTTGCAATCACTGTTATTATTGTTGGTCTGGCACACATAGTCAAGCTATAATTATGTTACAATGTTTGCAGTGGAACAGAAAAATGCATTACAGTTACTATACAATCAGTGCTGTTCACACAAATGAAACATGTTGGTCACTTTTCTACTATATTATGTTTCATATAATATCTATCTGCTGTCAGATGGGTCGGACGTGCTGTTGTTTGTTTGCAGAGATGATTACAAATTATTTCATTAATATAAAATGCAATGGCATTAGGTAGTACATTAGTGACCCCAGCATCAGCTCAAATCTCCTGCAACTCATCTAAAAAGTTTCACTCTCTGATGCACTTTTTTTCACAGAATGACTACTGCTGTCTGTCGAGCCAGTGTAAGGACTACGTGGTGGGCCTTCTGGACCTGTGTCGCAGCACTGAAGAGGTGGAGGCCATATTGAGTGGAGAAACTGACTCTGAAGACAGCTATGATCTGCCAGGTCGTCCCTCCCTCACACGGCTCAAATTAGCCATCAAGTACGAACTTAAAAAGGTTAGACAACCAGGCACTGACACAGGGGCATTTTTACCAGGGTTTAGGAAGTAATCCAATGAAACAAGCATCAGTTATTGTTTATGGGTACAAGTATCATCCGTGTAAAATGTGTCAATATTTGTACTCACGGTGAAGGAAGTTTAGACTTAGAAAGCTTATTCTTTAAAGTTTATAAAAAACTGTAAACATTTTTCTTACACTTGCGATCAAACATGTTGATCTGAAGCTCAGTTATGAGGCTGTTCTGTAAATAGTTTACTAATAAATTATAAATATAGCAACTTCTGATCAAAATCTATGAATTTCAGGCTTAGATTAACAACAAGCGCCGAGATCTGCTGTAAGCACCACCCCCTTGCGGTTGAAAGTCTGCCCATTTCAAGAAGCTACAGATAACGCCATACTCCATCATCGCTAGTTTTCGGTCATAAATCCTGTAAGGAATTTATAGGAAATTCATTACTTCTCGAACTGGATAAGAATCACAGCGAACATGTTATCATCTCTTCATTTTCTTGTTCAAGTTATGTATTTATGAAATGTAGCTGAGGAAATTAATAAAACTTCTCAGAACACAAGGAGACTCTGAGATTTAAGATGTGAGCTTGCCGTTGAAAAGCAGTGATTTCACCATGATGTCGCAAAATTCATTGCAGAAGAAAAGCCAGACAAAGTGATAATGTGTGCTTGGAGGTTACACAGAGAGTGGTAAGTCGAGGCTCTGTGGTTAAAATGGCATTATGTTTAGTGAAAAATGCACTATGACTTGCTTAGGACTTGAACGTCAAAGTTTAGGACTTTGGACTTGCCTCTGGACTTGAGTGCAAAGACTTGAGAATTTCAAGACAAAGATCTCTGGTATGTTCACACTTTGCTGAAGCAATAAACATTTTGGCTTGAAACTGAGCTCTTGTTTTTCCTCACCTTTACTTTCTTGTTCTCTGCTCTGTATTGTCTCTTTCCTTCAGTTTGTGGCTCATCCTAACTGCCAGCAGCAGCTGCTTAGTATCTGGTATGAGAATCTGCCTGGCCTGAGACAACAAACTACTGCTATCAAACTGCTGGTGGTGCTGTTGGTGGCTATAGGACTGCCTGGACTGGCTCTGGCTTACTTGATCGCTCCATGCAGCAGAGTATGCAACTGTTACGTTCACAAATGTCACTCACATTAGACGTTTAATTCCCCGAAAGACGTTATCTTTCAGTCTGCGACTGCTTCGTCTCTCTCTCTTTCATTCAGGTGGGGAAAGTGATGCGGAGCCCCTTCATGAAGTTTGTGGCCCATGCCTCATCCTTCACGATTTTTCTGGGTCTTCTGATACTGAATGCTGCTGACCGTTTCGCCGGCACCACCCTGTTGCCAAACATGACCCACCATCAGCACCCAGGAGGATCCCAACTCGACCCACTGCTGCTTTACCGCATGACCACAACACCCTTCACGTGGATGGAGATCCTCATTATCTCATGGGTCATGGGTGAGCATTAGACGATCGCAATCGTCAGAAACATCATGTCGTCTTGTGTGTTTTACCATTTGACCTGTGCTGCTGCAGGTATGATCTGGGCTGAGGTGAAGGAGATCTGGAGTCAAGGGCCTGGGGAGTACCTGCTTGAACCGTGGAACTTCCTGGATTTCGGGATGCTGGCAATCTTTCTCGCCTCCTTCAGCTGTCGCTTCTCCACTCTGAGACACGCTAACTTAGCCCAGGCTTATGTACACACACACTACACGACTCTGATTAATGTGACGCTGCCTCCTGAGATACACTACTTTACACTGGGTGAGTATGCTCACACAGACACACAGACTAACAGATGGCCAAACTTTAAATACCGTCATTTACTTCATGTATACAGATACTATATAACGGAGCACATATTCCACTTTAGCTGAGATGACAGCTGTTGACTGTTGGCTTACAGATGTCCACCACACAGCTGTAGTCTCTGCTTAAATTTTCCTGTTAAAATTGTCTACTAAAAAGCCTACAATTTTAGAGCAACAGAAATTCAAAAGTAGCAATTTTGAGGCAAAACATTTCAATGTTTTTCAACATTTTTGGCTTGAGAATCCTTAAAATACACACAGTCGACCTGTAACCTCTAAGTCACAGATTGCACGTGTGTATTTGATTTGTCCAACATTTCACAAGAACGGGAAAATGCCCCTTCAAACAAAGGTTCACATTTATCTGTTTCCTTTTTTTCTATCCCTTTAATCACACTGAGATGAGATGCAATAGCTTTGTAACACTCAATGATTTTCAAAAAGGAGTTGGAGTAGAATTACTAAACTTAACTGCATTGTGTTTTTATAGCACGTATCCACTGGCTGCCTTCGGATCCCCAGCTGGTGTCCGAGGGCCTGTACGCAGTCGCAGTGGTGCTGAGCTTCTCTCGGATTGCTTACATCCTCCCGGCCAATGAGAGCTTTGGTCCGCTGCAGATCTCTTTAGGCAGGACTGTCAAAGACATCTTCAAGTTCATGGTCATCTTCATCCTGGTCTTTCTGGCGTTCATGATCGGCATGTTCAACCTGTACTCTTACTACCTGGGGGCGAAGCAGAATGACGCCTTCACCACGTGAGACATGCACACACACGCATTTCCTTCTCAGGTTGTTTGAATTTAAGGATTTTTGTGGAGGCCAGAAGAGGTATCAGTATATCCTGCATTTCAAAATAAAAGCGAAAGTGCAGGATAGTCGGAAAAAGAAATCACACCGTGACCCCTAAAGTTTACATGGGACCCACTGCTTTATGAATGCATGTGGAAAGGAAATGTGAAACAATGGATAACTTAAAGTTTTTAGTCTCTGCAAGTTGATTTTCATACTTTAGTAGAATGAATGGACATCAATGGTTACCTGAAAGCTCAATATGCTTTTAAGCATATGAGCAGTTATAAGAAACAGTGTAAGAAAATGGCCTAAAAACCGGATTTGTCTTCAGTCGCTTTCTTCTCAGAGCATCTTCAATGTCTCTGTTCCTCCTGTTCTGAGTAATTGTTTGTTTGAAGCCGGAAATAACTTTCCTCTCATCCCCCACGCCCTCCCATGTCTTTCTCTGTGCATCTGTCCAGCCTGGAAGAGAGCTTCAAGACGTTGTTCTGGGCTATATTTGGACTGTCTGAGGTCAGGTCTGTCGTGATCAATAATGGACACAAATTCATCGAGAACATTGGTTACGTGCTGTATGGGGTTTACAATGTTACCATGGTGATAGTGCTGCTCAACATGCTCATCGCCATGATTAACAGTTCCTTCCAGGAGATTGAGGTTTGTCATTGAATACTGAATCATCATGTTCCTCACAAATATGGACAACAGCCTGAGAAAGCCTAACCTGCTTTCACATACTACATACTCCACTCTTTTACTGTTTAATATTTTTCAGGAATCAAACTCAAGCAGCTGCTTTGGCTGTTTTAATGCTCATTGTGTTTTTATTTCCTCTTTGACCTGTTCGTTTCCCTCCTTTTTCCTTTTCTCTCCCTCTTTTCTTTAGGATGATGCTGACGTTGAGTGGAAGTTTGCTCGGGCCAAACTGTGGTTCTCCTATTTTGAGGAGGGACGAACCCTCCCTGTGCCCTTTAACCTGGTCCCCAGTCCAAAGTCTATGCTGGGACTGGCTACAGGCATCAGGTCTCTGCTCCTGCAGTATATGGCAAGACACAGTGAGGAGAAAACTGAGGTACAGCTCAACCAGGTATAAAACAATATGGATGTACATTTACCTACAGTGTTTGTCCTCTCTCATGATGTACAGTATTATTCTTAACAACATGATATTTAGTGGAACTTTAAAGGCAGAGCCTGAGCACCTCCCAGTGGTTTTACTGCTGCACCACAGGCTCCATCTTGGTCCAAAGGACAACAGCTTTAATAAATGTCACATTTCTGTTCACTGAAGTTAATTTCAGCTTTTTCTTTCAGTTAGGAGCGGGCAAAAGTTCGAGTTCATTTGGGGCTTCTAACAGCCCAACCAGATATCAGGTATTTGTGTGTGTGTGTGTAAGCACTACATGTCAAACAAAAACTAAACTTTTAGAACTTTTACGCCACATTTACGTTACAGCTGTAGTTTCTAGTTACTTTGCAGGATTAAAATTTACATACAAAACAAATTAAAAGTTTAATGTGAGTCTATTCGTTTACATATACCATTTTCATTATAGCATTGTTAAATGTAACCTTTAATTCTCTTTTTCCATCACTGTTTGCAGAAGATCATGAAGCGCCTAATAAAGCGTTACATCATCAAAGCCCAGTCAGACAGAGAAAGTGACGAGATCACTGAAGGTGAACTGAGCAGAAGAATTCTGAAACTGAAATGAACTTTTCCTTCTTCTTCTTTTTCTACTTTTTGAAATAAAACCTCCTTAAATTTTTCTTTTATGCCAATGTGTCTGTTTTCATTCAGGTGAGCTGAAAGAGATCAAGCAGGACATCTCCAGCCTGCGATATGAGCTGCTGGAAGAGAAAGCTCAGAACATGGAGACGCTGGACGGACTGCTGAAGAGGCTGGGAGAGATCAGTACACCTTCGTAGTAGCAATACCAGTTGCCCTGATTGTACATAAAACTATACAGCTCAGAGTTTTAAATGCCTGTTCTTCATCACTGAAAATAGATATTTAAGATGTAGCTATCTGATTGATTATTTATATGATTACCGTGTACACAAGTACAGATTTGAGCGTCATGAAAATAAGAATCCATGTAATCTGTATAGCTGCTAATTGACATTTTGAAGATCCATAATCATTTCTAGTCTGACAAACATCCACACACGGATGTTAAAACTTTTAGTAATACGAGTACATATAATTTTCAGATTTTCTTTTTCTGTACAAAAAGCTTGTACTTTGCTAACACTAACATACAGTTCTTGCCCTCATATATGAAATATGAACAATGATTAAATAAATCAGCAAGATTATTTTACAGTGGTGTGTGAAAACTATTTTGTTTTTTCTTGAGGAAAATGTGTAATAAAAATACAGAATAATAATAAACATGAATCTACATATACGCACTACAGTTTTTAAGGGAAGTATTTATTTAGACAGCATGAAAACAGAGAGAAAAGATGTTACGGCAGGATTCAGTCTGCTTTTGGCTGGATTCAGCCACTGGTTCATACTGTTCCACGAATCTCTGAAAACACAGTTACAACATCAAAATGATCATTTACAAACACATAAATTAGCAACACTGATAGAAAAACACTGTTTCAATTTACAGACATATTTCATGTATTTATAGTGTTCTCAGATTCGCAGCAAGAGCTCTGAACACAAATAGAAAACAGAAGCTGATAACATCGACTAAGTGAAAATGTCACGTGATTGGAGGACAGAAGTCAGATTTTAACATCTACAGTAATTTCAACCTGGTTATTAACATGGTTTGCATACAGTAGTCAGATATACATACAGTACATACATCATCCATTAGCCCCAGTAGTTTAGTGATAACGGTCACAGTTAGATGGTAAATACATTTCATCAGCAGCACAGAGTAGCACTGTATTGCTGCACTATAGATCCCTAACGTCTAAGTTAGATCTTTGAGTTATTCGGCGATGCGGTGACGACATCATCAGGTCTGTCACATGTATGTGATGTAGTTTTCAGGTATGAGGCCCGTTTTGCCGTTGTACGTCGCCTGAAGCCAACCTGGTTCCACAGAGGGGTACACTGCAGACACAAACAACTCGGCAAGTTAGCACAAGGACCTTCGGAGATAAAAACACTTTATCAGTTTTTGTCTGAAAGAATGCTTCACACAAACACAGAAAATTTTAGACTAGAGGGGAAGAGAATTTACGGCCAGTCATGTTTGGATATCAAAGGTTTACAGTATACCGTACGCTTTCTAAATAATCAAAACACATTATCACTGCAACTGTCCTGCTGCCATTAATATAGAGACATGGAGAAGCCAAACATCATAAAGACCCACAGAACATTATACTCATTTCTAGTCCAAGTGTCTAGCTGATGAACTTTCCGATAAAAATGATTTAACAGTGAATTACAGGAAATGTGTTAAAATAAAGCCATGAGCATGAATACAAAACCCTTTGATGAGCATCTGTATTACACTGATATGATTAAGTGACATATGACATATGTTGAAAAGTAAAAATCCTTTGTGTTGACACTTTGAGGGAAACATAAGAAATGAGAGAGATTACAAGAGTTTATTATAAAAGAATAAATAAAAAAATATAAAAGGGTTTAGAACTAAACTAGTTGATGGTCCCCAAATTTTGTTGATTAACTGTTGCACTGTGGTTGGACCACTGTCGAGGGTCTAAGGACAGAAGGTGTTCTACGCTGTTGAGACTGTAATGTTGCAAAGCCCCTTGAGGGAAATTGAGACGAGTGATACAGGGCTATATAAACAAAACTGGCTTGCTTGGATCTCAGCCAGTTGTAAATGCGGTCTGACCACAGCACAATCTGAAGGGTCACATAACTCTACATCTTCGTGCTAAGCAAGCCTGTCGAAAGCAACAGGAAAAGAAAAAAACTACAGGAAAAACCACAGCTCATATAGTAGCACTGGCTCCCATGTTTGCTGATAAGTCAGCCAACTAAGCTTTATACTGAGATACAATCACACTGATCAATTAAGAAAAGGACACCAGATGTAATAGCAGGTGTAAATGAAATTATCCAGTCAACATCATATGTTTTCTGATACAGCTCACGTGTTGATACATGGTGTAAACGGGGCCAAAGATCCCTCAGGAATGAAACCTGTGAGTAGTCGTCTTACCATTTGAAAACAGTGCCCCCTGTGGAAAACTGAGCTCATGGCTGTGCTCTGCCTCACACGAGTAAAGCGCTTTTGCTTCCCTAGGAGAAAAAAGAAAGTAATCGGTAAAAAAGAGTGATTTAGCAGAGAAGTTAAGGAGCACTGTGCCACAAACAACCTCAAGATCGACTCACTTTCCTGAGGGACATATGTCTAATGCCGAGGAGAATACTGAGCTCTCACGCTGCGGTAGTCGGACTGACAATCTGTAAGATACAAACACAAAATTGCTTCTGAATACGATTCATGAGATAATTTCCAGTTGTTACTGGGGAAGAGAGAAAGAGAGAAAGAAAACTCACTCTCAGCATCTAAAAACAAAACAGCTATACTGCTTTTTTTCTTAGGTAAGGCAGGCAGGTCTTGGGTCAATCAGAAACAAGTAATAATTACTGAAATCAGAACAATGATGTCTTAAAAATGCTGCATTTGATGTTAAGCCAACCAGAAGTATTCACAGGGCTGACTAATTTGTGTTTACATTTTTTGTCAGCTGAACATATTGTATACAATTTTCAAAAAAAAAGTTTCATGGCCTTGTTTTCCCCTAGACTAAACCATCCATGGACTTATATCTATGTCTTTTCTCTGAGAAACACAACGTAAAGTGCTGTGAGCTTAGAACACCTCAATGCCTGACAACAGTCTTATACTCACACTGATCCGGGCTTCTGGTAGCCGTTGCTGGATGCTGCTGCCGCAGAGCGTGTCGCAGCCTGATCTGAGCCACAGCGGATGTGTGAAGTTTTACGGGTGTGGGTTGCATCTTGTGGGTCTAGCGACATGAGACTCTGCACTGATCCGTGGCAGCTTTTGTAATCTGTGACAGAACAGAAGAAATCAAAAGAAAATCTAAACACCTAGCTGACAAATACTGTATATTGCCACACTGCCACCACATTTTCTCCTGAAGAGACGTACGCACCCTCAGAGATGTGTAGGGAGGTGAGAGAGGAAGATGTGGAAAGCTGGTAGGGAAATAAAGAAGATGAGGAGGACGAAGACGAGGAGGCCGTCCTGTAAGTTTTTCTGTGCAGCTGAGGAGAGGTAGAATCTGTCATTCTGCTTTGTGTGACAGTGGAGGAGGAATTTCTTTGATCCACTGAATGAGTGCTCTTCAGAGAGGAGACAGACGATGCTCTCTGAATAGACCGACTCTCCCTGGGATAGGAAGCCCGATCCACTGAGGAGGGGTGGATGGAGGCAGTGGATGAGGAGGCTAAAGAGGGAGATCTTGATTCTTTTACAGATGACAAAGAAACTGTGGAGTTTCCTTTGGCAGACAGAGTCCTTTCTGCAGAGAGTAAAGAGGACATGGAGGAGGACACAGAGGAAGTCTGCTGGGCCGGAGTGAGCTGGGAGGAAGTCCAGGAAAATGAAGGAGTGAGGTGAGGGGATGCGGCAGTGTCTGTTGGGTGCTTGTGATCATTCACATTTGAAGAGTTGTGGGTCGGAGAGCAGGAGGAAACCGGGGGAGGAGACACCTGTGCTGTAGAAGGCGAGCCTGGCTCGGCAGAGGGAGAGGACGGCGAAGAGGCCTGAGACAATCCATTCTTTTCAGAGGAGTGTGACGACAGAGACTCCTGGCTGCCCATCGGAGTCGTGCTGGGGCTGCTACTGAACGTGTCACCTGGAGGGAGAAATGGAAACAAGTCACAGGATAGACTGAATGCCAAAGGCAGCATCAAGGTTAGTGCTCAGGGACTGCTGAAAGGTCTGAAAGGGCTGTCCCATTTTTCTCCCCTATGAAAATAATAACAAGCACACAAAGCACTTTTCATAGCAGTTAATGAATGCTTTACACTTCTAACAGACAAGAATGAACTTACAAAAATGCTGTCAAGTTATCCATGGAAGAAAAACTATGAAATATAATACATTGAAGCGACTCCGCCTCGCATCAATGGCATTTGTTTTTTATGCTGGTTTATATCCAGACTGAAATATCACAACCATAAAATTGCAATAAAAGTGATGGTCTCCTTAACAGGAAGCAATACTAGTTATGTTCCCAACAGCCCCAGCAGAAGAAAAAGAAAGAAACTGTCATGTATCAAATGTGAACGGCCCCTATGACTGATCTATTATTAAATATGATATTATTAAATTGTTTATACTGATGTATCAGTGTGTAAGTATTTTGTTTTTGTTGTAGTTGGTTGAGGAGTAGCTCACTTTGAAATCTAGTCAGTTTAGTCAAATGGCTAAGAAAAGGTCAAATCTGAGGGGTCTTGAAATGATTAAGTGAATTATTTTGCTACAAAATTACATTCATTTTTTACCGCTCTCTTTTTATTTTTAATAGAAATACTGGATTATTTACCTCTATGGGCTTAAATGAAACCATGATGGGAACCACTTTTTGGTGGAACTGCTTCTAACTTAAGGAATCTTTTTCATAGGCAACTTTCTTTCTTTAATGTATTATCTAAATCTGAAAAGTAATTAGGAGCTGTCAAATTAATTTTGTTGAGTGAAACGATATTCATGAGCGATGAGACAAAGCAGATGTGACTACATAAAGACTCACTGTCATTGTCTGCCAGGCAGAGAGCAGGAGGGTAGAGCCGGGCCCTCCTCTTTCCAGAGGACAGACAGATGGCCTTGTTTCTCGATCGAGGAGTCGACCGCGAGGACGGAGCCTGAGGTAACGGCAATGACAGGTCTGGGGCCTCACCAAAAATCTGGCAGGAACATACAGTGTACATGTTCATTAGGCCTGTGTATGTTTATGCTTGTGTGTCTGTATGAATGCACGTGTAACTGAAGGTGTACCTTATGGTGGTTTTCAATGATAATCTCCACCACAATGTTCTGAAACTTGATGTTCATCATGGCTGCCACTGTCTCTTCCTGTGATCTCATCAGCGTGGGGCCGAAGATCATCCCCAGGTTGGACACAGTCATTAAGTTCTGGTCACTGTGAGAGGACACACTGCACACACACACACACACACATACACACACAATAAGCAAAAACACAATAACACATAGACATAACAAATTAAAATTTCTTAAAAAGTGTTCATTTTAATGAAGATTCACAACTTTGGTGTGAGGAATAAATCTTTTAGGTACATACTTGTGGAGATGGTTTGTTAAGAGGTCCAACAGTGCTCTGTTTTTTTCTGGTAGTTTGTGTACAAGAGCATGAATGGCTCTCACTCTATATTTTTGGTCATCATACCCTGAAACAGTGAAAGAGTACAGTGGACGGGATTCAGTCATGTGCTTCTGTTTGCATGAATCCTTCTGTGTGCTTTGCAGTTTGAAGGAGGCACCAAGGGATCTTACTTGCAGCCTTGATGAATTCTTTATGCAGTCTGTAGGTCAGTAGTGGTTCTGCCAGACACCTGCACGCACATTAGAAATCATGAATTCAAAACTCACGAGAAGTGTTATTTAAAACGACCGCTCTGTGCTGTAAGTTACCTGAAATAATTCTTTAGGCCGCTGGTGATGGTCTTGTTGTCCCAGGCGTCTGCGTCCAGCTGTATGTCAGCGGGAGCTGTGGATGCTACAAGAAAGGAGATGAAAAATGGTTGTGTAGTTATTATTGTGTAGTTGGATTTTTTAAAATACACCTGCCACTCATTGTGCTGGAATAAATCTTCCCCATGCAGATAAATAATATCACACAGAGGAAAGCGGTGCATTTCTTACCAAACACACTTGTCATTAATCGCTGCACTTTGGAGTTGACTCCTCCAGTCCTGTACAGTCCTGGCGTGATAAGACCTAGAAACACATACAGGCATGTTTTATAATATTTCATAAATCAATAACGTATACAATAAATACTCATTAGAATTACTTCCTATATGAACATTTTAAAGAGGAAGAATACCTCTCGTTTCAATCAGCTCGATACACTTCTTCACAAAGTTGAGTCCCGCTTCATTGAGAAATGCTGTAAAACAATCACTCACAGTTTTGTCTACATTTCTGATGCAGATATCGAGAAGTAGAATCTTCTGAATCAAAGCAAATCAAGAGCAAGATAAATAAGGACACTTACTCTCCTCCTTTTTACTGAGCAAAGAAGGCAGAGTGTAAATCTGAACAAAAAAAAGAAAACTGTTGTTTTAGCATGAAATTTGAAACAACACTTTTAATGCAAGGTTTAACACACATTATTATTAACAGTAACAGTATTAATATATCACACTAATATGTGCAGGTTGGCTACCCTTGCTTTCTAGTTACTCTATAGAGTATAGATTGGGTAGATATATTCATACAGGTTCTTTTCCATCCATTGCCTCCATCCACAGCCGCCTGTTGGCCTCAGAGAGCGCCTGCAGGGTGATGACGCCATGTCTGCACAGAAAGAGATCACTTTGTCCCACAACAATCCAGCAGATGCCATATCTCATTTATCCATAGTCATGTGTTATGGACACAGGTCCTCTCAGTCATCTTCTCCACTCACCTCTCCACCACCTCAATATCAAAGCAGAAGCGCTTGTCGATCGAATCCCTCTTCCTTCTGACACACGAGCGCAACCTGAACATTTCAGGTGTACCATTCACCACGCCGTTCTGTCAACAGAGAGATTTGTACAGAATATGCACACGCATGTGGTGTTAATGTTAGAGTTTCTGATATTGTAGTGAAGAAACAATGTTGCTCAATAGCCTAGTCTACAGCCACACTACCACCTCTTTGAGGCTCTACTGTAGTACAGCAGTGTATGCTAACACACTTACTGTGGTTATGATCAACAACTAGACGCTTAGCAGGTATTCATTTAATTTGTGTTAGTATACAAAAAGCATGTTTACAACCACATTATCATAAGACAATAATGTAATCTAAGTGTGAAACTCCTGATGATTTTCAGTTAAATGGACTAAAACATTTAGCATCATGTTCATTTGTGCTTTCACCTCACCTGTCTACTGGCTGGCCTGGACTCTATGTTGCTCATGGTGAACATCTTGGAGCTTTTTTGATAAGTACAGTAGTATCTGGTCCACACACTGCCCAAAGGACCTGCAGTACATGATCATGCAGGTGCACTTGTCATTGGCATTGGATTTTCTTCACAGCATAAGCCAGCGAATGATACTGAGAAAATATTATTTTTATATATCTTACGTTTCTCCTGTATGTACAGATATCCCTCCATTGTAAAAGAACTGGGGGCTTTGAAATCTTCCTCCGCAGACCGGATCCTCTTCATCAGCCTCTCAACCTCAGCACGTGTACTTTCAAAGTTATTGCGAGCCTTATCAACATATAACGCAACATATAAATTGAAGAAACTGCAATGAAAAAAAGCCTTTCATATGAACCATACAAAAAAAAATCAGAAAATGATTATTTAGTCCAGCAGAGTTTGAGTGCAGGTAGTTTTAAGTAATGATCCAAGCTGTACATTGATTTTTCTTTTGAAACCAAAGTAGTAAAATGTGACTAAACGTAGTTTGCATTGTGTGTCTCAATATGCTATGAGTATCTGATGTGTGAGGTTTCCACTTAAGACAGGTCATATCACACACATCCAGAGCTGACTTTAAAATAAATAAATAGAGGCAGGTACCAAGGTTTGATAAACACACTTACATTCTGCAGGTTGAACTGAAGCTGCTGCTTGTAAGGTTCAAACTCACTGGCCAGCTCATAGCCCTCATGGTAGAATGTAAACAAACCCTGCAGGAAGGCTAATAACTGAAGAGCAGAGGAAGAAACACACAGGAACAACGTTAGCTTGGGAGTGCAATGAGAGGATTACAAAAGAATGACCATCAATCATCTGCTCAATCAATCAGAATAGCCTCTATGGGAGAAAAAAAACCCCAAACTCTGACTGTTGTTTGGGTTGCTGCCCTTGTTTACTTTACAACAAAGGGTTTCCCTCTCTGTCAGGCGGAAAAGATATCCATGCAGGAAGTGCAGCCACAGCAACAGGAAGTGGGCTTGACTGATATCTATCATTAAGACATTTTTATCCCTGGACAAACAGTGTGTGTAATGTGTGTTTTTAAAACCCAGATCGTGTCTTTATGCACACATGATCATTACTGGCTTGGCTGAAATTATTATTTGATGTTTACATTATTGTTTGCAAAATAAGACTTGTTAGTCATATTTTCCTATAATGAAACACTGTGTATTCAAGACTCTACTGGACCAGCAGCTCAGAGAAATCAGAGGGAACAAAATGATACATATATTAACATGATCAAAATGGATGTATGTGAACTCACCGGCTCCACAAACTCAAACTTCTTTCTCTCCTGCACCTCTTGGATCTTGAAGACATACTGCAGCGATGCATCATAAAAGACCTGCCTGTCCTTACTCATCTGTGAATCAGCCTGCACCAAAAACAGCAACAATATACAGTGCTTTATGTTACTTCACAAATGCAGGAAGAACTTGTTTAATATATTTTTAGGAATCACGCCGTTCACCTCTTGTAGATGCGATTCCTTCTTTTTGGAGGACAGGCTGAGGTGTTTCTCCAAAACAGAGTAATACCTCTCTGTCTCCTTGTCAAACTGCTTCTTCCCCTCCTGAGGAAGACGTGGATGAGAAGGGGATGTGAGTGATGAATAAAAGCAAACTGTTAAAAAAGGTCTTAAATGTAGGTTTTTTTTTACATAACATCACTACTAGTGTACCTCTCATGCTAGTTTTCAGTCCTTGACAGCTTTCAAAACTGCTACTGTAGTATTAGAGGCTTTAGCCTGTTAGTATGTGCACGCTTGCTAATTAGCATTAAACGTATCAACTTCACCTGAGGTTAATGTCAAGAACAAGACTATTCTACAGCCACACTACCACCTCTTTGAGGCTCTACTGTAGTACAGCAGTGTATGCTAACACACTTACTGTGGTTATGATCAACAGCTAGACGCTTAGCAGGTATTCATTTAATTTGTGTTAGTATACAAAAAGTACAGCTATGGTGGATGTAATCAGTTTTACCGGTATAAACCAAAGTACTGGGACTTTGAACAAGTGGAGCAAATTTCCCTGAAATCCAACCAGTAATGACAGCATGTTTGACTCTGATTCACAAATGTCAAACTCATGATGGCACTGCAGGGTATGTTAATTACTGAATTTAATAAGATTTATCCTGTGGGGACCCTGAACGTCTACAGCAAATCTGACTGATTCCATCAAATAATTAGCATTAACATATTTCAGTCTGAGGGACAAGGAAGAGCAGTGGGACCATTAATAATCAAAATGAAGAAACACTGCCAAAATGTTTGGGACAACAGCTATTTTCCAAAACAGCTGCAACTCTGAATTCCACATCCAGTCATTCGTTTTGCTCAATCAGTGTGAGGGTGTACTGCTCACACTCTCCTGCTACATTCTACAGACTGAGGAGTTGCTTCCCTCAGCATAATGAAGTAAGCTGCGATTTCACTCTCACCTGTGTCCAGTTTTGTTTTTTTGCCTACTGCATGAAAGTGCAATCTCTGCTGTTTCACTCTGAGAGACAGCGAAGAGGAAAACTTGAGACAGACAGAATAATAAGACTTGAGACAGCTGTTGAAACCAGACACCAGACTCTCTGTTTATACTGCCTCACTGAGTTCAACTGTCTCTCTGACTGTGACGTGCTCCCTGCCTTCCCTCCCAGCGTCCGTTCCCATGACCTTGTTACTGACACTGGACTCTGATCCATCGTTTATCTGAACAAATTGGATTCTCTGACCAGTGGTTGAGAGACCGACTGAGACCAGACCAGAGCAGGATGATCTGTCTGAGCACCACCCAGGGTGTTGGATAACTAATGAACGCAACATGCTTAGCGAACTGAAATACACTTAGCAGCTCGAAGGGAGACTGTCTAGTGTTTTGAATAGCACCTGTGGTTCTTCCACGTGAATAAATAAATAAAGGTTAAAACAAAAGTTAATTATTCCATTAATTTGCACTGATAATCTCCTCAATTGCACATATACCTTAACAGCTCCTATTTGCTCCTTACGAAACCTCTCAAGCGGTGAGATCAATACATCATCAGCGTTCTGGATCTGAGAGAGGAAAGAAAAACATCAGCAGTCAGCTCAGTGTGTCATAACAATAAATACCACGACCAGTAACAGAAAAATAAGAGCTCAGTCACTGTTCCACGTGGGCTGCTGCCACCTGTTAAAAGAGGCTTCATCAAGTCCGATCAATCCGTATGCCTGTCTTTATTTTTCTCACAATTTTGTCTTGAAGAGACAAATTTAATTTTCAATTTTGAGATTTCTGATTCATTCGAGAGTATGTTGAAACCCAGAGAAAAAGGTCAAACAATACACAATATTTCTAAATAGACAAAAGCATGATGTTGATCTGTCACCAACTTCACCAATACTGTTTGTTGTTTAAGAGTAAATCTAAGGCTGAGATTTACTTCATCTAGCAACGATCTCGTCTTGCAACCAAGACTATTTATTGATTAGAACAGAGGTGCTGAAGTATGTAAACATTTGTGCAAGGGAACAGGGTTCAAACTAAAAGAGCTGATTTCAGAAATTGAATATTTCTCAAATTATGTATTGTATCTGCGGCTCATAAAAGCTCAAGCTTAAACACCATGAAGACCAATCCAAATTTCTAAATCTCATAGTTAACACTATGCACAAAGTTACAGTCAGTTTATGAATTAATGATTTTTATCCAGCATTATGAGTATTATGATTATGAGGCATTTTATGGACTTTGCTCATGGTAATTATCCAAGTCACAGAAAACATGATCAGCAGTTTACAGCCATTCTAACTGCTCTGTGAGGCTGCACAGCGAGACAATTTGAGTCAAATGCTAAAATGCAGATGTGATGATGTGGTAATAATGTTTTACCATGCTCACCATCTTAGTTTAGTGTTAGCATGATATCAGTTGCTAATTAACACAAAGTGAAGCTGAGGGCGACGGACATTAGTTCTCACAAGCCAAAGTACTGTCACAAATAAAGATTTTGATCTGATGATGGTTCAAGATGAAAAGCTAAGTGTAAACCAAATCTCATGGCAATGTATTCAGTAGTGGTTGAAATATTTCAGCCTGAACTAAAGTGGCCGACTGACCCTTACACTGACAGACCCACATTTCTATCCCTAGAGCCCTGCTTCCAGCACAACTAAAAATCTAGATGGAAACACTCAAATAAAAATAGACCATAACAGCAGCTTTTCTGCCAGTATTAGCAGCAACACTACAGATTACATAGGGTTAATACATAGCATTTCACTGGAATTAGAGCATAAGCCAAGACCAGAATGTGCACTTTGTGAAGTTGTAGAAAACCTCCAAACCTAAAAAGAAAAATGGTACAATTGTGTTAAGTTTTTACAACTGACTGTGCAGCATGTATGAGACTTGAATCAATCAGTAAAGAAAGCTACAGAGCACTTATCAGAGCTCTGGTTTGTTTGTACTGGGTCTCGGTGCACTTCAGTCATGAGTCTATATATTGCAAGTCTCAGTCACGTCCTCATATGCTCTGTCTAGTTGATTTAGACTCTAAACAGCTTCCCAGCTTTGCAGCATGACTTTACTTTCACTTCACTACAGCTTAGTACCACGACAGTACCCAAAGAGGGGTACTTTGCTTTCTCTGAGCGGTCCTTTCTTTCACCGTATTATAATATGCAGGATGAAACTGAACACTAGAAGACTGAGGGGCATTGTCAGATCACAATAACTGTCCTTTCAGGTTGAACAGGTAAGTATTTCCCATTTGCTGGAATTGCCCTTTTACTTCATAATGATGGTACTATTAGAGGTTCAGAGCTATCGGCAGTGTTGCAGCAGTGCAGTGGAAAAGTGGAAAAATTAAAAAAACATACAGACACACACACACACACAGAAACAAAAAAGAAAGAGAAAGAGAAAGAAGACAAATACACACAGACACACACACACAGGACCCTTTTATGGACTTTCCCAGGCAGTCAGGGCTCTGCTCACAGTCTCACGGGGGAATTGGCAGAATAGGTTCCACATGGTTCCTCTGTAACCAGACCATGCATACAGCCACAAAGGCATACACACCCACCCCCACACGCGCACACACACACACACACACACACACACACACACACACACATTCACACAGAGGGCTATGCATTAAGTAGCATACTATATACTGCACATGCACAGATGCTTGTACACACACAGACGGTGCAGCCAGACTCCAGTCACTCCTACACAAAGTACTCTGGTTGATGGAGAGTCTGAAAGTCAAAGACGTTTTTTCCGATTCACCATGGAGTACTCATTGCCGCTGACACAACCATTTCGACAAATGAGTGAATCAGAGCTGTGGGAAAACCAGGGTAGGACAAAATCTCGAGGAAGTCAAAGCAGTGATTCACCTTCAACCGAAGGTGCCTGACAAACACTTTAACTTTCAAACGGAAACCCTGGTCACATCTGCAAATGGTGTGCATGACGCATGGGTGAAGTGAAGCAACATCAGTGAAAGTGCAACACAATCACTGGACTATGGTCAGTTTTTTAAGGACAAAGAACTATTACTTCAGACGTTGGTCTAATGGTTTGCTCAGATAGGCATTGTGAGTAAAATGCCTTACACAATGGGAATTGTTTCTGTAGAATTTCTTCATAAAGTCTGTGGTTTCTCCTGATAGAATGAATGTGTCTTTTATTTGGGTCAATCATGGAAAGAAAGATACGCTTAATCTTAAAACAGCCTCTTTTCAATGTCACAATAAACTGTCCTTAATTTTTCAATGTTCCTTATTTCTTAAAAAAAACATACAGCATACAACATTTATAGACATTGTATGTTTTCTCTGTCTATTATTTCTCTCTTTCACACACACACACACACACACACGCTAATGCAGGCAATAACACACATTTTCTTACCAGTCGTTTTCTCTCCTCCTCCATGGTGCTCAGCAGCTGAGAGAATTCCTTTAAGGACTGAGCTGTAAAATAAATTATACACCTTAAATGTGGAAACATGTATCACTTTTTACCTGTTCTGCAGTCTCAACTCTAGGTTTTCTAGACTACCATGGACATTTTCATCTCACCAATACTGATCTCATCATCAGTCTCAGCATCTCCAATACATTCAAACTGGAACTCCTGTAAGGACTGAGAGAACCGCTGGACAGCAAGAGACAGACCTGAGAGAAACAGAGAGAAGTTTGCTCAGACTCTTAAAGCAGGTAGCAACATGAGACAGACAGAGCTAGAAGTGCTGAGCTGAAGTCTACAATGTCATGCCTTGTAAAAATCTATTATAACTAATATAACTTCACTGTTTACACATTAGGCATGAGAATGCTCTTGACATTAGTCCGCATACTGCTATTATTAGTCCATCACAATGTAAAGCTCCCATTTCCCTACACACTACAAGCAAGCATCACTTATTCCCTCCGGTGACAAACTATTCACGGACTTTCTTACCAAATTCTGGCATTATCATCCACTGCCAAGACATGAGGGGTAAAACTCTGATGTAAACAAACTACCACACCCTGCAACAAACTCCGCTTTACAGCCATAGTCTCAGACAACTGTGTTTACATGTCCAAACAACGCTCCAATAATAGAGGTTAATAACACCACCTTTTATTCTCTATGGTGAATGAAAACTTGGCACCACTGAACTGCATTCTCTTACTCACACACCCATAACATGGATATGCTGTGCCATTTTAAGACACTGACATACCACTGTCCTTTAGCAGGGGTTTATACCAGATTACTATATCAGCAAAAACAAAAAACAAAAACAAAACTGAAAAAACAAACTGTCTGGTTCAAAAAAAATGCACAAAAACTTGTGCTGGAAAGTTAAATTAGGTTGTAACCATATGTTGATCTGGACTGTACTGATTGACAACACTTTTCTTACAAGTATCAACACTTGAGAGCAACTAAATCAGCATTATTGATGTTTTCTGATGTTGTAAGAGGTTTGTTTACAGAGATGTTTGGAGACAAGGGAAGAGTCACATGCTTCAATTATTGGGGCCATTTTGACACTGAGCCCTTAATTTGCAATTTCCAAAATGTACATTGAATTGTTTTCAAATATCTTATGTACAGCAGTCTGCGTACTGCACTCCATTTGTTAAGTGATGATAATGCACACAATTCGTGGTCAGATTCCAACAAAAATGATCTTATTTTAATGACCTTCAGTCTAACTGGAAAAAAACATCATACAGCAGAGTGGCTCTGTTGACTGAGATACCTTTTAATATAAACAACGTAGTGATTGTGTTGTTTCACCCATATGAGGTTGGGGTAGGTAAACGCACTCAGCATTATGTGTGTGAACCCCAAGCTGCAGCAGTGACTACACCAATGAGTTCATCCAGCAGTTGCGCTAAAGAAACGACAAAGAGTCACAACGTGTAGGTGTGCCTGAGCTTTAAGCTGAGGTGATCAAAGTGAACTCATCTTCATCAGCTGATGGTGTGTACATATTAGTCACCATCAAACTGTAGTGGTTAAACATAAAACTTTACAGCATAAAGGCCCGCCCGGCGTTTTATGACAGATTTCTGGCCAGCTAAATGTTTATTTGTTGTGTGCCCGTTTTGCCTTTCATGTCACATGTAGGTAGCAAACAAACCTCACCTTCATGGTTAGTTATTCAGTGTCTGATTGTTACATTATAATGAAACATATTACAATGGAGGGAGAATTTAAATCAAAACAGTGCCCATTACCACATAGGAAAATGCTGAACATTCGCTGTTTCCTGCCACTTTTGTCTGTTTTATATGATTCTAAATGAGTAAATCTTTTTAGACTAAACAATTATTCAAGACCTCATACAGATTAATTCACAGTGAAAATAATTGTCAGTTTCAGTCCTGGTGGATACAGTGCTTTACATTTTTGGTTAAGTTGCACAAACCAATTGAAACACATTAAACCTACAGCTTCTGGGTGCCAAGTAAACAGAAACATTCATTTCATTTCAGTCATGTGTAGGTCAAAAGGTGTTTAGGTACTTCAACTGCAAAACAACACATAAAACCAGACAAACACAGACAAAAACTTCTAACCTATCACGGACAGATTTCGACACTATGGCCTACAAATTAAATTGTAATTGCCTCTCTAATTGTTGTGCTCATACCACCCCAAAACAATCCAGTGTAATAAACTATTAACAAAGTCTAGTGTAAGATAAACGCTGGCTGTTTGAACTGATGGCCTTGGGTTGTCTTGCGTTATCAGGCAGCAGACCGTGAAACTGGTTGACTAACTTTAGTGACTGTAACGCACTATTACCCCATAAACAAGCTATTAATCAACGTGTACTTACTTCTGAGTGCAGACACGAGCATGTTTCCATCTTTGATGAGGTCTTTTATAAACCTGTTGGTGCGCTCCAGTTCTATCTCATGGCACTGCAGTCGCTCTCTGAACTCCGGACTGTCCAGGAAAGAATCACTAAACTCCAGCGTCGGCAGACCCATCGATAAATGAATGCACACAGCTAATTGTTAGAATATTTTTGCGTAAGGCGCGTTATCTGTCCCTTTTGTGAGACTGAGGAAAGAAAACAGAGTTTTCAATGTGCTCGGAAAAACTTGGTTGGAAGTCTTTCCCAGCTGCCTTTTTTCATGCCTTTCTCACTTTTTTTCCCTTAGAACTTCCGGACACTACAACACAGCGCAGGCTGTGACAGAGAGTTTAGCTAGGCTATACGACGAGCTCTACGGTGCTTACCTCAACTTTTTAAATCAATGTATTCTAATACAACGTCGCCTTGACTTCTTAGCGGCTTTCTCGGTTGTTTCAGAAAACCCCATCAGTCGCGGAAAGAAAGCAGTAGAGCTTAATTCTGCATGTATCAAAGCTGTCGGCGAAGACTGTGTCGCTCTGTCTGCGGACGGCTCTGAATGAAGGCTTGTTACTATGGGAACGGGAGACTCCTGCTGGCGCGTGCTGAAATCAGTGCAAAGTTAGCCAAAAATGTTGTTGGAGCTTGTGGAATGTCTTTTGATGGCAGTAATGGTTGACGTTGAAGATCTAACAAAAATAAAGTTGAAGTGGCATTTCTGAGAGAAGCCAAATAGCAGTTAAACTCGAAAAAGATGAAGTTTGGCAAGGCCTAAATTAGGCTGAGGGGCAATTGCTGACAGGAACTGAAGTCAGTTGCAGTGTAAGAATTGAAAATAGCTGGTATGTCATTTGAATGCTGAGTGAAGAAAGAAACATGATGTGTCAGTAAAAGTCAAAGTCCTTAAAGTCAGTTCAGGTGTTAAGAGTACAAACTGAAAAGGGTGAGTCAGTTGTAGTGTAGCTACTCTGACGAGCAAGCACTTAAATAAACAAAAAAAACCCCATAGGCCTATTATTTGGGGTGTAATGTAATATAGTAGTTTTAATTATGACCGACTTACCATTCCATTGCTTTATTTCTATAGGAAAAAAGTTAAATAAATAAGTATAAAAGATATTCAAATTTTAAGAGCTACACATCAGCTATGAATGTATAAATATTTGAAATTTGAACTAAGTTTGTCAAAACTGTCACAACATATAGCTATCAAACACAAGATTTAAAGTATTTATAAAATGGTGTTTGTTGTTTTTGTGGGATTTAAATGGGTACTTAAAACATCAGTAACATTTTTTAAAGATATGAATCTTATCTTTTATCTTGTTATGAGTTGAGTCGCTGTACACAGAGGGATGTAATTCAAAATAACTCACTCCGCTGAAAATATGCAGGCACGAAACTAAAAGTGTGTGACAGACAAGGGAAAAATGATGCACACAGCACACATAGACCACAGAATATATTATGAATGAAAAGTTTGCAGGAACATAGTCACCACAGAATACCTTAAAATGCATTACATGAAGTGATTTCTGTAAAGGTATACTGGTACACTTACAATGTTCCCTGCTGAAAAGTTACATGCTAAAACAGGCCCTCTAATGTGAGGGAAATAAATTTGGGATTTTGCCAGCTGAACACCGAGAGGCACAGCGCATTGCTGAGCGCTGGCCAAATGCTCCAGGGCAACCACTGGAAAAGACAACATGTTTTCTCCATGGTGTGGTGTGTGCGATTCAACACAATCGCCATCAAATGTATTTTACAATTCCAATACATGCTACTGCACACTCAACTTGAGTTGCAGATGACAAGACATGACATTGCTAAGCACTTCAGGCAGCGTCAGCTTTGTTTTATATGTGCTCCACAATTAAATCAGGTCTCCTTCAAAACTCTGGGCACTGGACCTTTTTCCCTATCCATCCAGGCAGCCGCTGCAAAGCTTCAGCGCTCTGTTGGTGGCCCACTTGCTTTATTGTCTCAGTTGGTAACTACTGTATCTGTCACTCACCGGAGAAGAATAGAACACCATGACTACTGCAGTAAACAAGCTTTAAGAAGCTCTGTATGTAGCCTTATAACACACGTACACACAACACAAAGAAATGTAGACTGTATAGGGAAACACAGCAGAACTCTACCAGATCTTGTGTTTTTCTACATGTAAGGTAAGCAGTACAGTAACTTGTTCTCTTCAGTGATGTTGCAAGGCTTCATACTCATTGTTATTTGAATTACATCCAAATTAAGATATATTTAAGGCTTGCAGTTATTGATTCTAGTGCAACTGAACACACTAAACCTGTGGTCATCTTTACAGTGTTTGTTGAATGACCAGACATCAAAGATTGAGAGCTGCTGGTGATCCAAGTGAACCAACAGACAAAATGTTCATCAAAAATGCCAGCTTACAACACCCTGCTCGCTACCATGAATTACTCCTGCCGAGTCGACCCTACAGGGGGGAACCACCAACAGTGGCAGGTAATGGTCTGCTACTCTTCTGTCCCAGCATAAGAGGTAGTGATGTAATGAAGTGACTCAATTTAAATGTTCTTTAAGGTGTTTTGTACAATGTCTTGATTCCTACTATACGAATAACAAAAGTATCCTAATTTATCACTGTGGTTCTGCTTCAGTCTCAGGGGGATTTTCTCAATGCACAGAGAAAAAAATAAGACATTGTACTCTCATCAGAGATATTGAGTGTGAATCATTCAGATTCGTCATTACAGTTTTGTTTTGTTTTTTTTTTAAATTGTGTTCAGAGTAAATGAGCCTAAATGAGCCATGACCGAGAACACCAGCTGTTATGATTTAAACAAGGAGCTTATTGGCTTGAGAGTTTTCCAGCTCAAACACTTAAAGAAAAATGCCTGATTGGAAGGATTTCAGCAGATGTTAAGTGGGGTTAGAGCTCTGTTAGCTCTGATGTGCTAACTGGAAGTACTGGAAAGTATTTTGTTAAAAGGAAAGGATTCTGAATTTTTTGTTTCATTTTAGACATCTGCAATACTATGATTACATATACATTCAGATAGTTTAAAGCCCACTTTTAACACTCTTCAACTTCCCAAGGATTTCTCCTCTACCCGGACACTCCTGCTAAGATGGAAACCACATCTCGAGAGGCTTTCTGCTTTAGACCCGTCCCACAACGAAACAGAGGCAAAGGTCTGCAGTCTTATCTCAGCCCAGAGAGTAAACTCATTTATCTGTTTTAAGATAAGCTGTGTGCTGTGTTTGTGTGTTTCAGTGCTGAAAATAGTCATACCAGACTGTGTGTTGTGTTCCCTGTGTGTGTGCTGAAAATGGTTTGGGCTGTGTGTAAGAGCGGAGATTAAGAAAGTGATTTATGAGTTTTTTCTTTCATTTATGCATTTAATCAGTCATACTGAAATTTAATTACTAATTACTAGACTGAAATAATATTGAGGCAGTTATCAATACTCATATAAAAGAAAGTCATCCATATAAATTAATTAAATGTAAAAATACTGTTTATAATGTTCATAATGTTTTTTTTTTTTTAATTACAATAGTTTTTCCTGATGTTGTCTTCATAGGCAGATATCTCTTTATTGTTTATGAAATGAAACTAAGGTTATGATGACCCTTCAGGAAACCATGTCGCCCAGAACACACAGCAGGAGTCCCACCGTTCTCATCTCACATCCTCGAGACAAACAGGAGGAGGAAACAGCAGTAGGGACAGAGAACGAGGGGAGGATGAGCAGGAAGGCAACCAGGTT
Organism: Scatophagus argus; assembly: GCF_020382885.2. NCBI lineage: Eukaryota > Metazoa > Chordata > Actinopteri > Scatophagidae > Scatophagus > Scatophagus argus. The sequence continues at coordinate 11,259,830 of NC_058506.1, read as the reverse complement.
CAGATGGGGCCGACAGGAGTGAAAAATGAACACAGTGCAACAGAGATGCTGTCTCAGTATCAGAAAGATTTCCCTCCTCCATCTTCCTGCCGCAGGAGGCGAACGCCTGCACTCCCGCAGCCAGACAACATCGGCATCAACCCTGCCTTCAGGTAAGAGCTGTCTTATGTCACGGTCTTATTGATGGGGTGATCGCTCATGAAGGTCTGTGCGTCTTGGTTCACAGGATTGAGTTCAGCACGGTTCAAAGGGAGGCCTACCCTGGCTGGCCCATCATGAATCTGAGAGCAGCCTCATCCGGACAACCAAACATGACTTCTGAGTGATGGTCTGTTCATAAGAAATCAGATTGCGTGTGCACTTCCCAGCAAACAGCTCATGTTCATAATGTTTACACAACATAGCAAATGTCTCAGTCCATCATATGGCAAATAAACATGATTTAATAAACTAAAGAAAAACAGGCCAGTTTTATGGGCTTTTGGATTATGCGTCTTTGCATCAACTACCTTATAAACAGCACTATAACACATGACTTTCAACCCTTCTGTTCAATTTAGACATGTAACTGTAGTGAAACAGATGTTTTTTCTCCCTAACCACACCCAGCACAAAGGCTGCATGTCTGTAAAGGTACTCTATATGCAACGCGCACCCTTTGAACACACACATTTGTTTTAAGTGAAATCACATTCTTCAAGTTTTAGTTATTTTCAGCACTAAGTCTTTTAACAGGTTTATCTTCTTGGTAACAAGTGATGAATTTTCCAGCAGCGGGTCAATGTGATGAGTTAATGGACAGATGACGGTGCATGGAGTCACTGGGTAAGACTTAAAAGATATAGTGTGTAGCACTTCTGTGTGAAATGGTTCACTGTGTCAGGGTCTGGTGTTGGCATCAGTCCATTAACTTAGAGGTAGACAATGTACATTATATATTCATTCTTAAGGATTTGCTCCCTGCACAAATTAGTAATTAGTTATTAAGTTATTTGTTATTAAGTAATTAGTAACTCCAAACCATATTGTTTTTAAATACAACCTTAAATAACAAGTTCTGATAGTGTAGAGTTGGAACTTTTGTAATTCAAATTGTGATACACACATTTGGCATTTAGCTGAATTTTACTCAACAAATGTGCTGGCGGTGTACATGTATGTAAAACAAAAGATATGACATTTTATTTCAACACTCCAATACAGATGCCTCAGATTTCAAAACAGGTATGTCATAGATTTGTAATAAAAATAACAGCATTCTGCTTATTGAGCTGAAGATTTAGCTTGTGTCACTCACTGCTTGCAGGGCATCATGTGGTTGGACAACATCAATACTGTAAACAAAAGTATATGATTTTTTTTGTGTTATTATTATGGTGAACTAGTAAACTGATGTTATGATCAAGTTACACTACAAAAGCATCAGCTCTCCCTGAGAAATAATGGAATACTTGAAGAGCGGCTGAAATAAATGGCTGCTCCAGGTTGTCGTGCCATTACCTTGCAGAACAATCTGAAAAACAACCAGGAAACTTATCATTCCAAACCCAAACTGATATCAAGTTACCATTAAGGTCATCTGTTCATCGACATGCTTATCTCCATAGTCCCGTGTGTGCAAACCAGATGCCCTAGCAGTCACATTTCCTTCACTGCCCACTCGCCTTAAAATGTGTCAGTGGAGGAAAGCACTTGGATTATCTACATCACAGCATCTGTCACAAAGGCTTCATTTGAACCAGGTGAGATCCAGGTTTTGTAAGGCTTCATCTTCTGTCCCGGTGCCTGCTCCTGTCTCTGTGGCGACGGTCATCCTTCTCTCTGCCCCAGTCCCGGTCATCCCTCCTCCCTCTGCTGTCCCACTCAGTCTCTCTATATCGGTCTCGGTCTTCTCTGTCTCTTGCCCCTAGTCTGTCCCACTCCCTCCCTCCACCCCCTCGTTCCTTCATTGGACCGACACCGAGGTTAATGGGTTTACGGAAAGGCCTGTCCCTGCCGCCAAACCGCAGCTGGCCGGACTCCTTCTTCCCTCCTTGCCCGCCGCCGAGCCGTCTGGGGACCCATCCTTTGAGGGTCCTCTCCTGTTCAAAATCCACAAACACTTCGTGCTGGTCCACCACCAGCTTGTTAGCGTCCCGGCGGGCCCGGACAACAGACCGCTCCTCCTTATATTCAATGAAAGCATATCTTTTAGAGAAGCCCGTGACGATATCCCGGATCAGTCGGAGTCGCTGGATCTCTCCGTACTTGGAAAACACTTGGTGTAGTTTGTCCTCTGTTGTTTGAGGGTTCAGACGGGACACAAAAAGCGTGAGCAGTGGGTCTCCAACAACACCTTTGTTGGGTTTATACCGGGCACCCATAGCCCTCCATACCGCCCGGTCATGGGGCTCAACGTCCGTGCCGTCGATACTGCCCGCTTTCAACGGATCATACGCCTTCGCAATAGGACTCCAGTCAACCATGTTTACCCAAAATGAAGTTACAGGGTCCTTCTTCTTCAATACCAGACTTCCAGCGACAATTTCCAGGCGGTTGTTTCGCTACACATGTAGATAATTGTTTACAGAACACCAGGAGTCCCGCTGAGTGTCTTTTTCTTTTCCTCAACAGCAGCCGCCAGCAGGATGCACGTGCATCAACAAAAACATTCCGTAATGAAACGTTTCATACGATTTAAAGGTTCCTACTTCCTCGATTAGGGTTGAGACTTTATTTGAATCATCAATACGGAGACTAAGGGACTCAACATGATTATTCTAATTTATAATCGTACATAAAGACATTTACCGTCATTTTACAATATCTATTGATAAACGTGCCGAACTAAAGTAAGAATAAATAAATCGTTTACGTCGTCCCCAACATTTAATTGCGAAACCTTTATCAGATAGTAGCTGATCAGTCAGATCTTTGTAGATTTTGCATTTGAAGATACATGTTGGCACAATAAAAACATTAGAATAGAATAAATACTGTATTTACAAATCCCTACTGGGTGAAATATTATTTATAAAATTGTGCATAGATGCAAATAAGCATTATAATTCAAAGTTATGCTATAATAATTTGTCCTCCAAAGTAAAGTCCAGAGTCTAGTTTATTCCAGAACCTATCGTCATTTAACCACGATCAATCATCAATCAATGAAGTCTGCTCACTTACCATGGAAATTGATCTGTGGAGATGTGAGCTCAGCACCTGTTACAATTTCATCCATGGTACTTTTAAGACTTCTTGTCCATCCAAATTTGCTTAAATGTTAAGTAAGTTCCTTCCTGACCTTGACAAAACGATCCCCACAAAAAGTCCACTTTCTAAACTGGTGTATAAATGTTCTCAAATCACATTTTTCCCCCAACAGGAATACTGACTTATTAAAGCCGGAAAATGAAAAGTCTGAAGATAACAGAACATCAACCCCATTCATGTAAACTGCACATTCCATTGTTGTATGTGAACACTCATGACACAACATTTTGCAAAATATTATTTAATAAAACAATGAAAAACATCAATATTGGCTCAACAATTACAAAATCATACAGATGCTCTCACTTAACTGCTATAGAGAAGTTATCTTTGTTATAATCTGATGTCAAGTCAACTTGTCCATCATATTAACTGCTTTGAAAGGGGAACAAAATCTTTCTTTTAAAAAAGTCAGTTCTGTCGAGTAGATTTGTTAACCTGCAGTTGTTTCAACATCACTGATTAGATATTCTGTTCAATCAGTTCTCTAGAGGATGAGCAGTTCTTCTCTCCAGTTCCACTGCTGAACCATGAGTTTCTGTTTTCCGTTACATGTCCTCCACACTCCATTTATATGCTGCCTCCTGGACGGCTTTTTTATCTGCAATCCTAGTGTAGCGCTTTTGCTCAAAACCATTTGACCTGCAAGACCAACACACAGAACAAATTCCACTATTTATTCTGCAATAGCATACTCAACACCATCTTTAGTTCGAAGAGAAAACCTTCAGTAAATGTCCTTATCGGGCTCAATTTAACTTACAAGCGGTCAATACACGTTCTATTCATACTACAGCTGAGGGTATGCGTCCATCTGGCATGTCATGCATGCTCATTTTTGACCCACACATCATTCCAGGTGGCGATGGTAATGTTAAATAATGCTGTTTGTCATTTCCCAGACAAAATTAAGAAGTAGCTGTGGCAGACGTCCACAAAAGGGTTTGCACAGATATGGACAGACGACGACTAAGACCAGAGCAGGCCCTCACAGACACGAATAAGTATGAATCTGCCTTAAGAGAATAGCACGAACTACAGATGTCCCTTACGTGCTAAACAGAAGGACAAAAAGTCACATTCACCACATCACAAATGCATCACACACTTTACCTGTCAACCCCATCCCAGCGATATCCTGGTAAAATATTGAAGCGGTTTGGAGGAGGTGCTGGGCCTTTATATCGAGGTTTCTCTACAAAACAAAAATAAGATGCATCCAATGACTGGTAAAAAAACATTCTGCATCAGTAATTCAGGGAACAAGGTACATACAGATATGTAACCATTAAAACCTTTTGTCTTTGTATCGCGGTCCTTTTTCCGTCTGAGCATCGCTGCCATCGGATCGCCCTCCCTTTCCTGCTCTCTCAACATGCGGTCAAGATCCTCGTCATCACAGTGGCGTGCTAGTGGCTTCTGGGCCTCCCGTAGTGCATCCTCAAGTTTCTGCTGATGCATCTGGGTCTGGGCCAGCCTATAAACATGAGGTGACTTTAATCATTGCAGCAAGTTGGCACGTTAAAAGTTTTAATGTGATCACAATCACACTCTTTGTGGGAAAAGTTTACGCAGACTTACCCTTTCCCCCACTGAGCGTATTTCTCATCTTTTGCTGCTTTTTCTCCAGCTTTTTTCCTCTGTTCTTCTCTCTCTGAATCCAAGTCCCTCCTTTTACCGCTCTTGTCTCGGAACACCGTCTGGGCATTACGGGATTCATCTATGATAACCGGGACAAAGGCATGAAATGTTACCTGAATGAAATCTCCATCATTTATCTTTACAAGAACTAATGACAAGTATGACTGTAAGTATTTTAAGTATGCAGAGACCATGGTGGTATGAGACTGAATGTTCTGTGAGCTCTGCTATCAACAGCTGTGAAATAAAAGTTTCTTAAAGGAGAACAGTTGAGACAACCTTCTAATGGCTGGTTGTTTCTTTCTCGGCGTCGGTTCTCCTCCTGCTCTTTTCTTAAAACATCTACAGACACAAGACCCGCCGTTCCACCAGAAAGCATCCTCGGACCCTGAGAAGAAAATAGTAAATACTCTGGGTTTACTCTGGGTTTTACTATACTACTATACTATACTATGGGTCTGATTTATTGGACTAGGCATACATACAACTATTTCAGATTGTTATCATAATTATAGATTACTTTAAGAATGCTTTTTTAACTTCTCCTTGAACACAATTTGCTCACCTGTGATTGGCCAGGTCTACGAGGTGGCGACAGATCTTCATCTGAATCCTTTCCACTATATGGCCGCCTCCTGTGTGGCAACTGGTCGGAGTCAGAACCTGGTTTTGTTTTTGAACGCATCCGTGGAGGAGACTGGTCTGAGTCTGAAGCGTCTCCCTTTACTGGCTTTTTCCGTGGAGGTGACTGGTCAGAGTCTGAATCATGCCTCTTTGCCAGTGATGACTGATGAGGACCAGGTGAACGTTTTTTACTTGATGATGATGAGCTGGGCTTTCTTCTGGCGGGGGACGAGTCTGACAATGAAATAAGAAAATGTTTAGTGAAAGATTAACACAAAAGTGTACAAAACAGTCAGAAAAGTAGTCAAGAAGTTGTTAGTCCAGCTGGACTGTGATGGGATGATAGTAAAAATCCTAGGAAGGATGCGACTGGTCACCATATGGATATATATCTGTGTCTATATACCATTTAACAAATTTCGCTCTAATGTTATAAAAAATTTTTTTATTGCGAATCATAATACACATTATTATTCAAATTACGACTTAATCAGCTCTTAAGTATAAATCTTCCAATAATGAGTTTCAGCAAAATGAAAATTATCTTTCAGTCTGACCCTTCATCATCAAGCAATTAAATGGGACGTCAACTAGACAACTTCAGGTACTTTTCAAATACATTTTCAGAAACGAAAATTAGTTATACAGTATACTGTAGACTGATGCTGGATGGTCTTCTGGCTGTTGATGTTGTGATGTTCTCTGTTTTGTTACTTATCAATTTGCCTTATGTGCAAAAAGAGACTAGGTCCATCCTCAATAATCACCTTTACTTTGCATCTTCCCTGATTTCCCTGAATGTTGCCTAAGGGGTGATAACTCTGGCAAGGCATGACGACCTCTTCTGGGAGGGGACGTGTCTGGAGAGTCATGGCGACCTCTTCTGGGAGGGGACGTGTCTGGAGAGTCATGGCGACCTCTTCTGGGAGGGGACGTGTCTGGAGAGTCTTGGCGACCTCTTCTGGGAGGGGACGTGTCTGGAGAGTCGTGGCGACCTCTTCTGGGAGGGGACGTGTCTGGAGAGTCATGGCGACCTCTTCTGGGAGGGGACGTGTCTGGAGAGTCATGGCGACCTCTTCTGGGAGGGGACGTGTCTGGAGAGTCATGTCGAGTCTTTCTGACAGGAGAATCGTGCCTCCTCTTCTTTGATGATAGCTCTGGCGAATCTTGGCGACTCCTGCTTGATGCCTCTTCTCTGTCTTCCTTTTCATCAGCTATCAGAAGAGGAGACTCACAGTAAATAAACTTGTTCACTGCTCAGGCAAAGGTTCTTTATTTACTTCATTCACAAATTCCCATTTACCTCCAATCACTTTCCATCTATTGCCGGTTCTGAAGGCTTCCAGTTGTTTCACTTCCTCTGGTCTCTCGTCAATCACCTCGGCAATCTTAGCGCACAAACACAAAAATTAAAGTTACAAGAGAGACATGACATTTATGACAAGGTAACTATGTTATTAAAACCTCTGTTTGTTATAGCCAATAAATGAGCAGGACAGGACTACCTCATGGCAATGCGGTTTTTGCATCGATGTGATGACATACTTCATGTTCCAGAAAATATCACAATTAGTGCTTCAATAATTGGTCAATTGATCGATTAACAGATGAACAAAAAAGTTAAGGGTTACTATTTTGATTTGTGATAAATTGGTAACGTTTCAAGCAGAAACGCCACACAGAGCTAAATGCATCTTTTATACTTATAAGACTGGCTGGTTTTCTATATCTTATGCAATTCTAAACTGAATATCTTTATGCATTTTTGATAATGGGGAATGTTTCGACATATATATATTTTTTTAATCTTTGATAAATCAAGCAGTCTCACTGAGGTTAAGACCTCTTTTTCAAGCCTCTGTTTGGTTTACCCTGACATTATTGGGTAAACCCGAATCTCACTAATGCAACAAACAAAAGCAATAAGTACTGCCCAATCAGAGACAGAGTAGAGTCATGACTTGCTATCCTAAGGAAAAAAAACTTTAGTGTGTTGTAAATGAAGAGATCAGCAGGCTAATCACTTCAAGTAAATGAATGAACACGGGTTAGCCAACATAGCCAACGTAGCCAACATAGCGTTAGCTAAGCTCTCACCACTGGAGCTTCCTCTTCGTCTTCTTCAATCTCCTCCTCTTCTTTGACCATCTGTTTCCAGTCTATGTCATCGTCTACGATTTTAAGTCTGTAATGGGACAAGTAAAAATGAGCCACGTAACTTTTTATTAAAAACATTTAATTTAACGAGGCGACCATGGCTAAATAGCAAGTCCGACCTCAGCTAGCTTGGCTAATACACACAACATGCCCGAAACATTAAAGTTCGAACGCTCCAGACGACTCACCCTTTCTGGGGAACCTTGCGCCTTTTCTTTTTAACCTTATCCTTTTCCTTTGACTTTCTGACACCTTCGTCAGCGGATAAATACCGTTTTAGGTACTCAGCTTTAGATAGTTCTGGTTTAGTACTGCTACCAATGGAAGCCGCCATGGTGTTGTTATCAGAAACTACGGAGAGCACCGAGGCTCAAAGACGCTCATTTTTTAGCAAACTGTCAACACTGCTCGTAATATGACTTTAACAGAGTTATGGGCATGGAATATCTATGACAGTAGTATGACAATAGCTGGTATAAATCTAATAATTTAGGAGGTCTCAAATGAACAGTATTAGTTAGTTCAAATTGAAAGCAGAGCCTATAAAAAAATATTCACCTTTAGAAGTTTTAATCTTTTACAGTTACACCACACTGAATAAATTTACATTTAATGTGGCTTTTTTAATGTCAAGGTGAAAACAGTTTTACACAAAGTGATCTGAATTATTAAGTAATGTAAAATACTAAATACATACGACAAAAGTATGGGTATGGGGCTGTTTTTTCAGGGGTTGGGCTCGGCCAATGCTTTGCTTCCAACTTTGTGGCAACAGTTTGTTGAAGGCCCTTTTCTATTCCAGCATGACTGTGCCCCAGTGCACAAAGCAAAGCTCCATAAAGACATGGATGGCTGAGTTTGGTGTGGAAGAACTTGACTGGCCTGCTCAGAGCCCTGACCTCAACCCCATCCAACACCTTTGAGATGAACTGGAATGGAGATTGCAAGCCAGGTCTTTTGGTTTAACATCTTCACAAATACTCTACTGCATGAATGGGCAAACATTCCCACAGAAACACTACAAAATCTTAAGGAAAGCCTTCCCAGAGGAGTGAAGGCTGTTAAGGCTGTAAAGCTGCCTATGTATTTAGAATACAATGTCATTTAAGTCCCTGTTAGTGTAATGGTCAGATGGGCCAATACTTTTATCTATTTAGTGTACTTGTTAAGTCAGCATAGACTATATGCACCTTTGGCAGAAGTTATAGCCTTGAGTCTGTATGGGCTGATCTCTTGCACAGTGTTTCTGCTGTATCACACTGTTTCCATTTCTGGATGACTGATGTAACCATACTCCAAGAGATGTTCAGTGACCTGGAAATGTATCCGTCCCCTGACTTGCACTTTTTAATTGCCTTTTCATTGGGTTGCCTGGGGTGTTCCTTTATCATCATGTTGGAGGTTTTGCCACAGTGCTGACTCACACATAAAGGTGTATTTCCATTACAATCAATCAAACCCCCCAGCCTACACATGATGATTTCTATTTAACTAATTACTTGGCTTCTAAAACTAGCCAGTCACACCAGTGATGATTTAGGGTTATCCTATTAGACACTTAGGTAATGAATTTGTAACAAATTCAGATCTCTTGGTCGAGATAAGTTTTGATTTTGACATTAAATGTATTTTTCAGTTGATCAGCACAAAAAAAATATATTTCAAGACTGTGAAACAAAAACACATGAGAATTTCCAAGTGTGTGTATTGTTTTCTTCATGCACTGTAGATCAACTTGAGAACTCTGTACCTGTCTCTCTGTCGTCATGATTATTAGTAAATCTATTCTCCGATATGATGGAGCTAGTGTGCATGACATTTTGTTTAAAAAGATCCTTTTAATTCCATCTGTGTCCCACCTCTGTTCCACTATATGAAAACTGAATTCATATGCAAGTTTTTCTGGATTTAAATAGTATATCTTTATTGAAAACAAATGCTGCAGCCACCAAAGTAATATTTACATGACAGGTTACTCAGTGCATTTATACACATGCAGCTGTGTGTCTCTGCAGCTAAAAGCACATCCAACGCGTCTTGTTGAATCATCTGTGTGTCATCTTCATTATTTATTGTTAAAGTTAAGAAAACATTTCAGTGCACTTAGGAGGAAAATATAGGAAGGAGAGACGTTCACAAGCTATTGACAATCAATATGTGGGTGTATTATTGTGGGGATGTTTGTAGATGCGGACAGATGCGTAGGCAAGGTTTGATGTGTGTGTGCTTGCAGGGTTTTTTTGTTTTTAGCTGTGTGTGTGATAGAAGAAAAGCAGCAGACAAACGATCCAGGAGAAAGAGCTCTTCAGAAACACGCTCACTGCTGAACATGTGGCAAGTTGACCTGCAGAGGAAGAAAAGTGGGATGCAAACAGTTGACAAAAACCTCTTGAATTTGTCTCCCACTCACTTATTTTAATGCTCACTCCCTCAAACAGCATGCACGCAGTTCATCAACCTACTTTTCTCGACAGTTACTGTGGCAGCCTCCCTGGATATTCTGCACATGTAGGTGGTGTTGTGTGGGAGTTTTTCGGTGAAGCCGATCAGGGTCATTCTGTAGCCGTGGGGATGCAGCTCTTCCACGATGCTTTTACCTTTGAACTGACCCTCTGCTGCCGAACCGGACACGTTGGTGTTAATGAGAGTCTCTTTGGTTCCAGAGGACCAAGAGAACTCATAGCTGTTGATCTTGCTGGGCTCCGGCTTGACCAGACAGTCCACCCTCAGGTTGTTGTCATCATTAATACAAACAGAGATCTGATCGCACTTTGCTGGGATCAGCAACACTGGGGCAAACAGAGTGGGAGAATGAGAACATATGAAGAAAGAAAGGTATTTCATTTTAAGTAGAAGTCTCCATATACCAGAATAGGAATATTTTTTATAAATATTCTCACCTCCCAGCACTCCATACAAAAACAGCGACTTGAGCATGATGGAAAAGCACCCATCCAACTTTAAAAAACAAAACAAAACAAGAAAGAAAGGAAATGTGAGAAAGAAAATCAGTTTAAATAGACCATTTATAAGAATAAAATGTAAGCGGTGCGGTTTTACAGAGACAGGCTAAATTGAGTTATGATCCATTTAAATCAGTGCTTCTCAGCCCTTAGCTCTCCAGGCGGTTGTGAGGTCATTTTGGGTGAGGTCATGACACTATTTATAGTGATATCATATAGGGAAATGGAAAAGAGAACAGACATGATAAAGGAAGCAAACTAAAAAAAAAAAAGCCTGAATAATTTTTCTGGATCAATAAACACAACTGTGCTTGTTTCGGTCACAAGCTGACATGGCTCTGATGCTCTGATCTAAATTATTGTAAATGTCCAGTTGTCCCCAGAAGTTGGAGCTTACCTATGGCCACACCTAATGACTGGACAATAATTCAGAGCAAAACATAACAGTTGTTTTCTCTTTCTTGTTTTTTTTTTTTTTTTTTTTTTTTGCATGTGTTATTACCCTATTCCTCACACTTTTCCAATGCCCTTGACACAGTTTTGTATCAGTATCAGTACAAGTCTAATATTATATAATGAGTTTCAAATTAGACTAGTGTTTGCATATCTCTACACACTTCATTGTTTTTCCGTGCATACCTACATGTTTCTAGTATATTCAATCTCTCCCTGATATGACAATAGTCCTCATACCTACTCCCTGAGCTGTAGCTGAACATCTGTGAAGAGTCTTACCTCCTGTCAGGGCTGGATGATGCAGCAGCTCCTGCCTACGTGCTCTTGTCTGGCTGAGGAATAAACAGCTGGTGGAAGTTTAGTGCGCAGCACTGCAGAGCATCACACTACTGAGATGAGGTGGGAGCTATACAGAGAGGTGGGGAGAGAGTGGGAGGGATGAGGGTGGACCACAGAACACTGATTCGTCTTTCTGCTCTGCAGTGTCTGACGGAGGGTCTTGGGGGCAGGGCTAAGGCAAAACTCGGTCAGCATCGTCGTTTCTGTCAGCAGGATGTTATGACCTTGTCTCCTTTTCGTTCAGGTCCTTTCCTCACCTTTGTCTCATTTCTGGAGGTCGACTCCTGTCCTAGTTTGCCCTTCATGTCTGCCTATGTGGTACTCTCTCTCTGATTTCCACTTTTAAAGCTCAAACATCAAAAATGACTTCCTCAGAGCCTATAGGGTGATTCTTGTAATGTGGTCTGTATAACAACCATATAACTGTGCACTTATTGTAAAAAGGTAAGCTTTAAATGAATTTTGAAGGGAAAATAAAGGGATGTCTCATTTTGTTGGCTGTATGTCTGCCCAGTATCCACTACCCGAGTGAATTTATGATCTTGTAGAAATTTCTAGCACCGTCATACCAAATGTGTCATGTGCAGTGGTTCAATGTCTCCACCCTAAGGACAATAAAAGGAATTTCACTTTCTGGAGGTTGATGTCGATTCATAGTCTGGATCACAAGATGCCAGTGTTAGGCCGTGGGATGCATGATGGTTGCTGCATATCGATGGCTATGACTAAAATTACAGCGAAAACATGGTTGCACAATACAGCCACCTGCATCATCCAAAGTCCACTTTGTTTTTTAAAAGAGAGGGAAGCTAAATGGTTTAACAGCATAAATGAAAAATACAAAAATCTATAAAAAATGTAAAAATAGAGGAGAACACTTTGCTGGAATCACTTATTCAGCCCCTCCGCCCTCTTCATGATCACAGAGGACAGTTCCCAGCATGCTCTGTGGAGAACACAGGAAAGCTTCTGGACAGGTAACACAGGTAAAATGTTTACATTCATACCATTAAGGTCCCCAGTTCACCTGAGCATCACACAGAAAGGGAGAACATATGAACTCCATGCAGAGACAAGCTTGAAATTCATTGTGAACCACATGAGCTTAAAGTACTTCATGCAGAGTAAATACACAGTAACATCAGAGGCAAATTTAAAGAACTACAAGGACAAGCAGTAGCTCAGTGAGCTTGGTTCACTGAAGACTAAAAAAAGACCTAATCACTAATATCAGACAAACAAAAATTTGTCAAATTATTCATTTTGAATATGTTAATTTTTAATATAAGAAATCTAGTGAATGCAATCTGGAATACAATCTCATTTAGCTTATCAGGCACAGCGCCTCGTACATCCTCTTTTTCTCTCTCATCTTCAGGCGCATTCAGGCAGCCTCAGACTTTTTCTTCCTTCTCCCAGAGTGTTCTCTAATTTTCCACTTTCAGTCTCTTTCCTCATTTCTCATGCACCCAGTGGTTGCCTCTACTTACTTTCCCTCCTCATTTTCCATATTGCAGCCAACCTCATTGTCCACAACACAGCAACACAATGACTATCAGACCAAAATGTATCTATTTTCTTTTCCATTAATTTATTCTTCATCTAGAATCTATGATGTCTCAAAGAAACCAAATGTGTGTGCACAGGTTCATTATTTGTGTTAATAATTATCATAACCTTTCATTTTTATACCATTAGTCTTGTCTTGCAGGTACCCATCACACTCGCAAGACATGGATCAGTGGGATTCAATATGGTTTTATCTTGATTTTAGAGTGAGATGTGTGGATATGCTTTGGGCTTTAGCTCTAAAATTTCTATTGGAATATTTCGTTTCCAAAAACAGCCATTCTGAAAATCAATAAACCAACACTTTGAGTGATGTTTCCTGTAATGTGCTCAGGAAAATTAATTAAAATGAAGATTAGTTTTGCACATTAACATCCAGTTTGTAAAAAGGCAACTTCATAAATGTCCTCCTGTTCATCTTCAAAACTCTTGCTGACAGAATGCGTCGTTGCTGCCCTCTACAGGACAGAAGGAGGCAAAATCAATAACTGAGAGAGCAAAAGTTGTTCTTTGAGATCACAGATCACTTACATTTTTTTAAAGTTTTGCACAATGTATTTATTTATTTTTCACTTAAAAGTCTCTGTAATCATGTATTCATCTATGTTTATCTCTACTAAAAATAAAATTTAAAATAAAAAAATAAAATAGGGGGCTACAATTTGTGGGACTTAATTCCTGTAGCTACGCCACTGTCTGAGCCCTAATTGAGTCTATTGCCGCTCGTTTAGTCTGACTGCGCCTTTTATTCTGAATGTGCACAGCAGCCAGCCCAGCCCTCACACAGTGACAGATAGCTGTCGGTCGGGAATGGGGGTAGGCTATCTCGGAAATAATCTGCCCACGCCATAAGCTGCTTTATCCCTGCCAAGCCTCAGCCGGACAGAGACTGATGCAGCTCCGTTACCAGTCAGAGGGAGGTCGGAATTAGAGTGGGAGAAAGAAAAAGTGACACAGGGTGCGGAGGCAAGTTTGATAAATCTTTTTAGGGTTGGGGGAGTGTGTGCTCGGCTTGGAGCATACATGGAGACCTAATTGGACCTTGGCTCACAGACCTGAAGTTGATCCTGCTGCGTGTGTTTAGTCTGGGTAGCAAGAGGCATAAAACAAGTCCACACTGGGAATTTAACACCAGCGTGAAGCTGGCACCGGGGGCTTGGGCATGGACAACATTGGATTTTGGATATTCCTGATAACAACTTGTGTTATTCCAGGTAGGCTGCTCCGCTTTTTGTTTTCATTAGCACCTGTTAAACAATACTGGTGTGACTCTGGTGATGTGGGTCCAGGTGAAAGATTGACTTCTGTGTATTAAATATATCGAAATCGATAGGAAGTGGACTAATAAGGTTGTGCTAAAAGAACAGTTCAATGTCAGGAACATGTGGACCTATCTAATAAGCTGTACGCAAAGTGAACACTAAAGAGAAAATCCACCGAAACCCAGTCTGAGAAAAATACAGGTAAATTAGAGGTGTGGTTTTGGTTTTCAGGCTTTTATTTTGATAAATGATATTTGAATATTTCAGCATAAACAGTCGTAATAGTGTCTTGTGTCTATTTTACATTAGTGGTATCATATAGACTGTTATATATAATATAAAAACTTATCTTAACCTTCATGATTATTAGTCTCATTATCAAGTATAGGTAGTAAAAAGTTTAAAAAGTTTTGGTAAAGGGTTTATATGTAGCACTTGATGAATTCATTAATAATAAATAATTTAATTTTTTTAATAGATCTATTACTTGTACTCCTTGCTTTGGTTAGTCGAGGTGGTTAGGTTTGGTTTTGAGGACTGATGGTTGGTTACCTTTAGAGTAAGAATATCAGATTAGCCAATCAACCAAGGAAAAGCAAAGCACGAACACAAACACATGCGGACATCGTGGATGAGGATTTTATTGTTTATGCTACTTTCTGGAGTCTGTTTGAAGGATGTGTTTCACGAATATGCACACAGTTTCTCTTTAAATACCTCGTCTGTTTTGGTTTTATAGCATATATTCAGCAGGTACCCTGGTAGGGCAGTGGCTGCACTGACCCAACTTGTACAACCTCTGACAACAAAATTTAGGGAACCTTAGTGAACCCTTGCACAGTTGACATGGAAAGTGTAAATTGGGTTTCAGTGCCTGTTTTACTTAATCAGTGTAATTCTTTGCATCTCACATCAAACTGCTCCCATCTTCATAGTCAGCTGAATTAATCTTTGAATCTACATGACCTCACTCCTTATCAGTGCAGAAGTCAGACCATATCAGTCAGAACTACAACATTAAACTGGCCTGTTTTCGTCAGGTGCACTGGTGTAATCACGCTAAGATGCGGCCGCCCCTGCAGATGGCATCCCCACGTCTTATAGTGTGTGTGTGTGTTTGAGTGAATGGACTACCTCTTGCCTCATTGTAACAGGTGCGGCTGTGTGATCAAACTAAGCTGAGGCCAAATGTACAGCTGGTATCAGAGTGTGTGTCTATGCAATAAAAGATGTGGGGGGGTGGGGGGGTATTCATATTACGTAATGACAAAAGCGATTGTGGCAGCATACGGATGTGTTAAGCTGTTGTGACATCTGCTGTGATTGCTTTTTTCCCTCAGTCAGTGATAAACTCCCTTGTGCATGAAGAGCAGTAATTTGCTTCTGTGCATACATGTGTGCATGTGTTATAGTGTGAGGACGCGCCATGTGTGTGGGATTGTCATGTCGAAGGACAGGGCAGTGGATTAGAGCTTCACAGGGAGCAGGAAGGGTGTAACAACATGATTGCTGCCAAGACCCAGCCTGCTCACTGTTGCTGCAGTGTATCTGTCATCTCCTGGCTGCTGCAGACTCAGAGCACATCCGCAGGTCTGTCAGCCTCTGTTGGGTGCCCCAGCAGGCTGATGTGAGTGTTGTCACAAGGAAGTCTTGTGTGTGCAATCCTCCACTGCAGAAGGACACTGTAAAAGGCTGACTGAGGCTGACAGACAGGCATCCTCATGAATTTTTACATAATCCACTGACCACAGCTGGAACACACAGACGCTACCCCACAGAAATAATCCTGTGCACACACACAGCCCTCGTGTCCACTTCCTCCTTTGTTTGTCTCTTTCCAGAATTTGAACCCTGTACTGTTTGCCCCCCCCCCAACCCCACCACCAAGTCTGTTGATCTTCCTCCATTCTCTTCATTTTCTCTCTCTCTCTCTCTCTCTCGTTTTTTATTCTCCACTCATGTCCCCAAAACACAGATGCAGTAGCAACAGTCATCATAATCCTGTGAGCTGCCTGCTGAACATCGGCCAAGTGCACACTCCACGTTCCTGCAGTGGCACAGAGATTACACACCCACACACCCCATGTACCCATGCATGCACGCAGATCTCAATCAAAAATAATGAGAGATTATAATCAATTCGGGGGAAAATGAGAGAAGAAGTGTTTTTCCATTTTAATCAGGCAAAAATGGAAAAGAGCACCCATAATCTGGCAAAGAGGATGTCCAGAAGTCAGTTGGTATTGTTGGCGAAGTTGTTCTTTGCTGTCACATTGTGCAATCTTTTGGTTTAAAGCATTAAAGAGAGCTGCTATGTGAAATACCAGCCTATTTAGGTGTATAGCGTATAGGAGTATAGTGTCACAGGCCAGATGAACCTCCGTTAGTTGGTCTGTGCTCTGCTTCAGGTTTCCCTATTGTAAGTCACAAGGCCAAAGAAACAAACACAGGGTGTAATCCCCGATCAATCACAGATTTGATGACCTGAAGATTAAACAGTTAATCTGTCCTCTCCTCTTTCTCTCTCTGTCTCTGAGCTTTTCATTTTCTCATCTGTCCCATGAAGTCAGTTTTTTCAGTATCTGTCACCTTCTGGTAGCCAAGTAAAGCAAAGCTGAAGGTAGATGTAGTTTGTTCAGCCTTTAAACTGCAGTTTAATGTGTGATGGTCTTAACAGCACCACAACCAGTAATGATGTGAGCCTCATATTTTCATTCTACAAGTGCTTGTAAACAGTCTACCTAAAATATTACTTGGTGCTATTGTGACAGAAAAGCTCTTTGATCTTTTCTCTGCTTTCCTGTTCCACTTTATTCTAAATTTGGCCAATCACTGGACTGTTTAAAGATTTGTCCTTTTGGATTAAAACCTTCTTATGTGGGCAACATTTTTATTTGTAGCCACACTAACAGGATGGCTCAGTGTCAGTGTTTGTCATGTACTCTACAGCCTCACAGAGCCACTAGCCACTTATAGTAGGTTGTTTATCAAATTAAATCTTTTATTTGTTAGTATTATAAAAGCCAATACACTCTTTAAAAACAATTTAAAAAACCACAATTTCCTGCTTAACAAAGGGCTAAATAACAAAAGTGTACAAATTTATTGGTGCATGCCCAAATCTGTAAACTCTGTGAGGAAATATGAAAAGAAGTTTCAGCTGATTTCCCCCTTTTTTTCCACCAGGCTACACATTTGAGAATAAAAATGGCTTGTCACATAATGAGTAGGAGGAAGAAAGAGCATATCCACTCAGGAAATCAACAAAAAACCCAGCACCACACTGTGATGCCCCTGCTGCTCTTGCATGTTGCACATTCAAGTGTGAAACAATGTTGCTATTGTTTTTGTTACGTTCCCATGGTCGTCACTTGCCCGTGAGTTGCTGTTTTTGGATTATTGTCATGAAAGCTGGTGAGGTCATTTCCCATAGTTAGTTTAAACAAAAAGAAAATGTGAATGGACACATGGGAGAGAGGTGGGCCCATCAAGATATGGTAGTGTGTGTGTGTTTGTGTTTGTGTCTGTGTCTGTGTCTGTGTCTGTGTCTGTGTCTGTGTCTGTGTCTGTGTCTGTGTCTTCTACTCTAAAAGCACTAATCAGCTCAGCAACACAGGTCAGCACAAAGCACTCTCAGTGGGATATGTGTGTGTTTGTGGTTGGGTTAAAGAAAGTGTTTAAAGCACTCACATACATAAAGATGGATGACACTTCTTCACTTCCTCCCACTGTGCAAAAGTGAAGCCAAAATGTCCCAGGTGCAAGTCCTGCTATGCTGTGCTGGTGACATCATTTGGAGCCAGAGTCTGCGCAGTATCAGGCAGTGCAGCTGTGGTATCAAGTTCCCTTTTCTGGCATTGAATAACTAATCAAAGTCAAACTTATTTATTATTTGGCCCATGTCCTTTCTGCTAACATGGAGTGGCGAAGGCAGGTGAAGGATGGGGGGTTGATATCACCATGCAGCTATTGAAATGATTTGGCTTTGGCTTGCTCTCATGTCATTCATCTTTATATACAGTCAGTGGTTAGGAGATATGAAACAAGGAGAAAGGTATAAAGCAGAACGTGGATTTAACTATGGACAAAAGTGTCAGTAGTAAGCTTAGATGTGCTTGTGTGCAGGTTTTGCTTTCTTCCTTATCGCTGAACCACTACAGGCTACCAGTTTCCAGCACATGTGCTCAGCTAAGCTAACATCTGCTGGCTGCAGCTTCATATTTATCATACAGACATGAAAGTGGAATCCATCTCTACAGCTTATTCCTAAACTCTTCCCGTAGCTTACATTATCATGATCAAATTTGATCAACAGTTCAGCACTAAATCAAACAAATAATCTATAGGTGTTGCACACAATATATATGCAAATCAAATTTCAAACACCATCCAGTGATTGTCGGATTGTAGAGCTACAGATGTTTCACTCTGCATTTAGATTTCTTCAGTTCTGATGCTGTAACCCCATCTTCTACCCATTATGTTCACATAGACTGACTTGACTAATATTCAGAGGGAATGCAGAGGAAATCGGGCCCAGGTTGCAGTTACTGGCAACATTTGGTGCAAATGAATTAAACTGTAATATCAACACAAGAAGCTATTTGGGTGAATACTTTTTATCTAATTTGACATTTTACTATCTGGATAAGTGAGAAAAATCTTCACAGACACAATGCATTTAATATGGGTGTTGTTTGGTCAAAATATTATAACTGTAACATATGTGAGGAGAAATTGTTTATTGCTCATTACTTCAGTAAAAGACTGAACCCGAAGGACTGGAACCTCAAAATTTTCACATAAACATCCACGAGGCAGCAAATCTTCACTTAGCTAAATTTTCAGTTTACATGAATCGCATGAAGTATTTCTGTGGTATTGTGGCACAGTCAGAATCATACATTAAAAATAGACTGCAATGAATGCATTTAACAAATATTTGAAACAAACATAAATTTATCTTGACAACATTAATACTAATGAAAATTGCTGAACCTCTTTCTTTGGATATGGATTTTCAAAAAACACAAATTCAAGGGCTGAATCCACATTATATCAGATAAAACATGTTGCAATAGTGAGTTGCCCATACATACAGCAGCACATGGACCCACATGATCTGAAGCAGATGCACTTCAATATACTAAATGTTGTAATCTACTCCCACTGCTGGCCTTGTTCCCTCCTAGTGACCCACACAAACCACTCACACAAAGGCACATTGAACTCCTGCTCTCATACGATACTATTAAACTTATTAATGTCACAACACACACATATGGCTCAGCTTGTACTTGACGTCATGCGAGGATGTTGGTCATATTTTAATGATTGATGTCAGCAGGGCAGAGTCCACGGGGATCTAAGCTTTTGTATACATGTTTGCATGCTTGAAACATGAACAAATACCAAATGCATTTTTGCATATTAAATGTTTTTTTCCCCCTGCAGATTTATATAGAAAGGGAAGACCAAGCAAATCTACTAGAGTATGGAATTGGTTCACTCTCTAATCATCATAATTGAATGGAGGCTTTGTTTTGGTGTTTTGATCTTTCAGGTAAAACAACACCAACATGCATTGCCTTTTCTTTTTGAATCTGTGCCACCGGTGTCTCATAAATCTAGAGATTAGAACCTAAATGAATTTATTCTCTGAATCATGAAGATGTGCTTAAAACTACAGATAAGTAGACTGTTGTTAATCTAATGTCTGTCTGTTGTTTGATTGAAATCTGCTCTATTTCTCTGACTCTCTATAGTGTAATCGGTGATTTAATTTTTATTTATTTATAATTATTACTGTAGGGAGATGCTCATAGAACCAAATAATAAAATTTAAAAAATGAATGCTGAAAGAATTAATGTAATGTATGAAATATGTCTTGGTTCAGTTAAAAGTCTTCCTACAGAGTTTTGGACTAGATGGAATCAACACAGCTAAACTTCTCTAAAACCTGGTTCATCTGCTGGAAAGTAGCTTGCCAGGAGTAATCATTTCCAGTGATTTTTGGAATTCCTTCTGTATAAGGGAACCAATCAAGTTTGGGTAATACTGCATAAAGTAACACAAGTATTGTAGTTAAACACTGGAGTCCAACATATGGTCCAAAGTATGGTGGCCGACAAGTACAAACGCGCTGCATTTAAGAAACAGATGCATTATTTTGTACTTGTCGGCCACCGTACCAAAGAGTTATTATATTTAGAGTGGATACATGTCCATTCTTTTTGTTGAAATGTTTTGAATTGTGTCATGTGTCACAGAACCGTTGGGATTAAATGAGAGATTTAACTGTACATCATCTGACAAAAGAAGATATATATATATATATATATATACATCTAAATCAGTGCAGTCCAGGGGCATACCACTCACTGAGCTTTGTCAAAGCCTGTCAACAGAGGAACTGTAGGACATACAGGCAGTAGTCACAGATAATGACTGACGGAATTGTAATGTTGTTGTTTCAAATTAAACGACAAAATATACCATTTTCAGTTCCCCACAGAAAGAGCAACAGCAGAGTGTTTGTTGGTGCGTTCCAAAATTGTTATAACAACTCTTGAACTTTATATGATACTATTATGGTAAAAAGGGTACTCTACCAATTTAGCGTTGCATTTCTATAACACTTGTGCACTGAAGATCAGAATTGATTGAGCTTAATCAGAGATAGTGTCTTTTTTATTTCGTACATTCTCCTTTCCTTGTGATGCCCACATTTCCCATAATGCATCTCAATCACCACCTGAAAGCATACTTTGTGGCATGAAATTGGTGAAATTTTCCCTGGAGGTTTGGTGACATTGCAGCACACAGGACTTGTTAAGAGTTCGGGAAGAAGTCGTTTTGGTTAAAGTAACAGATTGAGACAGGACATCATCAACGTTCTTATCGTCTGACGTTTTGTTGATGCAAGAGTCCTAATTCCTACAAAACAATAAAAAAGAAGAGAATCAGAGAGAAACAGGTCCCAGGGCAAAATCCCACACTGAGTAAGCATATGGCGACAGTGGCGAGGAAAAACTTCCTTTTAACAAGGAAGCCTTTAAACACTACTGATAGAAATATTAGGAATGTGAAAATAGTGTTTATGGGTCACAGTATAACTTAGTGGCCACAAGAGGTTCCTCTGGGTGAACAGTTTTGGTTTTAGCATCTGCGCTGACAGTCTGGGGAGATTTTGATCGGTTGCCTCTATGATAGAGAGCAGACCGGAATACTGATGGACAGATCAATAAACCTCCATTAATAACATGGAATTATTGGACTGCATGATGAACCATGAACTATGGCACCTATTATCTACCTTTTTAAAAATACAATATGGCAAACATGGAAATCACCCCTGGGTATGGGTTACATTCACACTGTCTGATTCAGCATCGCAGTCATATCATAAAATTTCCATCTGGCTTTTGGAAGTCAATGCTTGAGAGAGTTAAAAGCAACCAGCCAAGGTTATAACCTTGTAGTCTTATCAGAAGAGAAAGTGGGAATATCTACTACTCTACTATAAAATTAATGATATGTTCCAAAGCTTTTATTTTGGCATCATGAGTGAGAAATTCCCAGGTTTTAAGTTAAGCTAGAATGAAAAACTTCACTGAAAAATCTTACTTTTCCCCTATAAATAAATTTTAACAACACATTACAAATACATATGGTAAAAATAGTCTTTATCTTGGCGAACTTCAAGGTGATGTTATACTTTATAGTGAGTAAATTGGCAGTAGGGTTGGTCTGGATGCATATTTTATCTCTTCAGAACTCATGCTGTTTAACTGCTGCCACAGAGGAAGAGGGGATTGTAAATGGATTAGCTGCAAAAATTAAAGGATTGCCTCATAAACAGCTGTGTGTGTGTGTGTGTGTGTGTGTGTGTGTGTGTTTAACCATGTATGAGAATGATGAGAATGAAAACAGCCATTGTTCTGAGTTGCATTGTTCAGCTTATGTTCATTGTTCTGCATCTTGAATAACATAGATTTTATTTTCTATGAGGCTGGCATATTAAATATGATGGAACTTCAGCAACGGAATAAGTATTCAGATCCTATATTTAGTTTAGCTGTGTTTAATCTTATAGTTAAATAATTTTCCGAATATTTGGCCATTAATTTTCAGTGTCAGTCAACAAACCATTTCAGCTGTACAGCAAATGGTCATCAGGATTGCAAAAATTGTAATTAGTAATATACTTCCAAATAACTGTACTGGAATCAAAGTATAAAGTTGAATGAGATGAAAACACGAAAACAAAGTACATTCCACCATTGTGTTACCTGCTTTATATCTGACAAACACAAATAAACACACGTGACTCATGTACTCTCTGGAAGTGGTGTGGCTCTGCGGTGGATTTGTTAAAGGGGATCAGTAAGTCAGTGGGAACAGTAACCAAACAAATCGTGCTTATTTATACCTCACTCTAATCCAAAACCTTTGACCCCAGCTAACCTCTCACGCTGCTGAAATATATCACCTTTGACAGCTCAGCTCACTTTATCAGCTCAACATGCTGCGCTGACTGTGAACAGCTTAGGGTGTGCCAGTCTGGTGCTGCCAACATGTGTGTATTTGTGTATGTGTGTCTCCAGAATGGGTGAAAGTAGGTCCTTTCAAACTCTTGTGTTTCTCCTCCAGGAATAAATGGCCAGACTGTGGAAATGGATGACGGGAAATCTGGGTTTGTTGGCTCAAAAGTGGATCTCCGCTGTCGGTTCATCAACAGCTCCCCGCCTGTCAAAATCTCCCAGGTATTCAGCCGTCTGCCTGAACAAGTGGATTATATGTGCTTCACAACCAAGTGTATGCAAAACATCAAATACATACAAATCACAGAAATAAAATCATTCACATCCACAACATGGTTTCCAAATTCCAGAATAATTAGCAAAAATAGTGAAATAATTTGGTTATTTTCAGCTTTCTGAATAACTGATCTCATAAACAAGGTGAACCCATCTGCCCTTGGCTTGATAAAAGGTTACAGCAGACAGCTATTTTCAGCAAAATAGTTCTGAAAACCCACTGTACATCCTACTCAGTGACAAACAGCAGACAGATTCAGGTAGTAACTAGTTGGTGAGATAAAAGACAGGGAATACTGAACTTACTTTCATTGGCCAAAAGCAGTTATTGCACTTCAAGAATGAAGTCGCAATAAGAAATCTTTTGTAGGAGAAATCAAGTAGACCAACCAGTAGATTTCTGCAGGAGAAATGGTTTCCAGTCCACACATGATCTGCCATAACCTGATATCAGCCATTCTTGGTGAACAGATGCCACAAATAAAAAGCATTAGATGTGCCACTGGAAGAAACTCAGAGGTTAAATTTCCCATGCAGGACCAATACAATTTGGAGCAACCAGTCTAACATGTCATCCAACCTTCTTTGCCAAGGTAACCTGGCAGAAACTGGTGAATGGCACTAAGCAGAACGTGGCAATTGCCAATCCTTCCCTGGGAGTGTCCGTGGCCCCGCCCTACAGGGACCGTGTTGCCTTCAAGAACGCGGCAGTGAGGCGACGGACTCCGACTCTTGAGGACACCACCATCACCTTCTCCTCACTCCGCCTCTCTGACGAGGCCACATACATCTGCGAATACACCACGTTTCCCGCTGGCAACCGAGAAAACACTGTAAACCTCACTGTTTACGGTAAGACAGATGTTTGATGATCTGTTCTTCACGTGAAATAGATGGATTGTTTTTGTTGTAGATGACAGAACATATTAAAGATAGTCCTTATTTTAGCAATGTTCTATTTTTGAAGCACTAGTTTTTATTTTTTGTCAAAATACTATTTCCACAGTCAAGAATAAACTTTTCACACATTTATAAATATTGCATGTTGTTTTCTGCACCCAAAAATATCATCTGTTGTATGTTTTTGATGAAAAAGCGAAACATTTCTTGGACTTGAAGTCCTAGCTGCATGGGATGAACATAGACAACAAATAGTGCAGTGAAATTCTTACTTTATACCGTTATTTGTAATGTGCTGTTGAATGCAAATAGTAGATTAAAAAAGGTTAAGGGTTTTACATGTCAGCACCATTTACATTGGTATGCTATATTTTATTTGTTTTAGAATAATCTAATGCCATATTAAGACCTGCAATGGACTGGCTAAAAGTCCAGGGTGTACCCTGCTGGGACTGGCTCAACAAAGCAGGTATATATGCAGGTATGCCATATTAACTCCATGCTTCTGTTTATTTTTATTCCCTCAGTTCGCCCAACAACTCAGATGAGCCTGTCCACACCAACTCTGGTGGCTCGCTCATCCAATCTGAAAACACCTGTGGCGACCTGTTTATCTGCCAATGGAAAACCGCCTGGTACCATCAGGTGTGTTGTTGTGTTTTTGTGTGGCTAAACAAAACTCACCATACATCCATGTATTTCTTTGTGTTTACACTGATTCCTCGTTGATGTGAACAGGTGGGAGACGAGGGTTCCGGGAGAAGTGAGCACCCGAGAGTACAGAAACTCAGACGGGACTTTCACCGTTCAGAGCGACTACATTTTAGTACCCAGCAGAGAGACGCACAAGGAGACGCTAACCTGTGTCACCACCTACAACGAGGAGGTCTTCACTGACAGTGTCACACTCGATATTCAGTGTAAGTCTTTCTCACACGTGACAATTAGACAATAAGAAAGTGAACTAGTTTGATTACAAGTTAAATGTCTGTTTGTTGTATGTGTTTGTGTGTGCACCAGATGAGCCTGATGTTTCTGTTGATGGGTTTGATGGGAACTGGTATCTGAACCGAGAGAACGTCCAACTGAGCTGCCAGGCTGATGCCAACCCTGCCGTCTCTCTGTATCAGTGGAGATTGTGAGTACAACTCTGTTAGTTTGAATTTGACACAAATTTACTGTCACAGCTTTACCACCATACAGTGGTATACACTTTAAAATGTAACAAAAGAGTAAACAACTTTACCCGGTTTTATAGGATTTTTTTTTTGCCTCTGTCACTGAATATTTTGCATGTGTCTCATGGTTGGTATATACTGTAGTATAGCTGTCAAGATGTCAAGTTGCTGATAACTATCCTAGTATCTCTTGAATCAAAAGACCACAGTTGAAATAAGCATATTAGCGTTCTTTTGAAAAGTTGTACATGGACCCCTTAAGTTTTAATTTCTGTACATGCCACAGGATTAATGGCACCATACCGAGCAACACTGAGATCCGAGACAACGTAATTATTTTTAAAGGGCCTGTCACATATGACGTGCAAGGCACCTATGTGTGTGATGCCACCAACAGCATCGGGACACGTTCAGCCTCTGTGGAGGTCAGCATTATAGGTATGTTTATCTTCTTCTACTGCTGCTGCTGCTGTTGCTAACATTGTTTTAGAGTTCTAAAGGATTTCTATTAAATTACACTTCTTAAGCAAGAAGTGATCAGTTCTACTTACTTTTTATTGCTACTGCAAATGAGTAATGTGTCAGAATGTTTATTGTGTGTGTGTGTTTTCTCTGTAGAGAAGCCACTACCGCAGATCGCAACAGGTGATGTCATCAGCGTAATTGCCTTATTACTGGCTGCTGGAGTGCTCATGGGCATTACTATCACAGTCCTGGTGCTCAAAATAAGAAGCAGGAAAAATGACTCCTCGTAAGTAAACAGTCCTTCTGTCCCTCTAATGTCCCAACATGCTTTGTATCCACCATTAACGTCCTCTATATCTTTTATCCCTCTTGGATCAGAAGTGACTCTCCATCCAGAAAATTGTCCCAGCCCATAAGGAAAAGACCTGGAGATGAAATCCAGGTAACCTATGTGTTGTGTTTGTAATTTACATGCCAAACATTTAAACAAGAATTTAGTTTCCTCATATTTTGTAAAATTGTAGTGGCAATTTCTTTGGAGCAAAAAAAAAAAAGATTTGAGCTTCTTGAACTTGTTTTGGTCACATGTCAAAGACCAGTTACTGTGGACACGGGGAAGGGGTTCATGAAACATAATGTCTTGAATAGCAACAGGAAGTGTATTGTATCTATTTTTCCACACGTCCTCATGTCTCTCACTTGTTCACAGCATTCAGGACGGTTTTATGAAGAGCTTCCAAACACGGCAGACTATGTGAGCTACAGACTGGCCTGTAACAAGGAGGACTACCCAGAACCCTACTCCCCTCCCATCAACCCCCCTCTCACATTTCTGCCCCAGCACCCCTACCAGTCCACACAACCAACCACTGCAGCCAGCAGCAGCAGCAGCAGCGGCAGCACCACCACATCAAAAAACACCTTCTCTCCTCCTTCACACACCACAGCCATCTTTAAATACCCCTCGGTACAGGGATTGTCCTCTCCTCCCCCGGGAGTGGCGGCGTACACTTTTCCCAAAGAGCAGTACGTCTGAACTCGGGTACAAACTCAGATCTCTCCAGCGACCTCAGATGAAACAACCTGATTTAAACCTGAACCTTTCCTAAGAGGAGATTGTTGTTTAACCCTGGACTATCAGGCAGCGTTTCTGCACCGTCTGCATCATTGTGAACGGCTCTGGAAGTCAATGGACAATGCAGCTTTTGTTTTTGGACTTAAGTACAGTTTTGAAATGTTCTTATTCTCTCCTTTGCCCAGTCTTTTATTGTGTTCTTTGAAAAGGGAATATTATTGAACCATATTTGAAATGTTTGCCAGCAAGTGTAAGTTTTAGGATAGAGGACGGTCCAGTTAATGATGACTTGACTGCCATTGGAAAAATGTACAGTGCATGGATGAATTACAATTCCAGCTGAATGGATAGGATTATATCTCCATGTCTGATGTGACCCTTTACTTTATCCTCTATGGTA
The DNA here is from genome assembly GCF_020382885.2 of Scatophagus argus. Lineage (NCBI taxonomy): Eukaryota > Metazoa > Chordata > Actinopteri > Scatophagidae > Scatophagus > Scatophagus argus. Next base: position 11,232,729 of record NC_058506.1, on the reverse strand, counting down.
TCATTTTTCTATAAAAAAGACAAAACCAAAAAATGATCAAACTTTCCTATTTTATCTGTGTTGCCCACTTCTCTTATCCCAGAACAGCAGACCTCACCAGTTGGTTTTACCTCCTGCTCTGATATAACAGTCTTATTGTGCTTGTATTTTGTATCATGTATGTTTTTTCTTTGCAAAGAAAAGAACATTTTTATGTACCGAAGATATTTTGTTGATTTATGAAATTGATGTTTTTATTTGTGGTATCTGTGGGTTTTAGTATTCAATGACACTGGTTGTTGGCTGAGCCTTGAATTTTTAGCATTTAAATAAAAATCATCATGTAATCTTTGTCAGCAGTGACCGAAGTTAAACTCTACTTCTTTCTTTATTTAACAGTCGGTCCTCCTCTTATCAGAGGCATCTCTTATCTGGTAGATATATTTGACTTGATGGATGGCAATGCTGTTCTGTTGATCAAACCACCAGTTTGGTCCAGACTGTAATATCTCACGTCTTTTGATGAATTGATGAGTTTTCCTCTCCAGAAGGTCAAAGTTTTAACTTATCATTGGCTAATAAGCAAATTCTTGCATGTCTGTAGACTTTAATTGCCTTAATTATTCAGAGTTATATTTTTATGATCAGAAAACTGTAATCCTATTAAATATAATCTGTTACTCCCTGACCTTGTTATGAGATCACATCACATAGCTCACTACAGTGATCTTTTTATAGATTTGAATAATTATCAATGTACATGTACTCTGGGGGTGAAATTAGCTCTCTGCAATGCAGCCTCCTGTTTAAAAGGAGGCATATTCTCTGTCATATTCACTTCTTAAATAAGCAGAAAGGACAGATGACATCATTACGGGATGCTTCTGATAGAAACCTCAACCTGAATGCTTAACAATAAATAATTAAAGGACTGATATGTTTGGCCACTATTACCCAAAAAAATAGAAGCAAAAATGGGAGCTTCAAATATATGTATATTTTTACATTAACAATGGATCACAGCTTGTATGTAAAAGGTTTCAATCATAGTCATGAACCCACCTGATTGTGCAGTTCCACTCAGCTGTCTTTCAGCTCATAGCATGCAGGCATGGCAATGAAGAGAGAAGAGCAGTCAGTGAAAGCAGAGCTTTTAATCAAGAATGGACAAACTCTAACATGTTCATTGTTCCAGGCTGCTTTGCGTCTAAAGCTGCCTTTTGTGTGCTGATGAAATCCCTGACAATGAATTCCCAACTCTCCAAGCAAACTAGTATCTACAGATCCACTGTGTCCAACTCTCATGAGGCGTTCACAGACTTGTCAGCCTTGATGTTCAGCCTCTGCTTCAGTGGCCAGCTCAGCATGCCAGAGCTTCTTCCAGAGCTTTCCATCTTTTTCATCTTCTTTATATAAAGTCCTTCTTTCTTTTCTTCTTCAAAATACAAAGAGAATTAAGCATAACATGTCAAAAAAAAGTACAAGCATGACATTCAACATACAGCACATTCATGTCAATATAAAACAGTGGTGCTTAACTCTTCATATTATGGTTTTCAAGTGAAATAAATCAAAATAAAAACTACAGAGGAGCCATCTTTTTGACTTGATCTTAAACCTGTTATCATATTTTTCTTTATGTGTTATTTTCCTTTGTATAAGGTTGATAAACTAAGCTGCTGCCTGTCAGTCCTTGTCTGTGCCAAAGCAGGGAAACTGATCACTGTCCTGCATTCATTCATGACACACATCTCACATTACACACTCATGGTTCCACTTAACATTTTCTCTTTCTCTCTTTTCTCTCTTCACATTAAGATACTTAAAAAAAATAAGAATAATTGATCAGTGTCTCATCAACTGAACTTTAAATGGTGGCCTACAGAGTGATAAAGTCACGGCACGAAACACAGACCATTGTTGGGAAATGTCAGATTTCTAAATCTATTTTAATCCTAATCCCATCAGTAGAGTTTACTCTGCTCTCTGGCCCTCACATGACCTCTCAAATTAAAATCAGGAGCCTTTAATTTTACAGCTTGTCTAAAATGACTAGAAGCTGAGGGCAATATAGTCTGATCTAACTGCAACTAAATTAAATAATGTGCTGAGCTCATCACCCTCAAAATTAATGTAAAACTTTTCTTGTTTTGTAGCTCATAAGAACCTTTTGCCCTTAAGCTTGTACTGAAACAGACAAAGGGCAAAGAAAATTTAAGAAGATATAAACCCTTTTTTAATTCCCTGCTTTTCATCCCTTTGTTTGTGTGCATCCACTGTTAAGCTGACTGAAAAGATGTTTATCAGCCTCAAGTATTCATGAGCATTTCCCGCCCCACAGATGGGAAGAAGCGTAAGAAAATTATTTTTAGTATTGATTGTTGAATTAGAAGACTTAAGAGTAGATTAACATGAATGAGTGGAGGAATGTTCATGTTTAGACCCTATTAGTTAATGTGCAGGTGTGTGTGTGGAGTGGTGGAGGGGGAGGCTAACCTGTCCGCCCATGCATCTGTCTTGTATAATAGATGAGCTTAGTATCGCTGTGTTATTCTAACCCAGCAGGAGAAAAAAAGATGGATAGAGGGATCGAGAGAAAGGAAAAACGCATGAATAATTGAGCCCAAATCAGTTTAGTGACCCTCCGTACCTTCCTACTCTCAGTCTAATGAAGTCAGTGCCTGCAACTGGATTCTCCAAGAAACTTCTGGGTCGGAGAGAGGAAAAGAAGAAATCCAGCTGAAGGAAGGCAACAAGAGTCAGTTTTTGTGATTCAGAGGCTTTACCTTTTGATTATCTCTACTTAACTTTTTGGAGTAAAGAGGTGGTTGGACTCAGGATCATCATGATACCATGGTGGCCCAACTGTTAGGGCTGGCCTTTCTGTTTCTACCTACCAGTCTGGTCACTTTGACAACATATGGTGAGTCCAGTGTCTTTGGGTTCATTTACACTCATCTGAGCTGCAGTCAAAAATATATTTTCTACATCACATGATTTGAATATATTCTGGTGAATATACTGAGACACATTAAGTCAAAGTCAAGGAGTTTTTTTATTGTCATTACAACCATGTATATATATATAGTACATAGAGCAATGAAACAATGTTCAACATAAGAGAACTGCTAACAGGGCTGAGCAAAAATTCTTCAGTAAAATCAGTCAATAGTGGTATAGCGCAGCAGATACATTTGACAGAGCAGTTTCACAACAACCTATATATCAATTTATTTTGTATATTATAAAACACATCACACATACAAAATGTTTGATACCGATCACTTAAATTTATAACCACGATACACGAGAGCGGTAAATTGTGGTATCCTTTTGTTTTTACCTTTTAGTCTGGTAAACAGAGAAATGTAATTTGCACAAAATGGAATATAACTATCAATAAGAAAATATTCACACCAGTATTGTGGCATTTATTTCAACCATATCATCCTCACTGTAGGCCATGTGGCCTGTGATTAGCTCGGCTGGCAAAAGAAGGTTTATAAGTTGAATATAGTTAGAAATATAATTTGACTGAGCCGATTATCTGTTTTGGAACCCCTTATTAAACCATCACAGTGTGTCTGAAACTTACAGTGTCATCAATCCTGTAACCGAACACTGCCAGGGCACATGACACCACCATCTCCTTTTCCTTCACACATTTGCATGCATGTCTGTGTAACCTCTCCTCCTCCAGCGGTGGAGATTAATCAGAACTGGGAGGTGGTGTACCGGGACACCAGTGTGTATGGAGTGGTGGGCAAAGCGGTGATCCTCGAGTGCGGTCCCACCTTACCTGACATGTACATATGGAGCTTCACCAAGCCTGGTACTGAAGCTATAAAAGCTGTGGTCTATGATTTGGGCAAAGGGACGAAGATCCAGAAGCTGGCCGAGAGCCTCGGACAGCTGACGGTGATCTCAAACAGCGCAGCTGTGAGCATCGAGAACCTGCCTCTGGCTGCACACGGCCTGTTCACCTGCCAGGCCTTCTATGACATAGAACAGGAGCCCAAAGTGTACTACTACTACGTGCACCTGACTGTCAGAGGTGAGACATCCTGCACTCTGACACATGAAGGGACTCAGCTTCTCCTTCCCTTGACCCTTGAGCTCCACCTTGAGCCTCAGCTGATACTAGATATCTGAGGCCAACACCAATGTTCAAAAATCTGAAAACGCTGAAGGAATTATGACTGTCATGTGTACAAAGAATTGTGAGTGGAACAGGTATTCAGATCATCTAATTAAGTAAACAAAATATTGCATGAAATACTCAATTACTCCCCCCCCCCCATCCTGCATTTAAATCCTTACCTAAGTGAAAGTATGTGTTATCAACACAATTTACTTACAGTATTTTACTGACAGTTCCCTGTCAGTGTTTCACTATTATATTGGATGTTCGAATTATTGCACAGGATGAAAACCTTGCAGAATTTCACTGATGCTAATTTTTATTTGTCTACATAAAACAACATGTAATTACAAACTCTTATTTGTCAGTCATCATACGTTTTAAGAATATTTTATGGTGTATAATAGTTCATACAGGGGTTATTGTCTTTGTAAAAACATCAACATGTGTGACTTTGGTCCTGACTGCAGTTCCTGTCAGTAAACCTTACCTCCTGATGAGTGATGCATCCCCAGTGGAAGGATCTACCATGTGGATGCGTTGCAATCTGGAAAACGGAACTGGACCAATCCATTACGTGTGGAAACATGAAACCCGCAACGGAAACATCACGGTTTTCGCACAGGGCAACACCAGCCTTATTAACGTGACCGACGTCAACCGCAACCACACCGGCTGGTACCGCTGCGTGGCCAGCAACGCCGTCAACAGCGAGAGCTCCAGCCGGCTGTGGCTGGACACCATCTGTGAGTACATTTGGAGGTTTTGAGTAGGATTTGGGTTTGCTAAAATCAGCAGATACTTCTGTACAAGGCAGAAGTTTTTCGAGACGCTTATTTTTGTTTTATTTTGTGAAATTAAATAATACTATTAATAATATACAGGAAGTGGAGATGAGCATGACTTTATGGTCATTATGGTCTTTGGCGTTTCATGTGTGAGTAAACAATAAATTGAGAGGATATGCATCTTCAGCATTTGTCCCACTCAGAAAAAATATCACCATATCATGAATAATGATTTTGACAAATATACGCTGACTCAAGTTTTGGTCATAGGTCAGCTGTTGTTCAGGTATCTAGACCTAAAATATCCGTTAATTTCATTTCATTTGATTTCGTTTTCATTTGAAAAACATGTTGCATTGTTTCTGCTTTGGCTTGTATTTCTAAAACCTGCCAGGACACTGAGGTCACGACCGGGTAACCTTTTAAAACAAACTTTGTTTTTGGACTCTTTAAAAGATCTAAAATCCAAAAAACCCTCCACATTTCTTCACCATTCACTATGGCTCATTTCTAATTTAAAGCACCTTAAGCCTAAGCTTTAAACCTCTATAATAATAAATTCATCTAGCTATTTCATCATGACTGTGTGGATGTTGGTCAGATTTGATTGACACTGAGAGAGGAGGAGAGTTTCAGACTTATGCCAGTTGAAGCTGATCTGCTGATTTGTCAACAGTCAACATCATCAGCCTACTGGTGTATCCTGACCCTGTAGCTCAGTTCAGCTTTATGAACATCTATAGCCAGTTTCGGTTCATTATTTAACTGTCAGGACCATAACTTGTCTGCTTAGCTCACTCTCACCACTCTCAAAGCAACATTTCAGCCGCAACAGGCAGCTGATATCAGCGAAAAAAAACAACAACTTTGAAAGCTTTGAAAGCCCAAGAAAAAGCAGACAAATCAGCAACAAGCTGGTGGATATAACGGAGCTTTTAGCAGCTAAAGAGAAGAGCCAAGAAAGAGTGGAAAGAGTGGACTCCCTTTCACCAAGTGACCAGATGCACAAATCCAAATGAAGCGTCTTGCTTTAAATTTAAATTCTTAAGGACTAATATAAGGTTTCTGTGCTGTGTGATTAAGCTGTCCTTCATATTTTGAATGCGCTCATGTCCTTTCTCTTCAGTTGGCCCAGACATTCCTCAGATAGATGTGACTCCATACAGTTTGACGGAGAGGGGATATTCAGCCTTGGAGAGAGAGACTGTTTCTTTACTATGTCAAGCCCAGTCCAACCCAGCCAGTCAATACGTCTGGTTCTACAACAACTCCCAGGTCTACACCGGGCCACAGTTCACCATCACCAAGATCCTACGCATGCACACTGGCGACTATGCCTGCTTGGCGCAGAACACCTACCTCAACACCCGCTCCAAAAAAACCATCAGCCTGACTGTCTACTGTGAGTCTGATCTCTGACCTTGGACCATACCATCAGTCCTCTTCTATAAACCTCTCAACTCAGTCCTTTCAATAAAAATCTTTATTAAAACCGAACCTCCTGCCTAAATATAACTCTTTGATTGTTTAACTTCCAATTAAACCTATTCCTGTTTTCAGGAATTTCTAAACCTCCTTCATTTCTTCTGTTTCAAACATTCTTCCTCCTTTCACTACATCACCTCATATTTAAAGCTCCTTACCATGAACTCATACACATACACGCCAACACACCACAGCAGAGTGTGGAAGTGCTGCTGACCTGCTCTCCTGTTCGAGCCGTCTGGGAAGGTGATGGGACTCTCTGGCAGGTACCTTGCTGTGATGTCACAGCCATGGCAAGTGTTGATTGGCTAGAAAGCCAAGTGCTTGTCATTCTGCTCTCTTGTTTGATTTTGCTGAGTCAATGCTCTTTTATTAGTCACCAATGATCTAAAAGAGTACATCACCCCAGAGAGCTAGACATGCCACATTTGAAAAGTTAGACATTGTAGTACTAACAATGACATTCCACTCTTTTGCTGAGTTTCACCCAACATATTTAATGAATAGCGTATTTTTATTTCTGCAGTTTTTACTAAGATGATTCATACCCAAATCCCTGAAGACTATTACCCCAAAGGCACACATTCTGTAGCCTCTACTTTGTGCATTACTACCTCATCAAGGTGTATCTTATCCCCACAGACCCACCTGATGGCTCACCCTCCTGTTCTATGGAGCCGGCTCTGAATCACACTTCTCTCAGATTGCTCTGCTCCTGGCCCGGTGGATTCCCCTCCCCCTCCCTCCAGTGGACCGGAGACCTGCAGCAAGTGGGATACGACGAAGATGACACAGGGCAGCAAACAAATCCATCAACCAACACTGCCATCTTGCTGTCGACCGAAGGCTTGACTTCCAACAACAGCTTGTTTACATGCACAGGCTCACACCTGGCACTCAAACAGCCGACAGCATGCAGCGCACGCACATGTGAGAAAGTGAAAAAGAAAAGTTTTATATGCTCACAGTTGTCCAAACCTCTCACTTAAACCTCTTCTCCTCTGCCAGATATTCCCCCTGCAGAGCCAGTGTGTTTTGCCTTCGTGACAAACAACAAAGAATATCTGATGCTCTCCTGCTCCTGGGATGGTGGGGCCCCAAAGGCCTTGGTGTGGTGGGAGGGCCCGGGTGGCCATGGCAAAAGTGGGGAAGAAAATTCTAACATATTGATCCTACGCTATGGCACAGCTCAGGACGGGAAACCCTACACCTGCCATGCTAAGCATCCCCTTCTGGTCCAGACCAAGACCTGCAGGCTTACACTGGGTCAGTGCACAATGTCTGACACACCTTACAACAGAATAGCAGATATGATTTGTTAATCGGTTCATGCATATGTTTTCACTTGTAGAGGCTCCTGTACTGCAGACGCAGCGCAGAGTTGTGGCTGTGTATGAGGGAAGTGATGTTCAGCTCACCTGCAACCTGAGAGCCAACTACCTTCCTGTCAATGAAATCACCTGGTTTAACAATCAGGGTGTGGACGTCCAAGACACTTTTAAGTACACACTGTTGCGAACATCTGCGTGGGCCAATCTGACAGTTAGAGACACACGAGAGGCTCAAGACAGCGGCGAGTACAGGTGCTCCACTTCCAACGCAGTGGGAGGAACTGAAATCACTGTCACTTTAGTGGTCAAGAGTAAGAAACTGTTTTTTGTTTGCTTGGTAACCTTTCTGTAAATATACTTAATGTCTTTCTTGTTGAGAGTTATTGGCCAGCCAGAATAAAGACTGGAAACAGGAGGAACAGAACGCCTGGTGTAAAAAACTGAAATGTATAAATTCTAAGTTGCGGTGTAATGGAGGTATCAGACTATTTACTAACCAGGAGCGTTGACTTCCACTTGACAACCAGCAGAGACTCCAGAAAGTCTCTCCAACCACACAAGAAATAGTTAGACAAACCCATAAAACTCCTAATTTTTATACTTTGGTTTGATTAAACCCACATAAAATAACATGTTAACTGGTGAGCTTTAGAGGTGCCAGCCAGACAAACTGAAGTGAATGCACATTAAGAGTCAACAGTTATGTTAGTGACTTTGTGATGCTGTATTTAGAGCTTTTAGTTGAACTTTAAGCAATTTAACATGTTCACTGTGCTAGTTTAGTATGTTGAAAATTGCTAATCTGCACAAATAGTCAATGTACAATGAAGGAGATTTTATTAGCTTTGCAGATATATCACCAAGGTATTTATAATTCTTCCTATGAGACATGGATATTTGAAACAACTTGCATGAGTCCAGTAGTATTTGAGACATTTCACTAAAAACCATAAATGTGAACCTCACTGAGGCATGAAAGGAAAAGTCCAGGATCACCAAAGTTCTGAAGGTCCATCCTTTGTGGACCACAAATATCTGTACAAACTCTCACGACAATCCATTCATTGATGACATATTTCAGTCTGGACCGAGATGGTGAACTGGTGCTGAAATGTGGATTTCTGTTCTGCTGTGTTTTGTCTCATTATCAGGGCACCCCATGCCACCCAATGCAACTCTGGTCAAAGTGATGTACACCAGCCGGCAGCGTAATGAGGTGGAGCTGGAGTGGCAGATAGAGAATGAACAAGAAAGAGGTTTGACAGGCTTCATCCTGGAGTACATGTGGGTGTCAGAGCGACCGGGAAGGAGAGCCAGCATCAATGTTTCAAAGGAGGAGACGGAGGAGAGGATCAGTCCACCAGTTTGGTACAGTAGCATCATCCAGGACCCAGACACAAGGAGTCATACAGTAGGAAGACTGACACCGACTGTTACCTATAAGTTTCGCATCACACCAGTCAACTACCGCACCCTCGGACACCCTTCTGCAGAAAAGACTCCAGGTATAGTAAGTACAGAGACTCAGAGGAAAGTGTTGTCAGATACAGGAGTGAGCAAAGGCAGGGGCTTGAGTTAGGGATGTTGTAACAAACAGAAAATAACAAATGGGCAAAGGAAGGAGAGTCAAGCAATAATATGGAATTTACTAGACATTGTTGATGGTAGTTCCTTGCTGTGATTGCTGTTTTAATGACAACATTTCATCTAACATTTTTTTTTCTTTTTTTTGTTATCCATTTAGGTGAAAAACTGATACACAAAAAAACACAACAATTGCACACACCTCACAGCTTCACACCTTCTACTCACCTCCTCTTTACCTCCTTCCCTGCTCCTTACATTTCCTGATACTGGCCCTGTGTGCTTCTGGTAAATTCTTTGTGTTAATTGTACCATGTCATGTAGGATCTGAGTGCTCCAACCACGTCAGCTGAATGTTTAGGGTGTAGGAAGCTTTGTAGATCAGGTTTCAGGGCAGGATAGGCCAATGGTTTTCAGCCCCTGTACTGTCAATGCATTGGTTATTTCACATCAGTTTAATTTAAAGCCAGCCTATGTAACTTTTGCTGAATAGAGGCCATATTGACCAGAAGTGACAATGACAGGATAAGCATTTAAATGCTAAAACAAAACATAGCAGAAGCAGTAGTTTTGAACTGAGCAAGGATGGATTTTATTACTTATAAATTTCAACTTGTTATCTGTAAGAGGAAGACTGTGTAATTTCCTCTCTCAAAAAGGTCATGCACTCTCGCTTTAATGTAATTATTTTGTCAACCATAGTTACAAACAAATGCAGTTGAAGCTAACTTTTCTAAAAACAAAAACATCCCAAATTAATTTCACATTACAAAAACAATGCTGACATGGGTTGAGAACCATTAGCAGGAGATGAAACAGGGTGAAAACCAATGTGAGACACTTGAAATGCAGCAATTGTCTATTTTTTCAGAGGTGTTCTGTTTTGCAATGTGTAACTGTGATGTTTTGCAGCGGAACCTCGCTACAACATGTACCCTGCTGTGATCGGAGCAGCTATAGGTGGGATGCTGTTTGCAGCCATTGTCACGGCGCTGCTGCTTGTGTTCATAATTCGCAACCGCAACAACAACCCTCGTGAGTCCCATACACAAGCACCAACCCCATAATAACTTGAATAATGAGGGCATTGTCCCATTATATTGCATTAATATTCTGCATTTATTCCTCCAGGACTACATGACATGCTGTTTGGTTTGTGAGTATCTGTATTACTGTCTCTATATGAGACCAGCAAAAGAAAAATCTGCAATTTGTAATGATGTTAGCAGCCAACTCTTTGTGATGACTTGCCATTTAAACAGTTTCCTTTTTTGTGGTGTGTCCAGGCAGCACAGTCAGTCGAGGGAAAACATCAACTTTCCTGAAGATGAAGTGGTGGGCGGCTCAGAGGGAGGAATAGAGGATACAGGTGGATCAGCCAGTCCAGGCAAGATAGAGTCACTTCAAACTCAATTCATTCAAACTTAAAGCTGGATTGTCTGTGTAGATTCTCAGTCATCCAGGTCATCTTGCATAGAGGAGCTCAAGTTGGGCAACTGGGCTTCAATTTAAAAGACTTTTCATCTCTCATCCGACTATCTATCTATCTTCGATTAACTGGACAGAACTGATTTAATACCTGGGACTCCCAACCAGTTAATCATAACTGAAGAGGACTTTTGAATGAGAGGTGAAATATCTTTGCCCTTAAACTGTCCTGAGTCCAGTTGCTCTAATTTAAATTCTTTTGCACCTAAAGCTGGATTATGATTTGATTACCACACTCAATATTTCTCTGTCGTCTCATTTTGTGAAACTGAAAGTCCAACTAAATTAAATTTTTTTGTTTCTTTGAGAAAAATCAAAATTTTAATTTATGTTTTTTGGTTTCATATTGGTGACCAATACATTTGCATATATTGTGAGTTTGCAGGCTAGATAGCAAATGTGCTAGCAGGTCAGCTGCAGCGCTTCAGTAGCATTAAAATGTACTTGTAAATGTCCCGTTAGTTACCAGTGTGATCCTTAGTGTTCAGTGCCATTAACAATACTCTGCCCATGGCATGAAGGCCACATTTTCCCTCATCCCCCTGTCCGAACTCAGCCTGCCAGCTAACAGCTCCAGTGGCTGATCCAAAAATCTCTTTCACAGGCAGTTCCCAGTAACATTTCAGGGATAGACTGCATGCATTAAAGGAACTAAATAGACTCATTTCTGATCTTGTATTCTTTTTAATAAAAATTTCATGCTAAGCTGCTAATAATCTCAGCAGTCTGCTTCAACCACCAGCAGCATCATTTAAAAATCTTATTGCTTGTCTGCCTCATGCTGAACCTCAACGCTGGTCTATTTCAGGTCCAACCATGGCTTTACCCAGGGCATCTTCGCCACTCACCATCTCACCCCTGAGTGCCACCCCCACAACCAGTCAAGCCCCTCCCACTGGAGACGATAATGAGCCTGTTAATGTCACCATCACCGTCAAGGCTATAGGCTCATAGTCATATATCAGACTTCTTCAGTTGTATTTTAACCTGGAATTAATGTTTTTGTAGGGAGTAGACATGATTATTACAGTGATGTGTAGCCAGTGACTCAGCTCAACTACAATAATAGTTACAAACTTTCTCATCTTTCGCTACAGAACTTTGTCATAAAATAATTAGACTCATGGACATAAGGGACCCACCGATTTCCACATTAAAGAATATGTTCTATACTGCTCAGCCAATGGATGTTTTTTTTAAAATTATTGAACCTATCTATCTAATTTTGCATAGAGGTCATTTTATTTCCATGGATACTGGCAAAAAATGGACTTACCTCACATCTAATCTTAAGATTGTTCTTTTCTGATTTAGTGTTTATTAATATTAAATACATCCTCTCTTGCAGAACATTTAGGTTCAATATTACTTTTAAGTTGATCTACCTTTGGCAAACATGCTGACACATCTCAACATCTTACACTCACACAAAGAGCTCAATGTAGTCTTACACCTACACCCATTAGGTGATTAAGTCCAGGTTGTTTAACTTACTTTTCTGGGTTTGGACCTTTGACTGTATATAAAAATGGATGACATGGGAACTTCGCTTTTGGGAAAAAGCGAAGTTAAAGCATCTTGATTGCCCCCTAGTGGCAAGCAGTGGTACAGGTCATGAACCACTCACTCTCCACATTAGCAGATAGAACATGGGCCAAAATAAGAATTCAAAGTACACGGCAAATAAATTTTTCCCAAAGATAATTTCTATCATTTTAGGTGGTTCTGATGTATGTTAGGTTTTTGTTTGGTTTTAATTAGTTATTTGAAGCTATAAAAACATCATGGTGTGTCGCCCAAACACCACTGCACAGACTCTGACTTCAAATTACATCACCAGCATAAGATAGCGCTCGTATCCAGGATATTTTGTACAGTCAGAGGAAGTGGACATGCGTCATCCATCCTCACATATGTCAGTGATTTGGACCAAAGGAAATGTAGGTTTGTTTGTTTGTTTTGTATTTAAACTAAAAAATGTTTTCATATGAACTAAGAGTAATCGTTAAGTCATATGAACAGACCAGCGGGTTGTCATTTCCACTGCATCAACTAACATGTCATGCCGCTCAGCACGCCATTCACTTGTTCATAAAATCAGAATCAGAATCAGAATTCCTTTATTTATCCCTGGAGGGAAATTCTTGAATTATCCCTGGAGGGATAATTCAATCTCCCTGGAGGGATAATTCAAGCAAAAAACTCTCCACATTACACATCCACTGACTTTATTAGCCATAGCAAAACACAATCAAATGCACATTTCATGGTGTTTACTGTTTTGTCTGGTGGTTTCTTAAGCTATTACATGCATATAATCAAACCATAATCAGTAAAATAAAATGATATGAGATGTTTCTGTCTAATTCAGCATGGCTGAAACTTGCAGGAATACATCTGTAGGCCTAACACTAATGCACAAAAAACTGCAAGGACATGAAGAGGGACATGAAATAAATGTTTGTACCTCGTCTCTCTTTCACAATTACTTGTTTTATTAAGTGACATGTGTATACATTTCAACAAATCCAAAAGGATCGAGAAGGAAGAAGCTATGTGCTACTTAAAGTAGGGACACAAAACAGTGTAATTTGAACTACACCAGTCAAAATGAAGAGGTAACCTGAACAGTACTGGGCTGGGAGGGGGTTGTTGGATGTTTCCTGTAAAACACTTTATTGATTTCCTTTTTATTTACCGTGAAGTTAATAAGTACCAGGTTGGTATTTTCATGACTATCAGTCATCAGTGTTTTGAAATAAATACACAGCTCCTGCAAAATCCTCTCATTTCTACATGGTTCAGCATGGGATTTTCTGTCCACTGGAGCTGGGCTGTAGCACTAACATGTCTCCTCTGTATGGGTGAGCTACTATGTGTAAAATAATTTTTTCCAAATGCCCACAACAGTCCATCAACAATCTATGTATTTATATTTACTGTACAAGCCAAGATGAGGTTTATTTTTTGTTTTAAATTGAAAGTAAAGTAAAAAATACCATGTAGTTTTGCATTCCCAGGCTGAATGTTTGCAGAAATAGAATATTAGAGTTTTCTGGAGAGAGCTTTTGAAAGTCTTAGTGCATTACTAAACTTCTATGCTGTAAAAGAATACTTTTATTTTTCAGGAGGTGAAGTTCGGTGTAATTGCACGGAGACAAATGTACAAATCGAAGGAGGATTTTACAAATTGACCAAGCAGCTGCAGACAGGCAGCCTGTTGATCTACAACTGTCCTGAGGGTTACTACCCATACCCAGCACTGACCCGCTTGTGCCAGCCTAATGGCTCCTGGAACCCTGCACCCAGGAGGTTTAACCCCCAGAGATGCAGACGTGAGTGATATGAAGATGATGTTTCTCACTTTGCCTCTGGCTGCTTGCTCTAGGTGACAACTCAGATCTTTTTGTTTTGCTTCGCAGTTGTTGAATGTCCAGATCCCAATGTGCTGGCGTACGGAAACGTCTCACCTCCACAGGACAAGTACTTTGTGGACAATGAGACCACGTATGAGTGCTATTCAGGACACACGATGAGAGGCTCATCCAGACGTGTTTGTTTACCAAACGGAAAGTGGAGCGGCTCCACTCCCATCTGTAGTCGTGACAGTAAGTCCTGAGCATCAATCTACTGTCTGTCTCCTGCTTCCTTCTCCTTCAGGTTTGGGATACATCCTCATTTATGACTGTTTTCTGACTTATCTTTTGTCATTTTTGCTACCCCAGCAGGGAATAATTGTGCTGACCCTGGCATCCCAGCTGGTGCCTCAAGAACAGGCAACATATTTGAAATTGGTGACACAGTGAAATACACCTGCAACGGCAACCTGTTTTTGGTGGGGTCGAGTGAAAGAGTGTGTCAGGAGAACGGCCAGTGGACTGGCAAAGAGCCAGCATGCTACTGTGAGACTGATACCTACAAATGCTGTTCACTTTCTTTGTCATTTGATCAAAGTTTTGTCATGAAAAGCTTTGCTGGGAGAGGAATAGAAACAGTGCTAAATGCATGCAAAATGGATGCTGCAATATTCAGAGCCTGTGGCTGAGGTTGTCAAGTCAATTTACAGGAGTCAATAGCACTAGAACTCTGAAATGCCCAAAAGTTAGTAAAAGTTAGTTAATATAACTACTGTATTTTTGTTGTGTGTGCCTAATGTGCAAATCACATGAGCACAGTGATTAATATTGATCTCTCAGTTTTTACATGAGCGTAAACAGGCAGTAATGTGTCCACACTGTTTTGACTGGACTGATGGCCCAAGTGGGGCCCTGACATATGCAGAGGTGGTATGACATGCACACACACACACACACACACACACACACACACACACACACGGTGGACATGTACTTTCATTTGCTTTTTCTTTAGTATCACCACGCTTTGTCACAGTTATTACAAACCTTTGTTTATGTGGCTTTTGCTTCTTGCAGACAAACACACCTATGATACTCCCCAGGAAGTTTCAGAAGCGTTTGGCAACGCAATCAAAAACAGCCTCATCAACTTAGACTCGACTGGTAAGTTCTTTCATCTTATTAATATATGATCATTTTTACTGTTAGAGCATAATTTGTTTTAAGAAAAATAACATTTTGTTAAAATGATCATTGAATGATCCTTTAATAATTTGTACAACTAAAACTTACACCTCTGTGTGATGACATATTAACTCAGTTCAGCATATATCGCTCCAACAAGAAAATCCGTATGAATTTTTGTACCCTCTAACACATTTAGAAGACAGTCTGTTCTTCCATTATATTTCTTTCACTGTGGAAAAATGTTAATATATATGAAAATGTCATACGTGTGTGTCATAACAACATGTGTGCCATTGTTGTTGATTTTTTAGATGACTCACAGACAGGGAGAAAAATCAGGATTTCAAACAATGTGACGCTTAACATCTATATCGCAATGGACGTTTCTGAGAGCATCGATGAACGGTTTGTCCAAGATGCAAAGCGCGCTGTCAGTAAACTTATTACAAAGGTAGGTCTAGAGACAGATATTGATGACCTGATTTTGGAGACCTAGTTTTTCCACTGCCACCACCAGCGGGTTCACATTTGTTGTTACTGGTGAATTTATCAAAAATTGTTGCATGCATTACCATGAAATTTGGCTCACCCATTCGTTTTCACTTCAGGATCAATTGTAATAACTTAAATCCCCAAGTGCAGTCATACTTGAGACAGATAATGTGTGAAAACAAAAATCCTCCCGATGTCCTCGATGGCATCTGAAAGAATCAGAGCCAGAGGGAGTCTCTAACACAGTCTCAGCCACTCTGCAGCCCACTCTCAGTCAAGCTTAATATCTTCAGCATGTGGTCCTCCACCATTTGTTGCCCCTCCTCTCAGCGTCAAAGCAGATTGTTGCTGAGGCAGCTGAAAAGATCTGGAACATCCTCTCATCCTGCTGCTAAACAGAGTCGCAACTATTGATAGTAATTGATTTCATTTTATGAGGGGAGTCACCTGACATGTGAGGCCTTTTACTTTGTCTTACAGAATTTTAGAAGCACGCTTGGCATGCTGGACAGAAAACATAACAACATATCCTCATCTCATTTTGGCTGCCAGCACAACAACATTAGAAATAAATTTCATTATGAATGCACATCATAATCTTGACTGATGTTTTTTTGGCATACCCCCCTTGACTTGTTGCCAGTGCACACTACAGGATTCTCTTTCTGCTGATAAATAATTACTCAACAAAGTAACCACAGCAGTTGGATGCATAAAGAGCTGTTGCATTAACAAAAGATGTCTCAGCAGTTTCATAAGTTAGCATGCATTTACAAAGTTGTGTCAAAAATGAGAGAGGCATAATGTGACACTTTATGTCTCCACAGATTTCATCCTTCAATGTGAATCCAAACTATGAAATCCTGTTTTTCTCCTGTGATATATTTGAAATTGTCAACATTCTTGACTTCTGGCGAGACAGACCGTTGCTAAGCAGCATCCTTAATAATTTGGATACGTTTCAAATAAAAGGTGAGTTAAACAGATCAGGGATACTATTGGAAATACTGTTTTAATGCACAGCTTGATCTCTGTTTTACTCTGTGTGTGTGTTGACTTAAAGACGGAGAATTCACTCTTGGAACTGATCTGAACTTCGTTTTTAAGACCTTCTTGGAGCGAATGGCGATGATAAAACAGCAGGTTGGAGATGAGGCTTTTAAGGAACATCGTCACGTCATTATAGTATTTACAGATGGTAATTTTAGCCAATTTCTATATTTACTGGATTTGCTTCAACAATAAAACTGATAATTGATGTGTTGCTAATGACAAAATTTGTGAAAATTTGTAAAGAAGAAAATCCAAATATCCCAAAAAAGCTTTTATGTTTCACTGAGCAGGCAAGGAAAACAGATACTAAGAGTGTCCAACTTCTTAATTTTCTGTATATTTCTGTACAAGGGAGTTTCCCGATGTCTGACATAGTGTGGTGATTTTCTTGAATGAAATAATCATGGGACCTTGTGCAGTGCATATTTGATCTGTATTTAAAAAGACGTAATATAACCTAGCAGTTTGTCGAGCAGTGGTTTTTAATTAAAGGGAATGTAGTCCCCAAGTTGTAAACCTAAACGCAGAATGATAGACTGAATCAAGAATTACTACTGCTGCTTCCCTCAAATTTTTATTTATGTACAATCATTAATTTAAAATGTACAATCATTCATTTAAAAGAGAAGCAGAGGACATAGACCTCTAATGTATCATAAGTGATGACTCAAAGGGATTGTTTTTGTATGGGTACATGTATATTTAGAAAAATCCTGCAAAGTACATATGTAATATAGATAGTATAAGAGTTAAATTGAATGCAATAAAAAAAATTGTTTTTGGCTTGTCTGTGTCGTACATCATTTGAACATGCTGCTCTCTTTCATTGCAGGTGGTTATAATATGGGCGAACCTTCAACCACTGTGGCAAAAATAAAGAACATGGTATACATGAGCCAGCCTAATGAAGAAGGGATTCAACCAAGAGAAGAATATCTTGGTGAGGTTTATTTTTCTTTGCTGTCCAACAAACAGTTTATATTTTTCTCATCCCTATTTGACCAGAAAAACACCTTTTTCTGCTTCAATTTTAAAAAAAACAAAACACTTCATTTTTGAGAAATAAAAAAATCTTTTTATTGAATTTTGACTCCTCTGATTATCCTATCCATATATTATATATATATATATATATATATATATATATATATATATATATATATATTAATTTATAATTCTTTATCATACAAAATGTAAATACAGAAAACATTCTGGTGACATCAAATATCTTTTTTAAATTCTGTAAATCAGCAGCTTGATGATGTCATAGTGGAAATGGCATTGATCTGTAGTGCTGAGCAACCATTGATCAATTGTTCCCTCAGCCCTTGAGGGGTTGATCTCAAATTCACAAATTTCAAAATTCACTTGAGTTTTCTGGTGAAATGGAGAAAAACTTGTTATTGTCAGTGCTGAGTAAAGTCAAAGAAGGCACGCTGAACAGTTGAAGTAAAGCACATATTACTAAAAGGACCTGATTTATTATTCCTTGTTTCTTTCAATTACAGACATTTATATTTTTGCCACTGGAGCTGAAATCTTTGATGACGACCTGCATGCCCTCACATTGGGGACAGGTGGCCAGCATTACTTCAGAATGAAGGACATTAGTAATTTACAAGAGACCTTTGATGATATAATTGGTAAGTCACACACGCACAAAATGATTTTAATAAAGAGACGTAGTGAAGTATTAAGACACAACAGAGAGAGAGAGAGCAGGAAGGTTTTACATTGTGTGTTCATGTTGCCAACCATAGTTTTCACTGTTTTTCAAACTACACAGTCAGGTCAAAACTTTATTTGTTCAATATTTTAGCTTATGACCAAATCACAATCACTATAATAAACTAATGGCATTCCCATCAGCCTCAACTATACTTTATGTTTAGTGCTAATAAGCAAATGTTATCATGCCAACACACTAAAAGATGGTCAACATGGTAAACATTATAAAAACATCAGCATGTCATCAGTGTGAGCATCTTGCATTTAGCTCAAAGCATAGCTGTGCATAAGTACAGCCTCACACAGCTGTGGCATGGCATAGACACTTTGTTATTCCACCATTTTCTCTTCCTATGAAAAAATGAACAAAAGATGACAGTTCTTGTACCTATCTACAAAGGTTTAATGTACCTATTGTATGTTGCTTTGTATAAACATGTGCTAAATGAATAAGTTAGGATCAAGACACTAAACCCCAAAGTCCTCTCAATACGTCTTGAAAAATGTGTTGTTGTTTTTTTTGTTTATGCAGATGAACAAGATGTTAAAGGTCTGTGTGGTCTTCACAAGGAGTATGAAACACTTGACAGAGACAGTAAGAGGAAAATGTATCCATGGATGGCATTTGTTTATGTGCAGGTGAATGTGTCAGCATTTCATTAAACTTAAATTCATCAGTGAAATAACTCTGCAAGGCTGATCATGTGAATCTCACAGTCCTTTACATGATTCAGGCCTGAGAATGGCCGTAAATCTTCACCCCTTGTACTGGTCCACAGTTAGTAAAATCAGAGGAATGCACTTTCTGACAGAGGAAAGTTACTTTTTTATTCAGAAATATTTGGCTTAGTGACAACACAGTGAACCCGCAGATGTAAGCCCTCATGAAAACCTCAGTCATATGATTGCCAACCTAAATTATGTATTTATTTCCCATTTAAAACTTAAGAAAGATGGAATGACAAGGAAATGCATGGGCTCTTTGGTGACCCCTCGGTTTGTCTTGACTGCTGCTCACTGCTTCACGTTTGGAGATTTACCTGAGTACGTCACAGTTGAAATTGATGACGGACAAGGCAAAGGTACTGATAAATGTTTATTTAATGCTTTATCATGCCCAATCCTAATCCTAACATACAGTTCATAAAATAAGTGTTACAGTATAAAGTTATTTACTTTTCATTTGTTTTTCTAACTTCAAGGTGAAAAACTAACCTTACCAGTTATTTTCTAATATTTTCTAAGTTGCATTTTGATTTCAGAAATATGTTTGACCAAAGTTTTCTTCATCATGATGACAGCAAGAGTAACTCCAATACCACTTTATTGTGTTTTACAGTGAAAAGAGTTAAATCTTTCATAATACACCCAAACTACAATAGTAATGCTAAAACAAGACAGGGCGTGAGGGAGTTCTATGACTATGATGTGGCTCTCATCCACCTGAGGGAAGACGTTCAAATCACCGAGGCCTCCAGGTAAGAACCTTTGATAAATTCACACACACACGAACAAAAACAACATGTAAACAGATGAATGTTATTATAATTTTATATGATAATAATATTAAGATATTAAGAAATATTAAGTCTTGTCTTGTAATACTGCTACTACTTTATATTTTTACTGCATAAATTGTCACAACCTCTGTTGTTTTTGGTATCCTGTTCAGACCTATTTGCATACCTTGCACCTGGGAGACCAATGATGCTCTAAAACTGCCCAGTCAATCCACCTGCAAGGAACAAGGTGAGGTAACTCTACTAACATGCAGGAGCACCATCACACAACTTGGTCTTCATGAAGACAAAAAAATTTGCTCACCTTCCTGTTCAAGTTCCTGCACTAAATGAACCACAACTGACAGTTTGCTAAGCCTCTCACCCTTGCCTGTCAAGGTTTCTGTTCTGTTATGGCTTATATGCAGTTCACAACAGTGATGGATTAAGGCTACCACTCAAAATTATTAATAGATTTTGGAGCAATAGATTTCAGACAGAGGCAGACAAAAGCAGGCTTCTTACTGGCAAGCTTGCCCGTTGAACTGCTATGAATGCTATGTAAGGAAGCGGCTACCAGATTCTGTCAATTTAGTGGTCTTGCCGTTGAATTAAATTCACTCTAAAGCCTCAGGTAGAGTTTACTGTATTTCTGTGTCCTCTAAATACAGAGCGACATCTTTTAAAGAATCATCTTGAAAGACTCAACTTCCTGACCAAAAAAGGTGACAGGGTAGATGAAAGAGATGTCCACGCTAAGCTTGGCGATAATGTAAGTTACTGAAATATGTTGTGCCTTGTGTGTGTGTGTACCTGCTTTCTTCATTTTTCACTCAAAGTCACTCTGTGTTTTCTCTTCCAATTTATCAATGCAGAGAGATGAATGCATCAGACATGCATTGCAGGCAGAGGGCATAACAACAAGGAATCCAAAGGACGCTGTAACTGATAACTTCCTGTGCACTGGTGGTCGGAATCCATATAGAGATCATATAGCATGTAAAGGTATGTTCTCTCCTTTGTTTTTGGTGTAATCTGCCAGTATAGACACTGAACCTGCTGACAAATTCAGATATGATGTCGATACGGCAGTTCATGGATCATTTTCAAGTCCGTTTAGGCAAGGTCCCAAATCTCTACATTCTAAAGTAAAAATGAAATGTATGCGGTTTCATGACTCATATGTGCTGCTTATGCAGGACCAGCCAAAGGTATTGCGGATGGACCAAAAATGCTGGTCATGGGTCCATTTTTGTCTGATGTAGGGCAAATGAGAAAGGATACCTCAAGGATACCTTTAATTATTTAGCCGGCTAATGGGGGGTGGGGACATTATCACTCCACCACACTCAAATTTTTCTTGCCCTTCCGGTGGGAGAATCAAACCAGCGACCTTCTGATCACAAGCCGTTTCTCCAACCTCTAGGCCACGGCTGCCCCCAAATACACAAAAAAAATCTTAAGCCTGTTGAGAAAAATAGACATGAATTAATCATGAAGTGTGAAAATTCTTGTTTTGTTTTTTTTCCATGTCAGTAACTGTGGTCCATTATTTTGGGTGTAATCATGCGTGTGTGCATTTGTTGGGACAGGTGATGGTGGAGGTGCTGTGTTCAAGAACTATGAACATCGCACCATACAGGTAAAGCTGTTCTGTTCGATTTATTGAACAACATGTCACAAATGGTTGTCATGTGGTGGCAAACATTTCTCACAAGCAAAATAAAACTTGTTCTTGCTGACTGAGGAAATAAGAAAGATTTCTTTCACAGATTGCAGTAGTCAGCTGGGGAACCAAGAATCTGTGCAATGAAGGTGCCGTGGAGTCAGATGACACCTCCAGAGATTTCCACATTAATCTCTTCAGAGTTATCCCTTTCCTCAAATCTGTCCTTGGAAATGATGAGGATGACTATGAACCACTTAAGTTTTTGGACAACTGAATGCATTTACATATTGCAATTTGTTTGTTTCAGTTTTATGATTTGTGTATAGTACGTGTTTAAAAACACTGACTCAGGTTATTTTGCTGATTGATGCATGAATGACTTCATCTACTACTACTTTTTTTCATGTGAATTCATGATGAACAAAAAGTTCTTATATACACATACACACACAATATGTATGTGCATCACAGATCTTTGTACTGAGTGTAATGTGAAAGACATACACATTATGGAGCATGTACCATAAAAGTGAAAAAAATAAAGTCACTTTGTCAACCTCCTAATTTGTAACTTAGTATTGAATCTTGGGACAAAAATACTCTAATTAGTGCACATGCATATGTGTGCCTACAGCAGGAAACTGTCACAAATCAGACTATAGTAATAAAAAAATAGATATCTTATTTACATTCCATTTATACTCTTTGACTGTGTATATACAGATTCAATTAATACTGCTGGTAAGTGAGAGAATCCATTGGATTTTATAGGAGAGTGTGTGTGTGTGTGTGTGTGTGTGTGTGTGTACTTTATCCAGAACTTAAGAGGAAGTCAATGATTAGTGAGCATTAACTCAAATGAGCCATCAGAGCAAATACAAAATAACATAGAGGCAGGACAGTGACTTTAAACTTTGTCATTGCAAACAAAATCTCAACTCTAATAGAAACAAAGAGGAGAAGAAAAGAAGAGAAAGAAGTTGGGTGTTTGGACGGTTCTTCTTACACACATAATTGATCAGCTTTTATTTACCATGAAGTTAATAAGTCACCACGAAGTTAATGAGTCACTGTTGACTACATTTTGAAATAAATGCACAGCTCCTGCAAAATTCTCATTTCAATGTTGTTGCCCAATTTAACTTTCATCATGGGATTTTCTGATCACTGGTGTTGGCTTACAGCGCTAGCATGTCTCCTCTGTATGGAAGAGCTACTTTAGATTACTCTTAGGTTAATATATGTATATTTGCTCTGTGATTGCACGCAGACAAATGTACAAATCGAAGGAGGAGATTACAAATCGACCAAGCAGCTGCAGACAGGCTTACCACCTGTCTGAGGGTTACCACCCATACCCACCTTTGACCCGCTTGTGCCAGCCTAATAGCTCCTGTAGACCTGCACCCAGGATATTTGCTCTACAGAGATGCAGACATGTGTGAGAACTTTGATGAAACAATCAGTAAGTCATATTTTGAAAATGAAGGAAGAAGCCCGAATTAATCTGGAAAAACATTTATGTAATTTCAACTATGTGTGGATTTGTGTTTCTTACCTTATTTATCTTAGCAAGAATCTATTTAATTTGAAACACAGTAGATATGCAATACTATTATGATCACAGCTTGACGCCAGAACTGCTTGCTTCCTGAAGTGAACATATTTAGTTTTTGTTGACTGAGTGACAAACGATTTCTTTCGCAGGTCGTGGTGGTCAATCAGGGAACTAAGAATTTGTGCAAATCAGGTGCTGTCAACTCAGACGAGACCACCAGAGATTCCCGTATTAATCTTTTCAGAGTTGTCCCTTTTCTCAAATCTTTGCTTGGAAATGAGACGCAGGGTGACCATGAGCCTATTTAGTTTTGGAAAAGATAAATGCATTTAATTTGTTACATCTTTTCAGTTATGATTTATGTATACTGGGCTTGAAAACATTGGCTCAGTTTTCTAATTGTGTCAGGAATATTGGATTTGTGTATGTGTATAACAGTTAGTTAAGTATGGGTGTTTTAATTAATTAAAAGATTGGTTTGCTAAAACTAAAGTGAGAAGTGACTAGGCTAAAGTCTACAACATAATCTTTGCCTCATGAGTACGTTTGTGTAATTATCCTCAACAAGACTCCTACAAAAAGCTTAGTTGCAGAGTCAGTCAAAACTGTGACTGTAAACCTGGAAAAAAGCTTATGCAGGCTCACAAGAATCCTGGTGTGAGCAGAGGAAGACAAGGAGAGATTTTTCTCTTTTTTAAAACATAGTTTTAACACAAGTTTTCATGATTACAAAAAAGAATAAAGTATTTATGTGTATTATGTATGATTGATTTCAACAAATTAAACTTTTATTGAGAAGGATAGGCATGCCAATAGGCTATATTAGCTATATTACCACATTCTTATTACATCAGTCTGTTGAGGTAATTTAGATTCAGACTGAAGCAATATATGACCAAACATTTTATATCATATACATTATTATTAAACATATATGTAGATGAATTTCATATAACTTTTCATTGTGTAATTAAATAATCTGATTTTCTGTGAACATAATTTTGACTGATGACTAATGTTTTCACAGACAGTAGACAGTTTGCCTAATCATCAGAGATGTGTAGCCAATGACTTAGATCACCACCGGAAAAACAGTTACAAATTCTGCTTATATGTTTATATTTCATGACAAAATTTGTACAGCTGCTGGGTTTTTCTTATCTAGCAATTCCACACGGGGTTTTATTTGCAGGGATACTGGCAAAAAGCGGACTCACCTCATGACAACCCTTAATCGATTGACAGAACATTTAGCTTACAATGTGGTTCCTTTTAATAATTTATTCAAGGCTTTGAACTGTATCATGTGAAACATAGTCAGAACAGATCAGTCTTCCCAAAGCCAGAACATAATAACTAAAAATGTAAGGACACACATAGGAAGAGAAGAACAGAATACACTTAAAATATCAATACAACAGCTAAATATATACAGGGTCTCCGTCCAACGTCAGCAGTGTGGATTTGTCTGTACAGGCTCCTCATGTGATCTTCTGAGTGCTGACGATGTCACCGAGCTTCTGTTTGATTTTCACAAAGAGACGTTTAAACTCCAGTCCGTCGCCCTGGAAACCCAAACCACAACAAAAACATATTTTCAGTGAAAACCACTCGCACACTGAGCTAAATGGAGCTCGACCTCCCTGTTCAGTGAACAGGTTCAGGTTGTTTATATTGTTTTTTGGTTTAGTTTACCACACTTGGTTTTCAGCACAGGGAAAACAAGTTTGTTGTTGTGCTGCCGTGATCTAGCTTAATGTTTATATAACAATATACTTAAAGTTTCCAAAGTCTGTAACTAAGTTAATGCGGGTGTACTGGACCTCAGTCTGAAGAAAACACATGAGCACATCCTTGCACTGCAGTTATTTTTGTTGGCAACATTTCACAAAATGCTTTTTATCGCAAACAGGATGTTGCTACTGCTTCTTCCATTATTTTGTTTTTTGTAGCTTAGCAGCACACATCAGACAGTTACAGCCTTTTTTGCTGTAATTAAGATCTTCTAAGCTTCAATGTGGTAATAATTCATGTTAGAAACACTACATACACTATTCTGAAATGAAACTCACCTTGGACAGTCTGAAGTCCAGCAGCACTCTCTGATTCAATTCTAGCAAATGGACTTTGAAGATGAGTTTGTTATTGCGTTTGTCCAGCGTGCTCACCGTCACCTAAAGGTCGGAGACAGATTTGAGGTCAAAGAGTGCGTTTAACTTCAGAAAATGTTTTAATCCTGTATACTGGAGGACAAATGTACCTGTTTGTTGCAGGTGAGTTTGAAGCCAAGTGCCAGGCCTTCACAAATATCTTTCAGGGCAGTTAAGGAAGCATCAGCATTCACAGTGGTGAAGAAACGCGTCATTCTCCGCACTAATCTCTGCCACGGCGACTACACACAGAAAGACAGGAAAGTTTAGGACACATGAAAAAAAAACCAAAAAAAACTGACAGTATTAATGCATCACTCTGACTTAGAGACAGCACAACGGTTCGTAGTTTCAGGTGATTATACACTAATAAAAACATAATTGTGAACATTAAATTCCATTTCTGCCCCTAAAAATATATATATTAAAAAATAAATAAATAAATAAAAATAAATTTAAAAAAGTAATTTCTACTGTTCCGTAAATGAGACCCTCAGTCTGTATTGCTGAAAATTCTCACATATTTTCAAATACATTCTACAAAGAAACTAGAAATTGAAAGTATGTGAAGTACCTGACTGGCTCCTGGTGTGCCCAGTAGCTGACTACCCAGCAACATGTGCTCCGGCTTGGTCGGCTGAGAGAAGCTGACCTGACCTTCGCTTTGGCCGATGAACAACATGGCTTCCCAGCCACCTGGTGCAAAATCAGGCTGAGAGCTAGAAAACTGCATCCTGTCATCACTACGGAGGGAGGAGAGTGGGGTTAAGACGACAGGCACAAAAAGAAATACGCCTTCCAGATACATAAGAAAGACACGAAGCTCTGACCTGTTGGCCCGGGATATGATTCCCACATCTGATCGAAGAATTTTGTTTCCTCCTGAGCCCAGGGGTGGCTGCTTTACACCTGCAAGTTATATAAACAGCCGCCAGTCAAGTTAACATTCGACTGAATGTCAAACTGATTCTATTCTATTATACTGACATTTAGACCCACCATGAGTAAACCAGCGATCTTTCTGTATGTCTGCAATGGTGATGCGCGCACCTGGACTGGCCAGCAGTATTTTTGACAACAGACCTGAAGAGAGAAGTTGAATGTGACTTAAAACCATTGCCAAGAGTATTCAAATTTATATATAATTTGAGACTTACTAAGAGGCAGTGGTTGTATTTTCTTCCAAGGAGGTAAATATGTTTTCTTCTGAAGCCAATCTGCATACTCTTGACAGCTCTCAGTGGGCTGGTCCCAAGGCAACTCTGGAGAAGATGCAACACAAAGACAAGGACAAAATGTTTTTCAAACATCCTCTGCATACAGACAATACTGCTGGAGGCACAGGGAGAAGAAATAGCTCAGGATGTGTTACATTTGTTGCATACATGTACAACTTCAGATCCGAATATAGCAGTCTGATTGTTTCAGTGTACATTAAAACAGAATCTAAATGTTGTGTTGAACTCCTGTAATTTTTCAGTCTTACCTCCGGCCAGCATAGCGGTGAGGACTATCCCACAAGCCCAGATATCTGCAGGCTGAGCTTTATACTCTGTCTGGCTGAGAAGCTCCGGAGCCACGTAAGGAAGAGTCCCACACAGTCGATTCAGAAGCCGCTCTCGTCCTTTGAAACGAAACATGGTGGCCAGGCCAAAATCTGACAGCTTCAGGTTATCTAAAGGCCAAGGACGACAGCAGATGATGGTTACAATAAATGAAAGCAGAAGTTATTCCATCACAACACCATGAATAAACAGATTTCCTCACCTTTGTCATCCAGCAAAATGTTCTCTGGTTTTATGTCTCTGTGGGTGATGCCAATGCTGTGGAGATATTCCTGCAAAAGTGCGACTGACAATTTAACAGCAGAAACAGAAGAAGGCCACATCAACACACAGATCTGCGTCACTCACCACAGCTGATATAAGCTGCTGGAAAAATCTATGAGCATCTTTCTCCACCATCCCCACATCAGGCTCTGAGGGAAAAGTAAGAACATTTTAAAAACCACCATCCAGATATACAGCAACATACTGCATACATAATGAACATTTCCAGAAAACAGAACGACAGAATAACATAAAAAACAACAACAACAAAAACCTGAATACTTGCGCTTCTTGGTTTGATAGATTGGACGACGAAGCGGTATACTGGTGAATTCAGTCTAACATTTTCACTATGAGACTGTTTAAAACCATAAGTGGTCACACTCTGCAACAAAGCAGTCCTGTATTTGTCATTTCTGCAGTCGTTTGTCTCACCGATTCGGTCGAACAGCTCTCCTCCGGTGCAGTACTCCAAGAAGAGATACACAGTTGGACCTTCCTTTCGATGGCCAAAAAAGCGTACAATGTTGGCATGGTTGAGCACCTACCAAACAGTAGAAATCACATTTTTAAGAACATTTTAAGAGAATCAATTCATTTCAAAGCATGTTGCTAAAAAATATCCACATGTAACATGTAAATATGTGTATGTGTATTGTTTGTCACAACGTTGCACTGTTTGAAGCGCCATTAAAGCCAGTGTTAATACCTCGATTATCCTTTCACACTAATAAGTGTGCTACAGATACAGAGACTGACCGACCTTATGCACGCAGACCTCCTTCTTGACATTTTCAGCACACTCTTTAGCCTGAGAGGTATCGATCACCTTCACTGCTACTGCCTCCTCCGTCTGTCTGTTCACCAGCAGTCTCACTCTGCAACATGACCATAAAGAGGTAAGATGGATGAAGACAGACGAGAGAGCATAGGGGTGAAGGAAAGTGAAAAGACAAACCGATGCTGCGATAAAGATAGCAGAAGACACCAGGTTGTTTTAAGGTAAATAAAATCAGTTGAAGTAGAAATTCTACAGATGAAGATGAGCTCCATGTGGCTGACCTTTCAGATTACTAAATACCTTCTTTACCTCTGATGCATCCAAACTTGAAAGCTTTGCTGATTGTTCCAATTTTGAAAGTCCCCAGTATCCAGTAGTGACCAGTTTCTTACGATTGATCTTTTGGTCACATTAACATTTCTGCGGACCCTTTGGAGACTTAAATCTAAATCTAAAGGTGATCATGCTTTTGCCATCAGGGCACCTTGGGTTGGAACAAGCTGCCTGAGAAAATAGGGCTCGCGGAGTAACTTCTTTAAAATGGCTTCTTAAAACCCATATTTAGAGACTTGCGATAACATGTGATGTTGTCTCTTTTTATTTGTTTTATTGCTCCTTTTATTTGTTATTAGTTTCTACTTTCTCTTATTTGATGCAGTCTTTTCATCGGTCTTTGTTACTATTTATATTGACACATCTGTATTTTATTATTTTTCATCTGCACTACTCTGTCATTTGCACAATACCGCTGTAAATATTGTTGTCATCCGTGACATTGTTTATATTTTTTATATTTATATAGCTCTGTTTTATATTTATAGTAGTTAGTATTGATTATTGGGCTTATACCGGGACCAGGGAAACTAATTTCGTTCCACCTCATGTGTCTACATATGTGAAATGACAATAAAGCTCCTTGAATCCTTGAATACAAGTTTTGTCTTGTTGTTTAAAGCTTATCTTAAGCCTTCACTAATCTGGTGTTGTTGTGGTCCTGCTACTGCTTTGCCTGCTTAGAGGAACCTTATAAATAGTTTTAATTATTATCATTAGTATTACATAATCTTTAGTTCATGTGATACAGAAAATGTCAAGAGGATGCTGAACCCTCGTGTGAAATGGCTATGAGAAATGGTAAAAAAAATATTTTAAAAAAGATAAACGAGGATTCATACTCTCCATAGGCTCCTTCTCCCAGTGTCTGAACAAGGTCCCAGTCTTGCACGAAAGGTACAGCCATGCTAAAAAAAAAAAAGAAAAGGAAACACACCGTCTTTGTCAGGCTGTCAAAGAAAAACACACTCACACATACACATATACTTTTTCCAGGATACAGTTTTACGTTACTCACATGTCTTATTTTACCTCAGGCAGACACTGACACTCCTAAGCAGTGCCAGCACACTGCATATCTACAATTTTATCTCTCAAACTGCTGACGTTGATCTGTAATCTCGGGGCGAAACAGCGCTGTTAAATGTCTCGCCTGACGCACTAACCAGATAAACGTAAACGACTAAACAAGTCGAAAAGCAAGCAGCCGTCGTCTCGAAGTGTCTTACCTGCAAAGACTCCCTCAGCCAGCAGCGATTTTCAAATGTATTTGCAAAAAAACAGACAACCTTTTTCATATGTCAGTGACTGCAGTCAACTTTGCACAAATTTGGCGCGTTGTTGTTTTTCTGGCGATAACTTCCGCCACATGCGCCACTTCCGCTTCTCTTTTCTTCTTCGCCCTTCTTCGTATTGGCCGCTCGTTGTGTGTGTGCTGCGTTATCGCCACCTGAAGCCAAACAAAAATCACATTGTTCCAGACAGCCCGACCGAAAACATGAAGCTGTTTACTGTTCCTCATCAAACTGCAATCACAATGTATGGTCAGCATATAATCATTTCTAATAATACAAATTAAAACTGTAATATGTGTTAATACTATAAAGGGACCGACACAACCTGTTCATCTTCTAAACCTATTGTAATATAGAAAAAAGTGCAGACAACAAATCTGTGTCTGGATCCATTGCTCCCATTTCCAAAAATGACTCAATAGTGCCTTCTTGGATGCTCCCAAAAACATAGTAAACTGCCCTTTATGATGGCCCACTGTGAAAGACAAAGTTATAAAATTTTCTCCAAGGTGCCCGTCCAGTGGGGACGATGTGATGCTCTAAATGGCTAAATAATTAATAATCCTCTAACAGCTCATGTTCTCTGTGTGCTTTTATAACCACGGTGTAGTAATTGTATTTTAAATGTAGTAATTAAAATGTAGTAATTAAAATTTTAAAGAGTCTGTGGGTCAAAGCATGCAGCTGGTGCCCTTTCTGAGACCACAATTGTCTATATCTGAATGAAAGACTACAGTTGCTGAAAGGAATTGCATTCCTTTCCTACAAACAGATGTGCATAAACATGCAAAGTTTCTGCTGGCAACTCCAGCAGACTAAATTATTACATGCTACAAAAACATTGGCTATGACATACGGTGATGGCTTTGCGTAGGACCTGACCACTGATCCACTGTCCAGAGGGTGGCACTAGAAGAGAGACAATTTGGCCTCAGGGTTTATGCCTTCTGTTCGCAAATGTTTTCAGTTTAGGAAAATTCATTGTAATCAGTCTATTAGATTATGTGGAGTGTAACTTGTCGGACAAAAAGCAGGCAAACGTAAGTGTTCAAAGTGGAAAATGTTTTCGCTTTAGTAGAAAGTATCCACAATAAATTACAGTAAAATTGATTTATTTACAAATGCACAAAATTCAAAAATTTGACAAACAAATCAACCTGTATTATAATAAAAACAGAAAATTAATTGTCATCGATCCATCCTCAAGTCCCTTTCTGCCACCTGGAAAGCCCACGTTTGAGTAGTTCACAGGGTTCATTAAAGGAAACAGCTAAGTAATGCGTGGGACATTTCTGCACACATGCAGTGACAAATCCAGGTTATTTGCCCTTGTTCAGCTGAGATGTAAGGCTTCTGAGAAGATGGAGACATACCTGTTGTAACTGTTGGAAAATTCTCGGTTGCATTTGCATGTCTCACAAACCATTACTCAAAAACAAAACATAGCAAACAAAAACTGTGACCTGAAGACATAAAGAGGAGAGGTGGGATGCTTTGCACCCTCTATATCCTGTTTACTGCTAAGACACTGTGATTTCCCAATAATGGGACTAATAAAAGGATTATCTCTCTATCTCTTATCAATGATAGTCATATATTTTTTTTTTATCATTGATAAAAAATAGTAAAACTGAGCCGTTGATGAATTACTGAAAAGGCCTACCAAGCAGAGTCCAGGAGCCGATGGGGTCTGAGAGAACTTGGGTCAGAGCTTCTGTTTGGAGTGACTCTGGACGTTTCTACCAAGTCAGTCTAACGACTTACAAAAGGATGCATGCAAATGACCACTGACATTCAGACAATTTCAAAGTGACAACAAAGTAACACAAAACAATCACAAAAAAAGGAACAATGTGAAAGTAACACAAAAAGACTACAAAGAGACCAAAAACAACTACAAAGAGCTGCAAAACCAATGCTGGCCTTTCACTTTTAAAAAGACAAGTATTTTTCACTCTAACTCTTCCCAGTGCTTTTCAGTGCTGAGTGTCTGCCAGACCTTTGACAGATATAAAGAGTATTAGCAAAAGAGACGACCAAATAAGTAAATGAACAAATTAAGAAAGACATTCAGTCAATCTGAGTCAACCAGATGACTGTGAGGGTCTGCGAGCTACAGTTAAAGCAGTCTCGTATGACTGAGGTGTCCAATCAATAACTGAAGCAAAGTGTCAATACACGTCGCTCAGCAGTGCCTACAGGTTTTGGGAAATGATGAAGTAAATGTTTGTACTTTGTCTTGGTTTCACAATAACTTTGTTTTTTTTTAAGTGGCATGTGACCGTGTGTGTGCACATGGTGGGAAATCCAGGTTAAGAAAAGGAGAAGCTACAGCCTACTTTACGCAAAGACACAAAACAGAGTAATTTGAAGTACACCAGTCAAAGTGAAGAGGTAACCCGAACTGTGCTGAATTTATTCAAATGCTCCAAGTCTTTCAGCAAGAGGGTCAAGTTTTGGCAGTGGGAACCTAAGATTTGTTTTTTTATTTTCATTTTTGTATGAGTTTTGACTAAAATTGCTTGTTTTTACACTAGCCAAGTTGATTGACACAGAATTATTAAAATCTCTCTGCTATTAAAGTCTAACACAACAATAAAGAAGTTGGGCGGGGGATGGCTGGATGTTTCCTGTAAAGCACATTATTGATTTCCTTTTATTTACCGTGAAGTTAATAAGTACCAGGTTGGTCTTTTCATGACTATCAGTCATCAGTGTTTTGAAATAAATGCACAGCTACTGCAAAATTCTCTCATTTCTATACTTTTTCTCATTTTAAGGTTCAACATGGGATTTTCTCTCCCCTGGAGCTGGCTTGCAGTACTAACATGTCTCCTCTGTATGGGTGAGCTACTTTTACTTGTGCACTTAGTTTGACATTACAGATCTCGTATTTGTTCATGTATTTATATTTATTGTGTAAGTCAAGCGGACTTCTTCTAAAATAGTGAACAGTAAACATGGAAATTTTCATATTTTTTTAGGTTAAAATAAGTCATGGCAGGATTTTTTAAAACATTTATGTATAATTGGACTGAACTGACAGGAACATATAAGGCAATTAGCAAATTAATACTGCTACTGAGTACAGTTATAACATGTATACCATTACACCATTCAGTATTGTCTTTTAAGTCTGATTGTTTACTTTCTGAAACAATTTATATAAGAAATTTGCTGCCATCTTATATTTATGGATGCAATATGATTTCATGTTCTTGAAATGTGCTGTTTATAGCTCAATGTATATTTTATTTTTACTGAAGTATTGACATCATTTAATATGAATAGTACTGTCAAAAGTAACTGTACAACACATAAACTAAGCCAACACATATATTCATCTTTAAACAACACACCTAAAACCTACAAGAACTTATCTATTATATGGCAATATGTTGTAGTATTAATAATACATAATGTAGTTGTAATACTCAAGTGCATTACTAAACGTCTATGCTGCAAAAATATAGATATATATATATATTTTTCAGGAGGTGAAGTTCGGTGTAATTGTACGGAGGCAAAAGTACAAATCGAAGGAGGAGATTACAAATTGACCAAGCAGCTGCAGACAGGCAGCCTGTTGATCTACAACTGTCCTGAGGGTTACTACCCATACCCAGTACTGACCCGCTTGTGCCAGCCTAATGGCTCCTGGAACCCTGCACCCAGGAGGTTTAACCCCCAGAGATGCAGACGTGAGTGATATGAAGATGATGTTTCTCACTTTGCCTCTGGCTGCTTGCTCTATGTGACAGCTCAGATCTTTTTGTTTTGCTTCGCAGTTGTTGAATGTCCAGATCCCAATGTGCTGGAGTACGGAAACGTCTCACCTCCTCAGGAAAAGTACTTTGTGGACAATGAGACCACGTATGAGTGCTACTCGGGATACACGATGAGAGGCTCATCCAGACGTGTTTGCTTACCAAACGGAAAGTGGAGCGGCTCCACTCCCATCTGTAGTCGTGACAGTAAGTCCTGAGCATCAATCTACTGTCTGTCTCCTGCTTCCTTCTCCTTCAGGTTTGGGATACATCCTCATTTATGACTGTTTTCTGACTTATCTTTTGTCATTTTCATTACCACAGCAGGGGATAATTGTGCTGACCCTGGCATCCCAGCCGGTGCCTCAAGAGAAGGACACATATTTGAAATTGATGACACAGTGAAATACACCTGCAACGGCAACCTGTTTTTGGTGGGGTCGAGTGAAAGAGTGTGTCAGGAGAACGGCCAGTGGACTGGCAAAGAGCCAGCATGCTACTGTAAGACTGATACCTACAAATGCTGTTCACTTTCTTTGTCGTTTGACCTAAGTTTTGGCTGAGGGTGAGGTTGTCCAGGTTATTTTACAGGAAATAATGTCAGAGCTCTCTACTACAGGTGCTAATATCCAACAATGATTCGTTTTTCTTTTTGTTTACTAAGTCTTTCAGTGTTTATATGACAGTCAGTGAGTGAGTGAATGTCAGTGACTGTGACAGTTGAGTCTGCCTACAGGAAACCATCTTTTGAAAGCACTACTTGTTGAATGTCACTTCATGTCCATACATTGATCTAACATCTTTAAGGTATCATTTGTTCAAACCTGAGATTATCAACACATGAAACACTTTACTGAAGCAAAATGTTTCGCAAGGACCTTTACAAGAGAATGTTGCAGGTTTCCCATTTCCCCTCTAAATGTAACTGCCAATCACCTGCTACCAACTACTACTAGTTGGTCAGGTAGTTGGGACCTCCACATGTTTACTCATTCATTCAGTAGAAGTCACTGTCCCATTGATCCCTCACCGGCTTCTCACCTGTAAATGTGAATCTATGGAGAACCAAACTATGTCTCTGCGTTTTTTTTTGTTTGTTTTTTTTTTTTCAAATTTTTATAAACTTGCCTTTTGCTCCTTACAGACAAACACACCTATGACACTTCCCTGGAAGTTTCACAGGCATTTGGCAGTGCAATTAAAGACAGTCTAACCACTCTTGAGCCAACTGGTAAGTTCCGGGAACTAACCTGAGTATTAGCGTTTTTTAATTCCAAGGGTAAGTGATCATTTTTGCCATTACAACATACCTTAGTAGTGAGGCAGATGACATTTTGTTGAATTTAAAACAAAAGAATGATCATTTCACATTTTATACAACTTGTTAGTTAACTCCATCAAAACTCACTGCACTCACTGATGACATATTACTTATGTTCTGTATCAGTTTAACAAGGAAATGTGATATACACGAGTATGTCTGCATCGCAGTAACAGTTTGTTGTGAATTTTTTTTAGATGACACACAGGAGGGGAGGAAAATCAGGATTTCAAAAAATGGGACACTTAACATCTACATTGCAATGGACATTTCTGAGAGCATTGATGATAAGTCTGTCAATGATGCAAAGGATGCTGTCTCAAAACTTATTACAAAGGTAGGAAACAAGCAGCTTTTCTCTTGATTAAAAAGGGGACAATAAGGTTTTATCCAAAATGATGATAACCTAACAGTACATGGAGGACGTTTTACAAGACTTTTTTAATGGAGAGGGGGAACACAGCACAGAATGGTGCGCCTACACTTTCGCTGACAATATGCTGAATTTGCAGCACACAGTCAGCAACATTGTACTGGGACTGGAGATGCAAGACTGTTTTTTTCTGATTGTGTGGCCAGTTTAAAGGATGCACAAACTGCAGCTGATGGATGCTGGCATAAAATGTGATGAGTTGTCACTACTCTGGAGATTTGATCAAACACTTTATCTTAATGTGTAAGGAATAAAATGATATGATGCCAGAGGAAGCCAAAATATTAAATAGGGGTCACACATGTCAGATATTGAGACTTAATTACTTACTTAATTTAGGGAATTTAAGTACTTGCTAAAAGAAACAGATTAGAAAAGAACCAGGGCGTTACATAAATATGGGCTGAGTTTTAAGTACTGGATAATTTTACTGTTTCATTGTTATGCTATATATTGTGTCTGCATATATTCATACAATTATTTATTTCAGAATATCTTTAGTGAACAGTTAACGCTTTGCATCAGCTTTTATACATTTATTTTGATAGATTGCTTATATTGATATATTTAGCCTCTAATTAGATATATTTTATGCATTTACCTCTTATTCATCTTGCTATCAGCCTTACAATATTTTTCATGAGTCTACAGAAACATTAGGTCTGAAGACATAAGGCTGAAATTGTATAATGTATCATATTTTTGGGTGTGAGCTGACATATGAAGCCTTTTAAATTGCCTGACACCATTTCAGAAGTACATTTGGCACAATGTACACTTCACATGTAACTACATATCCCCATCCCATTTGGCAGCCAGCACAACCATTAGAAGTAAATTTCATTATGAATACACATCATAATCTTGATTGATGCTTCATAGAGCGAGTCCCTTGGCTTGTTGTCAGTGCACACTACAGGATTTGCTTTCTGCTGATAAATGAATCAGTTACTCAACAAAATAACAACCGTAAGCAGTTTGATATATAAGGAGGTGTTGCATTAACGTTATATGTCATACAGTCCTATCAAAAGTTCATACAAAACTGAAGATCACCCAAATTGTATTTAATTGCTTTATTTCTCTACAGATTTCATCCTTTAGCGTGAGTCCGAACTATGAAATCATCTTTTTCTCCTCAGAAATACTTGAAATTGTCAACATTCTAGATTTTTTGGAGGGCAAAGTAACACTAATCGACATCAAGAATAAACTGGATAAATTTCAAGCAAAAGGTGAGACAAACTGATCAACAATATTTTTTTGGAAACACTGTTCTAATAGCTGTAGGTTGATCTATGTTTTACTGTGTATGTGTGTTTTGATTTAAAGACAGAACCGCTGCTGGAACAGATCTAAACGAAGTCTTTTTGACCTTCTTGGAGAAAATGGCTGTCATAAAGCAACGAGCTAAAGAAGGTTTTAAGGAACATCGTCATGCTCTGATCATTTTTACAGACGGTAATTTCAGCCTCTTGGCATTTGGACTCACTTCAGCAAAGATGCTGCCAGTTTCATTCACTGTAGGAAAATTGTGAATCTATTTAAAGGAATAGTTCAACAACATATTGGAATATATGATTTTTTTTGTTCAGTTGAGCATATGGATCAATTTACTGTTTAAGTATCATTAATAAAGATCATTTAATTAACCCATGTAGATGAAAGCAGTTAAAAGGTTTAAATATCAAATGTTATACCGTGCATAAGACGTGCATCAATTTAACTCACTGTCGTCTTTCTTTGTAGGTGCTTATAATATGGGTGGTTCACCTGCCCCTACTGTGGAAAGAATCAAGAACATGGTATACATGAACCACACTGCTGAGGGGGAGACTCAGCCAAGAGAAGATTATCTTGGTGAGCATAACTTTAAGCTTGTAGTGCACATTTGTGTTACTGTGCTGATTTTCACCATTCACCATTTCTTTCTTTTACAGACATTTACATTTTTGGCATTGGAGCTGAGATCTTTGATGACGACCTACAGCCACTTACAGTGGGGACCGGTGGACATCATTTTTTCAGAATGAAGGACATTTCTAATTTACAAGAGACCTTTGATGACATAATTGGTAAGTCCTCTTTGTATATATCTTTTCATATTTATCGTAACTTCCAGCCCCACCTTCTAATTAGACACAAATGAAATATATGATAAGTGGAGACCTAAATATAGTTCCATTGTTTCCCAAAGTACTAATCAGGCAGAACTGTCACTCTTGATCTGGGAACCTATATGGTATGATGTAGCAGTGGTAGATATGATGAGGTATTACATTACACCCATTATATATATATAGTACCATCCAAAAGTTTGGAATCACCTGCCACAAGAGCTTGATTCTGTACAATCAAATGGCTTTGAGGAATACTCCATATTTTTGTTTTTAGCAATTTTTCATGCTTTTATGTTGTATCAAGTCCACTTTCCAAA
Organism: Scatophagus argus; assembly: GCF_020382885.2. NCBI lineage: Eukaryota > Metazoa > Chordata > Actinopteri > Scatophagidae > Scatophagus > Scatophagus argus. Next base: position 11,195,044 of record NC_058506.1, on the reverse strand, counting down.
GAGAGGTTATTTTGTAAGAAGGGTTTGCAAATGTATACAGACATTTGTGGCCTCCAGAAGCTGCATCCTAATGATTTTGGTGATGTTTTTCCAGCTTTTCCACTTGTGTGAATTCACTCCTTTCCCTCTTCCTTTTCCTGTGATTATTGCTGATAAATTTTGCAGGGGCAAAGTAGAACAAGTGGAAACAAAGCAAAAGCGAACCCATCATGAAACACTTGTCACTACATCTGAAAATATATCTTGCACTTACAGTTTTGTGTGACATATAGCTCATGTACCTACTGAGATTTAATGCACTTGAAACATGTGTTAAATAAATAAACATAAATAAATACTTCTATATAAGCGGTTAAAGACACTAAACCTCAAATTCCTCCAATCGTATGTACATGTATAATATAATTTAATGTATAATATTATAAGATTCAATTTGAACATTAAATTTTTACTCAGTGCTGGTTTGTATCCAAATGCCTTTGCAGCAACATTGAATTTGTTCTCTCTTCTATGTAGATGAAGAAGAAGTTAAGGGCATGTGTGGTCTTCACAAGGAGTATGAAACACTTGACAGAGACAGTAAGAGGAAAATGTATCCATGGATGGCATTTGTTTATGTGCAGGTGAATGTTTCAGCATTTCATTTCAAGATCCGTTGTGTAGTGTTTTGTGACATCTATTGGTGTGATTGCAGATTGCGACCAATTTAACACCCTTCATATCATTTTCTACTGCGGTGGCCACTAAAAACACAATAAAGTCCCTCTCTAGAGTTTTGTTTGTCTGTTTTGGGCTACTATAAAAACATGGCAGTGCAACATGGCAGACTCTATGGATGAGAGCCTGCTCCCTCTGTAGGCTCAAACTAAAGAAAAGAACTACATCAATTATTAGTTTCTGGTAATTATGCACTATTAAAAACATAATTATTCCATTTCCGCTCCTAAAGTCTATAGCCTGGGACATGTATAATTCATCTGTGAAACAGACTTTTTCAATAAGGAAAGTTACTTTTTCATTCAGAAATATTTGGCTTAATGACAGCACAGTGAACCTGCAGATGTAGGATCACATGAAAAACTGTTTCCTAAGCATGCCATGTTGTTTTTGTGCCTGTGTGTCATATAACTGCTTAGTCATATTATGTATTTATTTCCCATTTAAAACTTAAGAAAGATGGAACGACAAGGAAATGCATGGGCTCTTTGGTGACTCCTCGGTTTGTCTTGACTGCTGCTCACTGCTTCGTATTTGGAGATTTACCTGAGCACGTCACAGTTGAAATTGATGACGGACAAGGCAAAGGTAATGATAAATGTAAAATGTTAATGATAAAGTTAAACATAACCCTTTGAATTATTTTATATGCGGTAGGGTTTGATCACTGACTTTTTAAAAAGTCCGAAAATCTTCCATTTGTTTGATTTGACAAATGTTTCTGCTGTCCATCCTGATAACAACAACTGGTTGTGTTTTACAGTGAAAAGAGCTGAAATTTTCCATCTACATCCAAACTACAATGTTAGTGCTAAAGCAAAACAGGGCGTGAAGGAGTTCTATGACTATGATGTGGCTCTCATCAAACTGAAGGAAGATGTTCGAATCTCAGCTGCCTCCAGGTAAGGACTTTTACCCTACACACATGGATTTGATGTTACGTTCTCTGTCCTGTCTGGGACTTTGCTGATAAATAAGTAGACACACAAAAAATCTTTAGATTAATTAGATTTATCACAAATTCTGGCCTTGAGAGAATGTTCAGCTACATTTGTAATATTGCATGTTTAACATTATTCTTTGGTAAAAGTTATTTGCTTGGAACATCATCCCCTCTATATTCCTGTCCATTGTTTTTGGTATCCTGTTCAGACCTATTTGCATACCTTGCACCTGGGAGACCAATGATGCTCTAAAACTGCCCAGTCAATCCACCTGCAAAGAACAAGGTGAGGTAACTCTACTAACATGCAGGAGCACCATCACACAACTTGGTCTTCATAAATATGCACAAATGTTCAATTGCTGTGTAAATTGCTTATGTAATGTGCTAAATGAACCACAGTTGACTGTTAGCTAAACTTGTCATGCCTCGATCTGAGTCGTGCATTCTGTAAGTTTATTGGCCTTGCAGTTAAATTAAATTATATCTAAAGCCTCAGGTAGAGTTTACTGTATTTCTGTGTCCTCTAAATACAGAGCGACATCTTTTAAAGAATCATCTTGAAAGACTCAACTTCCTGACCAAAAAAGGTGACAGGGTAGATGAAAGAGATGTCCACGCTAAGCTTGGCGATAATGTAAGTCTTAAGTTACTGAAATATGTTGTGCCTTGTGTGTGCGTACCTGATTTCTTCATTTTTCACTAAAAGTCACTTTGTGCTGTGTTTCCTCTTTCAATTTATCAATGCAGAGAGATGAATGCATCAGACATGCATTGCAGGCAGAGGGCATAACAACAAGGAATCCAAAGGACGCCGTAACTGATAACTTCCTGTGCACTGGTGGTCGGAATCCACAAAGAGATCATATAGCATGTAAAGGTATGTGATTTACATGTTTTACCTGCACAATGCTAACCCCCTACTTCAAGAGGAGCTGGTAAAAATTCTTGTAGACACCATGATTAGAAAGGCATGCATGTATTTGTCTGATTTAGGACAATTAAGGACTGAGGTAAAACATCCTATCCCTTTAAACATGTAAATGCACATATATGCTCTTTTAATTTCCAAAGAATTTGCATACAATTAGAAATATATGGATTTGTTGGGACAGGTGACTCTGGAGGTGCTGTGTTCAAGAACTATGAGCATCGCACAATACAGGTAAACAGTCCTCTCCTTCAACAGTATAACACAGTGGAGTGTCATCTGGTGGTAGTAACCAACAATTTCTTTCACAGATTGCAGTAGTCAGCTGGGGAACCAAGAATCTGTGCAATGAAGGTGCTGTGGAGTCAGATGACACATCCAGAGATTTCCATTTAAATCTTTTCAAAGTTGTCCCTTTTCTTAAATCTATTCTTGGAAAAGACACAGATGACTATGCACCACTGAAGTTTATGGAGAACTAAATGCTTTTACATAGTAGCATTTGTTTGTGACATTTCAGTTATATAATTTGTGTGTAAAAATATTGGTCTTAGTTATTTTCCTGATTGATGATATGATCAAATCACTCATTCATTCAGTGTTTCTTTTCAGATTCTGAATTTTAAACATAAAACATACAATTTTCAGATAAAATTTTCTCATCCAAGACATACATACAAACACACTCTCGAAATGTAGTTACAATCATGCAAATATTGATCGGTTGTTCTGTTCAGTACATTATCATCATTTACTCAGTATCTCCAGTGGTCAGCCTGTATGTCAAGAGGGCAATAAATCAGCTTTAACCTGTATCTTGTTGTTTTTGAAGAAAAGCTCATCCAAATGGTTGTCATTGATCAGGGTTAATCATTTGACAGTATACAAAGTGAGATGATAAATTTGTCTACCAGTTTATACTCTGTCAGCTATTCATACAATATTCTTGACGATTAGTCCATTGTGACCTCACAAAAAATTAGTAGAACTACTTTATGGCAACGTTGACTTTTATATGATTTTTGTAACATTTTGAAAATTTACTTCAGCCAGAACCAACATAACTCCCTGTCCATCTTATACATAAACAGTTCATCAATGGATTTCAAAAAATTAAAAGATATTATTTCATTATACACTATTTGTCAATATCACAATCTGAGATTACAGACAACGTGAGCAGCAAACAGCAAAACCAAACATGGAGCTTTGTGGCACATTCAAAGTTTCACTTGGACCAGATCAATCACAGGTCACCACTTGGAACTTGGACAAACAAACAAACCAGACATCAGCTCCCGTAAGTGATGACCGCCGATGTCACAGTTCTCGCATGAACTGGCATGACTGTGGAGATGAGTCAGTCAGAAAATCTACAATCGTCAGAGGTGAGTGCAGCAGTGCCCCCTGTTGAAGCTGCTGCTTTTGCTTATATACCAGTGAAGATATTTTAATACAGTGCTGCCTGTGTGAGGCAAAAAGGACATTTACATTATCATATCATTTGAAGTAAAAATGGTGCATTCATAAACGTACGTTGTTAAACAGGCCTTGTCCAAAACTGCTTAAAAACAAAGAAATTACTAGAAGAATGACTTAAGCACCTAAAAGGTTTCATCAAAACTCTTTTATGGATCATCTCTGCTGATGTAGCTGTCCAGCTTACCTCCAGGTCAGCAAATCAGGGCTCTCTTCCAGCTCTCTTTGCAAGCCTACGCAATGCGGACACTCAGTTGGGCACCTTGCCAACTAGGATCATTCAAATTGAATTTAGTGGAAAGTTAAGTTCTTTTTTTTGGTGAGTAATTAAGTTCTTTCCTTTCTTTTTCAGGCTTTGAGATGGAAATGAACTGAGTTTGCCATTCATTGTTGTGTCTCCATTGCCCGCAAACAAACTTGGCCAATTCATTACGAATAATTTGCTGTGGCCAGAGCAAGTTTATGGCTTCAGATCATGTTCTTTTACAGTGTAACTATGATCTGTTGACCATTATACTGTCAAGCATTGCCTCAGTGAAAATATACATTTAGCAATTCTCTTACTAATGCATATTGGATAAATGTCTAAACATCAAAGAGCAGTGGTGAATTTTCAACATTGATGTTGACATGGTGAAACGCGTACATTGTGTGAGAGAGAAAGTTCATATGCATGTGTGTGTGTGTATGGTCAGTCATGTACTGGCCTCCTGTGGGAACATTCATCTGGTTTCTCTTTAACTAATTGGAAGAGAGGGAGGAGGTCAGAGGGATGAGAGGAGGAGGCAGAGATGGAGAAAGACAGACTGTGTGAGAGGAGGGACGAATGGGAGAGGTTTAATTGAATGAAACCCTCTCAGAGGCTGTAAACAAGGATGAAATTTAAAACATGGATCATTCCTTATTCAGTCCCTCTGAGGGACTCAGTTTCCTCTCTGTCTTGTCTTTTCAGAGCATCACCTGCTAAAGCCAACATCCTGTACCCCATCTTCAATTTAAGCAAAGCGAAAGCCATATCAATCTGTATCACCTAAACTGATTAGCAGTGGTTGGATAGAGCAGCATGCATGCGGACGGTATATTCAGGGCAGCCTCACCCCACTCCCCCACCCTCACTCCCTATTCAACCCTAGCACACACAGCATATTCCTGATGAAGCATCCTGCTGTTTAAACTCTCGCTGATCTGTCTCTCTGCGAGCCCTAAATCAACCTTATGGGCCATTTTAGAAATTGCTACCATTAAGAACTGCATACATACACTTTTCCCTCCATTTGTGCTAAGAAAAGCAGGTCATGCTCACATGCATCCATGGCTTCTGCTGATGCTTTAATATGAAATTATATAGATGCCATTATATCAACAGGAAGCTCCCTTGTTATTAAATTATAATGTCATATTTATCAGAATAATTTGTCGAGATGAGTTTCTGAAATTAAATTTAATTTGTCAACAAAGTCTGTTTTCTTTTATGTTAACCTTATTTACTTATCTCAAAAGAAAAGTTCAAAATCTCGAGAAAGTTTACCTGCTTTCTTATAGAGAGTGAGAAGACTGATATCACTATCATGTAGATAAATATACCACGAGCAGACAATTAGCTTAGCTTAGCTCAAAGACTGGAAACAAAGGAAAACAGCCTAGCATGCATGGCTCTGTCGAATGAGCCGATCAGCATCTCTGAAGCCAAGTAACTAACATGTCGTACCTGGTTTGCTTTTATTTTGGATAAAATGTATTCAGAATTTTATATGTGCTGGTAGATAATTTTTTGTTGGTCAGATGGTTTGTGTGTGTGTGTGTGTGTGTGTGTGTGATCAACCTGTTAACTCATTTGATGCTTTTATCCTTTGTTTACAATTTTAATTTGATAAATATTCAACTTAATTTCACAACTATTGATGTTTAGAGGCCCTGACATCCTTTTTTAATCTATCAGCCTTTTATCCTGAGTGAAAGAATCCTACATGAACACAATGTTTTTGTCAAAGGCTCAGTGATTTTGGTTATTTTACGAGTCAGATTTTCAGTTTTAGCGTTTTCTTCTGCGCTCTTTCGCTGGTTTGAAGCGGGCAGGGCTCCACTGGAAAAAAGTGACATCATGAGATTGTTTGCTTGTGTTGCCAGACAACAATCAATCTGTCAGTCAATTCAAACCACACCCACACAGTCCTGAGGAAGCAGATTAGCTAAGTTTTCAGTTTACAGGGATATTTATTTCTGAACTTTTTATCGTTGTTAAAGATGTATATGTTGCAGAGAAATATGTAATATTTGAAACATTCAAAAAGGTTTTCCTTATAAAGGAATGGAAAATAGTACACCTCTGTGTTGCCCACCTGTCATGCTTTGTACTGAAACACAATGAGGGAAGAACACTGCAACACGCCTCGAAGATGGACATGAGAGAATTATTTTAAAATATCCCTGATCGAGTTACAGGGGATCATTTTCATGTAACACTTTTGTAATGATAATACCTGAGGCTTAAGTAATAAAGGAAGGAGTAAAATCTGCCTCTTGTCAGCGTTTACGATGAGATGCACTTGCATGATTGGACGTCCTGCGATCGATGCAGCCTTTTCTCCCAATCATTAAGACTGCTCTTAACAGATTACAGCCCCCTCTTAAACACGCACAGTCTTACCTCCTCCTGCTCCTCCTCTTCCAGCTCCCCCTTCTGCCTCACATACTCTGCAGACAGAGCAGGAGATTCTTCTGCTCTTCTGTAGCTCTCTCTTTCAATTTCAACCTTTTCAGAGAATTTCCTTAAGCTACAGCTTTCAGTTTATCTATGCTCACTTGAGCTCTGCTGATGAGCATGCAGTGGGATGAAAAAAACTAAACTAAAATCAAAGAGGTGGTGGTGAACTGACTACAACTGCCAAAGATGGACCTGCTCACAATCTTCTGTCACCTCATGCTTTTATGTTTTGATCCATCTGCACCCACAAGCCTCATTACGGGTAAGCTGCACACAGAAAACACAACACGGCACAAAGACATGAACTCTTGATTCAGTTGTGGATGTTTCTATCTTTGGTTTCCTCTTGGCCTGCCTCCCTGACTCTACCCTGGATGTTTGGCTCTTGAAGCGGATATATTTGAAGCCAGAGGTAGGTACAAGCAAGTCTGTTTCTGTAGTTATGAGTACAAAATTACCATAGTTCTATTACCAAGGTCATTTCTTGTGTGCTATGTGAGGAAGGATGTGAAGACAATTCAGTGCATATCAGGCACTTGTAATTAGGCATATGTGTGTGGCTGCAGGTCAACGTGTGTGCAAGGCAGGAAAAGGGAAGCCGTGTTACAAGTTAGCCTACTTCTCTGAGCTCCGGCGGAGGCTGAACTTCGCAGAGGCAGAGCTCGCCTGTAAACGGGATGGAGGACAGCTGCTGAGTGTGGAGTCGGCATCTGAGCAGAAGATCATTGAGCAGCTCATCACAGAACTCCGCCCAACTGATGGAGATTTCTGGATTGGTCTCCGCCGGAACCACGGAGATGAAGACAGCAGCTCAGACTGCTCTCCTCAGTACTACTGGCTGGACGGCAGCAGGTCCACATTTAGGTAGGTGGGAGATAAAAATGGGCTCAAAAGTAAATTTTCTAGAATTTCCCTCCCAAAAAAATCTGTTGAGAAATATGTTACAAATTAATACATAAATAAATTTTTTCAGTAGTTTTCATATGATAAATCTGCAGCACAAATTAATGCTTTTTCAGGCCTGATATTGATTAAGATCTCATATTCTTTATCTCTCAATTACCTGTTACACATTTTAGCATTTCATTTGGGTCCCACAATTTCTTATTATTCATCAGGCCAATCTATATACATGTTCACTCATTTACAAAGATATGTATTTGCAATAAGCTAATATAGGACCATAGGTAAACCTGACTGATTTATCTAATGTTATCTAGACACAAGCCTCTGTACAGTAATTGCCTACATGAAAGCCTAAAACCAGCATTAAAAATATAATTAGAAACTATAAGTTAATAGATTAATTCAATGCAAATACTAAATCTGACCAGACATTTGATGCCAGCTTTCAATACTCAACACCTCTTCAGATTTAGTAACACCCACAGGTTTCAGATGATGGTTTGATACGCAGCCTTGGTCTCATCAGGACTGGATAGCATTTATTTATTTAATTACTGTTTTACTTAGGAATGTAAGTTTTCTAAAGATTTCCATTAAGGAAGCTTTGATAAAATGTGATCGTTTTTGTATGCGGGCTTTGCTTTTGTGTTTATTGTAGGAACTGGCACTGGGATGAGCCGTCGTGCGGCTATGAGGTGTGTGTGGTGATGTATCACCAGCCGTCTGCTCCTCCTGGTCTCGGGGGGCTCTACATGTTCCAGTGGAACGATGACAACTGCGAGACCAAGAACAACTTCATCTGCAAATACACTGCAGGTGCTGCTGACACACTATTCTAATATTCTTTTTGTTTGAAAATACTTGAACATTACTGACTGTGATTCATTCACTTCCTCCACAGAGAAATCACTGGACCCTTCCCCTATTCCCAATTCCACTCAAACAAGTAAAATGTGTTCAATATGATTGTCAAATAATATCATGACATGTGCTTTATTTGGGATACTTTGTCAGTGTAGTCAGTATACGGCGAGACTCGCTGAATGTCATGGCTGCTTTCATTACAGATGTCTTCCCTTCATCTGTGCTGCCGTGGAATCCAAGTGACCGCAACCAGGGCACAAGTACAGGTAGACTGAGCCAGTAGACACTCAATACTCCAAAGCTGTCGTATCCAAGCAACAACATGACACTAAATCACTAAATCTGTATCTCTCTGTTATCCATTTTAGCTCTGAATCTGGTTTACATCATCATTCCCACCATTCCTCTGCTACTGCTGTTACTGACAGTGACTGGAGTCTGCTGCTTCAAACTGCTTGTCAGACGGTGAGGATTCAAAACAAAAGCAAGTACCAAATGATGATTTCCAGTGATCACCATTTTAAACATTTGCTGCAGTGACCTTTGATCTATAGTAACTGAAATATTAATATGAACAGATATGAACAGATTGTTCCAAATCTTCTCTAAAGGTAAAAGTACTAAACCCAAAGTTACTTACTACATTTACTTTGGTAAATTTACTAAAATCGTCATTATTGTTTTAAAAATCAAATTCACAACTTCATGGGAATATCTGCAGGGTACAGGCATCAAAAGGCAACATGATGTCCCTTACTTTAACATTTGTTTTATGTAGAAAAGCCACAAGGTAACAATCCGTAACTCAGCGATCTTAAAAGATCTGTTTCCTGTTATTCTCTGTTTTCTTCTTGTCAGCAAATTCTATAAAAAGAGCAATACTAACAGTGTTCTTCCTGACCTCATCTTTAAAAATCAGATCATAAATGTTGTTTAGCTTCATAATAAAAAAAAGAAAAAAAACCCCTCAAAATTCAGCAGGGCACTGTAGTTTTTAGCAAACATTACTCAAACAAGAAAGAAATAGTAAATTTGTTAGGAGCTATTTTCCACTGTGAATTAACACAGCCTTGTGTGTATGGCAGCAGTACAATGCATATGGGACTTGTCCATAGAGGATTATGAGTCTGAGGAATAAACATTATCAGGCTTTTGCTGATTCAGCAATACTTGTTGGTAGGATGAGCCCATTAAATTACTCATGTTTTCTGGCTCAAAAAATCACTCAAGTCAAATCAGCACCTCAGTTTAAAAGCTATGAAGGTATATTAATTTCAGAAAAACTGTCCTTTCCATTACGTCCTCCAGATCTTGCGTACAGTCTGGATCAGGTTTCCATTTATGCCATTGTTGAAGGTGTCTTCTCTGTGTGTGATACAGAAAGAGAAAAGAGCAGAAATCAGAAGTGTGCCAGACGGACCTGGGCCTCAACCCCAGTACCACTCCAACTGATGTGTACAACGTCATTCGCTCCCAGAAGGACGATGACCTGGTTTCAGCTCGCCCACACACCAAAAACACCTCCTTTTTATGCTCCTCCCCTGACACACCAACAGGTGACTATGACAACCTGGGGGGTCGGGACACAGAGAGTGGCTTTGTGACGCTTGCCAGTACTGAGAGCTGCTTCCTAAACTTTGACCTGAACGACCTCAGCCTTGGGCGCCGTGGCACCTTCTACGACACAAGTTTGGGTCGCTCAGGAAAGAGGGACTTGAATGACAGTAGTCTTGGTTCCGCTGGGCACAGAGAGTTTTATGACAGGAGCCTCGGCCGTCGCACAACAAAGAGTGAGCATTATGGCAGCAGTGTGTATGGGGACCATGGATTGTATGACGGCACCATCATAGGAGGAAGTGACCTCTATGATCCCAAAATGAGGCAGACTGGAAGTCGCACAGCAAAGGCCGACCTCTATCAGACATACATCACCAACGGCAAGGAGAACACTTATCAAACCAACCTGGGAACCTACGGAAATAGAAAATCCTACCAAGCAAATCTAGACTGCCACACAAACGGCCTGACTCTTGATGGCAGAAGGAGATACTTCAATGAACAAGAATGGATCAACAGAGAAAACTACTGATCCTGAGACTGGCTCATTTATTGTGTTTATGCCAATGTTGAGTGAATGTAGACCAGGATGAGAGAGGGAAAAAAAACTTACGTACCTGTTTGTACACTACGTTTCTGCAGTTTTTAAGGGGATGAAAACCAGGTGAGGACATGCAATTTGTGTTCTGTCGCTGGCCAAATAATTCATCTTGGAGCCCGTTGGTACGCTGGGCTTGTGTGGCAATTAGTTTGTGGTAATCTGACACAATTTGGCTTAGAAATATGAACTTGAAACTAAAGGATCTGTTTAACCAAATTAAAATCAGCATTTTCTTGCTTATCTTTAATCATGTCTGGCAATGCAGATAGTTTTGTGTTTCCCTGAGATTTCTGCCTCCACCCCAGTTTAACTGGGGTGAATAAAATTTTATTTATGGCGCTCACGGTATTTGAGAGTTACATTTGAATAATTCAACAGCAACCTATGTTTCCAGAGACAAAATCCTGGCTATAGTAACTGCTTTGTACTTAAGAGTCTGTGGATTATCGGGATGCTGTTTCTAAACAGATGAACTACTGTTAACACACAAACTATGAGCATGGTTACATGCTCCACCACAACAGGCAAGTGAGGAATAACTATTCCCGCAGTGTGGGTGAACCAACACTTGAGTCTTGAGATTTGATACTAAAGGGAAACCACCAATTTTACAGATCTGATTAAAAGTCCTGGAGAGTTCAGCTGCTAAAGTGAAAAAAGTTGTATAAAGCATTTTATGGCTGCAGAGGGAGCTGCATGAAATCTGATATATACGTCACTTGTCCTGAATCTGAGCCCAAACTGTTGTGGGTTGAACGTGTGGAATTAACCATTTTACTGGTAACCAGGGGGGGTTCAGAGGCAGTTGATACTCCAGCTTTGGGCAGCAGAGGCCCAATAAAGAAGTGAACTTAAGACTCAAGTTAACCAGTTAACCACAAGACTCTTCTCAAGCAACAGTGTGTGAATGAATGACTATGAGTGATAGTTAAAGTGTGTGTAGCAGCCTGTTTGCATGGCCTTGTCATGCTGCCCTTGCTTTGTAGGCCAACTACTCAGGTCTTGGACCTACTATTTGCTGTGCCTGAAAATACTGTTTTATTCATACCCAAGTTTACCTGATATAAACAGCCTACCTCAAAACAGATTAAAACACAATAAACCAATACCACCTAAGGGAGGGAAGGCTTCATATGGCCTTAAATTGTAAAAGAAAGAAAGAAGTGACATATTTTGTCATTGGAGGGAACTCACTCCAACGAAATTTGTTCTCTGCATTTAACCCACCCAAGTGACGTGCACACACACACACAGCAAACCCGGGGCAGTGGGCGACCACGTGCAGCGCCCGGGGAGCAGTGGGGGTTAGGTACCTTGCTCAAGGGTACCTCAGCCATGGACACCGGTACGGGGAATCGAACCAGCGATCCACCGGTTACGGGTCCGACACCCTAACCGCTGATCCACGACTGCCCACGACTTAAGTTAATTTTCAATGACTGATTGTTCCCTTTATTAATGACTTTCTGCCTCCTTATAAATCAAAGTAAATCAAAAACAGTGCTAGTGAGTGGAAAGGTGGCTCGTACAGTGAATTCAGCTTGAATGCCTGCAGCCTGACCACAGCTACGGCATGATATTAAAATAGAATGGTAAAATACAGTATCATTATTATTATTTATTCAACTTGTATGATGCCTTGACATCTCTCCTGTAAGTGAGAGCGGTTTGTATGTTTGTAACCTAAAGAAATCTTCAAATAAAATGAGATTAGAATTTAATCTGAAGTCTGTGTCTTGCAATTATTTTATCGTCCTAATACAAAAAAAAAAGGAGCGTTGTTTTTCGCAATCACGTTTTTATTAACATTCCAAGTTAAATTAATAATGCAACCTCGCTTTTGTTCATCTCCACCTCTCGCACACAACAGAGCACAAAATAAGATACTGTTCAAGTGCAGACAAGCAAACACTACAAGATTTCATCATTTATTCTTATTTCTTTGATTAATTATTCAGAAAAACTCTTCCATTCAGGACACATTGCCCAGGGAAGTATGAAAAGGAAACATCCGTGTGTCTCAGATTAAATATTTGTGAAATCTTGTAGTGTGCATCCACTGTAAGACATTCACGTACACACAGACAAACATACACACACACACACACACACACATAGATAAAATGTTGACATACAGGCCCAGCTGATACCTGCCAACCACACCTGCATACATAACAATTTTCTCTTCACACACACACACACAAGCCCAAAAGCAGACATAATGTCCTTAAAGGGTCTGATATCTTTAAATGTTTCATGAGACGATTATTTCAAATCACATGCATGCACACCATGCACACCATGTCCACCAGTCACGCACACACAGACACACAACAAATACCAGCTGTTCTGAGGGGAAGTGATTGATTTCTGTATTTAGCATTTAGTACTTAGGGTTGAGCTTCAAAGGTCAGCCATGCGTCCGCTTACGAGGCTGCTTTTGCCTCCGTGGTTTCAAGATGACGTATCGCCTGTAGGTGGTGTGATGATCTGTTATAAACGGGATGTAGAACGCTCTGAAGAGAGGTGATGACCTGAGAGAAAAAAATGTTTCATCAGTCATCAGTCTCTTTTAAGCCTTTGCATGTGGGAAAACAGTTATTGATTTTTCATCCAGTATCGGACTGGCTTCTACCAAATTTTAAAATGTCAAGAGGATACTATTTTTTCTGTTTTTAGTCTTTCCCTTTTTCAAAAACTACATGACATCAATCAATCAAGGTTTTCCTGAATTTCATTTTTTAGAATATTTTGGGAAGCATTATTTTTTTTCTATTTTTGTGTAAATTATGCATTTGGTAAATTACCTGGATGCTTGAAGGAAAGGCTTATAGGCGATAATGTTCCACTCTTCTTTGTTGGCTGAATACCTTGGCTCAAGTGGAGTCTCTTCCTCTGTGTCTAAGTCTACTAAGTAGTGGCACTGCCTTAAATCCACCTACCCAGAGAGAAAACAAAAATTCATTAAATTCAACTACTACTAACTACTGCATCTCTGTGTTGCCCAAATGTGCACATATGTCTGAGTGACTCACATATCTGGTTGGCTCCTCCAGATTCTGGTCATTCATATGAGCTGGGATGATCTGTGTGGCCAGAGGACCGGAGGCATATGGCTGTGGCAGTTGTCCTTTAAACTCAGACTGAATGAAGTGCAGCTGCCAACTGGAGATTAGGAAGAAAAACTCAAAATCAGCAAGTGGCTCAGTCACAGTCACACCTGGAAATAACAAAATACACTTTCCATACTGTGCAGGAATCCTGTATACTGACTTGTGCGGTAGAAGGAAGCTGCTTGGGAAGCGGTACCACTCTTTGCCCACACACACACTAACAGGTCTGCCTTCAGGGACTGAGTGAAGAGTCGGATCCTTGGCAACGCGATGGAACTCTGGGTACAGGTCTAGCGGGGCGTGGTAGCCTGTAGACAGAGACAGAGAATATCTCATTTTTCATTAAAAAAGTTGCTTTTGTTGCTTAGGACAGTAGCTCTACAACTGGGGAGTGGGGTTATGGCTGGAGGGAAAGTAATCAAGAGCTGGCTGATGCTTTTATCATCTTTCTTTCAGCAGAATCCATCTAACGTTTTATCATTTGTTGTCATTGTTAACGGTTCCTAAAAATTAAGGGATGGAGTGTGTAAACATTTTTTGACTTCTGAAAGGGGAAAACGGCAGTAGAAGTTTGAGAACTGCCTGATTCAGTGGAATAGTGCACGAGGCTACACACACCTCTAAAGAGGGCGACTGAGCGAGACAGCGACATCACTGTGAAGACCACAACTGCACTTAGAGCCAACCAGTTGGAGGAGACTGTGTAGTGCTCCAGTCGGTACCGCTGGAACAGGAAGTGGTAGCATTTCTGCAGAAAATGAAATAAATCAGTAAAAATTCATTTTCAACACATGTTCGTTTATGTAAATTGAGCCACTAATCCCAGACTACTGTTTTCTCATCATAACCAGAACACACCTGTAAAGAGGAGAGGGCTACAGCCCCGCTGAGGCAGATGAGAGGGTAGATAGGAAAGAGAAAGCGTTCTTCTTTATGAGGTCTAGTGAAGAAAACCATCATCCACAGATACATGGGAGACAGAGTCAACCAGTATGGACGGCCCAGGTTCTGTACTGCAGAAAACACGTGTGCACACATGAAGTCACAAGTGAGCTGCTTTAGAAATGAATATCACCAGAAAAATATACTTTCAAAACACGTTACATGAGATTAATCTGTTGTTTTTGATGTCACATTTGTGTCTATATTGAGGAAGACTTGGTACAGGACATAAACAGTAATCTGATAACATCTTATCAGCACTCAGTCTGTTTCCTAAAATAACTTGTAACTACGCTGATGAATGTTAACAACAGAGCACCAAGACAATGTTGGAAAGTACCTGAATGCGTCATCACCACAACACTTATCATTACTGCGCGTGTCAGTATTGTTCTGCTGAGGCAGATGACTAACACCCTTTCCCTCCCTCAAAAAGCACAAGAAGTGAGAACATTTTCTCAGTACGGGTGTATGAAACACACACAGTCCTCACCATTGAACCTGTGTAACAGTGTCTCCATGAGAGCAGTGAGTGGCAGAGAAAACAGTGCCAGAACAAATACCAGGTTGAAGTTCAGAATTCCATTTACAAAGTAGAAATGCCATGGCTCTGTTCCTGAAAATCAAATGACACAAGACATGCAAGTTTTTAAAGCACACGTACAGACTATCATAATGACAACATACTGCCTGTATAGTTATTGTGAGAGTTACTTAAAGGGAAAATCCAAGAGAGGATGATCAAAGATAAAGCACTGAATAAGAATGAGGAAAACTCATGCCCAAAGGTCCTCTAAATGTTGTGTCACTGTCTGAGTATTAAGCCTGTTTCTGCCAACTTCATGGAGAATTTATTGGTACACTTCCAATGGGTTAAATAGTAATGTTGATGCTTTTATGCCCTCTAGAGATCAACAAAAACAGTGCAGCTTTAAATTGTCGATGTTTTCATTTAAATCCATTTGCTCCGTCAGCCCAACAGTTACTATGTAATAAATATTCCTGATCATTCCTACTGTTGTACACAGCTTAGCTATCCTAACAGCATATTTAAACTACAGATTGGAATGTCAGTTCA
Organism: Scatophagus argus; assembly: GCF_020382885.2. Lineage (NCBI taxonomy): Eukaryota > Metazoa > Chordata > Actinopteri > Scatophagidae > Scatophagus > Scatophagus argus. The sequence continues at coordinate 11,179,209 of NC_058506.1, read as the reverse complement.
CGGATCTTATTTCTGATGATCTATCTGATCAGCTCTACTAAGGGCCAATGATTTTCTTTGGGTGATTTGAGATTGTTCACTTCTAAAAATGTTGCCTCTCATTATGCGCAGCACGCATAAAACAGTTCCTTGGCTCAAGACTAGTGACTGTAATAAAACCTGGTACTACACAATTTATGTTGCCTCTTTGTTCTGTAGTTCCTGTAATGAACCGTTTATCTTACCAAAGAGGAGTCTGTGTACCTGCTGAATTAGATATTAAAGAGACAGCTTTATAGTAAAATATTATGAAAAGTACTGGCACAGTATTGGCAAAATACAGTATATAAAATGATGTGTACTTACCATAAAGATCAGGTCCATGTGGTGTGAAGACATTGTAAAGTAGAATATTGAGAGGAGCAATGACCAGTTTGCCATAAAAGAAAGAGTCCACTGCCACTAGGGGGACCTGAGAGAGACACACATGTTAACAAGGGGAAAGTGAAGCCATATCGCTCGTAAATTTACATTTAGCTTTAGCAACATAAACATAAATGTATTAACATATAACTCATCAAGTATCAAAAACAAATCAAACACAATATGCATATTTCCCATGACAATGTCAGTGCTATATCGCTTTCTGTTTGACACATATGAAAAAACTTAACTCCTTGTCAACTCTTCAATAGATGGAGTGTCAGCATTCTGCGGCTGTGGCGGTGCAACTCATCTACATACACCTCCGTCCTGTGACAGGTACATTTACAGCCTTGTTTGTTTTAATTTAAATATTCTCACCAGCAGCAGAAACAGAGCAACAGCTGACCAGGTGATAAAACTTTTCCACTGCCTCCTCAACACCAACAGGTCAAAGGCAATCGGAACCCTGCAGAGGAAATGTGCCAAAGCTGTATAAAGTGTACAACATTTTTGACAATTCTGTCTGGACAACATCAAAAAACTGTTTATGATCCTACCCAATCAGAGCAGAGAACGGCCATCCAACAATGACACCCGCAGCCACACCCATAATAGCTAATGGTGGTGAGTCCTGAAACCATCCCGTCATGGCAACCAGTGTTGTGTACATGCAGAAAGAGGAAGGCAGGAATGCTGAGGAAAAAGAAAAAAGAAAAGAAAGATCACGGGAAAAAAGATCAGAAAGATTTGTTACCTCTTAAGTTCGAAAGGCAGACAAAGAGTCAAATATCAAAATAACTACATAGGAAAAAAAAAATCATAAAACTGGTAAGAAATGACGACAAAGACAGAAACGTATTAACTAAGTGAATAAATCTGACCAACCTGCAGACGAGCAGAACATTCCTGTGCTCAGGACGAGAAATGCCAACATCAGACGGCCCACATGCAAACCAAACTTCTTACAAACGGCCCTGTGTCACACGCACAAACAAACCAAATGGTCAACTTGCACATCTTAGATGTATATATTAGTCGTCTATATTATCGGCTCAAAATGTGTAAGCCATAACACTGAGCGCGTACACTCACTTGTAGAAATAGAGTTCACAGACGCAGCAGGAGAATGCTAAGACACATCGTACAAAATAGAACACCAACACCTGCAACACAACCATAACACAATCCTGAAGGTTCTGCAAAGAGTCCAGTAAAATTATGTGTGTGCATGTGTGAATCCATATGTGGACAAATGTGGGAACATTTATACAATCAGTTCTTCCAGGTTTTTGCTAAAAGATACATATTTGCACTATTCTTACTGCAACAGGAAACAAAAGAGCTGCTGATTATGCTATAGGCCCGCTGAAGTAATTACAAATATCAACAAAAACAGCAAATGTTGAAATGACAGCAACTTTGGAACAGATACCTTGTTTGTCTGTAGAACGTGGGCATGTAAACAAGCAGGAAGCGCATGTAGCCACAGGTAAGCATACGATCTGATGGCGTACAACGGAGAATATTCCCATGTTTGCATCCCTGTGCCATACAGCAGGTAGTGCATCTGTCAAAACAGTCATTGCAACCAAAGAAACAGAAGTAATAAATTTCTGGGACAGCTGTGAGATTATTTTGTTTGTTTTTGATTATTTTTACTGAGAAAGGTTCAGAAGTGGTTCACAGCATGTTGCACTTGAGGACGGTACTGAGTAGTACTCACAGGCTCCCAGTAGTTGAAGGTCTCATCACAGTCCGAAATGTTGCTTAGCAGAGCTGCACAGAAACGTGCAGAGAGCAGACATTTAAATGCAGTTGAACCTTCTGGAGCCCATACCTGACCTCCGCGACTTACTGAGCTGTTTAAAAAGAAAAATCACACCAATGCAAAATTGTTTAATACCCTACAATAACAAATGCTGGTCATAAGATGTCTGTCTATGTGTTTTAACATATACAGACTAAGCTGGTTAATGTTTCCAGTGTACCTACATTTATTAAGTCACCAGTCATTAACCAATTATGATAATCATCTATGAGCTGGCCCATTAATGTACTGTAGAGTTGGGTGGAAGACAAAGCAAATGTCAGCTCATAGCTCAGAAAAAGCTATAACTGGCATGATTATGATTACTGTGACTATCCCTGTAAAGGACTTTGTGCATTCTGCTTTAAAAGTGCTTTCTAGATAAATTATTACACATATACTGTATGTAGATGGGGTTTAAATGTGTCTAACTGGGGTGACCAAGGTTTAGGCCATTTCCAGTTAGATCCACACCAACCTCTTAACCATGTGCAAAAAAGAAAGAAAGAAAGGTGTCTAACTGTGACATAAAATATGACATTTCACGTTTTTACATACATTTGTAGAGCATGATCAAAACTGCATATGACATTGCACTTCACTACACATATTATTTGTGTTGTCTATGTGACAAATAAACCTAAATCCTAATTCAATAGCTGCATGATTTGCAGTTTCTAGTAGTGTGCTTACCATGAGCAGATTCTTAAAGATAGGACTTATTAAAAAAAAAAACACAATAACAGCTGTCTGACATTATGTCAGACAGTGGAAAATACCTATATATTTAACTTTCAGTGACCATTATAATTATCTCCCAGACGTGGACAGCTGTGTGCTTGTTCAGAGTAATTATCATGACAGATGACAGTAATTTCGGGCAACCCCATGAGAGTTCATATTAACAGTGATAACCTGGACTTGTCTGGCAGCGCTTCCGCTGCTTCACACCCATCACCAGATTAGTTAGATAAGTCGTCTCGGCGGCAGCTTATCACTGATCCTCACGTTACGTTTAGTTATGACACGTCATCTTACAAACTGTCAAAATATTATTTCAAAGGACTTCAATGTCGTATCAACAGCACAAATCACTGAAATAAATAGTAATTAACAAATCGTTTTTGCTGGGCCTGAGTTGACCCAATCGTTGCAGGTTGTCAGCTATCATAATTCTGACAGTGTGCCCAGTTAGAGAGAATGAATGAAGCTGACCAGGCGACCCTAATGCTTTACGTTTCTGTATTAAAACATAAACGATGCAACTTGTTAGTTACTGGGGTGTATACACAACTTAGCAGCCACTGCATTTCAAACTGCAGCAAACACACATTCCTGTGGGTTGATATGTGGACGTTATCAATCGTTGTTTTCGTGTTGTCATGGTCGAAACTTGCTTAACGTATCAAAGCAGCTAGCTAGCTAGCTTCCCCTGCTCAGGCTGTCAGTCAGACCGGGGATGGGGCGCATAGCACCGGTGAGTCTAACGTCTCTTCTTGTGGCTCATACTCACTCTTGCCGAGTCTCTGTGACTTTACTGTCATCTCCGCCTTTCTCCTCTTTTGGTGGCCGAGTCTCGGCGGGGACGTTCACGTTGTTTGCATCTTGTCTGCTGCCTCGCCTGGTTCGTTGCCGAAGCGCCTTGGCCGCCATGTTTTCCGACGGTGTTCCCGAGTGGGAGTTCGTTCATTTTCGTCGCTGTCCGCTTATTAACAGCTCGTATCATGGACTGACTCAAAGCCGTTCAAACAGTTAATACGAAACATAAGGGGCCTCAGGGCGAACAGTTTTTAACATATTGTTTTTATTTCTTAGGACGATAAAACGCAAACACACTAGGAGGTGATAAGGCTTGACTTTTTTAAAAAAAAACATGAAACCTCTCAGACAATGCGACCATGAAAACACAGTTCACAATTAAAAATCATTCATTCATGGATATAGAGTATACACTTGGGTTTAAATAGATCACTTCTTTCAATAAAAGAATAGGAAGAGGAAACTGCATTCAAACTCACTACAACTCAATCCCATCAGTAATATGTAAGTATCATGCATCATTGTTGTTTTTAGGAAATGCTCTAGGAAATTATGGATGCCTCCTAATTTGTCTCCTAAAGGGACAGTGGTGGGAAGCAACTGAGTACCTTTACTCAATTATTTCAATTACTAGGCCTCCACTATGTTGAAGGATTTGTACTTCAATAAACTTTGTCCAATGTATGCTACTTTATACTACTCCAATACTGTACTCATTTAACTGTTACGCTACTAATTACATATCTATTGGATCAATGTATTAAATATGATCTATCAATCAAACTTCATTTATGAGGTTATCAGAATGATAAAGTGAACTCATTAAAATGCGAAAACAAACTGTATTTACTGTACAAGCAAAACATTGGCTCCATGTAATAGTAACTTTTGTATGAAAATTATCCTGAAAAAAAAAAATGAACATAAATACATTTTGCTGGTAACTATACTAAAGTTTGCACTAGCAATAAAATATATTTACATGCGGTATTGTTACTTAAGTAAAGGACTTGTTCCACCACTGCAGAAATGTAAACTGCCTGTGCTTGTTAAAGATGCTATTATGCCAAAGATGAGGCTGGTCAGGGTTGTTTTATTTGAAAATACTTGCTTTTATGCTCCTCCACAGTGTGCACAATATATGAATTTTTACTGTTTCACAATGAGTCCCGATAGAGCACAAACCTATGTCAAACAATGGGTTGCACAAATACACAAAGGTCCAATCACATTCTAAATGCATACTAGAGCAAGCAACACCATTCAATCACAGTTTTGCAGATTATAAGCTTATCCCCGATCCTCCTAGAAATTCAGATTCAGCTACCTGATGGTGACCTGCAGCCGAGAGGAAAGTAAGGATTCAAGGAGTTTATGGAACTGGAGGGCTCGTGTGTGTGACAGAGCATGTGTGTGTGAGTGGTAGGTGAGTCTGTAGCAGTAGCTGGTCTGGCTCAAGTCAGGATGGGAGAACATGTCAATGAGCTTTACTTGCTCCACTGTTCCGTGACTGGCCTCTCGAACCACAGCGTGGAACTTCCTCTCCTCCCACATCGGCCCTGTCCAGAAGCTGATGTCAAAGCTGATGTGCTCCGAGAACAGGGAGAATGGCTGGAAAGGTGTCCCTGGGGACGGGCGGAGTGCAAACTGTTTTAAAAAGCGCGGGTCATGTGACCACAGCAGCCGCCAGCTGGGAAGTGAGAACAGGAGCACCGCAAGGAGGTCCAAATTTAAGGATATGGTGATGCTGATGTGGTCATCTTTGTCACTTGCATCGCTTGCAAATACCCTTCCGACCACACCCACTGGCTGTGCCGTCAGACACAGACCTTGCTGTTCTTTGACCAGGGAGACCTTGTAGGGAGCGAGCAGCATTTCCAGCTTTTGTCCAAGCAATTTGACTGGCTTACAATCTGAAGGGAAAATGCCTCTGAGAAGGAGCTCGTGGAAGGCAGGCAGAGCCCAGAGGCTGACGGGCACATTCCTAAACACAACGCCACTGATGCCAAATAACAAGCTGGTAACACCATTACAGCCCCCACAAGACCCCTCAGCTTCAGCACGTTTATTGTTCTCGTCATTCTCCCCACGACTCTCTGCATTGTTAATCAATTCTTCTTTTTTATTCAGGAGCTCTTCCATCTGAGGGAGCAGTGATGGACGCAGCACATAAAGACCACCTTCATCCTCGGGATCCACATCAAGAGAGCATACAGACCTTAAGCTCTCGGCTCCTTTACCCCTCACCCTGTCCGTTTTATCCGAGGCAACACACGTGGCTGATGGAGTGTCACATGTGTCCGTGCTTCCCTGACCGTCCAGAAATGTCAGCAGATCTTTTATTTTGTCCGCACAAGTATGAGCATCAGAGTTGAGGTCTTTCTGGAGCAGCTGGATCCAGTAGCAGTGTGTACCGTCAACCTCATGGCAGCACGCCTGTAGCTGTTGGGCTGTGAGGAGGAAGGGAAAGGTCTCTGTTGTCATGGAGACTGACCACTTCTCCGCCAGTCCTTCGAGAAGAAAATCTTGAACCAACCTGACAGGGTGGAGAGAGCCTGAACAGAGAAATCCCCTGATGAAAAAAAGGAGACAGTAAGTACATGGTTATGTAACCAATTATTTTTTTGCACTGATGCCTTATTACTCAAATAGCATGAGAGTCTCTCGTTAACTGTACCTGAATATGTAATCACTGAGCTCGGCTGGTATGTTGTACTGAACTTTCTCCCCTTCAACAGCCTCCTCCACTTTAAGTATCTGAGCAGAGGTGTAGGGGAGGCTGCGAGTGAACACATAGAGCAAAGCTTTCTCCACATGAAAGCCCTTATCCTGGCTCCTGTGCAACAGAAACACTATCATTAGACAGCATCCGTATGCAAACACACAATGACTAAACACCCACACGTCCACAGAGGGACACAAAGGTCTGTTTCTATTTATACACTATAACACTCACCTTTGCTCCTTACCTGTATCCAGTGCACTTGTAGCTCTGGTATTTGCCACTTTCAAAAGGATGGACATCAGTAAGGATTAGATGTGCCTCTGCTGCCATGGCAACAATCTGCCAGCTGTTGTGCCACTCTCGCTGCGGGTGGTCAGCTGGTGTCCCACCCTGTCCATTGCACAAGGAAACATGAACCTCCCCATCTTCAGCCAACACCTGAACACAACTGGAAGCACAGAAAAACAAAGTGGTCACTATATTGTCATGAAAAAGGATATGTATGTATGTATGTGTATGTATGTATATGTATGTACACAGTTAGAGCTGTGTATCATCATCCCCAGTAATAATCACAGGTTTGATTCTGACACCAAACTTATCCATTTACCTTACTTTTCAAAATATAAATATGTTTTTCTACATAAACCTTTTAAACACAAGCAGCCATAGGAGTTCATAAATATATCAATCACTTAAAGCCTACGGTGGCCGTGAAAGTTAAAACACAACAACGTGTCACAAAACACAGCATTTCAGATTACAGAAAAGGCATGACAAACATTCTTGTTTGTGATTGGTCAGTTCTCAAGTCCCTGGCGACAGTTAAGGACTCAGACAACTTAATGTCATTCCTAGTTTCTATTGTGCAGTACTCTCACCAGAATCCTTGCACAAATTTTAAATTGAGCTTGAAGGATGGAGGAGCAGATGAAAATCATAATGGACCATTTTAATAAAGGACACTAATACAATGTTATACTTAATGTGCTTTTACCATATCATGACGTGGATGATCTATATAGCTGTGAAGCTTCTGATGTCACTTGTTGAAGAGTGGCTGCTCCATCACCTCAGTCCTAATTCTTTCAAGTGTGCTTTTAAAGGCACGATACGCTGAAAGCAGCATCAAGTATTACATCATATAAGTGTCTTTTGTTAGAGCTGTCCCTTATGATTTCCATCTGCTCTTCCATGCTTTCAAACTCAATTTAAAATCTGTGCAAGGACACAAGCAGAGCAGTACACAATAGAAACAGGCAATAAACTGAACTGTCACCAGAGACTTGACATGTGACTAGTGACAAATAAGAAGGTTTGTTCCACGCTTTCATTTAATCTGAAATGTCACTGTGTTTTGTCTTCTAAAATGGTGTTGTGTTCAGCATAACAAGCAAAATTCAGGAACAATACATAGTTCAATTCAACTTAACAGTGCACAACCAGTGATATTAAGAGTCATAAATCAGAGTATAAAGTGATTTCTTGATAGGGAAAAAAGTAACAATACCTGAGTGCACCACAGTGTTTTATTTTTTTCAAATAATCATGTGAGTATGGTGTTGGTGGCCGAGTGGTTACTGCGCAATAGCATCACTGCTTCTAACTGGTTCTAATTCCAACTAGGAACCTTCGTTGCGTATCGTGGTCCCCTCTCACAATCTCTTATCAGACAGTTTGCCTCAATCAGTCAATGATTTTTGGTCAAACTACTTAAAGGTTTAAAATTATGCTGTAATTCTACTTATACTAGCCTGTATGATGTAATAAAAAAAATTTGATCTTGGATGCCAGAGACAACACAAAATGCCGTGAATGGATTGACCCCTATGGTGTACTTTAGGTATACCTGAGGAAGAAGTCCTTGAGAAGCTCTCTGTTCTTTTTAACTCCACTCTTTCTCCCGCAGTGAGGAAAGTTAAACACCACACGGTCAAACACACGGCCCTGCAGAGATGCACATTCTCCCAGTTTCCTGCAGTCCACCTCGAACAGCACCGATCCACCTGTAAGATGTGGATGTGGAACATGTAAGATAAAGTGTACAAAAAGTGTAGTCCCACAAAGCAGAGCGCAGCATAAATACGAAAGCACTCACAAACTCGTACCTGAGTCCTTGATGATCTGAATGTTTCGAGCTGCACCTTCATGCCGCAGTGCCTCCTCCTGATGCTGCAGGCAAGTGGCCGTTATGCTGGTCTCCGTTTCAGAGTATAGCTGGCTCACAGAGGCAGAAAATGAGAAGTTCCCTTCTCCCACCAGCAATATGGACCGCGAAGGAGACATATCCAGCCCAATTGGAAACGAGGGGACACAACAGAAAAACTCAGTTTCCTGACAGACTGCCCCGAAATCTGCTCCCTCTTTCACAGCTCTGAATGCAAAAGGAACAGACGCGCGTGGGAGAGCGGCGACTATCCTCAGTCTTCTTCATGATCAAATTTGATGTGTCTAATGAGTAATGTCATACTCTAATGTTAAGTAACGTCGTAACGTGTGTCTGAGACTGCCTCGTCTGACTAAGAGTAATTATATTGACTGTAATGTAGAAAAAAACCGTTGACCTTCTCCTGCTCCTCGGCGCTACAGCACAAGAAAGCCGATCACCTGTAGCAGCCTCATGAATATCAGCAGCTTGCTTGGAACACTGTGTCGCAGATACAGTAGTCCGACAAGAAACATGAACTTAATGAACGTTACGTTGTTTAGACTCAAAGCCACAAAACGGCGAAATTAATGCATGTTCAACCAAAATTAGCTATATAAAAATGTATAGTCTTTGTTTTCATAGCATTATGTTTTATGCGCTGAAATGTAAAAACGTATATTTTTTAAAGTACCGGATACCCGTTGTGGTTTCAGGAGGACACATTTGCCGAGTGGCGCATCGTATATGTAGGAGGGGGCTATTTGCAGCATCAGTTGATCCCAGCATCAATCATCTTAGCGTTTTAGAAGTTTATTTCTGAAAAATTCAACTGACAGTGTTTTCGATGTGCGATTCTCAGTTCCACTTCGGATTGTAAGGTCATTTGTCAGCAACGGAAGTAGGTAGTAAAAGAACTAAGGCTCATATTTGTATGTTTTTAATGATGCTAAGGTCATGCTAGCTAACGGAATTGCTGAACCTGCATGTATATACAAGACATCCTTGCATGATGCACATTGTAGTAATCATTATTACAACTCAAATTTTAAATCCAGTGTAAACCAATTCAAAGAAATAGCTAAATTAATTGAAAAATATGTTTGTATGTATTCTTTCTTTCTTTATTTTTTATTTTATTTTTGCATCTTGGATGTCATTAACTTATTTTGCAAGATTCTCTGAGTGGAGGTGTGTAATTAAATTTTTTAATATGATTTATAAACAGAACATTGCCTATGCTTCTTTTGGTCAGTGAAAATGTGGTTTTGTTTCAGGAAACTGATTTTGAGTCTGGTTTTAAATGGTGCAGGTACAAGCTGCAGACGAGATAGTTAAATTGGAGATAACATCATGATACAGCTCTTCTTCGTCTTTTGTGTCCTGTAGGGAGTGTTGTGCCCACATGGGCAGCGTTTTGGCTTTGTCTTCCGGTCCAGGCCATCAGAATTGGCCTTTCTCTACGGACCCTCCTCCTTCTCGCTGGGACGCACATCCTGCTCACTGGGACAGTCCACCGCGCTGGGAGAGGAGGGATGGTCGCCTACCCAACCCAGGCAGCTTTCATTCTCTGCACAGGAGCTGCAAAGGTATGTCTGGTAAAAAGCAATGGGAAAACTGAGCTTTGGAGTACACATCATGCTCATGGTGTAGGGAATAGAGGAAAGTAGGCAAATAGTGTAAAAACCCATCTTCTTCTTGCATTAAGGCTACAACTGTTTTTCTGTTCCCAGATGTGTTTCCTCAACAGATTGAGGGAGTCAAGATGATCCTCAATAAAACCCTGAGCAGCTTTTTCAAGGTGACTTTTCCACCCACAGTAATTTACATACAAACAATTTATTGCATATGAAGATTATACGGTTGTAAGTCTCTTACATCTGAAAATGTGTTACTGCGTTATCTTCAACATGATATATCTGTTTGCTTCCAGGTCAGTCATGCTCTCCATCTAAGTGCTGTTAGTCCTTCATACTATCGATTCCATGTGGAGCATCTGCAGTCTGATGATTACAGCAAGGACAAGGTCAAGCATGAATCTTTACATTGTAAATATGTTACAGATACTTTGTCATTAATGTTCAAGCTGCAGCCTTTTTGAGTTGATGGGTTACATCTTGATCCACCCTCGCATTTTAGGATGCCCCAGCGTTGATCGGTGAGATGGACTCTTCAGGCAGTCTGAATGCTCACGCCCTGTTGCATCTCACTGAGCGTGTACGAGCCAGAACAGTGTTCCAGGTGAGCTCCTAATACCTGTCTCTTCCCTTTGCCTTTTCCGTGCTGCAAACATCTTAATGAGTGAATTGTTGACTGTGTTTTAGACCCAGCAGTCCCAGTTTGTGACCTGGCAGTTTGAAACTGAGTACAGAGGGAATGACTTCACTGCTGCTGTGACGGTAGCCAACCCAGATGTCCTCAGAGAGTCAGGTGAGACCCGACTAGGTGGAATGATAAGAGCCTGGTCTGAGTATGACTCTGAGTTTTATGGTCACTAGTTGTTCCTGATTGTATTGTCTTGCTGTCATTATCGAGTGATGTTACAAAAGCGCTATTGCAATCAGTCAAATGTTTTGTTTTTGTTCAGATATTTTTCTGATATAATATTTTTATACGTTTTCTTTAGAGTTTCAACTGAATGCAAGTGTCATTTATTGATGATATTTTGTTGATCTAATCTCTGATGTATCTGTGTGTGTTTCTCTGGGTCAGTCATTCTTGTGGCGCATTTCCTGCAGAGTGTCTCTTCTGGGCTGGTCTTAGGAGGGGAGCTGGTCTACCATCGAGGCCGAGCAGAGGAAGGTGGAATACTTACTTTGGCTGGGCAATACTCAAGTGAGATTTAGTGAATCTACTTTGAACATTTGCTTTGTCTGCTGATTTGCCGTTTTCTGATCTGTTTTACTTAAATTAGCAGCGGCATTTAAACTTTTTCTGTCTCTCTGTATGAAGGGCCAAACTGGGTGGCGACGCTGAATGCTGGGAAAGGAGGTGCACATGCTAGCTACTATCACAGAGCCAACAAACAGGTACCACAAATGCCACCATGTTGTGGTAAAAGTGTCAGTTACTTTAGGTGTATATTGAAAATCTCCATCTGAGTGTGTTTGTGTTCACTAGATTCAAGTTGGGGTTGAATTTGAAGCCAGCACCAGAACACAGGAGACCACAACCTCATTTGGGTACCAGATGGAACTTCCAGAGGCCAACATGGTCTTTCGAGGTAAGCTTCTTTCTAGAACTTGTTCAGTGAAAACTATCAAGAAAGCATACATTATAAGATATGCTCATTGTGTCTGTATCCAGGTATGATAAACAGTCGCTGTATAATAGGAGGCGTGTTGGAGAAGCGTCTGACCCCACTCCCTGCCACCTTGATCATGGGTGCCTTTGTAAATCACAGAGGTGACAAGCTGCAAGTGGGCCTAGGCGTCAATGTGGGATAATCCTTCACTAACCCGTGCTGGAATTACAACTCACTGTCAGGACATCCATCCAGAGACTTGTTTCAGAGGCACAACTTGATCTTCCCAGGTTTATCAGCCTCACTAAAACGCTTTGTATGGACCACCTCAGTATCGTGGATTGTTTGGGTGTTGAAGCCCAAAATGTTTTTGTAAATCGAAGCACCTCATCTTGCAACCTACCTCTCAATAATGAGGTGATATATATTTTTTTTTTAATTAAATAGGTTTAAAAAGGGAAAATGGCTGAACATTTTGAGGGACTCAACAACTGAAACTACAGTTGTGTTCCATTCCTGCTGAAACTGGACATCATCCTCTGGGCACTGGAAACAGAAAGGATAAGGGGTGTGCTTTACTGAAAACTGAAAATAAAGTTTTTTACTAGTATAGATACACCTGATGTATATAGAACATATGGCAAGATGGTAGTGTTTTATCTGCTCTTTCTGCTAACCTTGTTTGAAGCACACCAGTTTTTTTTGTTTTGTTTTGTTGTTTTTTTTTTTAAAACTAGTACATAATTTTTCCTGTCTTCTAGGCAGCCATTGGTTTGTAGAAACAGAAAACCTGCTTGGGATAAGAGATACAAACGCCCAAATTCACAATATTCTTTTCCCAATGTCCACGCTGTTTTTTTATGTGGGTATTATTTAAATAGTCCAAGACTGCTGTCTGTTAAATCTTGAATTTAAACTTAAACTTAAACTTCAAACCTTTATTGTCAGTATATTTTTACATACACTGAAATTCTTCTCTGCATTTAACCCATCACTGATTGAACACACACATGCAACATGCAGTTTTGAAAAGAGTAAAAACATCAGTTAAATGTTTACTTATCTCAAGCTCACTAGGTAATTATCACACAAACTAATGCAGATAGGATCGATCTAAGAGCATAATGTCAAAATCAGGTGAAATGATGCAAATGGAGTATGCTCCTTAAAACTGTGCGTATGAATAGGTGATTGTGCATTTGATTGTGTGCACATTTTTATTTTTTTCCAGCATAAAAAACTGTGTGACATTCCACATATGAACAAACAGCCCGTGGACTGTGGGAGAAAAGGTGCTGCTCCATGTATACTAACCTCCAGCTGAGGGGATGTGAGAGCGGCTCTGCACTGACTCTACTGAGCCAGGACTGTACTGTACTGTATGTATATAGAGGGAAACACTGACCTGTATGCAACCTGCACTACTCACACTGCTTGTGGGCATTTCAAATCCTGTTTAACATAAGAAAAGTTGCATCTCTATTACATTATGTAATATAAGCATAGAGAGAAGTGGAAAGGAATGACCTGTCTTTTTGGACTTAATTTATTAAAGATGTTATTTCTATGAGAGTTACTGTTTCAGGGTTTTGTTATAATAGAGACATCACACTGTATTTTAAAGCTACATTAGTCATATTTTTTAATATTAATAATGAATCAAATGACTAAGTTAAAAAACTAAACTAAACTTTGAACTCTCTCTGGGTTCCCAAGGACATGAGTCACTGAAAGTGTTTGAATTTATATATTTTGTGCAGGAAGAGAAAATGATGGGGTTTTTTTTCCCATACTTCATGTTAGTAAGGCTACGTTGAATCGAGTCTTGGAAAGTGCTTGTATTTGATTTTTAAGTAGGTGTGGGAACCTATTAATGTCCTCAGCCTCCTTTAACTCTTGTTTGGTATTTCAGCATCTAGCAAGCTTAAACGTCAAATATATTTGTCAGGAATTGACGGAACAAAGCAAAGCCAAAAGAAGTGTGAAGGTTCCACATTTATCGGGTAGCCGAAACATCAGAGGCTCCAAATCAACATTAATGTTGCCCCACGTCTACAGGATGTTTGAATAGTTCACCAGTAAATTCACTGCAATAAGTCTGTTTTGTGTTTGGTTCAGCTTAAGTTATATTCAGACAGAAAGTGAAGCAACATTTTGCAAAGTGTCAGTCTTATAAATCGGACTACTGGGCCGTTTTTGTTTTTTGGCATAAACAGTCAAAGCTAATATAGCAATGGACAACAAAGACCATGGCACCGACTGTATGTTTGGGTTGAGAAGAAAGTGATGCTCTTTCAGTTTTGCCCTGTCAGCCCCTACTTTTTTTTACCCTCCCTTCATTTTGAAGTCATAAAATCCCCGAACTCAGGTGGATTTTTCATTCAAGTACAATCATTTGCAAACTTGTGTTGTTGTGTCATGTTGCATCATGTTGTGTGAATTCACATCTATGCGCTGCCTCGAAAATTGTCTTTGTTTTCTGTATGCACAGAAAGACAGTGATAAAATAAATAAATCAAAATGCTGCTTTAAGATACCGTGGTGAAAAACAACCAAACTATTAGGACACACCAAAAAAGACACTGTGGTGGCTTTGAGATTTTAATATAAAGTTTGAATGCACATAAATATATACAAATAAATTCAAATATGAGGTCTGTAAACATTTCACTGATATCACATGTACAGCGTACATCATCTAGCAGCATAAATTCATGGTGGCAGAGATAAAGGTCCAAATGCTGCCACTTCTCTGTGTTATTTGTCTTTGAAAAAGGAGAAGAATCCTTTCCCTCCTTCTCCCTTCACTCTTAAAGACTTGCTTCTTTGGAGTCCTACTGAGGTTTCTTTCTCTCGCTGTAATTGTCTCTGTCTGTCCTCCTCCCTTTGCTGCACCTGCTGATTGATCACCAACCGCATGTCCTCCTGCAAGATGAAAAGTTCAGATGGAGAAACAGTAGTCTGCTTGTACACTGAACTATTTGAGATTCCAAAACTTTTATACCCCTGCACACAGGCTCACCTGCCAGGCATCCAGCTCTTGAGACAGCGCCACCTTGTGTTTGATAGTGTTGAGAAGCTGCTGAGTTAGTGATTCTTTCTCCTGACGTACTGTGGCCAGCTCACTCTCTAAGGAACTGGACATTGATATAATGATTAGCAAAACATGTGTCTCTGTGGGTTCAGATGAAATGAGATGAATTCAAGCCAGTTGCACATTTATGCAGTTGTGTAGCGTTACCTGTAGCTTGGCATTCCAGAACTGCTTCTAAATGGCTTGATTTCCTCCCTCAAAGACTCCAGCTCTTCTCGTTGAGACTGCAACTGCAACATTTGAAAGTGGATGGCGTAAATATATTGTAATGTCTTCAGTCATAACATTTTATTTTTCCTTAATTAAAATTGAAATCTAAGCATTTTAAAGATACCTTCCAGAAATGTTGCAAGACACATAAAAATCATTTGTTTCTATCATGGTTTCTCCACAAAAATGAATTAACTCACCTTTTTTTTTCATATATGTGTTCTGCTTCATTGAAAAATATGACTATGTAAAGTACTGTCACCGCTACTTCACTGACATTTAACTGCATGTAATGTGTAAGTTTCAGGCTCACACATCACACTTGTAAGCTGTATATTGAACCAAGACTGGCTCAAAACTAGGTGTGATGTCAAAATAATCTCAAAGGCACATGTCTCGAATTTGGCTTTACATTGAGTGAAAACCTTTTAATATAAAAATCTGAATATATTACATAGTCAAATATGCAGATGAGTTAAACACATTTTTGAGTGGAGCGGCGCTGTGTTTTGCGTGGGTCATGTTTGTATGTGTGATTGTGTAGAGTGCAGCAGACCTCCTCTGTGAGCGCTTGTATCTCCTCATCTTTTGCTTGCAGGACTGCCGAGTGAGCTAGAAGAGCTTCTTTAGCCTGGTTAGCAGGAGACAACACAACAGATAGAAAGGTTAGTGATGTCTTAACACTTATTACCAGGTGTTTGTGCTTTTGATGCAAATTTGGTATTTTAGAGACTGGTTAGTTAGTTAGTTTCAAATCATCAAAAGGATGCCAATACGCTGGGTCAGAATTAGTATTGTGTGTGTGTGTATACCTGTGATTGCTGAATTTCACTGTGCAGTGAAAGAGGTTGTGTGTGTGCACAGTCCAGAATGCTGTCTTCTCCCAGATTCAGAGCTTTCTGCTGTAGAGAGCGATTCAAGGTTCGCAACTCAAACACCACTCCCTGCTCCTGCTCTATCTACATGTATACACAAACACACACCATGAGAGACAGGCACACACACACACACACGTAGATCAAGCGCTTCAAGCTTGTGATGTTAGTGACTTCTGTTAGTGATGAGTGATGTCTTCTGCTACACGTGATTCTCACTCAGGATTCATCTTTCATCGCTGCAGTCACCGATCCTCACCTCTGCTTCTTTCTCTCTCAGCGTCTCCTGTATTTCTGACAGTCTGTCTCTCAGTCTCTCTCTCTCCATGCGGAGTCTATCGCAGTCCTCCTCTGAAGCTTTTAGTTGGGCTTCCATGTGGGAGAGCCGCTCCAGCAAAACTCTGTTCTGTAAATGAGGAAAATAAACACAAAATATTTAATAACTGATGCAACGAAGGAGAAACAAGAAAGTGGTGACGGAAAATACTGTCATGCTTAGATTATGAAATGAGCGCTCCATTGTTTTATGGCTGCGATGAACACTGAAATAAATGTCATTCACATGCTTTGAGACAGTGATACTTATGTCCACAAGTCTCCTAAATCTGTATGGATTAATGTTGTGTTAATAATTCCATATTTATTTAGCAGCAGAGCTGTAAACTTGAGACTCTGAGTCAGATTCAAGTCTCCAATGCGGAATCTGAGATTCGACCAGACTCCCTAAAGACTTGACCTCTGACTTGGATCAAAGCAAAGACCTTTAATTCAATTCTTTAATTCAAGTTTTGGATTGGTAAAGCTGCAGGCGGGCTCTGAATAGCACACTTCAAATGATTAATCGATGGACAGAATTCATAAACTTTCCTATAAATGAAAACATTGTTCATGAAGCTTTGAAATGATATAATTTCATATTGTTTAGACTTGTTTAAAATATAATGCTTTTTATATCTGGCCTACTATCCAGCAGCATAATATAGCATAATATCCACAAGACTATCACAATTAAACTCTACCAGGTGCATTCATTTAGTGTAAAACATTTAGCGTGAAATAAACAAAAAAAAAGTGACAGGTAAGTATACCTCTGCTTGTAGGTTCTCTAATTGTGTGAAATTGATATTTCGACTAAAAGATGACTCTTCCATCTCTTCTCTAAGGGAACGAAGCTCGGTCCTCAAGGAGTGTTCCAGTGTTACAGCCTAGATGAGAGGAAGATGGGAAAGTTGAGAAAGACTGCTGTTCCAAGAGTGGAAAAGGTGGGACTCCCTAAACCTGCTAGTCTGCATTTTTCCTGTCTGTGTGACTATGACAGCGCACACCATAGACAATTACCACACACACACACACACACACACACACACACACAGATACATACACGCCCAGATTAAATTTATTCTAACAGCTTTATGAATTGTGACATTATCTTTGGTGGGTTTGCAGCTAATTAAGTCAAGGTTCAGGCTGGATACAAACTAACCTCTGCTAGCTGCTCCACCAACCGCTGGTTATGATTAGCTAATTGAGTCAGCTGTTCACTCTCATCCCTTCGCCGGTCGCGTCCCAGACTGTGATGTCGCTCCAGCTCAGCCCTCAAGGCAGCTAAATCTGCAGCCAGCTCTGCCTCTCTCTGCCCAGACGCCAGTTCATTCATTTCCAGCTTTCTCTGAAGAACATGCTTCTCCTGCTGTAAAACCTGTGGCATTAATTACAACGTTAAGTGGCTTCAAGTCCATATGAAAATATCAGATATTGAAATACATGGATAGCTTGATGCCTGTATTCTTGTTACTCTGAATTTAAAATGCATGTGAAATGAAATGGGTCAGTTTCTGGGTTGCAAAAGTGTTTGGAGAGAGCAAAATTAAGTTCAGTGAAACCAAATCAGGCCTTGTCACAGCAGACATTTTGACTCATCTCCCTGGATAAAAGCACAGATGTCATAAATAAGATTAATGATGGCTCCAGTATGTGACCCAGTCAATCATGACAGCGTGACTGGAAGGCAACACACACACAACACTAAGACTCTGATTCAACTAATGAAACTGATGGAACTAATTAGCATTCAGCTGTTGTCAAGTTCATTATTTATACCTGTGCCTTTCCCACACCACTGTGTCAAACTGTCTTCAGTGGAAAAAGATCCTATACTGTTATGATTTATACCTGCAGTGTAATAAACATATTGAACACTTATTCTCAGAAAACCAGCACTATTCATTTAACTTATTTCTTCACTCTCTTCCACAGCTGTAGTCCTCTGCTTAATTCCTTACCTCCATCTCCTTCTCACTCTGCTTCAGAGAGGCTGCCAGCTCCTCATTCTTCTCCAGTAAAGCCTGACCCAGCTCTGCGGCTATGATCAGATCCGTCTCTATCCCTCCTCCGCTGTCACTGCTGCTGGGAGAGGACGTGGATGAGGGGAGAGCAAAGGAAAGTGAGATCGAGGAGGATGAGGAGAGAGGGAAGAAGGAGTCTTCCAGGCTGGGGGATTGAAGATTGTTTTTCCGAGGAGTGAACATCATTGACAGGCTTGCAGGAGTCAGTTAGAAAGCATCATCTCAGGTCCTTGAACTTGCAATCCACACTCACACAAATAACAAGCAGATAACTATGAACTTTTATAAAAATCAGGAATCCTTCTCTGTTTTTCAGTGTTGTGCTCTGGAGTTGTTTGGTGAATTTATTTTCCAACTTTGTAATCCCGAACGCACTGCTGCCAAATCTTCACTGTGGTGCCATTCAAATCCTCTATTCTTCACATGTAACTCTGGGTAAAGGACACAAAAGACATTCAGTGACACAGAAAACAACTACAAATCGATTCATTAACAATAACTGTGAACTTCAGAACATTTATGATGACCTCTGTGAGTATATGACAAGCTGTTTACAGGTAATATAATCTTACATGGCCTTTAAGCAGGTCTTTTTTCTGACAGGTGCTTTTGTTATGCTGACCGAAATACCATCTCAGGTATTATCTTTGTTCTGCTCCCCCTCCCTAAATTCCAAAGGCATTGTGTGCTCCTCTGTGTCCTACAAAGTCTTGAATGTTCCTAGAACAGCGTGTAAAGAGTTAAAATCAAGTTTGGACAAATTCATTACAAATAATCTCCACCATATTTGATTTTTGCCCCACAAAGACTTGATGAGAAGCAGCTAGAACATATTGTTACATTGTGATTCTATAAATGTCGTCCATATAAACTGAATTTTGGTCACAATATAGTTGCCCTTGTGGGTCTTGGATTCCTCAGTCTCTCATTACATTTCTATCTTTAAGTCCGATGTCATCGTCTGCCAGCTCACCTGTTAATGTTACCTCTCCCTACCGTGACACTGTTCTGTCATCTGATTTAAAATAATTTGAAAACAAAGTAACAAACTTCCCGCTTTAACTTTATCTGTCTCCATTATGAGACTTAACTCAAGAAACCGTGTTAACTCACATTTGTTCTGAATTTGAAAGAACAAAAATCAAGTCTGTCTTACCGTACAGTTTCCAGCCAACTCATACCAAACAGGTACAGTCTTCCTGTTTGGTGAGTGTGTGTGCGTGTGTGTGTGTGTTCTGGGAATGTTTGCACAAGAGAGGCTCAGCTGGTTTCCTTGGCAGTGGAAGCATACAGTATGTAAATACAGCTTGTAGCTCCACCTCCTGACTTCTGAAGGTAAAGAGAACAAACAGAGGGAGGAATACACTGAGTGACAGAGAAGGGAAGATAAGGACAGCAGTGTGTCTGCAGTAAAATAAGCTCCTCTCTGACATCTAGCGGCTGAACAAGGTAAGGAAAAACACAGATTAACTCTGAGGAATGTGTTGTCCACGAGTTCAGCTCGTCTGTTTGAGCGGGGGTGACACAAGGCAAGAGATGGAAAGAGAGGGGAAGGTCAGGACACAAGCAGGGGTTTGTCTAATCTGGAACACCTCCCCCTCATCCCCCATTCTGTTTACCTGCTTGAACAGTTTGAAAGGAGCTCTGTGTGCACTCATGTGTTAGGGAGGGGGTAGGGAGAGTAGAAAAAGGGGACTGCCATCACTACACCACCTTCTTGGGGTGAGCAACCAGATCTTAAAGGGACAAATAGCTCACAAGACATCCACATTTGAATCATCAAGTGTGTCTACTTATACGAAATGCCTTACAAACTCTGGATCGCTCTGTCAGTCTGGCTTTTGCTGCCAATCTCTGGAGCTGAAAAGCAGATGCCTAAACTCTCTGACAAGAAACTCTGTGCCGACTCCGAATGCAGCCGTAAGTACCACACCCACCAGTTTCTTTTTGCTGTTGCACAGTAGTTGGTACCATGTTATGACGAAATGACAAAATGTTTTTATTTGCATTAAAAGTTAGTTTCCTTCGCCTCCACATCCCTGCACAGATCCTATCTTGATAGCTCGTGCACTGCAGGACTACTACCCTGGAGACTGCAGGTTCATCCCTATCAGACAGGGGCAGCTCGTCTATGTATATGCAATGCTAAAGGACAGAGGGAACCTCTTCTGGGCTGGCAGCGTAAGTTAAAAAAATACTTATGGCATAATACCTATTGATTTGACATAGATCTTAACCATATTAAATCATAGCTTTTTCCCCATCATCTGTTTGCAGGTACAAGACTCCTATTATGGACAGCAGGAGGCTCGCATTGGCCACTTCCCCAGCAGCGTAGTGGAGGAGACACATCCTCTCATGCCAGCCAGCACTGAAGTCAAAACTACTGTAGGTGAACACACCCACTCACTTACATATGCATTATTTGATGCTTTCTGCTAATTTTCCTCTTCTTTTTATTTCCAGAAATGGGACTTCTACTGTTACTGATAAAGAGAACAACGACATGCCAAGATAATGCTCTCTGGTATCATTTGATCTTACCAACATTTTTGACAGAATATACTATATGTAGGTTATATTTAGGTTTCTAATCTGCACCTTAGAAGACATGGGTAACAGCTCTTCACAACAATAAATGATTGTAGACTGAGATCAGCGAAAGGCTTCAAAGCACCAAAGAAAGAACTGTTGCTGCTTAATGCTCTGTAATATTCCATCATAATGTCTGTATGTGTTTTTAAAATATTAAACGTATTTGAAAGTTATAAGTTCAATAATGTGTTTTTAAAAAAGACAAATATGTGTTTTACATGTCTTTCCTGTGACAATACTTCTTATTTTGGTGATTATCCATCACAAAAAAGGGTTCATTAAGCAACATCTGATATTTTCATTTCTACCAATTTAACCATAAAGTACTAAAAAAGAAAAGTTGTTAATTGTGTTTGATGCAGTCTAATATAAAACTTCTAGTCTTGTGCTTAGAAGAAATTGCTAAATATCCATTTGTGAAAGAATGTATTTTTCAGTTCTAATTCATCAACATTATGCAGAAAAATTATAGAATAAAAGTAATTTGGAATATTTCCAACGCATAAGCAAGAATGTAGAATGGAAGTAACAGTATCTGTGTTGAAACAATTTGCATGTTTGATAACAGGACATTAAAGTAATGGCCACGTGGAAAATAAAATTTTGCATCTGGCATGTATGTAAGAAAATCTGCAGACTTACATATTAATAAAACTTGAAATTGCTGTCAATCAGATACACTGAAACAGATGTAGTGTATGTTGTGATATGAAGTTCTTTTGAAAACAGAAACACTACTAACACAAAAAGAACACACAAAAAAACAATGATTTCAAGTTGCATCATTTATTCTATTTGATTTCTGTGTTAATATGTCAGAGGGTTGTTGCCAATATGAAAGAATGATAGAGCTGTAAATCCTGCATCTACTCATCTCACATGCTGGTACATTCACACACACACACACATGCACTTTTCTTAGCAGCTCAGAGACCGTTCTCCCTGCTGTAAAGGGAGCCCACTGATTAAAGCTGTCTGACTCCACCCTCAACACACTATGTTCCCTCCCACTCATTCACCCTCTCTTTTCCTCTCGGCAAGTACACACCTGGTCCCTTGTTCTTTGGTCACTTTTTGGCTTTTTTTTTTTTTTTTTTTTGTAGACAAACCAAAAATGACAGTATATGTCTCCAGATAACTCCCTGTTCCTCACACATTCAAAAGCTATTCTCAAAGAATAGAAGTCTTGAAGACAGTAGTGTATACTGAAGATACAATTAAGTCAAACAATTTTAGTCTGCTGTCATCTTTTGTTGACAAGAAGTGTTTACATTTCGACTCCCTTAAGATGAGGCAATCTAGTCTGGCTTCAATTACCAAATGCTTACAGTTTTGTCACTAAGCTGCTTGGCCAGGACAGTACAGACATATAATAAATGCCAGATGCCTACTGAGAAAGAAAATGAAATGCCTCTCTAAATGCGAGAATGATTTTGTAGGCTTTAATGGTAAGGGAAATTAACCCTAAGGAATGACAAATCAACTTTGGTACATGTGTGCAACATGTTAGCCTTTGGTTTAAAAGCACCATTGTCTTGAAGGAACATCAAAATACAATAAGTTAGGAATTAGATAATGGTTTATTAGCAGGCACTTGCACTTGTAGACATCTAGACCTATACGTCCCACCTACTGTATATGTGTACTGAACTGCCAACAAAACTATAACAGGTTAAATATTAAAAGAGGCAGCACTTGGTGTTAGCAGTGAAACAATGAAACAGTGTAGTGGGCATCAGACTCTGCAGACTCTCTCTACATTTTCTGTTTCTGTGTTCCATCTTCACAGGAAATAGGAATACTGCGCTCCATGCCAGAAGATGACCGAGGTGCAGTGATTGTAAGCACACCATCAACTGACAGACTGGAGGTGACATCAGCACCTGTCACACCAGCAGGAAGCCTGTACTTCCTTAGAAACTCTCTTGACACAATGCCATGGTCATCCTGTGAACAGAATTAGCACATTAGTTAAGTGTCCACCATTAAAAAAAGCTTTGTCTTAGATTATTTCTGCAGATCTCTGTGGTCCCTCTAACCTGTCTGTCGTCATGCTTGGCGTGTATTGTGATGAAATCATCACCGACACTGACTGACAGCTCATCAGGTGAGAAATGCTTCACATCCAAATAAATGACGTAGCGATCCTTTTCAATGCGCATCTGTACAGACAATACAGTTGTCAGGAACAATACTGAGACATTCGTTGCATGCCTGCAGTGTGGAGTCATCCAGGCACAAACACACAATAGCCTGTTATTGTCATCTTCAGTGCTAGACTCATCCTTTATAATTAGACAGGGACTGGCAAGAGGTGAAGGAGGACTTAAGAATGTAAAATCACAAATAGAAATCTCACATCTTAAGATTTATGGGCATTTGAATGCATCTAATCGCCTGTCACATCATGACACACACAGCAGTACATGAGTTATTAACACAGATTTTAAGATAAGTTGTATAAGTAGACCATTCGTAACAATAGCTGTCACTATTATTTTACTTTACCTCACTGTGACCATTTTCAAACAAGTTGAACCAGCGCATGAATGAAGGACGCATCCAGGGGAAGGACCAGGACAAGGGCCATATAAGTGGCCAATCAGTGAGCGGTTCTGCCAAGGAGAGGTCAGAGAGTCGATGTGGGAAGGCCCGACGGTACCAGGGATTCTGGATGGGGATATCCATGTTGAGATTCCAGAGAAAATGTAAAAACAATGGTGCAGAGGGATGTTTGGCTTGGGTCAGATGGGTACCACTGTGCTCTTCTGCACCATATTTATAGGCCTTTCACTCCCATCCCACCCAGACTGTGTCTTTGTTCATGTTGTCTGCATCCCCCTCCCCTTTGCAATCTCCTTGCATAGTCACTCTGCCAAAAGGCTGATCTTTCTGGAACAATGAGGTCAACTGTTTGTCCCTCCATTGCCATCACTGTTTCAACTGATTGTGATTGATCCTCTCTCTCTCTCTCTCTCTCTCTCCTTCTCTTTCTTTCCCTCCTTCTCTCACTCTCTCTGTCCAGCTTTGTCTCTCCCTTCTCCCAGTCATGAGGTGACACTGGCTCAGAGTACTGCTGATGCCCCAGTCCTCATTCCACAGGAAATGCCCCCGTCTGGATCTCTGTGTGTGTTTGCGTGTGACTGCGTGTGTGTTTGTTTGAGGAACAGGGGCCAGAGCATTAGCCTGCTGTGCCCTGACTGCCAGAAGCTTTGGGTTTGTGTGCAGAATGGATGTAAGCTTGAATGGGAACTGATGAGTTTGAAAGGGGCAGAATTAGGTGACACTCTATGTGTGCATCATTTTGCTGTGAGCTCAGATGTGAAACATGAAGTGCTTTCCCACTGTGCAGTGGTCCTCCCAGTCGTGTTGTCTCCAATGTAGGAGCCCTGCACTTACTAAATTTGTGTTATCTTTCAATCCTAGCATTGTGCCAGATGCTGTTATCATCAGCAAATTGTGTGAGGTATCCAAAACTGACAGTATTTCCATATAATAAAATCTTATTTTTTTCTTGAAATGTTTAATTCTTAGTTCAGTCCATGGAAAAGATTTTGCAACTTTGTCATATCATTTTTAGTATTGTTGTAGCAGCAATGATTGTATTGAATTGAGTTGTGTTTCATTGATTATAAAGTTTTTACAGTCAGTTTTTAATTTCTAAAAGGAAAAGTGTGTTATTTTTTTCTTTCAAAACTTACACTTACACGTACTTTTTCATCACACTTTTACACTTTTATTCAAGCACGATCATGTTTTTGTCTGACCCTTGACTTTGCAAAACGGAGTGAAAATTTGTTAACAATTTGGTTTTATTTTTGGGTGTCTACCTGGGTGTTTCTACCTGTACTGCGTACCCTAACCTTGTGGTCACTGATTTTCCTTCTTAAAATTATCTTACGCTTATCTACTGTTGTTATCTGCCATCGTCTTTTATCAACGTCTCCTTTTACCATTTAAAACCACAATTAACGGGCAAATGAGTTTAAGCACATTTTAAACATGTGTTTTAAATCTTGAGTGAATCTATATAATCATACTATACTAATACAGGCTAATTGCTGAGAACTAATGGTACTTCGTTTCCGGTCTCTTTAGCGTCGTTACCATGGTAACGTTCATTTGTTGTTGGGTGAAGGTTAGCTAACAGAAATAGCCTTGTGCTACGTTAGTTGGTTAAAATTGCCGTTGTGGCAGCAGAAATGGACTTACCGGCCTCATATTATGGAAAACTTGATAAAAGAAACCCGGTTATTTCAGCATTTGAACGAGACATTAACTCGTTTTTAACACTGATGAGACGAGTTGCTTCTTCGACTAGCCAGGATAACAGCTCTTATGCTAAAGGGTGAGATACTGGGAACAAACTTAGTTAGTGTTATATATTTAAAGATAGTTGGCTGGCTTAGTGCTGCTTATTTGTTTTAACTTTTTGGACACTGAAACAGTCAACTACCCCAATGACAGCAGTGCGTCAAAAGAAAAAAAGTTGTCTATTTAGCTTCTAATAAGCAATTTGCTTTTGTTAGGACGTATTATTAGTCATAGCAAACAGGCAGGAAAGGCTTCACTTTAAACTGCAGGTGCGTAGCTAAGTTTAAATTTGGGCCCTGATGTGTCATCTCTAATTCCACCTTTCAGTCACAGCAATGACTGATTGACTCAGCATCTTTAATGAATTGGGGTTCCCATTCTTAGCCAAACGTCCAAGCAAGATTGTTTCAAATGTGGTTTTCTTAAATATTATCATTTGAGTTGATTGCTGATGTCTAAGTGCCATATGTACAGACAGCCTATCTAACAGGTGGTCCAGTTGTGGAATAGATTTAGTTAAATTCATGTTTCACATCCTTTTGTCTGTCTGGTTACAATATCAATTTTATCTTTAGCTAGTTTTTTGTTTTTTTTACTTTTAATGCTTTTAAGGATTAAAATCCTGGTGGAAATATGGAAAAAATACAAACATCGACTGCCTTCGAAGATGTACCAGGAGCGCATGTTGCAGATTGCAGATTTTCTCTTTGGGATAAAGGTAAATCACTGTAGTCCTTTAATCAGTTAACACGATTAGGGTAGTGACAGGAATCGTAGTCAGTGTTGATTACTATGCATAATATGCCTCCAGGGATATTATCTAGTGGAGTGAAGCTAATGTGAAATGCCCCAGGTTCATAGTTCATGATTTCTGTCAAAATGTGTCAAGCACTCTGAGATTGGAAAGAGAAGGTTTGATATTAGCTGTTGCATCTATGGAATTTACCTAGCTCTATCCCTTAATTTTGTCTCAGACTCTGTGCTTCTTTGCTATCCTCAGAATTCATCAGATTACTACCAGATGTTGGTCCTATAATTAGTCAGTTTAGTTTAGTCCTTCACAACTGACTGCAGGAATTTGCCAAGGTGCCACATGACATACATTCATCGCTTTCTTACTTCATCTGTAGTTGTACCAGCTAGCTCTCTGGCAGGGCTATAGTCTCCACCTGCAGGAGTTCAGCTCAACAAAAATAACTGACATCACAGACGTTGACCACTTGATGGCCTGCTTCTTCCCTGAAGGTTTTGATACAGACCAAGATTCATTTGCCATGAAGGTACACTGCTTGTGTGCTGTGTGTCTGCATGTGTCATGTGTTTAGCGTTTGACTGAAGTGAAAAGCATACTATGCTTTATTGTAGTTTGATATCTATTGCCTAAAGGTTTTGTCGTGTTTAGACAGATCAATGATATTTCGAGATGTTTTATACCTGAACCAAAATATATCTACAGTAAATATGTCGTGTGTGTGTTTAGATTCGTGCAATGCAGGGATGTGCCCTGTGCATATTTGAGCAGGAGAAAAGGCACAGCATCCTAAGCCAGAAAGGAGTGTGTAAACTGCTTAATGTGCTGAACTTCATCAAGATCATGATGCAGGCTTTTCAGCAACATGAGCACCTCTGCTGGCAAATATATAATGGTATGTTAGTGCAACTTTTATTCTTTAGTCCAGTATTTGCATTTTTGTCAGACAGAAAGTTTAGGAAGAATGACATCAGTTGTCAAAGGGTGAGAGAGATCAAGAGAAAAGGAGGATCTTGCAAGGTTCTTGTTCAATAACTTAATATTGTGAACAGCTAATGTAATTTTATATACTTTAAGTAATAGATTAACCTCCCAATGGTACTCATAGCAGAAATACTAAATAGAATTAGTGTGTGCATCAGTAGAGCAATGATGAAAGTGAAGTGAGAAATGATATGATTCTTTCTGTACTTGACATTTTATTTTAGGACCAACATACTCTGTACTTTTTCTTTCTCCTCTTTTTCAGGTTCATTACACATCTACACTATCTGTCGTTACCTGATGACCATGAATTGTAGTGCACAGGTGCTTAGAAACAGATGACAGTTGGAACTTATACTACTGTATTTGTTGCTGCAGTTGTGACGGATATAATAATTTTCATTATATTATCTCTTCTGCACATCAGTTGTCTTCTGATCCTCCCTCTGTTGTATTTTAACTAAGAAAGAATTCATTTCTATTCTTAAAATTAAGTGAAACTTTTATCTAATGAATGATCTGATGTAGCTAAAAATTACTGTGATTTATAATATAGATATTATTGGGAGTGTCATGATCCTTTTTAACACCATTTACGATCATGTCCAGGCACTGGAGTACCTTTTGTGGGCAAGCATCAGTTTAGAGCTCTCCATCCCTCTGATGACTGCAAAGTATTTGCCATGGATTGTCACAATGTACTGTGCTGTCTGCCACTGTTACTATGACAGCCAGGCTGCGGTGCAGGCAGAGGTGAAAGACACGTCATCTGCATCCAGACACCTAACAAACAACAGACCCTTCATATCTAATAAGATACAAATACCAGTTTTCTACAGCGGCCTGTTCACTGTCAGTCTGTTTTAGAAATGATTAACTAGGACTGTATCATAAAATTCTGCTATAATGTTTATTTGTCTGCTGTATCAAGATACTAAGGTCCCAAACATAGGTTAAATAACTTATCCCTCATGTTTAGCTTTTAATGTGTTAAAATGTAAACTGCCATTTAATCCACATATTAATGTCAAATAGAATAGGTTCTTAAGCTGAATTTCTGAATTATTCTGTAAGTGCTATTTCCCATTTGTGAAGTGGTTGTGTGTCTTCAAACTCTTTCAGGAATTTGCCAGGAGAGCCCTTGGAAAAATCAATGAGCTTGCAAAGATGGAGGAGCAGAGTGATGTTCCTGCCACCAGAGAGAATCAGAGAGCTTACAAAGAAGCTTCTATCAAGGCAGGGTGCACCTCTCATTGAAATATATAATATACTTGAAATATACTCAAACAAACAATTGCTTTGCATTCATAATTTGACTCACCGGAAACATCTTTCAGTGTCTAAGACTATAGCACTTTCACTAGATAGCCACCACTTTTTCTATGAATACACATGCACACAAATTTTTGCCTTCTGAAGATGTATGAATTTTCTCTTAACTTTCGGTGCCCGAGTTAATGTTTGCTATTTTACCTTTATAGTGTTGATGTGCTTTCTTTTACAAAGTTAAAGGTCTTTTTTTTTTTTTTTCCAGTTGGCTGCCATGATATTTAAACGAGCGGTGTTTGAGTCCCGCAGGAGACCCAAACCCTTGTTCAGAGCCAAAACCAAAAGCACCCTGACGGACATACCGAATGTAATAACATTCACTTTGCTGCTGTATCATCATATTTAGTGTTAAATCTCACATTTAAGCGTACTGTCACTTAAAAGAGAATACATAGTGTAGTAGACCCACCATACACATGTTAACTCCTCTTAATTGATGAATAATCTGTTTTAGTTCTCTATTGTTAAGTTTCATTGCTGCTGTTTGCTTTTTATATTTTTTTGTTGGATTTTGTGCAATCAATTTAATTGTAACAACTAGACCGCACATATCCATCTGTAGGCACCATGGCCTCGTACTACAACAGAGCGCACACTAATGGGCCTGTTTGACAGCAGTGCGGCACAGTTCTTGGGCATCTTAGAAGCCCTTTGGGACAGTAACAGACGCCCACTACAGACGAGGATGCCAGATGAACCAGAGCTGCAGGAAGTGATCCTGGAACTTCTTTCTGCTGGCATCAGTATTTTATCTGGTTAGTAAAACAAACACAATAGAAAAACACTCTGCAGTGATTATAGTTAGTCCACAATTAATAGGAAACATATCAGTCCTGAAGGTACTATAGAATTTTTAAAATGTAATTGGGTATTTAGGGTGTTTCTCTTTGATTGGGTTTATATTTGAAGATTTTTGCTGTATGCTATGTTTAATCGACATTGAATTTAGGCTTTGTTGAGCCAGTGTTCTGCATTTTACTGTCACTCAGTGTAAAGCACATTAAGTTTAAGGGTTATGAAATGTGCTGTATACATAAAATTGCTATTGCCTTTACTATAGGGTGATAAATGCTCATTTCATGCATTCAATAACGTGTTTGTATTTTCTCATGTTTGAAGGACACACGAGTGAGTCTCTTAGTGCATTGACACCAACATCCACTCTGATGGATTTAGCCATTGCAGGTAATGACTGTTTTCTTTGTCTTTTTACCTCACATTTCAACAGAGCTTTATCACGTGTTGCAAGGTGTTTGTTTTGGAGATCAGTGGGAAGTAATATGTTGGGGTTTTTTTTCGCTAGAGGAAAACAAAGTACCCATCATGTCTGCGATGAGGTTTGTAAAGCTGTTGTTTCAGTACAAGCAGCCAGATGTCTTTGCTGAACTTGCCAAAGAGATTCTGCAGGTTTTGCCTGTGAGTAACATGCGAGCATCTGCCACAATTTTTATTATTCAGTTCAGCATGTGCTGTGTCTCTGAATGATCTGGAGCGTCTCTCTTTGTGTCTCTCTGTGTCAGGGTGTGGAAGGTCAATCATTCAGGAGGGCAGAGGTGGAGCTTGCTTTGTTTGTCAGTTTTAACAGCCTGCAGTCTTCACAGAGGAGCCGTGCTAGAGAAGACAACATGATTGAAGGTAGCAACAGTGAAATTGTGCCATATATAAACCAATTCTGGCTTCTTTTCCTCATTGATTTGGGGAAATTGTTGTGGACATAACAATGAGGACCACTTGTTACTATGTTACTATGTCACCAAGGTGATGTCAGATTTATGAGAAGCTTAACCAAGTTATTTCTGTCAAATAATAGACGACAAATGTTTATGATGTTTATGATTTAGCATCAATTAGTATTAATAAGGTGCTCAGCATTAACAAAATATCAAACACTGATTTCAGTCATTTCTGAATTCTAATGTGGTCATGTTTTTTGATTTGTCCAGCAGGCAAACATAAGTGTTCACTCTCAATGAGTGATGAGTTCATCGGCCTGGTAGACACCTTACACAAGTCCATTTGCAGCTCTGTTCCTGTAAGTCTCCATAATGTGTATGTGTGTGTTTGTGCTGGAGTTGATCTGCCAATGACTGGGGCTCAGATTAAAGTTAAAGATCGAGTTCAGAGAAGTTTTTTTTCATGTGTATACACTGTATGTGTGTGTTTGTGTAGGATCTGCAACCAGACGTGGACCTGGTTTTGGATGTTGTGCTATTTCTATGGGGTAAAATAAAGGTGGCCATGCAGTGGGATCAGCTGCAAACTCTGGAGTTTACACATTACCTTGAGAAGGTAGATAATTGCAGCAAGGTATGTATTTAAAAAGGTGATCATTAGTGAAAGTATTGACTGTTTCTGGCTGAACACATTATTATTAAATATAACATGGTTACTTTTCTACTCCACAGTAAGAATTTGGAGTTGATGAGCTGTAATATTAATTGAATGGGATAAAAGATTCAAGAGTCTTTATTGTCATTATGCAAGCATAACGAAATTTTGTACAGATTCTCAGCTTAAATGCACATGTATAAATAGCAGCAGAAACATAAAAAATGAACACAATATAAAAATATAAAACAAAGTAAAGTAAATAAAGTGCACTTAGTGTCAGTCTGCGGTATGCTGTGAGTGTTTGATTGTGTGTGTGTGTGAGAAGCAATGTGTATGTGGCTAGAGGGGGGAGGGTGCATGTGTGAAGTCCTGTAGGGGGATGGGATGTGAGTATTATTAGCGGTATTATTTGTGAATGTTTGCAGTGGCTGTGGTGTCTGTATATGCTGTGTGAGGTGGCCTTTGCTTGTGACCTTGCAACTGTTGACTGCATAATGACAGCAGAGATGGTCCACACGTTGGCCATGCTGCTAGAGGGTGCAGCTGAACACTGTCATCAGACACAATATCCAGGTCAGTAAGTAGGTTCTACCATTAGCCCTATTTCAGTTGGTAAGGCAGCTAACATTATGCATCTTTTGTACTTGATCCGGTTTTATAGAATATCACTCTGCTGTTTGATTTATACTACCATTCCATGTAATGTTTTCCAAACTAAGGCTGCATCAGTATTATTATTCTAATACCTTGTATCCAGCAGACAGTGATGATGTGAAGCCAATCTCTTTCTCTCTTCTCGAGGTATGTGAATGAATTGATTATGTATTCAGAGTGTGTACATATTGTGCCAGTGTGCAGTTTTTAGTCTCAGGTTTTTCAGAAATATTATATCAGCAAAAACACATTGTGCAATGTGTGCATTTGTGCCTGCTCTCAGAGTTCATGTACAGAGCTGCTGCAGAAGTTGTGTGAGGTGGTGGAGCGGGCTCTTGAAGCTCTGGCGAAGGGTGTAGCCACACTGCTGCCCCAAGATTGCTCAGCAGTCACTGACACTGCCTTCATGCAGGTAGGCAATTAACCTGTCCAACAGCCATGTGTGAGTGGCTGATAAAAATTCTGTCTGACATTTATTAATTCTACACCCTTCTAAGTCAGATCTAAGACGGGAAACATGTAAAGCTATTAACAAATAAAATCAGTGTATATCGAGAAAATATAGTGGGTGAGTGTTTCTAAAAATGTTTTCCTTTTGTTCCAATAGAAATTTAATCCTCCCCCTCTCCCAACACCCTCTGTATCTTCTCTGACATCACTGGGAGAGGAAAATGAAGAAGATGAATTGAGTAAGAAGGCAAAAGAAGAAGTGCACACTAAGGCAGAATCAGACATCAAAGGCTCTCAACACACTCAGTCCACACGTGTATACCTGCTTGCAATAGACCTTTATGTTGAACTCGACATCATCCACCACAGGGCTTCCCTCAAGTTACTGCAGCTAAATGAAGGTCAGACTGCCACACTGACAAATTTACTCATTGTTGACTTTTAAGGATTGCTTAGCCTTTTCCCTACACTTACTTTGCATTAAATTTTATACTGATAAAAATGGTGACATTTCCTGTTCATGTACTTGCTGAAGTTGAATAAATCTTTCTTAATTAACATAAATGTTTAAGAATACTGATTTATCAATATTTTGGCCAATAACTCTTGCCACACTGTTGACATAAATAATTAGTCTGAGAATTTACTGGTTGTGTCTAGTCACAGAGTCTGAGCTCTTGGATCGAATAAAGAAGAACAAGGTGTCCAAAGCTCTTTTCCTGATGCAGAAAGCCTTGCTGGGGTTCAACAGCACGGAGCCAAATAACAGCAACAATCAAACCAAAAGTCTTCTGGAGGTTACAAATATTCATACTTTCTTAGACATAGTCACAACTGTGCATGTCATATAAAAACTATATATATCTGATATATTTCCACAGTGTTAATAAGGATTACTTGTAATAAATACTCTCTTGGTTATAGTGACTTCTCACGAGCTTATATGAAGTGTGAATTTTTACTGATTTGTTCATTTGCTTGCCAGGAGGCATCCACTCTGATACAGAGAGCAGGAGTGGAGGAGAGAAAACTGCATTTCTCCATGTGTAAGACTCCTGCTGAAAGTAAAGACAAAGGGATGGGGGAGGAAGAAGAAAACCCTCCACCCGCACCTATCTTACTCTCACGCACTGCACACTCATTTACCTTTGCCCCAGCACCTTATAACTTGGAGGGACAGGTGAAAGTTGCTTTTACTTATGTCCCTAATTTACTAATCCAAAAAAGAAGCAAATAATTCAGTACAACCTCTGTAATTTTCATCTTTCTTCCCCTACTTTTGCATCTTTCTAGGTGTGTTGGTACCAACTCTGCGGCCGTGCAGCTGAGCACATTAACTGGAAAGTTCGCCTTGGAGACTGCAGCCTGCCAGGAACTGGAAATATGGTACAACTGATCCCTTTCACAGAGGAATATCAGGTCTAGTCTGACGTATTTTTGTCATCTTGTATAACTTGATGTTTGTCCATAATATTAGGTCTGACTTTGTATGTTTCAAGGTACCAGCAGTATCTGATGAGTGTGTGTTGAGGGTGGAAGGGCTGGAACCCAATCAAAAGTATGTGTTCGCACTAGCAGCCTACAACAGCCAGGGAAAGCTATTGGGCAACACCATTGGAGGGACAACATTCCCACTGCTGGCATCAATGCCTGTACCCCTGCTCTCCACGTGGGCTCACTTGGCACAGGTGCAGTACACACAAAGTGAAAATTAGTTCCAAGTAGACTTGTGGTACTAATTTGTCACATCACCATATTTGGCTGTAGTGTAAGGTGTAGAGCCAGAGCCAGTGGGCATTACAAACATTAACACTTTTCTTTTCTTCCTCAGGTGGCATTTCAAACAAAGCAGTATGCCATAGCAAAGAAAGCCTGCAAAGAACTGCGGAGCCACTATACCTACCCTGGCCCTATGTCTCACAGTACACAGGAGAGACTTGCTAACATAGGGTGAGGAGGAAACACATTCAAAGTGTTCAGATCAAGAAATTTGTATTTTTTACATTTGCTAATCTCCTTTTATTCTATATCCATTCACCATTCTGAAGGCTACGTGTCCAGACCCTGCAGCACTCCTCACCTCTCCTGTGTCAGTTGTTCCTCACTTCCATCTTCATTGAGACAGAAATTAACATTCAGCAGGGATCACTCTATTGTGACTCATTCAGTGACAGTGGGCCGTTTATCTGGGAACAGGTAAAAAACGATCTCGACTGAGTGGTGTGTATGTACATTACAATTAGACTTACTTCTTGTACGTCACTGCCGTACAAGAAATAAGTCCAAACAGTTTAAATGAACATATATGAATGATATTTGCATGTGTGTGCAGGAAGCTAGACTGGCAGAGTGTGAGCGTATGCTGATGGGCATGGACCTGGCGATGTGGTTAAATGATGGTTGTGCTGCAGTGCAAGCTGTAGTGAAATGTTACGGTCTCTTGGCACCTGTGATTTTCCATCAGATCACTTGTGACCCTGTGGTACAGGTATATGCATGCACTTCATTTATACAGGTCTTAATACTGTATCCTAAAAGGGCCAAGTTAACTATGTTAAAAAATGTATCATAGCACAAAATACAATAATTCCTAACTATGTGTTCCTCTGTCTCTGTTCTGATGTTCAGGTGCTGAAAAAGTGCTTGATAGTGTTGGAGGAGAATTCATGTCTACTGAAGCAAAAATGGACTGGAAACACCTCAGAGTCGTTAATGCACATGATAGCCTGCATCAGCTACTACCTGTCAAAGGTGTGTCTGCATATGTATATGTGCAGGCTATATCATTAATGTGTGTGCAGGTTTCATTGCTGTTGAAAATTTTGCGCTAAACATTACCTTTAATTCTAATGTTTTAACCTTATTTTGGCACAAATCTGCTTCAAGAGAACCCTCAGATTTTTATTACCATCACATTTAAAACAGGTTTAATTCAATCCACATGACTCTCATCCTCTCTTGTTTGCCATAATCAGTTCAATACATGTTTTACCACATTTAATACAACATTTTATAATATGGAAACACTATATACAATCACCATATATTGTACCTATCTGTATTAAGTTTATCGGCACTTTGGTTCTTTGTTTTTCATTTTGAGTATTAAGCAGACACACTCATCAACAAGGTGCCTTGCACAAAATAATTTGCCATTCTTCATTCTCCTTGACCAGGCATTACGCGTGCTCAGGGAGCATCAGATGGCTCCTGTGGTGATGGACCGTGGTCGCAGGCTGCTTCAAGAGGTCTATGATGCCCAGCTGGAGATAAGCAGACTTTCCAGTCAGGCTGTGGGTGTAAGAAACAGCAGAAAACCGTAGATGTCTTACAATGGCATTAATTCATGAATTTACCCAGTTTTTTTTTTTTTTTTTTTTTACTAAGGACTTTTACGTTTTAGTGATGTTTTGATATTAAATCATTTTAAATATATACCAGCTGAAGAATATTTTGCTCCACTGTTCTTGTGTTTCTCTGTGTTTTGTGTGTGTGTGTGTGTGTGTGTATGCATACAGTCTAAGGCAGATCACACTGCAGTCAAGGGTGAAATGAAAAGTCTTCAGCTGCAGGCACTGCATTTAAAGACCAGGAAAAGAATCACATCTGAAACGGTTCCCACACCAGACAATGGTAACACAGAGACATGCAGACATATGCATACACACACACCTGTCACTGATTTTTTTTAAAAAAAATGCTGAAAACAAGGAAGTGTGCATAGCAAAAAGTTTATAGTGTCTGCCTCTATATTTGTATAGAGTTGTAAATATTACAGGACAACTTTATACTAATATAAAGTTTATACTAATATAAAGTTGTAAATATGACAGGACAACTTTTATTGCTGTTTAATAATCAATACTTTCTAACCCTAACCATAACTGACATTTAACACATTTCTTGAAGAAGACTCAGTTTGTAATATTTCATTACGGTCTCTCAGCTACTCATTTGTAAATAGTATTTTTTGTAAGCTTCACAATGTATGTGTATGTCTTTATTTCTGTAGAAATTTCACAGCCACTTACTGCCTGCGAAGATCCAACCATTTTGTATGATCTGATCTCCAACAGCATATTAAAGGATGCCTATCAACAAGGTAAGAAGCTCACACTTACTTTTTGTATGTGAATAATTAGTCTTGTTCATTCACACCTGTGTTTGTGTGTGTGTGTGTGTGTGTGTGTGTTCTTGATAGTGATGAAGCTCAGACACAAGGCATATTTTGCTGAATTTGCGGCACTGCTTCTCCAGAGAACCATGGAAGACGGCCACCCAGACCTGGTGTTAAAGTGGGGGCAAAGCATATTTGAATTTCTTACCAGGTATGCTTTCATTATCTACTTCCTTTCAGCTTGAATTTTATAATCCCTGTGGCCTTTCATAGTTAGGTTAATATTGCTACAGTCAAAACATCAAGAAATGCAGTACTGTCTACTAACTTTTGGATCATACTGCACTTTATTATTAACAGTAGCTGTTTTGCCTATACTCATAAAAACCTGACAGGAATGGTTCTCTCTTTGTTAGGCGTGATGGGGGGGTGGGACTGTCCACAAAACGTTTGGAGGGAAACAGTCAGACTCTGAAAGGAAATGAACCACCACAGGTAAAAATACATGTAGGCATGTAGGCACACAAATAACAACTGTGATATACTAAGATACTGTATTTGTGCCTGTGTTGCACCTGTTAAAACTGCTGTACTGCTACTAATGTTCTGTTCTGGGTTTTCATAATGTAAGATGGTGCCAGTGTGGCCTAGTCACATTTAGGTCCGTACCCTAACTCCAAACCACAGTTAATAGGAAAATGAAATTTGAGTGAAAACAGTCATATAACAGAACAAAATGAAATTTACCAATGAAAATTGTAATGATAATTCAGTTTTGCTGTAAAATTGATTATTTTTAGCTTTGTAATCTTCTTAATATAAAATATAAATACCATGCTTTGTTTTTGTAGCAGAACAAGAACTATGATACAAGAAAAAAACTAAAGCACAGCATGCCTCAGAGAGTGAGAACTAACAGGTACAGTATGTGCTTGTGTGCGTATTTATCACCCTGTGGGAATGTCAGTGTTTTGTGTTTAATTTCATGTGTGGGTTCACATATCTGCATGTACACTTGACTTCTCTCTCTGTGTGTAGAGAGATGCAAGCTGTGGAGAACCTGCTAACCACAATGACGTTTGTGGTACAACGGCGAAAGAAGCTGCTTCAGCTGAGAAACATGTGCTGTGAGGAGAGAATATGGAAGTCTCACCTCAACTACAGCATGGCTCAAGCCCATTTAGCACTGCTTTACCAGTGCTTGGACCAGCTGCTTGGAGGAGCCCTGCAGCACAGGTTTACTCACAAGATATCAAGTGTTTTACTCTATTTTTCTAGTTTTTCTGGGAACAATTTATTGTTGCATCAGTTACACTAACTGACCCAAGTGGCTGGTGTAATTACATGTCAACACAAAGAGACTAACTGTTGCTGATCTGCCCTGGTCATGGAGAGATATAGTGTTGCTTCTGGTATCTGGATTCAGATAGATTTGTAGTCTTTTTGTAGTATTGCTATGATTATTGTCAAAAAAATAAATCATTCTACAAATACTATATATATATACATATTAATGAGTGTGTGACTATAATATTAATTACTTGTTTCAGATACAGCCAGTTAAATCCCTTATGTTTCTCTCTGGCCTTCTCTGGCTTCCTGTTGTGGAGGAGCTCACAGCAACAGCAGTCATCTAAATATGCAGTCACCTCAGAGACAGAATCCTCTCATTCCCATCTAAGGGATTATCAGGCTGCACACAAAGACAGGAACAAAAAGGAGGGTGCGGAAAATGGCAAAAATTATATCTAAAAAAACAAGCTATGATCAAGTCTGTGTTTCATCACTTATCTCAACCTTTTTTACAGTGGTCAGAGTTGATGACTCTGTTACAGAGGAGAGCTGTGAGGAGGGAGAGGACCCTTCTCAAAGTGTGGAAGAGCAGAATGAGGTGCACAGACGCACTTCTGTCTTATTGCTGGAGTCACTTAACAAAGCTGCTTTACATCTCCGAAGGGCCATGGTATTGTACATATACACATAAATCTCCTTCATAGTGTGTTCATTCTGTTTGTTCCAGTACATTCTGTATGTGCTATTGATTTTACTTTCAGAATGTGTGTGTACTATATTGTACTTTATGTTTTTATTTTTCATGTTTTCCAGGTGTTGGCCCATCGTGGCAGCCACTGGACCATTCTGCAGTATGTGTGTCAGACTGTGTGGGACCACAGCTGCAGAATCGCTGTCCTTATCCAGAGTACTGCTCAACTTGAACCTCCCTGTCCCATCACAGCAGACCAGCTGCACAGCACCTTCACCTCACTACTGGTGCTGGCTACTGACCTAATCATGGACATGCTGAACAAACTAGGGGTAACTGTCACATAACGCTATATACACACACATAGATACACAATTACTTCTTTATAAAGAAGTGTAAAAAAATGAAATCTCCAGATTGTAAAGTGTGTAGCACTGTATAGGTACCAAATATTACTTTGGTCACGACAGTCTTCACCTTGTTGCATGAGCCAAAACACATTAACAATACAGCTACAAAGGTAAGATGACACAGTCCTGTTTATTACTTTGACCTTCATAATTCATCTTTGTCCCTACTAGGTGTGGAGCCTGTATGAAAGTGACTTTACTGAGGAGGAGCTAGAGTCCAGTCTCCACTTTTCAGCCCGACTGGATGACAACACCCATGTGGACCTGCACTGGGTCCGCACCTTGATGTTTCACACTCTGGAGTACCTCCATGACAGTGGCAGATGGGAAAGCTTGGCCCACTTTGCCTTAGTTTTCAACTCATACACACGGTGAATAACACTTTTTTTCTACAAAGCACCGTAAGTGCAGCTAAAATATAATTATATACAGACTTATTATAGTAACATTCACGGGAGATGGTTTTTGTTAAGATGAGGGACATGTTTTTATCTTTAAAGGGAATTCAACTAGAGCTTTTGAATTGGAAATCTATTAGTATCATAGTATTGCAGAAATCATGGGTGAAACAATTGAACACAAAGTAGTACTCTTTCACATGTCTTAACACATGCCCAGCTAGACTGTAAATGTGGATCAAAAAGTTATCTCCAACATTATTGTGCATGTGTGTGTATTTGTGTGACTGCATCTGTACCTCTATCCCAGGGAACGTTATGCCTTGATCATAACTCCTCTACTAGTCCATGCGCAGAGGAGGTTGCTTGAAAGGATAAGTTCTTTTGGAGGACCTGCAGTTCCACAACCACACCATGTCAAGACGCAGAAGGCCACTGGCAACAAGGTGGCACATACCCTCACACAGAAACATGTTCAAGTGTAACAAAGAAAACCAACCCAATAAGAATGTTTGTGTAGAAATGCTGATGGGTATTTGATTACCAGGCAAAATAAAACAAATACCAAACTTGTTTTCAGGCTTTTTTTGTCTTTTGGTTTTTGTTTGTGATGCCATATAATATCTTAATATTTGTCCCAAGTTTAAAAAGTCAAAGGAACTGTTCAGTAACAGTTAGAAACATATTCAGAAACATATTCACATCATGTGTTTTTGCCCTGTTCAAAGTGTAAAACTCATTTATCTCTGTTGGTTAACTTAAGCATTGTGTATATTGTGCTGTATGTAAATATATGAAGTACTTACTCTACTCTACTATACTCTACATTTCAGGTGACTTACAGGAGCTATGCAGGCTCCCAGCTGCTCAGTGGGTGGACCCCTCAATCTGCACAGCTGCTGCCCACTTGTAAAAAAGCAGCACTAGGAAACTCCACTCCTAGAGAGAGAGTTGATCTTAAAGGTTTAAACAGCCAACTTTATTTCACACTATGCCAAAACAAATTCCAATCACACAAGCAATTGCAGATAGTAGCAAATGTTGATGGCTGCCCTACAACTGAAATGATTCAAATGCTAAAAAAAACAGCACAGGAATGGCCAATCAGTGAGATACCAAAATGTTAGATAGAACCAAAAGTACACAGATGAAACATGTATACTCTTTCATTGACACAGTATATGTTCTGTGTCTAAGGTGCAGAGATACAACACTCCATGTCTCTTGTGTGCGTTCCTCTGGATGTGGAAGACACACTGAGCTGTTACCGTCAAGCTCTTGAGAGAAGACCACATTGTCTACAGCTCTTCCAGCATAGCCGTTCATTACTGCTGCTGCTTCTGGCATACACACAGCCCTGTGAGTTCACACACACACACACACACACACACACACACACAATGACAGCTTGAACCTTTTGTTTGCACTGCTTGTTTCTCTTCCCAGGCTTTGTGGCACAGTTTCAGCGCTGTCAGAGCAGAAGTCTCAACCGTTCTGCAAGCCTGGTTGATTTCAGTCCCATTATTAGGCTGACTCCAAACATCCATCCTTGTGACATGACAGAGGAGGACTACAGTACCCCAAGTGCTCTCTACAACCTCCCCATCAGCCCTGACCATAAGCAGACCGTCATTGCTGCATATTCCACCTCTATTAGTAAGAGCACAAAATACTATT
Source organism: Scatophagus argus (assembly GCF_020382885.2). NCBI lineage: Eukaryota > Metazoa > Chordata > Actinopteri > Scatophagidae > Scatophagus > Scatophagus argus. The sequence continues at coordinate 11,138,825 of NC_058506.1, read as the reverse complement.
GCGCTCTTTGTAGAAACCAGACAAGTGCTGACAAATTGTCAGTAGGTGGGACACTGTGTTATAGAAAGTATAGAAAGGGTTGAAAGGGCATATTTAATCAAGTTTCAAGTCAGGTTTTTGCATAAAAAGCATGCTATGTCATGCTTATATGAAATAATGCAAATACTTGCAATAAAGCAATAATGCAAATAATCTAAATACTTGTAATATTTCCAGTAATATACAAAGTATCTAGAGATACAAACTTCAACATTAAAAGCACTGTGAAAGCAGTGCTTTTAATGTTTATTATTATAAAGTTTGATACTATTCTGCCATTCTGAGAGTACCGACGCAAAAGGTGAAAAGATAATAACATGGAATATGTGGATGACGTGTGTGCGCCAGGCTGTCACAAAGGTCTTACATTTGTTTCCCATGTCTATACCACTTTTCTTCAGAATATCTCCACGCCAATGGTTATGACTCCCTCAGAGTTCTGGCGCTGCATGAAATGGGAAACCTGCAGTTTTACAATGGAAACACACGGTTAGAAATTGTTGACTGAGTGTGTACTATGTGTGTGTGAGTGTGTGTGTTTGTGTCTTGGAACAAGCCTACATCCATTTGTGTTTGCATTTACCTGAGATTATGCAAAAAAAAGCCAATAGCCCTTTTCATGATTTTCCTTACATTTTTATAATGATTTAATTCCTGTCTATGCTTTTTTTTCCAAGGGGAGCACATTCATACTGGAGTAAAGCTGTAGATTGTGCCTTACAATGCTCAGGGACGGTAGAGAAATGGGATGGTATGTCCTTTGGGGGTGGCTCACTGCAACAGACCCTGAAACAAGCTGGCATTTGGGGATGTCTGCATGCTGCTGGGCTCACTGCTAAGATTGCACAGTAGGTTTCAGTGATGTTCATAAGATTGATTTGATGATTTCACATGCTTTCATTTGTCTGTGTTGCAAGCATATACCTTCAAAACTTACCTGCTCCTGTGGGATGTCATTTGATCTACAGGTATATCTTAACTTCTGATATCAGCCAACGGACCAAGTGCTGTCTCCTGTCTGCTCACCTCTTTAAGGTAATACTCCCTCGGGATGTTGAATTTTCTCCTCAAAAAACATGGTTTGTGGCTCAAGAGGTAAAGCAGTCATCTTCTGGTTGTTTGAATGGTAATTGACCCTGATTAGCAGGTGGCACCTTGCATAGTAGCCTCTGTGTATGAGTGAATGCAAAGAAGATAACGCTATATAAATGTAGTCCACTCACAATTTTGTTGCTTAATGTTGACTGGAATTTTTTTTGATCTCATGACTAAGTTTTGCTGTGTGTGTTTGTGTACATTCCTTCTGAAATGCTTTTGTCTGTGTGTGTGTGTGTCCCGCTTCCACAGTGTGTGCTGTGTTGCTCCCTGGCTCATCCCCAGGCCGACCTGGAGTATGCTGATCACAACATCGGAGAAGAACTGCTCCCTGGGGTTAACCTTTTCTCTGAGCCGCACAGGGTTCACCTCGGCACAACTGTAACCAGCCTTAATTTCATCTGCCATTGGCTTTTTTCCACAGGCTACTACATCACGGTACACACAAAAACTTTTTTATTTATTTAAACATGCTTTCCTCATTTTGATTACAATGTTCAAGATAAATATTCATTTAGTTTTAAATTGTGTTTGTAATTTCAGCTACTGCCCATACTAACCCTTTACCTACATTTTGTGGGGAATGTGTGCAGAGATGTGCAGCGCACTGTTGAGGGCAAAATACTTAAGGTCAGCATTTGTGTTGTATTCTAAGTGTGGATGTAAATGCTTGTCCTCTTGTGGTTCTGGTGGAGTTTTTAGTCTGGGTTGGTTTTTTCTGCAGATACGTGCCCTTACTGAAATGTGTCTGTTCACTGAAGCTGTAAAGGAATCAGTTCAGCTCACCCAAGGAACAGGGGTCCTTTTGCCTTATGGACACTACATTGCCAAAGACAGCCTAAAAGTATGAACACACACACATATATGTTCTCTCTGCCTTTTTCATAGCCTGTGTAAATAGGTCATTTTAAAAACCCTTGCATCTTGTTATTGTTTTTTCTTCTCTATCCCTCCCTTTAGTCGCGTGTCTCTTACCCCAGTCCCATGCATTTTCTGGCCTTTAATGCCCTTTAACTCTCATGCTCTCAGACTTTTTCAGCTTTCCCTCATCTTCGCTGCAATAACCAATTTTCCTCCAGGCCTAGTCATCTCACATTCCTGGTCCATCTCTTCACCTGTTCCCAGTTTTCCTCATCAGCCCTGATGTTGTCTAATCTCACTTACCTGCCCTTTACATTTGCTTTTTTCTTTCTTTTCCTTTGTTTTGCGTTGTTTTGCCTGAATCTACCTTCCTTCCTGCCTACCTACCTGTAAGCTTTGATGCATCAGTAAACCACTGAAATCCCCTTACCTCAACTGTCTGCGTGTGGGTTCTGCTGCCTCTTCACAGAATGACAATGCTCATGCTGTTTGTTTATACATGCCATCATTTGAATAAATATTATAAACTGTGCTCATTGTGCAGCCTGTGAAGATATTCTTCAGCAACAAGTCTCTCCTGGACAATGCTGAGGTATTTTCTATACCTTCAAGGATTTCTTCAGATTGTTTGAGATCTGAAATTGATTTTTGCTAAACTTGCTTACAGCACTGGTTTCTCTTGAGTGTAATCTCTGTTTATGTGGTGCTTCTGGCTAGGCTGTGGAAGAACTTGTGAACTGTGACTTTGCTCCAGAGGTTCGCATGCTGTATGGATCCACGTTGTGCCTCCGATTCAACCTTGCTCGTATTCAACTAGTCTTGGCACTCAGTAACACCGTGGACAGCCCTCCTGCACCAGGTCTGTAATTGAGAGCACTTTGTTCTTTCTGTGTAATTTATGCTGGGTTTTTTTGTGTGGATTATGTTATGTAGTTTAATTGTTCAAGAAAATTAGGGTAGAGGATGTATTATTAGCATAAGATCATGCTCTTTTTGTATCCTCTGTTTCTTCAGATGTCCAGTATCCCAAATGTCTGTGTCTCTTCTTAAAATATACAGGCCGTGCAACTTTAAAAAATAGAACCAATAAATCCTCGGGATTGGGTGTTAGCTGGTCAAATAGTTCAAGAGATTCTGAGACGCTGTGGATCAAACAGCTCTTTATGCACTAAGTGGGAATCTCTTGCAGATTCTGTTGAAGGTGAGATGGAAGCTGGCATAACAAGTTATTCGGTGAACTTAAAACATCATGAACAAAACAAACTGGACACTGAGGGCTCCTGTCTAGAAGAGCCAAAAGTGCTGACTCTTGATGCAGAGAAGGAGAAGCTTACTCCAGAAAGGTTGAAGGTAAGACTTAAGGGAATTTTTCAGTAGATCTTTTCTTCACTGCTTTGTGAATTACAACAAGAATACAACACTGAACTGTTGTATGTTGTCATCTCCTCTGTTGTAGTTTCTTTTGCTAGAAGGAGCTTCCTCCTTGTTGCACTCCACTTCACAGCAACTCACAAATCAGTCGTGTGAGGAAATAGAGAACCTGGAACTGACAATAGAGTTCAATCTACTGAAGGCCAAAATGTACTTGCAGCAAGGAAATGTTGCACTTAGGTATGATGACAATATAATTGTGCAATGTGTGTGAGTTTACATGCTTATGTTTGCATTTCCTGACTGTCCTAACCATCTTAACATCCTCCTGCAGTTCTGAGATGGCAGTTTCTTCCTTGGTGCTACTGCAGACATCTCCTTTAATCATGAGACAATCCATACCCGACTCTCAGAAACATGCATCTGATTCCATGCTCCCAAATGCCAGGACTGGATTTCAACAGGTAGGATGTCTATAAATGAAAAGTGGAGTCATATAAGTTTCTTATATTCTTTACAATACTAAAGTATGTGAAATTCCTACGTGTGCACGGTGTGGTAAACATTGCAGAACATGACAACATTAGCAGACAACAACAAAATAAAAATAAAATAATAATGTCCCCTTTTCCATTAACGTGTTTTTATTTTTGGTAAAACACATTTTTCTCCAATGAGTTCACCTTTAGTAATAGTAGTTTACAAAGTTCCATTTATTCACAGATGACAGTTTATCCAACATCCAAAATGCACTAATGTGATCAAAACACTTCATACACATCTCAGAACCAACTCTTGTACATTTTACTGTCCCCCAAGAGTGATACACTTTGTGTTACACAATATCCTGAAAAACAACAGATAACATTATTAATGTGTATGACTATTACCTTTGTCATGTCATTTATTTATTTGTTTAGCATACACCTTAGCAACAGAAAGCGTACTTTTTTTATTGCATAGTATAGAAATGCTGCAATATGCTTCAATATGCATTATTTTTTTGCTTTTGGCCACTAGTTCTTATGTCCTCCTATGTTCTCCCCCACCTTATGTCCTCTCTTGCAATACGTCTCAGAAAGAATTTTGGATCTCTGATCCATGCCTGGTAATATTTTGCACAGATGCTCAGACATCCAGCATTCATGCATCAAAGAGGGATATCTAGTCATATTGCTGAAACTTTCCACCTCCATGAGGAGCATCATCCCATGCAATTACACAATGTTTTAATGGTAGTTCAGTTTAAGTGTGAAAACAACTTAGTGTGAAAGTTAGGGCTGAAAAATGCACATAACCACACAACAGCAGTAGAATGGTAACTTTTACACATTTGTATACATATATGTATGTGTTATGTCTTGTCTACAGAGTACTAAAAGTTGCAACCTGTCAGACTTCCTGTATGCAGACTGCTCCAGAGCAGTTGAGGCCAGTGAACGAATTGGAATTTCTTTGTGGATGCGTTGCTGCCTGACTCTGGTCCATAGTCTGGCTGCTCACATCCCTGGATCTGTTCCCCTTTTCCCAGGTCAGTTCACATGTTGTGCTGAGCCCTTTTTAATGAGTGATACATTGCAAGCTAGAACAGTTAATACTGTATAAAGCTAATGTTGGAACAGACAAATGTCAAAACAAATGCTGATCTTCCCTCCTAAGCAAAACACTACTGAGCATACACTTGAAAAATAAATGGGGGACTACTTTACTATTATTAGTCTATTGCTTTTCTTGACACTGTTTTACATAATAACAGATGGGATATTACACCCAGCATGCCAGAACTTTTGAGTACAAGAAAATTGAAATCTCAAATATTTTTAGCACCTTCAAACTAACCAACAGAAAAATATTAAATGTGTATTAAATGTGTGTGTGTATGTGTGTGTGTGTGCATGTGTGTGTGCGCATATAAATAAACATATGTGGGGGGGCTGTATTTTTTAGGTAAGAACATTGTAGAAGAGGCAGCTCGGTTGTTACAAGAAGGTCTTGATGAATGTGCTCTGCGGGGAGACCTCGACATTCAAGCCCTGTTAATGGTTGAAAGAGCAGAATTAGAAGCACAAAGAGGCAAAACTGATGACAGCATTGCAATGCTACAGGTACCAACACACAGAACATTTTTTGTTTTCACTCGAAAACAAAAGGTAATGGCTTTAACATTGCTGGAAAAAAAATAAAAGCAAAAACACAACTGTCTCTGAACATTCTTGTCCTTAATGGTATCTTCTTTTATTTGCTTTTCAAAGCAAGATTTTTAGCAAGTAACGCTGAACAGAAACAGAAACGAAATTGACTTGATGTACATTTTGACAGCCATTTACAGCTTGTTTGGCTGTTTCCAAATGTACTTTGATTGACAGTATGTGGGAAAGGAGTTTTGTAAAGAAGAAACAAGTGTAGCATCTTTGCAGTTGTGACTGTACTTTGACAATATATGGGGAAGGAGAAAGGAGTGTGTTTCCCAACTAAAACTTAAACCGAGCTAGCCAGGAGTCGAACCTAGAATCTTCTGATCCGTAGTCAGACGCGTTATCCATTGCGCCACTAGCCCCACATGATGTAACCTCTGGGAATGGCTTGGATGTCACCACATGCCATGCGACCCATTGTGGCATTATACTTTGCAGACCATTGAGGAGAACACTGTTTGAAGGACTGATAGAATCGGAAAGTATTTGAAAATATGTAAATTGAAGTGAAGGCCAGAATAGGTGAAACCAAACACAAAACGTTTATCACTGCTGCCATGACCCGGATTTGAACCGGGGTTGCTGCAGCCACAACGCAGAGTACTAACCACTATACAATCACGGCTACAGCAGCAGTGCTGAGTGGTCGCAAGTGTCACCTTGTTGTGAGAGCATATTGGGCGCTTTGAATATCAAACATACTGCTGTTTTGTTTGCATAGGTTTCCTAAATAATATGTTACAAAAGACAGTCTAGTTCCTTGGAAGTTTTATATTGTGCTGCTGTGAATATTCTTCAGAGAAAAAGTTGCTTTTCAAAGCAAGATTTTTGTAAAGAAGAAAAAAGTGTTTTTTCAAGTTAAAGCTTAAACCGAGCTAGCCAGGAGTCGAACCTAGAATCTTCTGAGCCGTAGTCAGACGCGTTATCCATTGCGCCACTAGCCCTACATGATGGAACCTCTGGGAATGGCTTGGTTGTCAGCACATTCAAAGCGGCCCATTGTGGCATTATATTTTGTAGACCATTGAGGAGAATACTGGTTAAAGGACTGATAGAATCGGAAAGTATTTGGCTTTTGGTGGGAACAGTTGCTTGAGGTGTCCACTTTGAAAATATATAAATTGAAGTGAAGGCCAGAATAGGTGAAACCATCAAACACAAAACACACACTGTTCATCACTGCTGCCGTGACCCGGATTCCGGGGTTGCAACCGGGGTTGCTGCGGCCACAACGCAGAGTACTAACCACTATACAATCACGGCTACAGCAGCAGTGCTGCGTGGTCGCAAGTGTCACCTTGTTGTGAGAGCATATTGGGCGCTTTGAATATCAAACATACTGCTGTTTTGTTTGCATAGGTTTCCTAAATAATACGTTACAAAAGACAGTCTAGTTCCTTGGAAGTTTTATATTGTGCTGCTGTGAATTGTTATTCTTCAGAGAAAAAGTTGCTTTTCAAAGCGAGATTTTTAGCAAGTAACACTGAAAGAAAACAGAAACAAAACTGACTTGATGTACATGATGACAGGCCATTTACAACTTGTTTGGCTCTTTCCTGTTGTGACTGTACTTTGATCGACAGTATGTGGGGAAGGAGTTTTGTAAAGAAGAAACAAGTGTGTTTTCAAGTTAAAGCTTAAACCGAGCTAGCCAGGAGTCGAACCTAGAATCTTCTGATCCGTAGTCAGACGCGTTATCCATTGCGCCACTAGCCCTGCCACCTTGCCTTCTCCAGATGTTCTGTCAGCTGCTGTTCTGCTTATGTGCAATCTTGATCTCAATACTTTTATACAAAGTTGGTGTGTGAAATGTGCAACTTTTTGGGATTATCACAGTTCTGCTGTGTGCCATTTTTGTATGGATGTGTTTAGGAAGCTGTGAGTCTGCTGTCAGGATGGACATGCATGCCACCACGGTCTAGTCTGACTCTGGCTCGGGCCACTTTGTTACTCAGTGACCTGCGAGGAGTGCAAAACATTAATCTTCTAAAACTGACACAAAAGCTCCTTGAAAAGCAGGTACACAAACACACGAACATATGCATACACACTCAAATATATACATACAGGTACCAGTGAGTATTCAAAAAGCAAGCAAAATTTAATATTTAGTGTTCTTTCTCCATTTCTTTCAGCTGCATGTCTTTGGTCAGAGAGTGGTACTGGATGATGGAAAAATAAGTTTCTCTCCTCCAGGACCCAGCAATATTTACCTCCCTTACCTCAACATACTCCACCAGGTCACTTTACGAACTGGTAAATAAAAAAACTGTTTGCCATCTTGTGGGAACAAGACAAAGAGTGTACAGCCACAGTCACTAACAGTGAGACTAACATGTTCACAGTAGCAGTGTTAAGGTGTTTACATATTAAACAGATAATGTTTACAATATTGACCATATGAGTTCAGCATGTTAGCAGTTACTAATCAGAATTTTTGTCCTTTTTGCTCTTAAAAATGACCTAATGATTAACCAATTTTCGCCACTGTTGCTGAAAATTTTTCTGTCAATTGCTTATTTTCTGCTCTTTTGTCAGAAAAGTAGCTTCTCAGATAGCTTACTCTATCTTCCACTGTTTGAAGGTCACATCCTGGATCACAGTGTCGTGGAAATGCCAGCCTCAGTCCAGGCATCACAGTCCCCTTCCTGAGGGAGACCCTCAAGCGCAAATTCCATATCTTAGTAACTCAAACACCTTTAGTCCTACAAGCACCCCATGCTCAGCTAGAGGCCCAGAATAAAAAGTCACTGATAATATACTTAAAATATACCAGTCCTGTGTCTATTCTGTTTAGAAACGGAGCTGGAAGCAGAAGTGGATCTGATCTTTGTGGCTGATGGGGTGCTTGTATGTTAAAGAGCAAGAATGTTGTTGTTTTGTGTAATGACATACTGTGTAATAAACTTGATAATTAAAACAGAAGTGTTTTATTTGTTAATAGGTTATTAGCATGGCTACAATATGTGGGAGCAGTTAAATGCAAATAATAACTGGCCACTCTGGTTGGAGTTTACTAGACCAAACAATGTTAATATAAAGAATGTAAACATTATGGATATTTTCAGTCAATGTCAGTTGTCACTGTCTAGAATTGAAAATGATTATGTTAATTCTGTATTTATGTAGCCCTGTGATTGACTGGCGACCAGTCCAGGGTGTACCCTGCCTCTCGCCCACAGTCAGCTGGCATAGGCTTTAGTCCCACCGTGACCCTGTAGGATAAGCGGTATAGAAAATGAATGAATGAATGAATGTATTTATGTATGTAGTTTTTTTTTTTCATATTCTCCAACCTTAAAGTGTGTTTACCTGCAAGCTGACATTAATGGAGGCTGGAAAGGGGACTGTAAGAGTAGGGATTAAAAAAAAAATCTTTATATACTTATTGATCTATAGGTCAAACTGTCCATTTAACAGTAGAATTCAGTACCTCTTTAATATGTAAAAATGTTTAACGATGAATATGTTGAAGTACAGTAATACGATATACAATGAGATCATAATACAGTGACATTTAAGTGTTGAGATCATCATCATCAATTCAGCCACATTACCATAAAACATTACAAAATGGGGTTTAGCTGCTGTCTGGTGTTAATTCTTGTATTGAAATATACAAGAAGATGATAATGTTAGTGGATTGGACCTTAAGCCTTCATTTAATGCCAGAAAATGAGATAGCAAAGGTTAGTTTTAGGAACCAAAGGCATTCTGAGGGGCTGGTTTTCACTTATGCATTTATGCTGCCTTTATAAAACTAAATCTTTTAATCCCTTTATGTGGCATATACTTGTTTACCACAAGCATTTTTAGGCAAAGAGAAACTGAGCCGTCACGGTTTGAATTCCGGAAGTGTTTGTTAGTACAGTTTCAGTTCGTTTGAGCAGTTTTATTCTGAAACCTGTAACCGGAAATCGTATAGGTCAGTCGTGGTTACTTCACACCGCTGTCCTGCCAGGGTAACGGTAGCCGTCTCATCCAGCCACTCAATTGTCTGGGTTTGTTGGCGTTTGCTGTACAGCGGTAGTTAGTAACGAGGTCTGCCCGTTGTTTCAAGAGTCGTGTCAGAGGCAATGAAGCTAGTCAGCTAGCTTAAATGGGTTTTCGAGTTAAAAGATGATCGCCTCACTTTCTAGAGGAAGTTTGCTGGATGAGGTCCTCCATGGTGGCTTAAATGAGGTAACGATTATCTAGCGTTACTAACGTTAGTGTCTGTTAAGTTAGGTTAGCTATAATTTTGCATGCGGATGCTAGTTAAATTTGCTAAACATCTAACAGTTTCACTAGCATAACAGTAAGGTGCCACAACTTTACCGTTAGGTAATAATAACGACTTTCCACAGTTTGTCCAACTAAGCAAGTGTTGACGATAATGTAACGTTAACTTAATTAGGAGCAAAAAACATATTCTCGCTCTGTAACGTTAGTTAGCTGGCATTAACGCTAGGTTAGCTTGTAATTGGCTTAAAATTAAAAAGAGTAACGTTAACTTTAGAGTGATATGTAAAAGGTAATTGACACACCAAAGACCACGGTGAGGTTTTCTGTAAGTGAAATGTTCTCTCTTGTGTTCAAAACGGGGTTCGTTCTTTGTAATGTAACCAGGGCGACGGGTTGTCACGTGACTGAACGAGATCGGTAAAGGTGAGGTAAAGTTAACCGTGCGAAATAGAGGGGAAGAGTGCTGAACCATGCAGCTCTGCTCAGAACACAGAATAATACGATTGGCCTTCACAATAAAAGCAACATTTAATAGGCAGTGGGACAATAGACTGACCCCCCCCCCTCCTGTCCCAACATAATAAACAAAGAAACTCATTTGTTATGCCATGGTCTCAGCCTTCTTTGGCCCCCAATCTAAGCTGTGTGTTTGTGCATGTGTTTTTCTGTGATTTGGTGGATTTGTGTGTATCTGATTGATGGATTGCAGCAGCAACTGGCAGCGTATATTTCCTGGGTGAACTCTCAGCTGAAGAGGAAACCAGGCCTGAAGCCTATTACAGACCTCAGGCATGATCTACAGGATGGGGTGGTTCTCACACAGCTAATAGAGATAGTTGGTAAATACACATATGCACAGTTACACACACACACAGATGGGTCATATGGTGTACTAATACTGGAGGACAAATAAGTCCAGGTGTCAGAAGATCAAAATAAATTAATTAGTTTGTATATGGGTGCATACAATTAAAACATTTTGTATTTATTATCAGTTTGTACTTACACAGCTTGCAGAGCCACAAGCCATTACTTACATTCCATCTTTCAGCAAGACTAGTCTGAGATGCTTTACCTTGAAAGTGACTTCTATAATAAAGAGAAGTGACATTTTAGCTTCACATTTTTTTTAAAGCTTTGACAATAAATCACCTGAAGCAAGATGTGAAACTTCATATGGATTATTAAGTATTTTCATTCAAAAAATTATGTATAAATGAAAATTTCTCACATATTCGCTTTTTTTAGTCTGTAGGATTCTGAAAGATAGCACAATATGTGTACTTGTCAGTGCACGTCAGGCTCTTTAAGGTTGACAGTCTGTGGTAATCTGCTTTAATAATTCATTGTGAGAATGAACTGGAGATGAAAGTGTGAACAGTGGAGACTCTTTGTTCAGAATATCCCTTCTCTCAGTTATCCATCACAGTTGACTCTAAATACGCTGTTTAAAGAGAGGTTATTGTTCATACTCTTCAGCTTTTGGCAGTGTTGCAGTATTAGTTGATAATTCCACAAGAATTTCTTTTATTATCTTGTTGCACCATTCATGATAAAAAAAACATTAACCTGAATCCCGTGCAGTGATATCAACTATAAAATTGTTATTATTATGTTATTAACAGCGTTATTGGGAAATAACATAGTACGCCTATAAAATATTAAACTGCAATATGGTTTCAATTGTACCTGAACTGTACTGTATTATTGTTCATATGGCACTGATGAAAACGCCTAAGATGTAGCTGCGCCATTGATTAAAAAAAAAATAAATCTTTTTCTCTCTATCTCTCTCTCTCTCACTCTCTCTCTGAAATCTCATTGAAATTGGCAGCTGGAGAAGTGCTGGAGGGAGTGTATGTAGCTCCACAAAACAAAGAGGAAAGCAGGAAGAATGTGGACAAAGTCTTGCAGTTCATTTCCTCCAGACACATACGCATGCCACACATATCCGCAGGAGGTAAACCACAGAGAAGTCTGTGTTTTCTCATTGTCATTTTTAGAGCAAGTGTTCCTAAAATTTTCTGGTTGCTGACCCTGTATTGTGGTCACAAACTTTATTTGATCCCGAAATGTTACATGTTTGTATCATAACAAATACACATTGTTCACGTGTGTTCAGTCTACAATCTCACATTACCGTGTTGCAAATACTGTACGTTTAGTTCAGTATTGATGGACATATGTTCCCTTTCTGTCTGCAGACATTGTCTCTGGTAATCTGAAATCTGTAATGAGGATAATTCTGGCGCTGGCTGCCCACTTCAAGCCCTCGGCCAATCACAGGGCTTCCTCTGCAAGTGGGAGAGGTTTGACGAGGGGCTCTGCCAGCCACAACCCTCTTTCCACTGTTGCACTAGCACAAGGTGCGGCAGCCGCACTGGCATCAGCGCGGCTCGATGCCTCACAGTCTGCATGTACCGCACGAATCCACAGGTATGCTGGTCACCATAATCACAAACACAGACACAAACCCATGTCAGTATCTTTCGACAATGCTCAAATATGTGAGATGTGTAGTCTTTGCTGTCCCCTGGTGGACAAACTCAGATTATCATTCTCACAACTGCTGAAATAGAGCTTGTCTCTTTAAATTTGTCATGCCAGCTCTTATTTATGACTAAATAACCTGTGCCTTGTCTGTCGTTTTTCAGTGGCTGGACGTTGGAGAACAGTGTGTGTGTCCGTGCACTGGTTGAGCAATATGAAAGGCGATCTCCGGATGAGCAGGACAATCCTCAGCAGAGCAGGTAATCTGCTTTCACAAATGCTGAAGTAATGATTAAATCGTCATGCAGTCAGTGATTGAATTAAATTAGTTGGAATTTTAAATGGTCTATAGCAAATGCCCCCAAGTTTGTATTTCTGCGGACTGGACACTGAATAGGTGTGGTGACTGTCAATCATTTTTTAATTTGGCCAACAAAGGCTTACAATCCCCCGTCAATCAAAAACTAATTTCACTAATATGCTGCCTGAACCAGTTGTCAGTCACGGTTTAATTCAGCGATCACTTCATAGTATTACAAGGCGAGAGGTACAGAAAAAACTTGCAGCAAAAGCGGGTGCAGGCTCACACTTGATCTAAGCACAGCAACCTTATGGAGCATGTTGAGAGAAATGACTTTACTCTGAAAGTGATTTCCTTCAGTGATTTTCATCCATTCAGTATTTTTAATTTAGGCAAACATCATATCTTGAGAGGAAAAGTAGATAACTAGCATCTTAGTGCTTTCAAATGCCCAGATAAATCAAACCTTACTTAAAAGCATATTGGCTTTGTGGGCCTAAATTCATGAAGGAGGTTGTTGCAGTTTCGTGGCCTCAGGGTGAATACTATAATTAGGTTTCTACACAAAAGATGTATTTTTACATGACAGTGCAAGTTAGTGTTTTTCAGAAAATAAACTCCACTTTGTTGCTATTTCTGGTGAGCGCTTTTGCTGCCATCTTTAGTGCCTCAGTTTGAAAATGTTAGACTGCATTCTGTGGTTCATTTGTGTGTGTGTCTGCCTGACAGAACATATGACTTTGCTCTTGGTACTCCAAACATCACCCTACAGTGTATGTGTGTGTGGTAGCTCATAGACGTCTGAACCAAACACAGGCAGATGATAGAAAAAAAGAAATAATCGCTCTTTATCCTCACAAATCACATGTCCAATTTGCCGTTGTTCTCTGTGGTGCTATTTTTTACCACCACCCATTTGTGTGTGTTTTAAAGTGCGCCCAGCGTGTGCATCTTTTTACAATCATAGACATACTGTAAGTGCACGCATTGATTGTTTGTAGAACAATGATGTGGTTTTGTTTGGAGACATTAAACAGAGCTATAATGTCCTTACATAGTAGCTTAATAAAGTGAGGGATGCTCAGCAGTAGTGTCTGCTGCACTGTTTGCCTTGTTAACTTAGCTGAAAGGCAAGGGGTGGACCGAAGAGAATCGCACACTGTCATGAGTTTGTCAAGATGCTGAAGCCAGAGAGCCACATGCAGGGTGGAACTTAAACTCCTTTCGAGTATTATACACAGCTTAAAGCACCTGTAGCCCACTATGGGGGGGACCCAGATTAAATGGTAAGACCTGACACTGTGAGGCTGTTTGTGTCTGTCTGTGTGTGTGTGTGTGCGCACTACAATGCAGTTTGAAAAGAAGCAGTAAATTGTGTTAAGTGTTAAGATCTGTATGCACCATGCTTTGATTTGCAAAGGCATGTGAGGATTAAGAGCTTCTCTGTCTTCCTCTCTTATGAGCCCTCTGACTATGAGTTAGAATTTCAACAAAATGAACAAAGTTGCAAAGAGACACTGTGGCTTTGTGTGACAGCTACTGTTAGGTTGCTTCTCTGGAAATTAATTAATCAGTGGTTTGTCCTCCTCGAGCCTCAGCTCCGTCAGTCCACTCTCATCTCCAAGAGCTCCACTCAATAGCCATTCGGAAGGACAGCAGGAGGACTGCCAACAGCAGGACATCAGTGGTGAGTTCTGGACCGCCCGTAAACCAGTATGTCATATGACTGGTAAACCTCAGGATTTCTCATTGGACACGTGTAACACTGTGCTGCTTGTGTACGTCTTTGTGCGTGTAGCCGAGTCATCTCATGTTGCAGTGAAGACAGCGTGGGAGGATTCTCTCAGTGAAACCTTGGAGAAGGAGGTGCAGGACACAAGAAAAATGGTGTCTGCTTTACAGGTTCGTGCGTAATGAGGTTTGACTTTGAGTCGTCTTTTTGTTTTATCATTCACAACGTCTTTTTGTTGACTTTTATATAGAAATTGAATTGCTGAGTGCATATTTTTTAGTCTCCTATTGGTTGGTGGCACTACCTGTGTGTGTGTGTGTGTGTGTGTGTCTTTCAATTCTCATGACACGACTGGTGTCACATGTTACACCCCTTGTGTTCTTAAGGCCCTGCTGCTGCATGGTTCACTGCCCGAGGACGAGCAGGATGTGTCTTTGAGTTTGGACCAAGACAACGCTGAACAGCAACTGGTAATGATAGCCTCTTCTTTTATTTTTAGTTCTTCATCTCTCTTTTCTGTCCTTCTCTGCTCTCTCTCTCTCTCTCTCTCTCTCTCTCTCTTCTGTATCACTCCTTTCGCTCCGTTTCACTGGTTCTTTGTGTTCAGCGTGGATCACATTTCTTTTCTTGACTCTGCTTGTGTGTGTGTTTGCTTGCTTATGTGTGTGTCAGAGGGTGACACGGGTATCAGTTTCTCTTCTTACTAACTACATTGTGGTTCTCTCACACATCCCTTGTTTTCTCTCTCTTTCCAGGTTGTCGTTCGCAGTCGTTTGGATCAGAGTATGGAGGAAGCTCTGGAGCTCAAGGTAAATAATTTCTTTCCTCTCCAAACTTTGAGCATGCTGATGCACTTGTCTTATTACTGAGAGAATAAATGTGTGGTATGCACACTGCGATTAATATTTAATTCAGAGTGGATTGTTTGCTCTTTGCTTCAGAGGGAACTGTTGCGCTGTAAGCAGGAGATGAGAAACCTGCAGGGAGTCAAGGCAAGACAAAGCAAGATCTGCAGTTAATTATTATTATTACAGCATTGAGTATGATTGCAGCAAAGCTGTAGGAAAGTTTCTGGCTAAGGTTGGGTCTTTGTTTTGGTGAACGTACAGGATGCCCAGCAGCAGAGGCTGTGCACTCAGGAGGCGTCAATACTGCAGATGAAGCAAGAGCTTCTCAGAGCCAGCATGACGAAGGATGAACTCGTAAACAAGAACGTACGAACAAGCCTGCTTCTGTTAATTAATGCAAAATCTTCAAAACAGTCTTTAAAATTGTTAAGTAAGGCATGTATTTTTATAAGTGCGTATTGCACATTCTCCTTCTGTAGGCAGAGCTGCAGTGGAAGCTGGAGGAGTCTAACAGGCTGTGGGGTGAATGCAGGGTGAGCCACTCCACCAGGTTTCTTCTAATGGTTTTCTGCATCTTGGTTTAATCGTCTGCACTTCATGTTAAAGCACCTGTTTATCTAGTCTGTACTAAATGTACCCTACTTCTCTGTGGTTGCTTGCTTGCAGAAAGAGATGGCACCGAAGGACAGGCTACTGCAGCAACTCAAACACAAGCTTGAAGAAAGCCAAAAAAAGCAGGTACGTTCGCCAGTTTGAAAAGGAAGTTAAAGAAGCTACATGCGGCTGAGTGGTGTGTGTGTGAAAATCTCAGATTAAGCTCAGTTTTAAAAATGAATGCTAAAACTTAATTCAGGAGAACATGTTTACAGCACAAGTGTAAAATTACTTCAACACATTCAGTAAGCGAGTCACTTTTATAATGTGAGGCCTGGACTAGATATATTCCAGCAGGTTTATATTAGCATGTATATTTGTTGATGTCTGTGTGTCTGTTTGGCAGAGTGAATTGCAAAGAGAGTTGGAGCATAAAAACAGCATGCAGGTAGGACTGTTTTTATTTTTTTTATTTTTTTTACTGACAATTTCTGCACCAAAGTTTTAATAAATAGATGAGGTTTTTAGTGTCATATTCAGTCTGCACCAGACAGTCATGAATTCAGTTAAATGTTACACAACTGACACCTTTTTTGTTGGGATTTTTTTTTTCCAGATTCCCACTGGCACAGAAAACAATGGATGTTCTTACTCCGGAAATCCAGCTCCCTCTATGTCAGGCGTAAGTATTAGTTCTGTTTATACTGCTGTTCAGTCAGGGGGTCTGTTCATATTGTTCTACATGTCAAGGTGCTTACAAAACATCACACAGGTATACTCACATTTTTGTGTTTGCGCTCTGTTAGCAGGCAGAGGAGGTTCAGCTGCTCAGAGATGCACTTAGGAGTTTGAGGAACAACTTCAGAGACCACGACCCGCAGCACCACACACTGGATACCCTGGAGCAGGGCATAGTATCGCTCATTGACAGACTGCACGTTCTGAATACACACAGGGTAGGAAATATAATCCACTTACAAACCATTTTTCTGTCCAAAAACAATAAAAGAGTAGCTTTAATGCTTCGGCACTTTTGTGGGTCAGCAGCTAAGTCTGTGGTGGAGGCTAATGTGTAACTCAAGTTGACCTTCAAGTTATGACAGAGACTGATTTGTAAGCTTATTAAACCATCAAGGCCACTTTAAAGTCACATTTGACTGTGTAATTGACGAGTGAGCACAAATGAAAGAGTGAACCACAATGTTGATTTATACCATGAAATTTTCTTACATAGAGTTGACTTTGACAAAATGTAGAGATTTAAAATCATGAGTTGCTTTTTTTTTTTTAATCCAAATACTGCAGGGAAGGGGGAAATCTCCAAGACGCAAAGGTCAGCAGTCAGACGCTGACACGTGGCCTTGCACAAGTACGTTGTTCCAACCTGTACACAAATACACATGCAGTGTACACAGAATATTTCTCTTTTCACTAAATGTGTTTCTGGTGTTCGTTACAGACGTTTGCCAGCCCCACAGTGGATCTTCTGCCTCCACTAAAATCCTTTATTTTACTGGAAAATCTCCAACGCCTTCCATGATTAGTATACCGAAAAGGTTTGTCTTGTCTGTCTGTCTGTCTGTGTGTGTGTGTGTGTGTGTGCGTGTGCGTGTGCATGTGTATGTTGAGGTATTTTCTTTCTCAAACATTTAAATATGTTGAACTTTTTTATTTGTTTTGCTTAATTCACTTGAAAAAATAAAACTGACCAGTGATGCTGATAATTCCAACACATACACTTAGTAAAGCAGTCTTACTAAGGTCAGCATGAATGAGTCAGTGAGTCTTTTTGTACACATTGTACAGGCTGGGTGAAGTGACACTTAAGGACGTTAAGGCAGCTGTGGATCGAGAGGGAAACTACAGGTATCACTTCAAGGCCCTGGACCCCGAGTTTGGCACTGTGAAAGAAGAAGTAAGAGAAGGCTAGAAACAAGCATACTTTCCAACACGCACATGGTACAAGAGTATAGCCATAACAGCAGAGCAATCAAACACGATGATGATGTCCTTACATCCGTGTGCAGGTTTTCCTGGATGGAGCAATCATTCCTGGCTGGGAAGGAAAAATAGTGGCCTGGGTAGAAGAGGACCGCGGTGAGGAAAGGTAACAACATGTTGATTCTGTGTCTGTCTCTTTATTTTCCTGACTCTCACTACTCAAGGACTGCATTCTCTTTCCTGTCTTAGGCCACTGTAGGTTCAAGCTGAGGAAGCACTTCTTGTTTTTGCTCCCGGTTGTTTTGATCCCAGAGGATCACAGAGACAACCGAGGCACCCAAAGGAGGCACAAGCAGACGCTTTTTGAGATTCAAACTGTTGGGGAATAACTGGAAAAATTGTCAGTAAGAGATTTGGGTTTATCAGCTGGTGTAAATCTGTAACTGATACATAGAATATCCTAAAACTCAGTGCCTTACAAATGAAAGCTGTTCCCATCATGTGTTTATTATTGCCAGGCTGTAACTGTGGTATCAAAACTGGACACAAAAGTGACATTATTGTCAAGTGAAGTGTCTCTAAAACCGCACTTATGTAGTTATTTCACATGCAGCTTACTAAAAGTATGTCGTTTTTAAATGTTATGCATCACTTTTCCTTCAGTGTGCAGTGACATAGTGTTTTAAACAAATACTATGAGATTGCATGTCAGATATCCACTGTTCTTGACCGCAGGTACATAAATATCAGCAGCCTTCTTTGTGAATGTGAAGTGAATATACAGTATTATCAATCATAACGAGACAGAAAGAAATGTCTGGGTTATGGAAAAAAGCACCACTTTCCTAATATAAATTTTTCAAGGATAGAAAATGTCAGATAAGCTTTGTACAAGCTTCATTTTGTGTTAGTGCTGCACAAAGTTCATCTACGTTCTGACCTACTGCTGACCAGTACGCTGACCCGATACCAGCTAGGTGAAAAAAAAAACAAAACAAAACAAGAAAAATAAGAAAATAGGAGGCTGATCTGGAGATGTCCAAACAAGAATAGTGTTGCTAAAAAGAAACAAAACTGAATGTGTTTCAGACTAATCAGTTTGACTAAGTAGGCCCCAAATGCAGATGTGGCTTTAAATGCCAGCATGTAGCACACCAGCATGAGTGCAAACTGAACTGCTGTCAATGGATTGAAATGCAGATGAACGGCACCGTTTCTGTTTTTTTTTTTTTTTACTTATTTTAGGAAACTGTTTTGTAAATGTGTGTTAAATATTTTCACCATATCCTTAAATGTTTTGGATGTTTATGTCTCTTATTTGTTTCAATAGAGAGAGAGAGATTCTTGTGAGCTGACAACACATCTGCTCCTGTTAGCAGAATGCTGTGGATGTGAGATTTAAAGGAGACTTTTGTCCTTGAACAATGGGCCATCCCACTATTTATTGTGTGTTAGTATGTGTGTGAGAGAGAGACTGTGTATGTGTGTGTGTGTGTGTGTGTGTAAATGCCAGCAGAACAGTGGTTAGAGCTGTTTTACTTGATGCAGGAAAGTGCTCAGTGTTAGGAGACCTGTATAGCAACAGACTGAAACTTTTCACACACATTTTCCCTCTTTTGTGCCCGTTTGGGCTCAGTGTGCTTGCCTTCACTAACACGCCAACAGAAATAAGCATCTGTCTAATTTTAAATATGACCCACTTGAATGCCATAACTGCCTGTACTGTAAAATATACAATTTTCTGGTGAAATGGTTATTTAGCATGTTTTAGGTTTTACAAAATATGGATACAGTCTGATTTAAAAAACAAAAAAGGATTTATTGAATGTTAGACAGGCATTTTGAAATAAATAGTTTTGAAAAAAGATGTCATTGTTCCAGTTTTTATTTTACCTGACAGACCTTCTGACCCTACAGTAGATGGTGGTCGGCACACTCGCCAGATATTTACTGATATCCATAATTAAAGATATCTGTAAATCACAGATTTCTTTAATCCACATTTTAACTAGTCAGAATAACATTTTGACATGCCAAAATGAGGCAGTGATTGTTACTGGTACTATAAGTTGTGCAATAAACTGATTTGGGATCCTAAACCTTGCGGTGGTTTACTTATCTGTGACAGCCTTTTCAAAGGTGAAAGCCAGCCATATTTGCTTGACTGACCTGCATGAAATGTCAGACAGCAGTGTGTTTGACACAGCCGCTATAGGAAGAGAGAGCAAATTTGTCATTATTTAATTTTAATAATATTTTTAATAACTGGATTATGACCAAATAAATTATTGGCTACAGCAGCCACTGTCCAGCAGACTGACAATCTGTGCAGACTCAGTGATCTTCCAGCATCATCAGTTATCAGTTAAAATACACTCAACTACATAAGTCAAACTAAACAATTATCAATAGTGATGACAATGTTGCTCACTTTTGTAGGTTTGTTGGTATCCAGTTTCCAACAGACAGTAAATTCAGCTGTGACAAAAACACAAATGTTGGATGTGTCCTGACTCATTTCGGACAAGAGGAACAGGTCATTGATAGCAGGGATTTACAGTCGAACATGAGAGCTGTAGCTGTGTATAGATCTGTATGAGGAACTATGGACCACTATGTACAAACAGGGAGGGGACGATCAAGTGCACTGAGGCCCAGTGGCCAACCTCTGGGTAGGGTGGGGACTTATTAGTTGATCCCCCCAAGGCACATGCTTTCCTCCACACAGTGCACAACTGAATGAATCTGAGCACTTGGGTTTGTCCCAGTTCTTCCATAGAGATGCTCCGTTCTTAACAGCTTCGGTGGTTGTCCACTGTTCAGGACCCTCCCTCCATCCAAAGACGTTTTGTTGCTCAACACAGCAGGCAGCTGCACTCCAATTTGTGCAGAGGTTTGAAGGTAGGGCAACTGTCTTTTGCACCCTCTGGCCTTTGTTTGGAGAGACTTTCCAAATGAGGAGAGAGCTGAAATCATGGCACTGTCTGTTTTGATGTTTTCATAAGTCTCAACAAATGAAGTGATGGAATGAGTGAAATCAGGGTTGTCCAGCTTCTTGTTGATGTCCAGGAATATGCTGTTCAGCCTTTCCTTGAGGTGCACTTCACCTGGTAAAAGGATTTGTGGAGAGTTTTATCAATATACTCTCCTCTCAAACATAAGAAATATTGCACATAAAAGTCTTATTTTACCGGAATCTGTCTCCACTGATGCATTTGGTTGCGTTTGGATCAGTGATGACTCCATTGGCTGTTGCATGATATCAGCATCAGTGTCTCCAGAGAAAGACAGAAGAAGTCAGCCTTTTGGGGTTACAACTGTGTGCTTTGTAGCACTGCAGTCACTCATCTTGGTTTGGAGCAGGGCCAAATCGTTTAACAGTTAGCCAAAGCTCCAAACAGACTAGTGCTTGACTAATTCTTACAAGTAACAGAGAGAAGCAACACCCAAAGCATCTGAAACGGTCTCAATGTCCTGGTGACTGTGGAGTCACTGGCTTACCTGTGTCAGGACAGCAGTATATTTCACTTGTGGGAACTTGTGCAGCTCTTTCACACGGAGATGTGTTTTTCAGCACTATTGTCGGAAACCGTCCGGAACCATCTTCTGGAACGTCCTTCCCTGTTAGAGGAAAAATGCAGTGGTTTAATCTTAGCTAAGAGCAACTTGTTTCTTCTGATCTCATTCACACCACACGCTTCAAAGGTTACTGACTTGTATATGTCCATATATATACTAGTTAGGGAACAACTGAAACTGGGACACCATGGGAGGGTCTCGTCGATAAAGACTAGACTAAACTTACCTGTGGCAATCTGATAGCACAGCTTCCGTGTTTCTGGTGACAAGCAATGCGAGAAGCTGTCAGTATGTCCAAACATCCTGGCAACCGCACTTTGATGCTTACAGTGTCCACCCATAATCCCTGCTGGGCACGTGCAGCAACCGATGGCCACGTCAACATGGTAGGACACTGTGGCATTTGATGAGTTTGTCACGATGTAGTTGTCTTGATCTTCCTGTAGCATTGGCATTGCAAAATGAAGAGGCAAAGTCCATTTTAGAATGTGTGGAACTACATCTTCACCCAATACATTCCATCATGCCTTTCTTTTAAAGGAGTACTATGCAGGATTTGTTGGCTGCAGTTTGTAAACACACCATTCACAGGCGGCTCCTCCTCCCCGGCTCAACGAGTGAGCGAGAGAGAGCAGCGGTGGTTGAGTGAGCTAGAGAGTGAATGAAGAGAGGGAGCGGCGTTAGCGAGAACAAAGCAGTGGATCCGCACCAGAGTTTCACTGACAGCTTTCACATCAGAGAGGCATTACTTTTGTACGAGTGTAAAGATTGCTCTTTAGGAAAATCCTGCATAGTATACCTCTGACATACATTAGGAACGCAAAAATGAATCAACCAATCAAATCTCTAATTCACACAGCATCCACACTGGCTCTTTTACGATTCAGTTTAATACCCTTGATTTACATTGAAGACAATAACGGTCAAATATTTTTGGCCCAGCGTAAGCTAGAGCTAACTAACTTAGCACAGTGTTAATGTTAAAACAGCCCTATTTTAAGCTAATGTCTGGTCTCAGTTGTACATCTGCATGCCACAGTAGTGTACCTGCACAATGGAGTGTCTCCCGAGATCCTTTATTTTCAACATTTTCTTAAGAGGAGTCTGTAGCCGGTTGTTGGCGATGTCTGTGAGGCGGCGGATGTAATGTGCCTCCATCCTTGTGACGACAAAGTTCACCAACTGCGTCACATTGTAGGACTTCAGTCGGTGGAGAACCTTCTCTTTTACCACCCCCATGGCACTTTCCACATAGCTGTTGATATGGTTCCCCCTGGTGGGCAGTTGTGCCTGCAGGCAGATGGCCCACTCCTCTCGCCGCTTGAAAACCTCCTGCAGGTGTTGCACAAACTTTGGGTGCTGTGAAGCAATATGGTCCTCCATCAGCCTGGTGTAGACTTCCGTGAGTGCCGCTGGTGTTGAAGCATACACCAGATCTCTGAAGGACTTTAGGAGGAGGGCCCGGTGCTGCTTGGGAACCTCATTTGAGCTGCTCCACAGTAGTCTCCACATGGCCCGAAGGAGGTGAAACACGCAAAGGACCAACGTGGCTTCGGGGAATGCCTCATGCAGTGCCTGTCTGAGTGCGGGGCAGTCATCAGTCATGACAACAAGAGGCCCCTCCGGGTGGCCAAAGAACCTGTCAGGGGGAAAGACAGTCTGTAGCAGCTCCATGGCAGTTGAAATGGTTGCCTGGGTTTCAGACGTGGTGATGAACACACCCAAAGGCAAACCACCAGCTGGGGAATGGGTAAGGAGTAGGAAAAGGTGGTGATTAAGGCGTCCACAATTCCCTGAGGAGTCCACAAACACCATCTCACTGCTCTCTCTTATCCTGGCATGGACCCTCCTCATCATTGGGGTGCATATGGCAATCACCAACTGATTGTCAGTGGTTTTGTACATCCTGGCACAGACATCCCCTTGCTCCTTGTTGTAATCTTCAAGAGTTTGTTCTAGATCTTTGAATATTTCTTCCCCTGCTGCTGCATTGTACGCTTTTTTGAACAGTTTGTAGTATAGTCTGCAATAAAAAAAAAAAAAGAATGTTCCAGTATTTAAAATCTTAACATTTCAACTGAATTTCATAGAAACTGTAATATATGTTGGGATATTATAAAGGGTTTATTTAAATATATTGATTCATTTTTCTTGCTTTAGGATAATTCAGATTAAACAAATACAAGACATTTGTGACTGACTGGATTAGTCACTCACCTGTAACAAAACTGCAAATCTGGACAGACAGAACGATCTGCAGCAGCATACACATAGTTGTCCTGTTCCTCCTTTTGTAAATCATACTTAAGTACTTTTAGCGCAGATGAAGGCGAGTGACCACTTTCAAATAGCTTTTTCAGCTTTTCAATGGTTTCTCCTGAAACTTCTCTCCTTGTCATGACTTCAGCAGATGAAACCAGATGGTTGTGCTCATTGCGTAAGTTGATATGAAAGAAGAGTCCCTCCTTCATGTGAGGATCTCCGGATCTGAAATGAGTAACAGTAAATCAGGCAAACAATAACAGCCAAAATAATAAGGCAGGTGTTGCTAAGACATTTGTTATACATATTATTGTTCTTTGTTCAGTGACAACTGGCTGACTATTCAAGGGAGATCAGAAATACATGTGCTGTGATCCTATTGCAAAAATACTGAGAGAAAACAGAAAGCTTGTTTATTTTAAGTTATTTCCTTGAATTCCTGCATGGCTGCCAACAATGACTTTTTACACAAAGTGAAGTCACAAAGGTGTAATAATCTGTTACCACGAAAGACTGACTGTGAGCCTTTAAAAAACAAAGCCCCCCCAAAAAAACCAAAAACAAAAACAAACTACTGACCTCGACTTCCGTTCTCCACATTCTGGGTGCCTTTTCAGGATCAGGAACAGAGTAGCAGGGCAAGAATTGTTCTTTTTTATCGTCCTGCACCTGTAGTCCACCTGTGTCACGTCACAGCAAAAGTCAGGCATAGCAAATGAAGACAATTTTAAACATAAAGACAGGTATACAAGCACGTACTGATACGTATTGATCTATACCTTTAAAAGTCTTCTTTCTTCACCTAAAAAATAACTGCTCTCCTACGGACATCCTCAATGAATGTTAAACTGAGGGTCACGTGGTGTAATCATAAGTGTGGACGGATGATTGTGGGACTAATACTTACTCGATACTTGTTGTAGCGTCCAACATTGGGGTACGTTTTAGACGTTCGCCATGTGAAGCCTGAGGAACTCTGGAAGTCTTCAAGCCATTTCTTTGCCTCTTTCACACTGGACAGCTTCAGTTTTAAGGCTGCCTTGAAATTGTTCTCTCCTATCGTCTCATAGCTGCAGACAGTGTGGCTGTATTGTTGCGGCAATAGTTTCTGTAAAAACAATCCCCCCCTCGACTTCAAAGAATGTAACGAACATCTTAGCGAGCTATCACAACACTATAACCATGGTTTGAGGCTTACAGTAGTACCACAGTCTGTACCACATTATCGTAACTTTCTAAGTGGCTTTCCCAACTTTAGCTATGAGCTAACAAGACAGACAGCCCTCTGAGGTTTATTGTATTCACTTTTTACAAGCAGTTAGTTGCGTTAGCTGACGAGCAAAGACACACAGTGTACACAACCCTCACCTCCAAAATCATCAACGACTGGTCCTGGTCTGTCGCTTTACTGCAGGTCTTGCACCACGCGTTGCGCATAATAATAATTAACACTTTATTTAAATACTTAATACATAAATAAGTGCTTCGTCTTGACGACTGCTGCTGCTTCTTCTTCTTCTTCTTCTTCTTCTTCTTCTTGGAGCTTCTGTTGAGGTTAGTAAACAACGAATTAGCGCATCACTGCCCCCAACTGGTACGGCGTGCGGATCGTAATGTCAAGTTCATAAAATACTCATATCTTTTCAGTCATTTAAATCTAAGTTACTAAAATATGATTCGATTTGAACCATATATTTTAGATCGAAGTGTACTTTTATCTTTACGAGGTTTTGAATGGGTTGTTTTTCTTTTTCCTCACATGTCTGTGATAACTTGCTCTACTGGTTCCTCTAGCACACAGTAGTCATACTTCCTGTATTAGGCTACATTTTCCTATTCTGGACAGTGTACTGTTAAGTCTATTGTGTTCAAATCTAAGTCTTGATATTATTGTCTCATCTATGCTGTTTGATTCGTCCCACACACCCCATTTAATGAAAATTTATGCCTGTATAGTGTGTGAATTAAAAATAATAATATTATGAAAAGGCAGCAGAGTCCATGGCTCATAGACGCATATAAAATATTTGACTGTAAAAAATGTGTTCTACTGTCAAATATTTGACTGCCACCGCGCGGTCGCTGATGTAGTTGCAGTACAATATTTATCCAGAGTTTTTAGTTTGAACAATCAGGCTTTGGATTGATGCTTTATCGTTTTTTAAAAAAAATATTATTATTCTATTAACCTTGGGTGGGTTTGTAAGTTTATGCAGAGTGCTGCTGTTTATTTGATTGAAATTTGAACGGCCAACGTTTACGACACATCTTTCGAGGGACGGCAGGACAAGCAGGAGAGACGTAAAGCGTTGTGTTTTGGACTGGAGGAGGTCATTAGAAAGTGAGGAGTGAGCAGGCTACGGGCCGGTTATCGAGGCGTAGAGACCACACATTCGGTGCCAGCGTATCTCTGATGCCGGTGTAAGACAAATCCATTATTTAACAGCTCTGTGTAGTGTTTCAACCGCTGCGAAATGCTTCGTCTTATCCTGCGGCTCAGGCCGTCCGCCGGGCTCCGCTGTCCCCGTGCCCTCCCTGCTGGGCCTGTTGCACTCGGCTCCCGCTCCGTGTCCGGAACCGGCTGTCTGAGGAGACTTCACTGTGTAGCGGGGTCCCGGACCGTATCTTTGGGCTCCGGCCTCAGCCACAGAGGGACTCTGCTGCGGTGTCCCCAGCTGACAGGAAGCTGTCAGGGCGTGCGTTTCTACAGCCTGCCGCCGCACCAGAAGGTAACGTTTCCCGATGAACCTTCTGCGAGGTTGCCGACGTTCCTGCTAGCATGACCTCCTTAGCTAGTTTTAGACAGCGCTGTGATGTCTGTCACTCCTGGCACTTGTTAAATAAAGCTGTTGCATGAGTTTGAAACTATAATGTGAAATCCGCACATACCGATTTTCATAGCCATAAATCATCATCAAAGCAGTGATTGCGTGTCAAGTGACACCATTGGAAGTTGGTAAACTGTCATTTTATTCAGGACGAAAGAAAAACTAACCATCTGAATGTATTGGACAGTTTCAGTGAACATGACTCAGATCCAGATGAAGGCGCTGCTGTCTGTCTGTAGCAGCGTGCATGTAAACAGCACAGAAATGATGACGGTGACTTGGACGTTCATATAGAAATTGCAGGACTCTTCACTTGGCATTAGATTTTCTTTTTCCCCATGCGTCATATTTCGTTTAAATTCATCCCTCAGATATTATTTCCATTAGTGACTTGTCTAGTGCTTTGGGCCACGTCCAAACGGCACACTCATGCAGGTTTTGAGTATATGCTGTTTAACTGAGTATTCTTTTGGTTTGATTTTTTCAGTTTGCCGGTGACACTCTTGTCCCATAATGTAGTGCACAGAAGAATGTCGATCTGTTTCTCCTCTTGGTGGCACTTTTGCATGTAACATGCTGTCGGATGTTACATGACCTTGAAAGACTCTGTGAAGCATTACAGATGTGGCGAAATGCGCTGGATGTGGGTCACTTATTGAGCAAGAGTATAAGGTGATGGTGACGTAGCATCTGCAGTTACAACACCTGGCATTTGGCAGCATTCGCTGTGCCCTATCAGGAAACCCCACTGAGGTCATCCTCTAGCACTCTTGAATTAGATGTATTTTTCTGTGATGTTTGTTGGACCACCTGTTGAGATATGAAACTTTCTCATGACTCTATGATTCCTGAACTCCTGGAATTTGTTTCCTGTCCATCAGGTGGAGCTTCCTGCGCTGTCGCCCACCATGCAGACAGGAACGATTGCTCGCTGGGAGAAGAAGGAGGGAGACAAAATCAGTGAGGGTGATCTTATAGCTGAGGTTAGGAGCCATCTGTGTTCCCATGTTATTGTAGGAAATTTTCTTGGCACATTTTTTTCAAGTATTTGCATCTTTGTAGGTGGAGACTGACAAGGCCACTGTTGGCTTTGAGATGCTAGAGGAGTGCTATCTTGCAAAGATCCTGGTTCCTGAGGGAACCAGAGATGTCGCCGTCGGGGCAGTAATCTGCATCACGGTTGACAGGTAAGGGTCTGTGCTCGGCAATGTAAAATACAGCGTGAAATCCAAGGTGACATCGCTATATAATTGTGTTTACGGAGTAAAATGGATGTCCGATTTAAATTATCCTGCAATAGTGTTCTCCTTAATTTAAAGCCAGGGGATCACAACTCTCCTGTCACAGTCTAGACGTGTTTGTGCTTTGTGTGAACGCACGCCTAATGTCTGTGTGTGTAATTTCCCCTGCAGCCTCGACCTCATCCCAGCCTTTAAGGATGTAACGCTGGACTCGATTAAAGCAGCTGGTGCTGGTCCCTCGCCGGCTGCCTCTGCTCCTCCTCCTCCCCCTGCTCCTGCTGCCACTGCTCCTCCTGCAGCTCCGGGCAGCTCTTACCCCACACACTTGAAGGTAGGTGTGTTCTCACATAAACATAGCACAATCAGGTGTGGGAGGATGTTCGCGGTTAGGGTGTGCTGTAGCCATAACTGTAGTTTTATCAGGGTCGTTTCCTGATGTTCTGTATGTGATTGGATCATTGTGTGCCTTCTCCATGGTAAGGCTGAGCAGCAGCATGGACTTATTCTGTGACATTTGCATTTTTTTGTTCAAAATCCTCTCAAGTTTCTCCTAAAATTTGCACCCCTATGTGTAGATTGAGACGAACAGGCTGTGTTTGTGCATGTTGAATGACAGGATAAAGTTGGAAATGATCTTTGCCCTTTTTAAATGGTAATATTAATTTATTATCCACGTGGAATTATTGAGAAAGTTGATTGGACCTTCATATCTGTAGCTTTTGTCAGTTGTAATGAGGCAAATCAAATCAAAGTGCCGCTGTTTAATAGCAGCGCCATATTTTGTTTTAAATTAAGTAGGGCAGTAATGACAAAAGAGCGTTTGTATTGCATAGTCCTCCTTATGTTGTGTGAGCAGTAGTGGTTTTATGGCGAGTCAGTGAGCTGAATGGCAGAAAGACAACTTGTGACGCTTTGTTTGTAAAAAGTGGGAATGTTTGCAATTGTTTTGTGGTTTTTGTTGCTTGGGCATCTCTTCTCACTCCCATCTCCATTTCATGTTCAGTTGTGCATTTTGTCATTGTTGCTGAGAGTAAATCGTCATCATCAGTGGAAGTCATCATTATATTTGGGCAGGAAAAATGATATTCCAATTTAATCAGAGGTGTCATTAATAGTATTTTATTCAGATCAAATGTCCCTGGCCAGACTCAAAGTTCAGATGTCACATCATTTAGACCCTTTAGGATTGCTGTGATCATCTTTGAGCCTTGACAGGAGTTATCAACAGTTTGCTGTGCCAAGTGGTCAGTCTGGAATCTGGAGAGATCACACACCCACGCCACCCCCTGTCTTGACTTCTGGCACTCATGTTTGTGTGTGTTACAGATCACACTTCCTGCCCTGTCCCCCACCATGACGATGGGAACGGTGCAGCGCTGGGAGAAGAAGGTGGGAGAGAAGCTGAGTGAAGGAGACCTGCTGGCTGAGATAGAGACTGACAAGGCGACCATCGGTAAACCCAAACTGACTCTGACACCTCAGCTCTGTGCACTGTGTTATCGCTTTACTTCACATGCGGACAGCAGGACAGGTGAAGCTCACCTTGCTCACCATGTCTCTTTCATGTGTTTGTGTGTAGGCTTTGAGGTGCAGGAGGAGGGGTACTTGGCCAAAATCATGGTGCCAGAAGGAACACGGGATGTTCCCTTGGGAACACCACTCTGCATCATTGTAGAGAATGAAAGTGACATTGCTGCCTTCAAGGATTACGTAGAGACTGGAGTGGCAGACGTTTCCACCCCACCTCCACCTCCACCTCCAGCTCCAGCACCGGTGAGACACACATAAAGCTTTTACTTTTAAATGTAAGTGCTGACAACAATGCGCAGCGGTTTTCAGATGCCTTGTACATTGATGATGTTCTGTTTGTGTTTATGTTCCAGGCTGCAGCTCCGGCAGCTGCAGCACCCAGTGCTGCTCCTGCAGCACCTGCAGCACCCAGGAAGGGTCGCATTTTTGCCAGCCCTCTCGCCAAGAAACTTGCAGCTGAGAAAGGAATTGACCTGGCGCAGGTCAGCGGTAAGTGATCAAGACGCAGTTAATCACTGGACCTTTTAACACCTAAACCTCCATCGCCATGCTCGCGTCGTTTTGAAGCCGAAGCTGGTGGTCATAAAATGTACACAAATGGCAAACTACAACTTGTTAATTAAAACAGTTTTAGTAGAATCAAAAATAAATAAAGCACTGTTTGTAAAGACTGCTCTGCAGGCAGCTGGTGCTTGTGTAAAGCACTGTTTGAAAAAGCTGTCAGACCAAATGTCAGTTTAAGCATTTGGTGTCCCCGGCACCCCATGTGCTTCTGCAGCTCATTTTGTTTTGTTGCGTTGTTTTTTTCCTTTTTCATGTTCTAATGACAGCCTGCCAGAACGTTTTGTAATTGGTCCAAAGGTCTGAATCATCCAAAAATATGTTTTCACACTGTAAACCAACTGAACCATGGCTCAGATCAGACTGATCACGTTTTTTTTTTTTGTTTTTTTTTTGTTGCTCACTGAGGTGTCACACATTTTGGTTTTGCTCAGACTAAAAACTCTGGACCAAATGAGATTGGGATATAAGAGTCCACTCACATCTATAAAGCTGGGAGCTCGACATAGCAACGCTAAAATATCTAATGAACTGTTTTCCGTTCAGGCTCCGGTCCGGATGGACGCATCACCAGGAAAGATATTGACAGCTTTGTTCCACCAAAGGCTGCACCTGTAAGTGAAGCTCACATTTTTTCCATAATTCAGTTTTTATATGAATATAATAATGTATAGCTAAGACAATTTGTTGTGTAATTGATTCTTTATTATTTCTTCCATGAAGTAAAAAAAAAGCCAAATATTCTGTCTTGAGCTTCTAAAATGAAGCTGTTTTCTCCTCTTGTGTTCTTTGGGTTTTGGGTTGTTGTTTGGACCAAATGAGTGATTTGAAGATGTCTAATTGCATGAAATTATTAAGAAAATTTTTCACATCATGGATGTTATTTATATTTCAGTCTTCATGTCTTCTACCCTGGCAAGATAAATGCGATTAGAGTTTTTATGATAGTTTTGAACACTCAAAAGGTTGGTGTCTTATTGTATGTGCCTTTGGGTTTTGTTGCAGTGTTGTTTTTAAATGCAAATCGTTTCCACTGACAGGCTGTAGCTGCTGCTCCCACTTCAGCTGCAGCTCCAGCTGCTCCTGCACCTGCTGCAGCTCCAGGTGCACCAGCCGGGACCTTCACCGACATCCCCATCAGCAACATCCGCAAGGTGAGAGCAGACACACACCTGCACTTTTGGTGGTCCTTTGTGTTCAATGACGACTTTCTTTTTAGCTCAAACTCCCGTTGACATGCTCCTCCCACACAGGGTTTGCTTCTGATGTATTGAACGCTGTGAGCGAAACGTCCTCAGGGCTTTTCATAGTGTAGCTCTGTTATCTCAAAACCTGCGATTCCACATTTTGCCCTGAAGACTGGCGCCCACGCATTTACCAACACTGATCGACTAATAGACTTCATTCGTCCATGATGAATTATAGATCAAAGCTGTGTGTGGATCTCTCCTGCAGGTGATCGCTCAGAGGTTGATGCAGTCCAAGCAGACCATCCCCCACTATTATCTGTCTGTAGATGTTAACATGGACCAAGTGCTGGAGCTTCGGAAAGAACTCAATGCTGTAAGTTTTTGCTTTGGAATGAAAGAGGGGAAACGTTTGAACTAAGACAATTATTACCTGTGTCCTTTTTTTTAAAAAAACAATCTGACCTTCTTTCTGCAGGAAGTGAAAGCCCAGAATATCAAGCTCAGTGTGAACGACTTCATTATCAAAGCCAGCGCTCTGGCTTGCCTCAAGGTTCCTGAATGCAACTCATCCTGGATGGACACGGTCATCCGCCAGTGAGTTAACACGCATGAACATGCCTATCCAATGTGTGACGTGTTGTTTGGTTCCAACAGACCATAAACAGGAAGCATGTTCTCTTGGTTTGTAGCCCTAGTAAGCTTTCATTTACAGATTAATTTATTTAACCTGTCTTTGTTGTTTGCTTATTCAAGTTTTTCTTTTTTGTTTGCACCTTCTTCTGTCTGCATCAAAACTTTTTTCCTGTAAAATGTAAATTCAAGCTACATCAGTCATATCCGTGGTCCAAATGATTGAATGCATCAGTGTTTGGGTTCAAGTGCACATTGGAATTGTTTAGTCATTCAATGAAGCAAAAGATCAACAAACAGCAGTATTGTTAAATTAGGGTGATACTGTGATCTTTTCGTACTTTCGATCTCTGGAAGTGTAGCTGCACTGTTGTGCCAGTAGAGGGCACTCAAAGCACTGATAAAGTCACATCGGCCACATTTCTGTCCCGTGTTCAACAGTATTGACTTATTTTCTTATTTTTCCAGGAATCATGTGGTGGATGTGAGCGTAGCAGTGAGCACAGCCAGCGGCCTCATCACGCCCATAGTCTTTAATGCCCACACCAAAGGACTGGCAGCCATTAGCTCCGACGTATCGGCTCTCGCTGCCAAAGCGAGAGAAGGCAAACTGCAGCCACATGAGTTCCAGGTACAACACATAATCTCATCCTGTGGATAGTTTTCATCTTATCTAGTGAACCAGCAAATTGAAACATCCTGCTTCATTGTCTATTTTTTTTTTTTTCCCACCAGGGAGGTACGTTCACAATCTCTAATTTGGGGATGTTTGGCGTCAAGAACTTCTCAGCCATAATCAACCCTCCTCAGTCCTGTATCCTCGCCGTCGGAGGCTCAGAGAAACGGCTGATGCCTGCTGATAACGAGAAAGGGTGAGTGAGTTACAAACTTATAACAAGTTGGACAGGCAGCCTTTCAGAACAATTCAAATCTGACACTGTGTGTGTGTGCGTGCGTGTGTTTTCACAGGTTTGACGTAGCGAGCATGATGTCAGTGACGCTGAGCTGCGACCATCGGGTGGTGGATGGGGCAGTCGGTGCACAGTGGCTCGCCGAGTTCCGCAAGTTCCTCGAGAAACCTGTCACCATGCTGTTGTGATTGGACTGTACTGCTGTTTAAAACTGCAGCAATAGGCTGAGGCCCCTCACTGAAGAGATCTGATTGGTCTAAGCCCGCATGGATCCTCCTGTGAGTGGCCAGCCTGCCACCAGGTCACTCCCAGTTACCCTGAAGGGGTTGAGGCAGAGCTCACTCCGCTTACCCGTCTGTCTCCCTGTTTATCTTCTCTCTCTCTCTCTCTCTCTCTCTCTCTCTCTCTCAGTCATCTTCTATTTATTAAGGGCCCCATCTCTGGAGAGACCTGAATTAGGTATAATTTATCCTAGAATAGAAACATACATCACTAAAACATTGACCATGTTTTACAAACGGAAGTGTTACTTGTCCAGCCAGCGGGCATATTTATCCCAAAGCTTCTGTATGTATGCGTGTGTGTGTGTGTGTGTGTGTGTGTGTGTGTGTGTGTTACTACCCACTTTCATCTGTGATTCTGTGTAAAAGCGATAAAGAAAAGTGGGAGTGTGACTATCTGTGGGCCTTGTCAGTTAAAGGGTTATGATTTTTGTCTGCTTGCAGAAGTAAACTTTGAGACACACTGAGCCCACATATACACACACACACACACACACTTACACACAAACCTGACACTGTTCTGTGGCCACACACACACAATTGAAATATTTAGTGTGTTAAATGTGTATGTTCCTCACTGTGGGACAAACACAGTGCTGTATATATATGGGTGTGGTAGTAAGCTCTGATGAAGCCTCACCTTGTAATTCAATATCTGTACAGTCCTGAATGATAACAAATACTCTTAGAGGAAGTACTCCACGGTTTTGCCAATTCTCTCTCTTCAGTTTTATTTTCTAGTCTCAGAGTAAAACACGTTGAAATATTCTGTTTTACAGCTGGAACGCACAAAGCTGGTGCTGATGTTATTTGTTGTTTCAATAAATCGGGAGAAGTCAACCTTGTGCCACAGGCTCTTTGGCTTAGAATTAGACTTCTTGTAAGGACCCAGATGAAAGTAGGTAGGAATGTAAAGAGTACTTACAATGTGATCACACAGAATCTGCAACAATTTGGAAGTTTGTTTAAAACAAACAAACAAAACAAGTCTGACACGTTCTGCCTTTTTGTTTATTAGTGCTGCGATATCTCAGCCTGCAGTTAATCTCTGTGTGTGTGTGTGTGTGTGTGTGTGTGTATTTTCTCACATATCTGGGTCAGCAGCTGATTCACTTACCCCCCCCCCCCCCCCCCCATAAGAAAAATCCATAGCATCTAGTATCGTGTATTTAAATGAAAGGAAGAGAAGGAGAAGCAGACCAGCTTGTATAGTCAAAAGGGACATGGCTGACCTCCTCAAGGTGACATGATAAAAGGTCGAATTTGAAAACCTGAAAAGGTCACATGTTGCTTTGCTGCTCTCACCTCAAGAACCTTTTTGCTTTGGCTCCGTTTCGACTTGAACCTCTTACTTTTTTTTTTTTTTTTTTTTTTTTTTTTTTTTAGATACTTTCTTACACTTTTTTTTCTGCTTCAACACTCAGCTCATCTGGCAGCAGGATTATTGGCGACTGTCTGTCGAAAATCAAAAATCACCATAATGCTCACGTGTGAATCCTTTTCGTCATGCTCCCATGTTGGACTCATCAGATGTCGTGGGAGAAGAGGTACTCAGATAGGATTCAGTAAAAATTGGAATAATCTTAATTATTTGATACACTGCTGGTTATCGTAACTCACAATAATGCATCACAACTATTTGTTTTAATCGTCTAAAGTAATAAATGCGAAGTATCTGGTAAAGCTGTAAATGTAGTCGAGTAAAAAGTGAAATATTTCCCTCTGTGATGTGTGCAGTTGAAGTACAAAATGTCTTAATGCCTAAGTACTCAAGTGCAGGTACCTCATTTGAGTAAATGTACTTCATAACTTTCCACCACTGATTAAATCTGACAAACTGTGTGACTCCACTATGTGATGTCTGGTTATCTAAACTGGAACGTGATTGGATGATCGCTGGAGAACTCGGCAGGCAGATCGACTTATGTGAGTCACGAATAACTAACACATTTTATGTAAATCCATCAAAAGCAGCAGTGATGACAAAGTTGTGTTTAGCCCATAGGTCATAACGAGCTGATGTCCTTATCAGCAGACCACTCGCTTTCAAGTGTCAAAAACTAAACTTTGAACATTTCCTCACATTTGTGACAAGACGACCTCGGCTCCTCGGCTGCCTTGAATCCATGAATCATCATACGCAGAGGAGAGTAAAACAACCTTTTTGTTTTTGGATAGAAACAAAGTACTGATTTGGGGGCTCCACCAGGAAAGACAGGCTTCTGGAGGAATTTCTTCAGATTTTTATTTGTGTCATGTGCATCATGTGCTTTTTGTTTCTTATTTTTTGAATAATGAAGCAGCTCTGACTGAAAGGTTTCATTCTTCCTGTAGATTTTTCTTTTTTATATTCACACTAACTCAGAAAAACTTATTGTAGCCATGAAAGTTTGAAGCTGGTCTTTCAGCATTTAGATGTGCTTTGAGTAGAAATGAATGATCCCAAATTAGTTGTTGGGTTCACAATCTTGAGAAACCAACAAGTGGAACACACTTTTGCTTAGTGAAACAAGCTACACTTTGAAGAAAAAGTGAGAAGTGGCAGATGACTGGAGCGTATTACCCACAACACTGTGAGAGAGCAACATGAGTGGAGAAACCTTAAAAATCTTGGAAAGTTTCAAGTTCACAAATTAATCAGTCAGTTTTTGTATTAATTGAATCGACATTCAGTCTATACCTTAAAATGTAAATGTAAAAAAAGGTAAGTTTTTGTGTTTTGTCCAAGCTGCGCCCCAAAACCCCAGAAATTATTAGATATACAGATTCAATATGAAATAATGAAAGCATCCCATCCTCATGTCTGAGATGTTGGAATGATAAATAACTTAATTAAAAATTAAAAAAAACTTAAGAAATTAATAATTTCTAGAAAAGTGTTGTGGATTCATTTTCTGCTGGATACCTTATGGATAAGTCTATTAATCATTCCAGTAATTAAGAAAAGTGACTTTCATCCTCAAAGTGAGGCTGTGTAGCTTTCGGATGTAAAAAGTTTTGCTGCTGCAGCCTCACTATGTCTGATCTGATCGTTAGCTTGTGATGGCTAACGTTAGCTGACAGGAAGTCCTCAGTGTAGTCTGCCTCAACAGAAGCTGACCGCCATGCACCACATACTGTATGTCACCCTGCAGCATTATGGGATCTCATACCTAATGGGTTGTTTGTGTTCTGTGGAGCAGCTGCGGTTACTCGCGTCGCACTAACTAATTAGACTACAAGCTGACCTGTTATTGACTGCACACTGGAGAAACAGATCATACTGCTGTGTCCAGACTTGTTAGTTCCAATATGGGCAGTTAATAAGACTTAATAAAAATCCTTCTGCGGTCATTTCAGTTTGACAAACATATTTTTCCACCCCCCGCAAACAGACAATGACAGGTAAGAATAAAGTGAGGGTGAAAATAAAGGAGGGTGGGGTTGGTTGCATCGCTCAATAGATTAATCATGCATGCCTGGTTTTTTGGCCACCAGCTTGTATTCAAGGGGAAAGAGGGCTGCCTCTGTCCGTGTTTCCTCTCAGCCATGGGCTCCTCTGCAAGATGGATGCTGTGGACCCTGTGTGTGTGTTTCAGCCCTCTGGAGAATGGTGAGTGGGTCTGTCTTAAGCTTTGCTACAAACTGAGTTAGACGAGAGGAAAAATACTGGACACTTTGTACACATTGCTATGACTTCAAGTGATCTGAGGGATATGCAAAGCTGCAAGTGGAGCTGTATGTTTGTTCATTTTGTTTTTCTGTTGTAAACAGAGGGACTTCAGACCCTTAAAACCTACAGTATGGACCTGAGTGTGTCACACAGACCCTCAGTGCTGAGAATATTCATGTCTGACTGTGAGATTGCAGATTTGTTTTGACAGCCTACTAAAAGTGTCATTTGTAAACATTGCTGACAGTTTAACAGGTTAGTCAGGTACATTTTTTTTTTCCAAACCAGAGATGTGAGATTGTACAGACAAATTACCACATGTAAGACTGATGAGCTAACGATTTCATTTGTGCGCTTATTTCTTAATTACGTAATCAGAAATTGCCCCTGAAAAACAGCCTATTTTAAATTTTGGTTCTATCCAATAACGCCTATGTTTGTCATTTTGAGTGTCATAACTTGAAAGGGTCTGTAAAGCCTGACGCTTTACAAACTGCCGATCTACATGGAGACAATGTCGGGAATTGACAGTATGTTTTCATGAACACGTCCCAGTGAAGTGGGCTGTTGTTCCGCTCAGTCTGTGACGAGTTTGGCTCAACCTCAAATCTGTCAAGTGTAATTAACGACTAATATGCACGCTGAATTCCCACACACACACACACACACACACACACACAAAAGGCCTGGGGATGATGGGGGTTTGGAGGGGGGGGGGTCATTATTTCAGTAATGAAGGAGGAGAGGGAGGAGCCCTGCAGTCTGCTCATCAACTGAGAAACTAGGGACGTTAAAAGCAGAATAAAACATGCAAATATTTTAAACAACTTGTACAGTTATTGTTTGACCTGTTCTATCCCGTCTATTGACACAGTTGCACTCAGGGTCACCATGAGGGAATCCAGTCTAAAGGTGGTTCAGGGTGATTTTGTGGTCCTGCCCTGCTCTTTCTTCACCTCCAGCCCTCTTTCCAGACTCAATGTCATTTGGACTCTGGCTCCTTTCTCCAGTCCAGATGCCCCAATCCAGGTCTGAATCCCAACACACACCTCTGACAGACTCCCTCAACGAGCTGCAGCCTTACAAACTGACCGTACATCTGAGCTATTCTTGAAGGTGGTTTGCATTTTTATGCATTTTTTAAAATCACTTCTGCACTGGATGTTGGTAAAAGTAGTAACAACTTCCCAGAAGATTCATGATCCACATTAAAGCCAAAATCAAAGTGCAGCATAGAATAGCTTCTGTGAAACCCAACAAGCCTGTCTGTATGTACAGTATGTGGTCTGAAACTGCTTATTAAGAGCTGTTCTCGCTCACAGGTGATTGTGTACGACCATGGACAGGTGATCGAAGATCCAACCCTCACTGGCAGGGTGGGCTTTACAGGTAAGACACCCAACCCCTTTTTTGAACTGTGGCCTTATTTAATTCACTTCTCAACTGTAAAAAAAAAAAAAAAAAAAAAAAAAATCAAAGGATGAATTTAGAAATTGATGAAAGGATAAAAATACGGTGATTTTATGTAAACCACAATTGTAGGTATACCCTGGAGTGCAGACATTGTCCTGAATGACACACGTGTATCAGATGCTGGTATTTACCGCTGCATGGTCAACAACCCGCCCGAGACCGCAGATCCTGGCATAGGAGAACTGGAGCTCAGCGTTCTGGGTGAGTGTTTCACATACTGTCCAGTTCTGTCAGAGGAAGCCAGTTCAGTGGTACTTACACATATGAAGCAATTCATCATTTACCTTTAACGAACCGATCTACTCATTATTTTTCTAGCGCCACCTTCGCTGCCTGCGTGCCAGTGGGACGGCGACATTGAAATGGGAGGAAGTGTCACGCTGTCCTGCTCAGTGGCAGAGGGCGTCCCCACTCCAGAGATCCGCTGGGATAAACTGAATCCGGAGGAAATCGCACTTCCCATCAACATGGAGGGTCAGTAACACACCGCTCGTGTACATCATTAAGTGTTTGTCTCAGACCTTAAGGACCCTTTTGCAGAATCATAATCTTTTTGTTTTTATTATTTTAAAATCTTCTGAAAGATGTCAGAGAATTATTTATGAAATTGTTCATAACATTCAATTTGTCTTCCACAAATTGAATTTTATAATGTGTGGAAAATTTGTATTGGATTTCAGTACTTTCCTCATTTTGAGTGTGATAAAGCTGCATCAAGCAGCTTCAGTGCCTCTAAAAAGTATTTACCCGCACCTTGCCTTTTTTTTTTATGTAAGACAATCACACCTCAATATGAAGTGACAGTTAAAGGGGCACTCCAGCAATTTTGTATTGTTGGGGATATCAGAAGGGACTGTTTTAAAAAGAGTTAAAAGCACAGCAATAGAAGCTGAAATATCATTACTTTCATTCGCTACTACGGATTAAAGTAAAAAATAACAAGGAAAAACTGGATCCAAGACTTCCCATAAAGCAGCTGGATGCTGTCTTTAATTTGACCCCCTGCTCCTGCATCTTAAATGCCATTTCAAACCCAAAGTCTCAAGACGTTAAAGTCTCAAGCCCAGGCGGAGATAACCCCCGATAACATCAGTAGGACATCATCAGGGTCTTTCTGTCTCTCAGGGGATCTGTCAGGCTCCGTCCAGATTGTCAACGTGTCCTCTCAGACGTCCGGCCTGTATCGCTGCTCCGCCACAAACCTCCTGGGAACAGAGAACTGCTACGTCAATCTGTCCATCTACAGCAGTGAGAGCCTGTTTGATCACCCGTTAACTCTCTCTGCCTTTTTCCGCTGCAGCCAGCTAAATGATTTCAGTGATGGTTTTGTGTTTTTTCCCGCAGCCCCAGGCAGCTCCTCAGGCGTTCTGCAGGGTGTGCTGCTCACCTTGTCCATGTGCCTGGTGCTGTTGATGCTGCTGGTGCTCGTGCTGTGGCTCCATCGCACGGGACAGGACGGGAGGAGGTGGAGCGAGGGCAAAGAAGAGGAGTGTTACAATGAGATACGGTACACTCCGTCTCTGATGAAGCGCTCCTTTGTCTGACGTCTCAACGTCCGTAGGAATTAACAAAACGAAAAACGAGAGAGAAAAGAAATTCTCCAACCCTGTTGTCAAATAAGACCTCCAAGACTCTTTGCTTCATGTAGAGAATTAATTTTTACAGCCTAATTCGTGCTCCCTGCATACTACTGCATCACTGTACAGCATCACAAGCTTAAAAATAAATGCAGTTTCCCGTAGGTGTGGTATTTTATTTACATGACGTGATAAAAACAGGATCCCTTGGCTTTAATCATCTATCCAAAAATACACCTCAAGACAAGCCTCCATGTTGAGTTTCAGTATCCTGACCTTAAAGTCCTCACCTCAAACCTAAAGCCTTTGAATTTGTCAAGCCCTAAATAAGAAAATACTCTGAAAACATCTTCTGCGCTTGTACAATTCGATCTTAGTCTCTTTTGGCCAAACATCAGCATGATCTCTATCTCTGAACAAGCAAACATGTCGATGCTTCAGATGGAGTCGTTCACCATGGTCTGTGTCGAATCTTTAACAAAAACACCTATTTGGATCAATAATGCTCACTGTGTCGATGACAAGTACTGCAAGGACCTGAATGTCAGATGAAGGAGGCTGTCAGGTCTGTTCTCTGCTGGCAGAGACAAACCTTAAACAAATGTGGTCAACACGCTCAGTTTCTAACCAGAGATCCTTTATCTGTACGTATTCCTGTTAATATTTTAAAGTTTTTATTTTAGATAATTACTGTGCACTGAGTCAGAGGTTAAGAAGGTTAATTGCTTGGTGAACAGCAAGTTAGCTGATTCACAGCACATGACCACTGGGTCATTTGAATACAGAATACACGGCACTGCAGCACCACTGTAGGGTGTTTAACATTATATTTTAAAGGAAAGTACAAATTAAAAGCCAAATCTTGAAATTCTCCAGACTAAAAAAAATAATACTAATTAAAAAAAAAAAAAACAGGTAAATGAAATCACTCAGAGCAGCTGATTTGCAAACAAAGACACAAAAACCTTTAATTTAAATAGGAGGAGAAAAAAAAAATCACATAAAAAAACTGTACAGAATATTGAACATCGACTTAAATTTCTTAAATAAAAAGACCCCTCTCCCAAAAGAACTAAAAATAAACGATAAACAAAGTGGGATGGTGTATGATACATTTTGTGCAAAAGAAGTATTAACTGATTCTTCCCAAACTGCACATTTCAATGTGAAGAGTGTCTCTCTTCACTCAGCTCTCCCCTCTGATGGGTAAACACAAGAGTCCCTCCCCTAAACCTCAACAATAGTGTCTTAAATGTAAAAGAACCCAAAATTCAATAATAATAAAATAGATTTATATTTTAAATATATATTTATATATGAAACATGCTGTACATAATTTCAGAGATTGAGAAATCCCTTTTTATTGACACCCAGGTCTGTCTGTGAACTTGTGCTTTCCTCACTCCCAGCAATGAAACTAATGAAGTAATAAAAATGACAACACTCCCTGCTGCTTTGGATGTAAGATGAATGAGGAGAAAAGAAAAACAGAAAACAGCACTGATCAGAACGTCTCTGTTTTTCCTGAGTCGAGGGAGATGCTAACGTGTTTTTGAGAGGGGTACTGACGCGCTCCTGTCGTAGCTTCTTCACAGCCGAGACTGACAGAAATCTCAGAGCTGCTAAAAAGATTTTTTTAAAAAAACAACCAAAAACAAAAAAAGCTTTAAATGGTGTGTCCCTTGTTCAGATGTTGTTAGAGGAGTTGAAAGTGGGGTGTGGGTTTTAACAGCATGCAGTGTGCAGAACACATTTTAACCCAGAGAGTAAAACCCTGTAAAGGGGGCATCGCCTGTAATGTCAGCGTGATCCCAGTACTCAACCTGTCTTGACATTTATTTCTTTTTAATCCCCCTTTCAGTTTTCCCCCTTTGGCCAAAAAGTCTTCCCACAGAAGAAGTCAATTTCTTTCCTGTTTTAGACCCTGAGAACGCTGGCCTTCTTTCAAGTTTCCTACAGGGAACACTGCTACCGAGAGGTTGTTTGGTGAGAGAGCGAGCATACAAGGTAGTCTTCTGGTGAGGCGATGCTTTAGCTTTTCAGAATCATTCAACCATTGCAGGCGACTGGCAACGTGGGTTGGGGGTGCAAAGCCACTGGACCTGTGGAAACATCTGCGGCCAACTTCTCGTCTTTCCCATGCTGCATGATCTACTTCAACCCCCTATCAGTGTTTCACAGTAGTGGAACAAAAGAGTGCAAGAGTGGGAAAGAAACCAACTTAAAGTGACTTCTCAGGAATATTTCCAGTTATGCTATACACTTAAAAAAAAAAAAAAAGAAAGGAAAAGAAAACAGCCAGCCACTGGTGAGATGATAAAAATGTGAGGACACCAAACAAACTGAGGGAGAGGTGGGTGGGTGGGGGTGTGGTACAGTTGACAGAAGGCAGATTTCCAATTCGATACATCAGCACACCATATTGACAAATCTCGTTAAAGATATCTGTAAGACAATATTAATCAAATAAATATTCCACCTTTGCTTTCAGTATTTATTCAACTTTGTTGATTTCCAACTAAAACGCTGGATTTAACTGTGGTAGAAACAGCAGTAGTAGTGGGTATATTAGTAGTAGCAGGAGATGCAGAAGCAGTAGTATAGTAACGTGAGGCGCCATACTGCAGGCAAAGAAACCAGAGCTCCCCACACAAAGCAGAGGTGGGTCCCTGCTATTGGAAAAGTCATGAGCTGAGTGGATCTGTTCAGAGAGGGCGTCATTGATCGGTCATCCAAAGAAAACAAACTCAGTGCGCATTAAACACTGAGGAACTCTTGCTTCTTCAAGTAAAAAAAAAAACAACAACAACAAAAAAGGACATTCCACTCATCAAAAAAAAGGCTTTTAAGTTTCTGACACTCCCAGTTTGCAGGTTTGTGATCAACACAATTTTCACAGA
Source organism: Scatophagus argus (assembly GCF_020382885.2). Taxonomy (NCBI): domain Eukaryota; kingdom Metazoa; phylum Chordata; class Actinopteri; family Scatophagidae; genus Scatophagus; species Scatophagus argus. The sequence continues at coordinate 11,096,519 of NC_058506.1, read as the reverse complement.
TTGATTCTGATCCATGGGCACCAGCTCTGTCCCAAGTCATCCCACATCTCCATGTTGCTAGTCAGATTCAGGACTCGTGTGCAGGCCTAAACAGACTGTAAACTAGCGGCATAAGCACCACATGTTGGCTAAGATGGAAGGGAGTTCTTTTGATTTTTTTTTTTTTTTATTTTTAAATTTTTGCTTTTCCCTGAAACTTGCTCTAAGACAGAACTGTTGAGTGTTGATGTTGTCAGGCACCTCTCTAAAAAAATACACCAGAGGACAAAGATGACAATTTCGATGGGGATGTGATGTTTTTTTTTTTCCTTGCTGAATATGTATAATGTGCAGGGGAGAAAAATTGGAGGCTCCTGAACTTGTACTGTTAAACATTTTTTGACACACGACTGCAGTTTCAGTGAGTGTGGTAAAGTGGGGAAAAACAAAACAAGGCTTATCATGGTTTCCATGTATCCTTCACCTGCACATACAGCAACATTTGTGTAAGGTCTTTTTTTTTTTTCTTTTCTTAAATTGGTTTTGGGGAAAAAAGCACTGCTGCAGATGTCAAGTGAGACAAAGTCAGAGGTGATCCTCTATTCTCCAGTATAGAAAAATAATCAATCCTCAAGCAAAATATCCCTTATAATTGCACTGGCCTTTCTGGCCTGTCACTACTGCTCCAACCTAAAGGTTGTCCATAGAGACACTGAGTGCCTTTGTCAGAAAAAAATTAAAATGTTCAGAAAGAGAATATCATCAATCCTGGCAAGTCATGATGAAAGCTAACTTTGGAATAAAGAGGTCGGCTTAAATCATTTAATGATGAGCATCAGCTCTGCATGCTATCAGATGTTGAACTCATTTGGCTGAGAAGGAGAGTGATGTGTAAATATGACCAAATCCATCCAGTGCTGCAGTGGGCCATAAGAGGAAATCACAGCTGCACTAAGTTAAGTTAAATGAGGGTTGATGGAATGAGTCCCAAAGGCTGGAATGAGTCTGGTCGGGCCAGGCCCGGTCCGAAGATGATCGCGGTGTGCTTTCACTGCAGAGAATGTCACTCGGGTGGGCGGGGGCGGGTCTTCTAGTGCAGACTCAGCGCAGGTGCTCAAGTAAAGGCAGCTCTGTGGAATCCTCTCGAGGGGCGGGGGGGTCCCCTGTGGTGAGCAGGGTTGGATCCACCGTCTGAGTGGCTCCCAGAGGATCTTGTGTCAGACTGGCCTCTGGTAGGGGTGCGGGAGGAGTAGGCTGTAAGGAGAGACAGATTATTATTATTATTTTTTAATGTTCCTCCCAGAAAACCAGAACTGACTTTGAAAAGCATATCTTCATATGATTGATTGACATATTAATTCTCAAGTTATGGCAAAAAAAAAATGTGTCTTGTGAGGTCACAGTGACCTTGTTCTTTGACAATCAAACTCTTATCACATATTTTTTGTTGCCAAATTTGAAGAAATTCCCTTTAGGTTTACAGATTCCCTTTCCTGAGATGTCATGGCTAAACATAATGCTTCTGGACACTACCAACAGTGCAGAGGCAAAACAAGATGTAAAACAGCACACAACAAGCTGTAGCAAAGAAGCAACATCACGATCCACACGAAAGCTGGTCGAGTCGAGTCCATTTCAGGTCAGTGACAACTTGTCTAACCACTTAGCAATGTTGATCGTAATCTGAGAAAGCATTGTGTAGTTCTGGCCCATTTCCTGTTTGTGTTCCTAAACTGCAACAAAGTTGAAGCTATTCTATAAAACTATAAAATAAACTGGTACACAGTTTGAGTTATGAGCAAGTGAACTGTTGTAAATAAAACATGAAATAAGGATTCAGTAAGTGGGTCGGAGATTCAAAATGTTACTATTCAGCCCTTGTTCATATTTAAATTTATTTTAAATTTTACTTATAATTACAGTAGATGAAGAAAACAAGAAAATATTTAAATTACAGACACTGGAAACAGAGAATTTGGGCTTCTTTTCCTTCAAAACACAAGTGAAAACAGTTGAGAAATTACAAGATCTTTTGCATATTTGATCAGTTATTGACTAATCAACTCAATATTCTAGCGTTTCATTTTGCACACAGTCAAGCTGGACAAGAAGCAAAAAGCTGAAAAATGACTGTCTGTGTTTCTTCGACTAACCTCTTAACATGTGCACTGACAGTGTTGTTTTGTGGGCTGGACATGCACCAGACTGACGTTATATATATGGGTGAACACTAAACAAACTTATCAGCATCCTCACCTGTGTGCGTATGGTCTGCACTGTTCCTGCTTCCCCTTCCACTGCAGCTGGTCCATTAAAGCCCTTCCTGCCTGAAAAACTCCACTTGCCAAAGTGACTCTCGTAGTGTAGTCCGCCACCCTGGCCGAGGCCAGCCCGCTGGCCCGCTCGGTGCCCTGAGTTCTCCAGGAGGTTCGCTGGGCAGAAGCGCTCTGGTCCTGGCAGTGGAGGTGGAGCCACAGAGCCACTGAAGGAGAGCTGGGAGCTGGACAGCTGCTGGCCGAGGAGCCCCTGGATGGAGGATGTACGCTGCAGAGAAGTGAGCAGTCCTGCCTCCATCCTGCCCTCTGACTGGCTGAGAAGAGCTAATGGGAGCGGTTGGGGGTGGTGAGGCCAGTTCTGTGTTGGACCTACAGGGTTGTCTGTACCTGAAACGCAGGAAAAGCTGTTTCATTTATACTTTATTAAAAAACATCTCAGCATCCAGCAGCTTAGCTATTTCAGCTGTCTATAAAACCCTTGTTACTGTATCGACTATTGACAACTGACATTAACAATTAATGCCTGACAAGTTGATCAAGTTAATTTTACTTATATACAATCAGGTTTATGGTTATCACCCACTAACAAGGACCAACATCTTAATTCTAAATTATGATACCAGAGGCCACCTTTGACTAGAGGCAGTGATTATCATCTCCCCATATACACGACCTCGCATTAACATGTGCGGCTGTTGGAAGTTGGGCGAGAAGAAGCCGGGTTTCAGCTCTTACCCATGGAGGGCTGAACAGTGGTGATGTTTGGCTGGGGAAGGCTGGAGGCTGGTGTACTCTGGGTGGTATAAATGGCTGGGTTGGTAGAGATGGAGGTGGAGCCGCCTCCACAGTCCGAGTCCTCAATATTCCCTCCGCTGTTACAGCCAGCGCCACAACCCTTCTGCAACCTGCAGAGAAACATTTATTAGAGTTAGGAGTTCAGACTGTGTGCACATTTATAATATGAAGTCCAGATCACCTACCTGTCCCAGCTACTGATGAGCCAGGTGTAAATGTTGTGTGGGCTGACGGGTCCTCCCCACACAGACCGGAGCTGGCAGTGGCCCCCAGCGTACGAGGTGGTCAGAGGGGACACATAAATGGGGTAGCCAATGGGCTGGTCGCATGAGGAGTTAATCATATTCCTCAGGGCCTGCTTGGCATTCTGAATGCTGCCGCGCTCTGGGTTGCGATTGCGCAGGAAAACCAGCTCCTGCTGTTGCCCCGCCCACAGCCCACGCACACACTCTCTGTTCACCTGCAGGGGGCAGCACAAAGGTGGACAGCCTAAGTACACACAGCATAACCCTTCTCTGTTTCAGGGTGGGCAAAGCATCACATACATCACATTAATTTCACACAAAAATAACATGAAATAACCAATAAAAACAATGCCAGACGGGGCAGAAATAACACCAAGTTTTAAACAGGAAGAGCTATGACCTTGATAACTCTGAAGCTGAGGAACCTCTTGTTAAGCATGATGATCTTGTACTCGTCGCTCCCATCATCCATGATATGGCGCAGAGCCAGCAGAGAAGGCATGTTTGCTAGAATGGCACTGCGCCATACGGGGTCACCTTCGTGAGATATCAACATCTTCTCCTCGTTGGCAGTGATGGCATCATAAAGGACCATAGGATCCTCGTACTCATCGGGAGATGTAAAGTGATCCTGGAGGGAAATGCAGAGTTGGTCTCAGTGACAAGTCATTATTCTACCCTCAGGGCTGGTTTTCTTCCTCTCTGATAAACGCTACCTGATGGAGTTTGAGGGACATCCGCACTCCTGGTGCCACAACTCGATTCAGCAGGTCCATATCTGCAAACACCCACTCATCCCTGGGAGACGTGATGCGAAAGTCTCCCTTGAAGAGTGCATGGAGGCCATAGAGAAATGGCTCCAAGCTGTCAAACAGATAAATAAAAATAACTCTCGCATGTTGCTAGCACATACAGTAAATAGGTAGTGGCGGGTGGTATTAGCCACATGCTGGTATGGCCTTGTGGTCTTACCTCGCAGACATGCTGTGGGAGGCTGTGCCCAGAGCTCTTCTTCCAAGGATACACAGTCCAAAACAAAGGTTGACAAGTGGAGAATCTCTTTCGCAGGTCACCGGCTATAACACCATACAGAAGTTAAAGATAAACAATGAAACATTGTTTGGCTTGTTCAAAAAACACTACCCAGGTTGGACCAGGATATGGGTTCAAATATTGACTATGATCACTCAAAGTAAAAATTTTAGATGAACAATATAACTGCTCCTTCTTCTTTTATTCTGTACACGATGAATACAAAAAGAAAGACAAGAAAAAGGATGTGACAAGATGTCATATTACTTTACTGTATGCTGAACAAGCAGATCCTGTGGACATTTGGTTTCATCACCAGATGTAGAGACATTACTTCTCCCTTTTTTGCATTACAGTTTTACTAGGTTCATGATAACTTCTTGATTTGCAGAGTAATGTTGTGTATGGGTTTAGCTGTGTTTTTGGACAAATGAGGGCAGGTCACATTTGGTAGCAGCTCAGCAAAGGATCAGAATATGGACAACTAGTAGGGTGAAAAAAAGACGAAAACAATGCTGGCCTGTGTGTGATTTTTAATATAAATGTTGTGGACAATCTAACCGTTTGACGCCTGCTGTTGCAATACTGAATCCAGTCCAGGTAAACCATGCAGAAAGACGAGGGTGTAATGCCAGAGGCCCTGTGGTCGTAGTCCTCATCAATGTTCAGGTTGAAGGTGGGGTCGCTGTCTACATAGTTAGGGCCCAGACAAGGCCGCAGAGCCTCCTGAACGGTCTCATTAGTCAGCCACTCTTCCAGCTTTGAGGATCGACTCACATAGTAAATGATGCTCTGTTCATGGAAGACAAAAAAAAAAAGAGAATCCAATCCAAATTATTCAACCATCAAGGTTTTCACATCAGTATCACAGGCTACAAGTTCAGTTATCATTTCACAAAACAGATTCTCTTACAGCAATAGGACATGTAAAACAGAGCAAGAGTAAACATGCAGAAAGATCAGATTATGAGATACAATCTTGAGCCATCAGCTTACCTTGACATAGTACGTGATAAGGATCTTGCGGAGGTCGAAAACTTGCAACATGGAGGCTGCGTTGTTGTCACTGATGCTGTAGCCCTCTAGCACATACTTGGTGGCGGCCACCTCCCAGGCCAGCCAGCGCTGTCCAAAGGCAGCATTAAATGATAGCATGTGGGGGAGGTGACCAGGTTCACAGCAGCAGCAACCCTCATCCTCTTCTACCCCCTCTGTGATGGCCTCTACCTCCCTCTGCTGACAGTAAGTACCTGCACAGACCAGAGTGGCACTTTCAAAGAGCTTTCCTGTATATGGTTCTAAAGTACTGTAAAGTTAAATTTAATACAATTTAAAAACCTCATTAAATAAAGAATACAAGAATAAACACCATCTGTGTTAACCAAATTTAAGATAACTCAGAGTTGATAAATTTAGATTTTAAAGCCCTGTTTTACTGGCAAGTGACAACCTCTTTTGAGAGTGACGCACACCATCTATTTTTCTTAGTCTCGAACAACCTCAAAATAAACCAGCAGCCATGAAACTGCTCTTTTATTCAGAAGAATAAAAATAAACTATCAGAACTGGCAGAAAAAGTAATATTACACAAAAATGAACAAATATGTGTACAGATCTGCAGTGCCACTCAAAATACCAGGATGTCACTTTTTACATGCAAACTACTGGCTCAGCTGTAACATACTGTTCCCTATAAATAATATAAATGAGACAGACACCCAAATGACCAGCAACCAGCAGGTAAGTGAATAAAACTGAGCACCCAACAGTGTCAACCTCCATCAGCCCCCCCCCTCCGCTGACCTCTGAACTCTAGACCCCTTAGCTGGAAGGTGACCAGGCCGTTGCCGATCTCGATAATGTGGACCAGGGCATTGAGGTAGTCCGAGGCGAGGATGAAGCAGTCGCCTGTGGTGTAGTTGCCCCAGCGGCCGAGCAGCAGGTCTCCACACAGACTGTGCTGCAGAGAGCGCGTCAGGTGCTCATAGAAGATCGAGTTCAGATTGTTGTCATCAGCACCTGTCAGAAAAGAGAGGACCATCACCATAGCTACAGAGCAAAAATAAAGACGAGTCAGAGATAATTAGATGGTGACTGAGTGTGCATGGCATACCTGGGTTGCGGTCCAACTGAGTGGCAAGTCTGGTGTTGGAATGATCGACACGTTTGGTGCTGCAAACATGACAAACTGGAATCAGAACTGAATGGATTTATTTTAGATTTGGACTTTGTACCAATGTGAAATTTTCAAACACATACTTGTAGTCTCGCTCCCAGAATTTTACAGGTCTGGTGTATGAGGTGACAAACACAGCACTGCCTAAGACAGGATTGAGAGGGGTGGAAAAGATGGCAGAAAAGATAGCTTGGACAAAAAGCACAGCAGAGTCTGAGGTAATAGGAGTTAAGGTCATCTCATCAACAACAACAACACACACACAAAAAAAAATCAAATTAAATTAATAATTGGTAGCCGGTCTATAGTATTCAGAACATTCACATTCCTTGTAGATTATTCTAAAAATGTGTCGTAAGACAGTAACATCAGCAACACCTTTACAACAAAGCAATTTAATAAAATGACCATGCAAAAAAGTAGCTTATAATGTTCAGTGTGGGTTGAGTTTCAGATTTTGAAGTTATACATTCTATTATACAGAAAAGACACTACATTATTACTGACATCACACACACACAAAAAAAAAATCAAGCAATCTAAAGGATACGGGGCACTGCAAAGGGTTGAGCAAAGGCATGGAAGGCTGAGCCCCAGGTGATCTGCCAGGGGGCAATGTAAGTCAGCACAAAGCGCAGCTTGTACAGCAGATCCCACATCTGAGAATTCCAAGGAGAAACACATTATAAAACACACTGACAACTTTATTCATACGACAGAAAAAGCCCTGGACTGATGATGAGGCAGACATTAAAGAGTTACTTAAAACCCACTGATTATCTTGACTTTGCTGAGCTCCATTTGTTGTGCGTGATTACAAGTGCAACAGAGCACAATTCTAGCTACACCAAACCACATCCATTGGTGATGCTGGGTCAGTCGTTTTCAGCCTCATTGTGAGTTACTTTAACATTAAACTTTCCAGTATGCACAACAAACACATTTCTCAGTATTTGTAATTAAAATCCTAAAATGACAGGGTGTGTGTCCCAACCTTGCTGAAGAGAATGGACATGAAGTAGTAGTCGATTAGGAAGGTCTCCGAGAAGTGAGGATAGTCAAAGTGGAAGAAGAGCGTGGTGAAGCACAGCGTGACGTACTGCTGCGACGGGGCACAGAAGGACGAGCGCAGCAACTTCATGCCTGCTACTGAGATGAAGAGAGCTCGGCTGCTGGGGGGGGGGGACAAAGAAGAAATCAGTGGCACACACAGAGGAAGTGATGCCATGAGAGCTCCACATCCATCATCTGTTGTCATCAAATGTCTTCACCTGTACACAAACTACTACACAGTTGGCCTGGTGTACAAGTTAAAAGAGAAAAAAAAAGGAAAATGGCTGAGAATATATTTTATGTATCTTGTGCTTGTGAGCACAACCTGTAAAAGGCAATACACCTGGGGGGGGTGGTTGAGCATGTCTATTAATTTTATGCTCAGTGGTTCCTACACACACACCTAACAGCATGTATCCCCGGGGAGCAGAGATGGAAAACAGTAGAATATATGATGTGAAACAGTTCTGGAGACAGAATGAGGAAAGCCTTACTAGATGTCCAGCTCTTTATGGTTCTGGCCCACACTTCGAGCTTCTGTTGTGAGGGAGTTAAGCACCACGGCCGGGTAGATGAAATATTTCTCCACGCACTGAAGCCATGCATACAGCTTCTCAAACCACATCAACTGCGCAGCATCTGGGGCAAATGGAAAGCAAAACGATCTCACAAACTCTAGCTTTTCCTCTCATGTTCCCCTTAAAGCCTTTCAGAACTGAGAAACAAAAATGGCAGAAAGAATTTAAACTGAAAAACACTGCATAAGATAAACATCTTTTGCCACAGGTGGTGTCTCTGATGTCCCTGGTTGTTATCAAATACTGGAAATGGAACTGCTCAAGAAGAAATAGGATGCCTGAAGGAAAGAAGTACAGGCAGGCTGCACCATCATGTTATTTTAGACAGACAAAAAAGCTCAGGGATAAAACCAATAAAGCTCCATTGTAGCTTGTTGAGTTTTAATTCAGCTCTATCCGTAGTAGTGTGGATTTATAGGGACTATGCATGAAAGTCAAAACATGAAGCTGTTCATATGAAAATCACGGTTTGGTGCTGTTGCACTAAGAAATCTTACCTATTTACACCATGCAGCTTTTTCGTTAAATATTCAAGTTTTTTAGTAGGCTTTCTTCTTGTACTTCCACATGCGTTTTTCTCTGGATGTTAATGAATATGTAACAAGCAGTCACTGACTCACCTCGGACCTCAAACTGGCTGTACTCTCTGGAGCGGAGCACAGGGTGAGCTAGGCAGAACCACGGCAGCTGCTTGCGAAGCTGAGGCAGGAGATAGTGTGTAATGAAACCTACAACGCCGGCCAGGATGTACAAGACAAAGCTAAGAGCAGGCTGTGGATTGAGAAAGAGAGAGAGAGAAAATAAAAGGAAAATTAGCATGAACAATCTTTAGAAAAATGTGTTGTAAAAATAGGATCATAAATCATGATAAAACTAACTTGAAGGGCGATGAAAACTGTGCTTGCACTGATAGCGAAAGTAATCACAGCCATGAGGGGACACATGACGAGGTCTGAATGAAGAATCTCTTTCTACAAAGAGACAGGGAGAAGGCACAAGGATTTAGCGCTGACACAGTGAAATCAAAAGTGAAACTGCAGTGTGTGCAGGCAAGTGAGTCGTAATCTTTACCACAGAGTTACGCAGCTTCTCTGGCAGCGGGTCCTTGATCTCCACAGGGGGTTCTTCTGCTGTTCGGTTCTCCAACTCTGGGAATAACTTTGACCGGACCAGTGACCTGATGCAAATGGTTTAAAAACAAAAAAAAAGAACCATGAGCTACAACAAAAACTTGAGGTGCAACATCAGACTCCAGTGTTTTGGCCCAGTACTTAATCACTGTAGTTAGACGTGTGAAATGGAAGAAAATGAAATTAAAACCCAACATTATGCTTAAGGTCACAGCTACATGCATAAAACAGTGAGTAAGACCAGTGAGTAACAAATCACTAAAAACCAATGCTTAACAAACCAGGAGTGGCACAAAAATATGTAATAAATATTTAATAGATTTGCCACTTTGTAAAGTGGATTTAAAGAGGATTTCATATTTGGGGCTTCTTCACGTGTGCTGCTACAAGTACTTCTTAAGTGATAATCTATCATGGCTATAAAAACAAGCTTTTTCAATCCCAGGCCATTATTGACAATACGAAACAAAATACGAACCACAGGATGGTGGGATCGCTGCTTTGGCGGCTGAGGTGGTAGGATAAGGCCAGGAGTAGGCCACAAAACACAGAGAACAGTACTGGCACATGGGCATCCCTCCACGGTGCCTAATGTAAAAACAACCACAAAACAATATAGTATTAAATCAGACTGTCCATATCATTTCTGATCAGAAACACCACACCAAAACAACTCTTCTTTCAAAAAGAGTTTAGCTGTTTTGCTTACGTTGATAGCACCGAGGCAAAATCCATACAGCAGAGCAGCCACCAACATGCTGCGTATGAGGCTGAACAGAGATGAGAGGGGGCTGGTAGTGGCTGAGGAAAATGAGACACAGAGGAGATCAAGAAAACCTAAACACAAAATATTCTCTGCAGTTTCTAACAAGTGACAGTTTGAAGAGGCTAGAACACTTCCACAATTTCCTGACAAGGTGTTACATCATCATCCTTACTGTGTAGACCTGTTCTTACCAGTTCCACCAAAAATGTGCATGTCAATTTGCTCCAGCAGACACATCACAAAAGTATTGACCTGAGGTAGCAACCCAAACAGGAAAATGACTGGGAAACACAAGGCAAACACTGTGGGACAAAAGAGAAAGTAAAATTACCAATACAATATCAAATACAGACCTTGTAGGATGCCAACAATCTCAGTGCGAGAGGCGACCTGGACACTTTGTACAACGCTGGTGCAAAGAGTCATGTATAAAAACTAACCAATGAGCATATCCCTGACGCAGAGCAGGAAGTGTGCAGAGAAGAATGTGACTCCATAGAGAGAGAAGGGCTGCAGGCTGCCCGAGCGCCCAGACAGGTCAAAGATCCAGATCATCACACAGCACAAGCAGAAGTAGACTGGCCGACTGTACACTATGATCCAGTTGTGACCCTGATGGATAAGAAACAAAAAAGGTAGGCGGCAATCACACAGCAATAATAACATGAAATGCATTGTTTCAATCTGTGCTTTGAGGACGTGTTAGCATTTTAAAAGATGAAACCAGTACTCACATGCATGGGAGAAGCTGCATCTGGTTGTACACTCTAAAACAAAGAGCCAGGGAAGGTTTCACATTTTTTGATAAAAATGTTTATATTATACATTGTATACAGTATAAAAAACTGAGGCTTACATACTGTTCAGATAGCTTAACTTTGTAATACTGGGCAGCCTCATTCTTAACTTGCCAACTAATCTCAGAATTGAGCAGAATTGCTACCAGATTGGTCATAGTTTGATGTTCAGTTTGGGAGGGTTACAGCTTCTGATTTATTGCCTGAATGATCAACAATCTGGCTGTTGGACAATCTGACGATGTCTGGTATGTAAATTTTGGTCGTCTGTATTACATTTTGACTCAGATTTCCCACATGGCTGTAGTCAAAAGATCAGTTATAAACTGCAGTGAGCTGGATTTCATATTATTGGATTATTTTGTTTATCTTCTTGCTTTTCATTCAAAGAAGGATTAAAAAAAGTAACACCATCTTTCTCTTTCCGGTCAATATCTTTGAGGGTGCAGTCACCTTGATGGAATAAAACATTGTTGTGACTGTCTGTGGACAGAACCAAAATTAATGGGGGTTCTTCAGTGTAGGCACCCTGTTATGATTAGTCAATCAAACTGTTCAGTGTAAACATAGAAGTCATCATACAGAAATCATACAGTCTCTGTCCAGTTTTAGACATTTCAAGGCAAACACAATCCATATTAAAAAAATAATAATAAATAAATAATGAAATCCATTTTAAGTAGTGAAATCCAGAGGTCAGGTACCTTCAGTAAAGAGTACTGGCAGCTAGCAATGACCAAGCAGAACTGGAAGACCCAGATGTCCCTGAAAAAGCCCTGGAGCAGCAGGAGGAACCCTAAGAAGGCAACCAGACTGGCCAGCACCACAGCAAACACATTCTCTCCCACACGGCGGTTTCTGGAAAAAGAAAGCAGAGAAATCAAGTCACAATGATAATACAACACACTATTTGATAAAGATAATTAACATGCAGTATTATTTGTTGGACATGTAACATGTTTGTAACACACATTTAGTAAAACAAGGCAGTATTTTGACAGGAATCAGAACCCATGGTTATAAAACAACTCTGGGCCTAACCCTAACCCATTATAGCTAGTGCTAAAACACATGGTGTATGAGGAAAATGTTTTGTCTATCTTGATTTCTCACCTGGAGCACATAGTTTTAATTTATTTTTTGTTATTTAATTTAAGAACAGAAAGAAACAAAAAGGCCAGATGGGACTGAAGCTGAACCATGGCTAAAATGAATCGAGGTACATCACTCCTTAGTCAAGCTTAGAGACCACTGAGTACAAATGCTTTGTTTTGCTGAGAGAAGAAGGGGTCAGAGTATTATCTCCCCTCTACTCCAACACTCTGTCTTACCTGTCCAATAAGGCCAGAAGAGCCAATCGATCATATCGAACCCTCAGCCACTTCCCTGGCAGCACCCAAAAGCGATAGTACTGTTTGGGTTTAGCTTTCTCTTCAATCATCAGCGTGTTTTCCTGGGACTCTTGAAGAGACTCGTGATCCAGATCAAACTACAAGTGAAGTGAGAGATCAGCGATGAATGTAGAAAGAGAAACAATAATTTCTGATTGTTTCCTCTGAAGTTCTTCTTCTTCAGAAGAAGAACTTCTTTACGTGACTTTCTAAATGGAATCGACTAAATCAACATCAAAGACTGCTAACCTCAGGCATCTCCAGAGGCACCCTGCGCACCTGCATGCCCTGTAAACCCACAGGTCTGGGCTGGAGCATGGACAGGACTGGTGCTCCTTCCTGGACCTCAGTGGAGGTGAAACTTGAGGACTGGGACTGTCTCTCCCTTTCTCTGCAGGGTTGAAATTTTATTTTGTAATATTGTATTAAATTGTATTTTTTATGCAAATTCAATCTTATAGTCTTGAAAAAAGGCAATATATATTAATAAAGGCTTTATAACTTACTGAACTGGATCCTCATAACCGCCTCCAGCAGGTCCAAATGTGTAGGACCTCTTCACTCCTGTTACACAACAGAAAGAAAACTGAAACCGATACATTCATCTGGGATTAATGCACAAAGACTTTTACAAAACTAACAAATAATAAAGTTGTTTTTCTTTTACCCCATTTTGTTATCTTTATTTTTATTTCATAACCTCAACACACAACAAAACAAATCAAAAATGTAGGAGGAGGAGGCAATCTTGACATAGAATTTTTATTTTGAAGGTTGTTTCAGTTTTCAATATCTGTTCTTGCATTTAATTTCTGAGAATCACTTGGTGGCTTCTGCCCAAAAAAAGATGATGAACTTCACTTACAGAGAGAGTAAAAACCCATTCTTAAAGGATATACAGTAACACGAATGTAAAGCACCCACAACAGTTCAATCCTGTTTCAGTATCATCTTTAAATATCACCATAACCTATTTCCGCTCAGCACGGAGGCCCACAGTTTCTTGCTATCCAATACAGCAGGAACATTTAAATCCAAGCATACATGTTTATATGGACCACTATGATCAAATCAGAAATAAGCAAAATGCTAGAATGCCCAGATTTACCAGTTCTAACTGCAATAATATATCTTTACCACTGCAAGCATACCAATGACTGTCACTTAAAGGAATGAATATTTTCGATATGCTTAAACTTCTTTCCAAGAGTAAAATGAAAAGATTTGAATCTAACTCAGACTAAGGACTGGAAATAGGAGGAAATAGCTCTGTCCAAAAGCATCTCTGCCGGTCACTCCATAACCTCATAGTGACATTATGATTCCAGAGCATTACTGCACCCAGTCAAGAAATAGCTTGACACACAACCCCTAATAAAAACCTAATACCTGTGATATAAGGTTATACTCATTTTTGTACTACTATTTGCACAGAGCTAGGCTAGCTGGTCCCCCCTGCATACAAACTTTAAGCCAAGCTAAGCTAAGCTCACTGGCTGCCAACTATCTTTCTTTGGAGGAAAATCCTCCTGCATATTATGCCTCTAAAGGAAAGATATGAGAGCTGTAAAAAATTTCTCATTTAACTTTCAACATGAAAGCAAAGAAGCACATTCTCCAAAATGACAAACTATTCTTTTTAACACCACTGACTCACCACTCTCATCATAGAAATAGTGCACCGCCCCCTCAGATGTGTCGTCAAAGGTGGAAGCCTCATGGATGCCACTACGGGGCAACAGGAGTGAGGAGGCAAACTGTAAGGCTGAGGGAAGCGTGCGGGTCCGTGAATGAGAGGAGGTCCGAGCCCGCTGGAGGTCCTGAAGGCTACAAGAACAAAAACACAAAGAAGGTGTTCAATAACACTGTCCAATATTAGCTGCAAAATACCATTTTGGTAGTATTAAGATGAAGCTTTGAATGAAATGAAACTTTAAGGCCAGCTGAAAATATTAATTTTCCGACAAATCCACAGAAATATTTGTCCTTAACCACAGCAGCAATTTTAATCAGGATGACTATTTCTCACTCCTGTTGTACTGTGAACTTGCAGACAGCTTTGAATGGGACTGAAGGAAATAAAAGCTCAGCGGAAATGAGGCATCAGCTATTACTCTCACTCAACTATGCTGAATCAACTAACCTGGGAGGGGATCCCATGGTGGATGGGGGTGGTGTAGGGTTGCTCCCAGCATTGTGTCTCCGGCGGATGGCCTGGGTCCTCTTAACACTGCTGACCGAGTCATGTTTGCTCCCGTCCTCTGTGGCCATGGCTGGAGAAGGGTTATGAGTTACATCACAGGGTTACATAATAGCGTCAGTATACACGAAACAAGGCCCCATTTCCATCAAAAATGGACAACAATTTCAAACAGCTGCCTATTACTGGATTTTACTTCTGCCTTTGTGACATGTGCATGTACAATGAGGTTATGCACACCGGGCACTGATGAAAAAGCATCCACAACACTGTGCAATTCTATGACCCCAAAAAAGTTCAATCAATAATCAAACTATGTTTTCTCTTTAATTATCCAGGAATGGCAACACTGGCTGGGTCAATTTTAAGAGTGAGAAGTTAAGTTAATGACTACCTTGGATAATTACAGGTTAAATCACGTTGAGCAAAGATTTTAATTAAATGAATAAATTAGTTAGTGGAGGCAGTGCTCCTGCAGCTTAATATTTTTCAAGTGTGGGAAACCCTGACATCAATATAAACACTTCTGAATGGATGAGTTGAAAGTCGTCTAGTTCTAGTGGCTCATAAGTGATAATTGAGAGGTATTATTTTTGTATTAGTCTATACAGTGTTTTTAGAAAATTCCTACTTGCTCTTCCTGGAGTCACGACAGTCCTGTAAACTGAGACATGAATGCATCGAAGAAGACCAAACACCAGCCTGAGGACTGTTGTGATGGTTAACTGACTCAAAATAAGTCTGGACATCTATGGAGAAGGATAGACTGAAAAAAAGAGTCTCGTTTGTTGACTTTGCAACTGTTGAGGTGGTATTATCGCTACCTTACTTCCTTCAGTCTGTCCCTGCCTGGAAGCTAACATTAACAGGCCAGCTGGCTGCAGGTAAAGAGCAATGTTTCAGTTTAGTTAGGAGACTTTCAGTTTCTGCCCTGTCTGCATAATATATATATATATATAAAACATCATGGTGACACATTTGCAGCTCAACTGTTATGTTTTAGTCCTTCATAACTGGGAAGTTCTAAAAAGGTAGATGTGTCTCAAATACCCAGGATAAAAGTCTGGGAGGAGATTTACTTAACATTGTTTAAAAGAAGAAACATTAACTCAAATCAGGCAATCAGTGCTGATATTCAACTCCACTCTGTAGTGCTTTCAGTTCTGCTTGTTGGGGGCTCATTCTGGTTTAATGTATCATTTATGCGAGATCATTGTTAACTTTAAATATGCCATGTGTGTTGCCATGGCAACTCATAACGAGAGGATTTACTGTTTTCATAGGTCACCGTTGATTTTATCGTCGGTTTATTGTGTTGCTTTTTGCCAACGCTTTTCTCGACTGATAGAAAATCCCAGAAAATAGATCTTTCAAAGTCAAGATAGTTTAAGTTTGGAATTATTATACTAGTGTTACAACTACCAAGTTGCAAATTCTATATTTAATAATTAAGAAAAGGAAAGAAAACTGTATGACACTGACAATAATCAATAAACTGAAACATGTATTCTGTCTGTTAATCCTGCTACAGGTTTATAAGTCACGATTATTACTTATTAGAGCAGCGGCACTCGTACAAACTCTTGAAGCACATACTGACTTCAATGTAGACATAAGTGAACAGGCACTACTCATGAGAGCCCATGGAAACACAACTTCCCTCATGATGCTTTAGCTGGATCACTAGAGGTCCACGGACTTTTGTGTTCCAGTGATGTCAAATGTGCCCAAAACAATGCAAGTTCCTGGCAGAGTCTATCACAGTGGTAAGTTTAAAGGCAAAGAAAGACAAAGACAAAAAGTCACCTGTATTGTAACAGGGACTTAGCAACCAGATCAGTGGTGAGGCAAAGACAATAGAGAAAAGAACAGCGTCTGCACATGTTCTGTTTCAACATAGCTGAGCTTACTGTCCAGTGCCAGTGTTTAGCAACAAAACAAAGACAACAAAACTCTCAAGGATGTCACCATTTCAACATTTTTGTCTACACAGTGAGAAGCATTAATACTGCCTCTATCCAATAACAAGGCAGCTCCCAATAAAATCTTTGGTCTCTCTGGCATCTTGCAGTTAATTCTGCGATAATGACCAAAATCTCCAGGCCACTGAAATAGTTATCTCTTCCTCTCTTAAAAAAAACCCCCCAAAAAAACAACAACTACTGTGAAGTATGCAAGTCCTGAGGTCACAGGAAACATCTCTGTTGCCAACACATTACAAGGATATGACTAATATTTTAAATAGCCAGGCAGTCATATTCTTCATCTTAAAATCTGCTTCCTATCTATTTAATGGTTTGTAAACTACAAGGATGAGTCACAAATATGGAAGTTGTCACCGATTTAATGTCAGTCAGTGAAGTGGTCACTTTCAAATCTGTGACTCACATTAGCTTTAAAAAGGATAGTGTTGCTAAATCACACTCTTCCACATATCTAAATTTGCTCAGAGCAATGGTCTATGCCAGGCAGTAAATTTTAAGTCAGCCCTATTTATACCTTCAGTAAATTAAAAACTTTTTTTTAGTTGCTACCATTTGAATTACATTTCAATTAAAAAATAAAAACATCTCCTATTTTCCTCTTCAAATTTAATTTCATACAACTATGCCACCTTTCATAAAACACATTATCACCATTTTACCTTATTTTGTCCGCAATAAAAATTTCAGACTGAATTTTAGACTTGAGCGCAACTCAGAAAGCACTCAACTAAAAGCTGAAGTGGTTATGATAAGTCCTTGATGGATACACATGATAAAAGACAGAACAAAGGGGCATACTTTCTATTCTAGCATGTTCATAGACAAAATAAAACAAAGATAACATTTTCTTATTGTCAATAAATGATTTATAGTCCTTCATATTTGGAACTCCCGAAGCTGGTTACTTTTCTTAATTAGCTGGACACTCCCAAAACATGATGAAAATATTTTCCATCCTAGGATTCTATCTTCACCTGTGCCAAAAACCAGAAGATCATTTCACACAAACACACATTCTATGGGTACCTTACACCAACTCACCTCCTCCCACAGCTCCCTCTTCAACCAGTTCTTCTGCCCTCCAGCCCATCTGGTTGCCAGTCCAAGAGCCTCCAAGAGAATCCAGCCGATGATGATGAGTTCCAGAGAAGCCATCAGTATGGTTAGCGCGGGCTTCCAGATCAGACTTGGACATGGTGAGAGTACGAGGCGCAGGTGTGGAGGTGGAGGGCATTGTAAGCAGAGTAGAAGGCAGAGCTGCTGTGTTGTTCTGGCCTCCACCTGCCCCATCCATACTTAGCACTCTTGCGTGAGTCTTAGCACTTGCTGTGCTAGAAGAGCGCTGAGCAGCACGAGAGTGAGAAGGGCCAGCAGTTTCAGGTAAATCCCCTTCCCTTGGAGTGGGCAGTTGAGCAGCAGGTGGCTGTGGGGATGTAATGCCAGTGTTAGCGAGGTCTGGGGAGTAGCAGGAGGTAGAGGAACTCGAATCGTCATCGTCATCATCGTCGTCGTCCGAGCTGTATCGACGTTGAGAGCCCAGACTAGAACCAGCGCTCATGTCACTGCCATCATCCTCATCGCTGGAATCCTCAAACAAACTTTCACTGTAAGCCTTAGCACCCAGTCGGCTACGGACTGGGATGTAATCTCTATGTTGTCTGTGATTGTGGTGACGCCTGTAAGAGCCGCAGTCAAAACTACTGCTTCCTGCTCCAGCTCGCCTTCGTGGAGCTTTCCTTCGGCCTGGCCTGTGCCCCACACTACCGCCACTGGCCCGCAGCAGCTTCAAGTCTTTGGGGCGAACAACCTGCTGGGCTTGCAGAGCAGGCTGGTCGGGCAGTAAAAAGGGGGTAGAGGATATGGGCAAAGCAGGCTCAGAACACACCAGACCCAGGGCCAGCCCTGAGGGCACTGAATTGGCCTGCCGAGGCGGGGGTAGAGGAGGAACTTGGACATTTCTGTCTAAATCACATACCTCTGAGTGACCACTGCTTGAAGGGGAAGAGTTCTGGAGAGGAGGGGGCTGTGCAATATCACAGAGTACAGGGGGCAAATCCTCTCCTTCAACAAGTGTCCTGTCTAGCCCCTGGCTGAGAGAGAATTCTTTGGAAGGAGAGCGCAGTAACACACTATCTGACAGATTGTCAGTATCACTGCCACCCTGCCCTGCTGGATCGTCTGCGGGCCCAGGGATGATGGAGCCCATCGCTGGTGCTGAGGCAGATGCCTGTCCATCTGCAGGCCGTGGTTGGCTAAATGAAGGGCTTTCCAGTTGAGTGGAATCAGTTTTTTCACTGCGGTAACTGCTAACAGTGCTTAGCGTCTCACGGTCTGTAGTGGCTCCACCAGCACTGAAACAGCTGTCTGTGGATCCGGCAGCTAGTGCTACCCCACTGCGGCTGCCTGGGTGCTCAGTCCCAGGTGCAAACGCCACAGGGTCAAGCCCCAAACCCAAGAGATTTTCACTCAGCTCTTCACTTAAGCTGCTCTTTATAAGGGGGCTAAGTGGAGTATCCCCCAGGCTCCCAGATTCAGCAGAGGGGCCAAGAGGAGAGTAAGCCCCCAACCCATTGTCCTCAGGACTCTGTTGAGACAGTTGTTCTGGTAACTCTTCCACTTCCTGCAACTGCTCTTTGTCACCTCCATCTTCTTGACTAGAGGGTGAAGGAGGGATAGACAAGCAGTCCCCACGTTCTCCAAATCCAGCTGACACTCCAGATATTCCCAAGAGACCAGGGAAATCCCCTCCCAGAGCAGCAGCAATGCAGGATTGGACCACACTGGGAGCCCCTACACAAAAAGGACAGTACAAATTTAGATTGAATTGCACTTTCAAGGGTTTTAACACAGCTGTTTTGGGTTTGGCTTCTCAGGGCCTAGTGGCGTAATTATTTAATTATACAGTATATAGTATGATGTGCTTAGAGCCTGAGCATGACTTTTTTTCCATACAGACAGGACTGACAGTTTTCAGTGTGTACAGTATGATGCTCAATCCTAGTCACTGAAGAGTAGCAGACTTACTAATGGTGTCCTGGGAACTCTGGCGCAGGATCTCACGGTGAGCTGATGTAACAATCACATTACTGTTTCCTTGGCCATGCATGATCTCTTTGATATCTGAAGTAAAGTGAAAGAAGTCACCCAAAAACACTCAAAAGCAACACTGGATGTTCAACATAGATTTCAACAACTACACTGAATTCAGATACTTACCCTTAGTGCCCCCTGTATCCTCCAGCTGTGGCAAAAACTCCTGAAAAATTTAGAATTTAAAACCAATACACAGTTGTAGTGCATGAAAATGGATAACCCATATCAATATATATTAACAAAGCCATGACAACACTGGCATCTAACATTGCTTTTTGAGACATGGGAAATTAGATGTAGCTTTGGAGATACAATTGAGGGAAAAGAATGAAGACAGACCACTATAAAATACAGTAATCCTCACCGACACCTGGTTCAGTCCAAACAGAGAGTGTTGGGAGCTACAGCGCACTGGGGGTGTTGAGTTGACCTTTCGAAACACAGTCATCTCTACACCAACATGAGTATCCCTGTGAAAAAAAGTATACATACAGAAAAATTTTAAAAATGCAAAAAATTTCAAAAGATTTACCATTTCACATCATTGTAAATTCATAACCTAAATTCGTCCAGGAAACATCTTCTTACCTGTGCTGATTCCCATCATGAGCACCTGAACCTTCATCTCCTTCTTCTGTCTTTGGGGCTTCAGCTGTGAGTGAGGCCTGCTTCTTCTCCACAATCTCCCCAAGGTCAAACATAGCATGAAGCCGGTAGTTCACCACCTTAATGGCTGTGAAAAAGACGGCCACCACAGCAGAGTACACACCTGCAACCACCAAGCTAGGAGGAAGAGCCTGAGAGGGAGTGAGGGGACAACAATGGTAACTGAGTCAGTTAACATGAAAATGAGACAACGCAGTCCACCTCAAGAATTTATTTGATAATGTCTGATAAACTGTAAATCCCCCAAAATACACAGTACTATATACTTATCATAAAGAAAGCAAATTCCCATTGCTCATTTCAAAGAAGCCTATAGAGTAGTGTACAAGGCCATAAATTGAAATCAGTTTTCACCACATTTTAACACTCAAACATTAGACTATGCATGAACAAAATTTAAAAGGGTCATGTTAGATTAAGTGTTTTTACAATAAAATTTGGCCATTTCTATTGGCCGTCACACAGCAACTATGCAAAACAATGCACAGTTTTTCCATATTATTCAAAAGAACTATTTGAAACTGAGCTATAAGACATATGTTAATACCCACAGTTGTGACTGTACATAAGATTGTGCAGACATCCTGGCCCGACTATAACCTACTTTGCTTACCACTGTTCAGCATGCACACAGTTTTACAAACACAACAAATGGTTCAAATGCAAATTTTGACGCATTCCCTTTCATCTTCACTTCTTACGACTAGATAAAGCTGGGGATTCCTTTCAAACCAGTCTGTTTGTCTGACCACTTGTGTCACTTGGCCCACTAGGCTAGAGACTGCTGCCAACCAGATCTCATCATTAAGCTGGAGGCTGAATACCATAACTCATACAAATGATGGCAATGAAAACAATGTCAAGAATGCTATAAAAGAAGTTTCCTTTCAAATGTCACCTCATTTGTAAATGCTGGAAAAGGTCTTTCATTTGAAACTCTGTATAGTCTCTCATATAGTTTGCACTGTTAAAGAATGAAAAATGAAATAATGCTGTGGTTTCACCATCCCCGTTTACACCCAGCACAAACATGCATCTTGTGTGATCTAATCACAAATGGACAGTTCAAGGTATGCGTCTTGCCTGACCACTTGAGATCTGATCTCACTTTCCTGCTCTATATGCAAATAAACAAAATTTCCATTTGCAAAGGTCAAGTGTGTTCACCTCTGTACTGTGCACTTGTGATCAGATCACCCAATACACATGCTAACACCAGGTGTAAACTGGTGCTTCTTCACCTAATGTGTCAACCATGTATTATGTAAATCTCTCGTGCAGCTGTTTTGCCTAGTAATAGAAGCAGTACTGATAGACAGCATTTGGGAAATTGCTGTCTGCAAACAGTGGTCCCTTCATTATTTTGGATAAATGGCAGTCAACCTGCTGTGAAAATGTGCTTACCATGTACAGCAGAAAGGGGAAGGCCAGGAGAAATATCCAAAGGTACAGGTGGAAACAGTTGGAGAATGTGCTCTGATGGGGGTCCACATACCAGCCTCCTGTGAGTGAAGCCCACACACCCTGCCGCAGTATCTGAAGAGCTTGGGAACCCATCTCCACCTTCAGGTTCAACCAAAAGCTGAAATGCTTCCTCCAAGGCTGTAGCTCAAAAAACTGTGAGGCAGTTCGAGCCACAGTATCTTGAGTCTATGATGGCACTTCCATTGGGGGTGGCAGGTTAACCAAAA
Organism: Scatophagus argus; assembly: GCF_020382885.2. Classification (NCBI taxonomy): domain Eukaryota; kingdom Metazoa; phylum Chordata; class Actinopteri; family Scatophagidae; genus Scatophagus; species Scatophagus argus. Next base: position 11,074,666 of record NC_058506.1, on the reverse strand, counting down.
CTGTTTCATCAAGGACAACAATTCTGAGTCTTGGATATGTATGATCAGTTGAGATCAAGAGTCCTCACATATTCTTGTGCCAGTATGTGCTCTCTCCCTGCATCGACGTTGCCACACTCTAGCCTAATCCTTGTTGGGTAATCAGCAGAGTGACTTTTTGGCACATTGGTAACCCACTGAATGTATGAAAACACATTCATCTGTAAGAAAGATCAAAACCGGTTTGTTTCCTTAAATGAAGCTATATCTTGAACAATATTTTCAGTGGGGAACAATTACTGCGAGGCAAATATCCATTCAAGTAATTCCCCTGAAAATCACAAATTAAGTATAAGTATTGCAGTAGAGGTCTATCAGATGTCTACATGTACATATCACTTTTATAGATAAGCAACTTAACAGTTACTAGTTTGTTTTACTTCCTTTAATTCCACGTGACGGTTATGAACCTATATAGTTTCCTCTTCATTTCCAGCTGATGTTGAATTAAATTAGCAAAAAGATCACATGGTAAGTGGGATTATTACATCTGTGTTGGACCAAACATTGAACGAGATCATTTAACACCCCAAAATGCTACTTAACTTACTGACTTCCACATTAGGACAACGAAATAATCATCAGACAGAATACGTTGAAATCATTAAGCCATTATAATTATTACAAGCAAAGATGAGAATGACTTAAACTGACCACAGCAACGATTAAAATTAGTGTAACGTTGGTCAGCTGATGTCTCTTAACTAAAACAAACCAACACTGAAGCTACATAACAAAGCCGTATATTTCCAAAATTTCAAATAAGACAACAGAGCTCAAAACTCCCTGTTTTAATGACCAGACCAATTCTGTCCCAGCTAGATTAAGTTTTCTGACTGACATTAGCCAGCTAACAGATAATTTAGCCTAACGTTAGCTTACGAGTATCTCTAAGCACTTATGATCGTGAAAATTCGACCTGTTCAGCCACCAACGCCTCCAAGCACCTTGGTGAATAAAAAAACACATTCGACAGCAGAAGTACACTGCTGCAAGGTGGCTGACAAACGTTAAACATCATTAAAACGCTTGAAACTAGTTACCGGCTAATGCAAGGCCGCAATATATCAGCATTTCAACCTGGGTAATGTCCCTATCTTTAACTGGCCAAATGTAACGCCATCCTACAACAAGAAGTTAGCTTAACCGCTGATCGCTAGGTGAATGTTATTCGCTCGTCATTAGCTAACGTTAGCTTAGGTTTGCTAGACAAATTTGATAATTGAACTCACAGTGAAATGTTTTCCACATTTGATTTCCAGCATAGCTTACAATTAGCATTAGCTGTCGAGCTTGCCTCCTTCCGCATCCAGTCTGCAAAATCTCAGAGCTTTCCTTCTCAGGATGCTAGCGAAGAAGGCAATCGCCAGTGTCCAAAAACTGTAGCTTCACTTTTTGTTGCCGTTGGCTAACTTATCATCGTTCTCTGAAACTCCTCCATCCTCTTTGGTGTTAAAGACAGACAGACATGCAGCGGGAGCGGAGGTCCTCTTTCATGATGAACGACAGCTGTTTCTTGGCATAAATGGTGACTATGTTAAAATAGTTCATCAAGCTAGCTAACTGGGTAGCTAGCGCTAGCTAACAACTAGTTGACACACGCGCACGCACGCACAGCTAGCGAATAGCGATCAAGCGAGAGAGCGAGAGATTCCCATGGCGCTGATTGGCCCTATGCACTTACGTCATGGGGAGGGCATTTTTCTCCTTTATTTAAATATTATCAAATTATCACATTTTAACATTATACTTGAGATAAATAACAGCAAAATATGTAAAGCAACGAATACAACGAGTAAACCAACTAAATATATTATAGAGCTGATAAATTTGACCTGTGTGAGGCAAAATTCAGCAACATTTTTTGTAAGAAAATGAAAGAAGAAAAATACAAAAAGTTAGTAAAATATGTTGGTATAAAGCACTAAGCTCTAGTCTGTCCCACTGTTAAATTTCTGGTTATTTTTTTGTTCATTTTTAGTTGCCTGTTAATGGTTGCTTTACATCCTGCAATCACTGACTTTATGAGCTGATTTTCTGTTTCAGGCAAGGTTGTAAGATTTGGGGAATGCTAGAAATTAATGTAATCACCATGAGATAGTAGTAAGATGTCCACATGAGCCAGAATGAAGCCCAAGAATGCCTTGACCTTCAGGAGCCCATCATCTGTGGGCTTTTACACAGGATTTTATGATGATAATATATTGTATTCAAATTTGAGAGTTTACATATTTGTTGTTTTCATGCTCTGCTTGTTGTCAATCCAAAACAAGCAAACTTTTGAAGGCTTCCCATAGTTTGTGCAAGAAGGCTGAAATTTCCTCATTGAGCTTGGGCAGCTGCAAAGAGAGACAAACAAAGAGTTGCATTTCTGTTCATGCCTGCTGTATATTCCAAAACAGATGTCCTACCCATTCTCTCAAATTTGTGTAAAGCTCTGTATTCTACAGATACATACGGACAATGAAAGAAGGTACATAAGCTAACATCACGGTTGTTGGAACTTGACAGTGCTCTCCTTGGCCTAAACAGCCAGCCAGGGGTAAAGGTCAAGAGTCAGGATCTAAGAAAAAGCCATGAATCACACTGAAAAAGATGTTTTTGTGGTAAATTTGACAGAAAACACTTGCGTAAACCTTGAGTATGGGTTTCATATTCTGATTATTGCTAAAATGTTAAATAATTTAAATTTAAATCAAACTGTAGAGGCTGTGATATAATTTACAAATTTACATACACATTTTGGTGTAGACACCACTTCACAAACACATGAGCTCAAAAATGAGGGAAAAGAATAGGGAAAGTACTTACAATATGAAGAAAACCTGGTTTGGATATTGAAGGAAGAGAGTCAGAGTGGAAATGACACAGCAGTTGTCATCTGGGCTTTTCTTGTCATGGCTGTTTTGTTGAATTAGGCTTGTGACATCTTAGCAATGCTCAGTAGTGGCTTATCGTATCCTTTAACCACCCTCCTTGATACCCAATGTCAGCACAGATCAGACCTCACCTACACTTGACTTATACTGACACCACACTTCACCTACACTTGACTTGTACTGACACCACACCTCACTCAGCCCACAGGATTATTCCCCATCAGTCTCGGCACAAACTGACTAATGGGACAGGTGACCCTGCTGGCTTGAAATACAATCTCTCTAAATTCTTGCCTTTTGATATGATCCTCATCTGCTCTCACAGAGCAATTGATGGCTGCTTTCGTGAAGGCAACTATGGCTTATACATCACGTAACTGACGCAGACCTCTGAGGTAGCCTTGCAGTTCTTACAGTTCCTTATGTTCTCAGCAGGGGGTAGTCAAACAATACGAAACATGCCACAGCTAAAAAAAACATTAAAAAAATGAAAATAAAAATAAAACAAAACAAAACCCCTACAAATACAACAGATACCTAAACATGGTATAGAGAAAGCTCTTTCATACAGTTATAATATCTAGGCTTGATCTATATATTAAAGGAGCACTCCAGATTTAATAATGCACTGCAGTAAATTTGGGTACTGGGAAAAGAAAGAGAGACTAAAACTGGTGCAGTTGATGCTGAGCGATCTTCACTTTTAGTCCACTACAGTGGTGGATAAAATATTCACATCTTATCCTCAAGTAAAAGTAGCAGTAGCACACTATAAAATACTCCACTAGAGTAAAAATCCCTCATTCATAACATTTGGATTAATATTGAAAGGTACTATTTGCTATTCTATACGATCATCATATGTCTATAATGACAACAATGTTTTGCTAAAAAAGTCTTTTCATGACTTCAGAAAAACAGCTGTTTCCACCTTCAGCTTTCCAGTTAATTGAAAGGTTTAGGGTAGTCCTTGTAACTAAGTAATCATACTTAATTACATGCCACCACCTAATGTGTGTCAAGCTTCCAAAACTCTGACCCCTTCACTTCCCGAAATACAATGTGATCACGTCATTACAAGTTTGTAACAAAGGACTTTCTTTTGAAAATTTGTAGTTCAAAGTTTCTTATCTTTAAAGCTTCACAGGTCCAAGTCAGCCTCACTGACATCCGTTTTCAGTAGAGTAAGGTGCGGAAAAACATTTCATATTATCATAAAAGATGGACATCAAGGCATTACTGAACCACATAGCACCCGAAAGAGAGAGAGAGTGTGAGCAACAGAGAGAGAGTAGATGATGATGAAACTCAAGTGTAAGACACATTTTTAAAACACACCATGACCTGCAATTTGTGTGAAACGCTGTTTCTTCATGTTAAACGTGTTAACTTATCTTGTTAGCAAAGCACGACCTTTGTACAATTACATCACAGGGAATTCATCGTTTCTTTTGTCCCAAAAGATTCACAACTCCCAAAGCTTAATCCACCCTCAACAGATTAATGCAATCTATAAATTACAGTTAACATTGGAAAAAATTCTATCTATGAGAGGGTCTCTTCTGTTCATGTATCATACCCTGATTTATATCAAAATCTTTACCTTAAGTCCTAATTCATCTCAGTTTACTCAAAACTCCCCTGATCTAAAAACTATTGTTGTCACTGTATTGGTCCTATAATGTCTGTATTCAGTAACAAAAGGCAACTAAAGTGCATTTTCTTTGCAAATTTCTTTACAAAAATTAACACACAACACAGGTGTGTACAAAGTATATAATCAAGTGTATTTTCATCTTTATCCACGTTCTGTACACATATTAAGATCCATTTCACATTAACACTATACAATAGCAATGAGTGAGGAATGGAATATTTTCTGAGCACTGAGAGGCTCATGTTGAATGGCACTTTCATAAAAAAGAACAAGAAATCACAGAGCATGAATAAGTAAATGTAGACATAACTCAACACAGAAAATGGCTTTATATTATCAGATCCATTGAGTAACAGATTCAGCACATATAAAATGCACAATGCAACAAAACGAAACATTTGTTTGTTCCATCCTTGGGTTTTCTCTGCATAATCCTAACCGTAAATAATGCCAGAAACATATTTTGCGGCTATCAGAGGAAAGTGTGCTTTTTGTCTGGATTTAAGTAAAAGGCAATCTAAAATGTAATGTGTTAAGAGGAGTGGTAACAAGATACATCGAAATATCAGAGAAATATCAATACAATTCACAAACCTTCAATTATTCATCTCATAGAATAGTCTTTTAGTAACTGATAGAAATAAAAAAAAAAACAATACATGTTTGGCTGCTTTACAAGGAATATTTATGTCTCCAAGATATGTTTACATGTTCTGTGTGCTTTTGAATTATCCCAGGACAGTTTTGAGAAAGAAACAAAGATCAAGAGAGAGCCTGCTTCTTGTGAAGTGAGTTGATTCTCCCCTTCTGAGAAGACAAACTTCCTCACAATGTGTTTCTGTGTTCCCCTGTGAAGTTCGGGATTCTGTGGTTTTGAAGTCGTTCAAGCTGTGTCGGGGGGCTGTGTCTGTTCCCCGGAGTACACAATGCTTTTTCAATCTGCTAGCCTCTATATGTACATACAAGCAATGTTTACAGAGAAATACCTTTACTGGTGTAGACTGACCTGTTCACAATTATCCATACTTGGAATGGCATGGCAAATTGACTGTGATATCTCACATAAATAATGTTTCTGATCCATCATACCCTAGCGTTCACTCGCCGGAGTATGTTGAGTGATTTAATAATCAATATCATGCTTCATTTGTGATACTGCACCAGAAAAATTTTACCATCTCTCGTGGACAGAGGCAGAGTGACTAAAACCACATGACATAATGTGGAGGCTGCAGAGATGATGTCTCATCCGAATAAAGGCTTTCTTTTTGACAATAGTCAGAATTACTGGGGTGCTCTCTGCTCATTTACCATAAAAATTCAATAACTGGCCTGGTTCTGCCTCATATATCATAATAGGGACATTGAGACTTGAGATAGAGCATTACAAAGAAGTACAAAGAAAACATTTAGGCAACTCTGTCTGGATGTTCTCAGCATTTTCTTCACTGTACCATGCTATATACAAAGCCAAAGTGGATATGCCTCTTCATAGCTTGTTAAAAACATAAAAAAAGTGAACAAAGAATTGGCGTATGCAGACTGAGTGCACGTTGTGACACAGGATGAGTCAGATCTTGTGCCGTAGATGAGGTTTTTTATCACTAATACGAGCTGGGCGACCTTGACTTTTAGAAGGGATTTAACTGTTAAAAGCAAGATACAATTGCTTTGTGCAGTTGTTTTTTGTGGTCTGTGAAATTTCACTGATGGTCAACCTGACAAAATAGGGGAGCAAAATGAAAGCGTCCTTTCTCATCCTCTTGTCTCAGTCCACACTTGCCTTCTCCACTCTCAGACGTAATATTCTTTGTCTTTGTTCTTTTTGCCTTTCGTGACTGCCTTGGCCACAGAGGCCGTTGCTGTGTTTTTGTCTTTGACCACTGCTCCGTTGCCCTCGACAGTAGAATTGTTGGCAAAAGTGTGGCCCTGGTCTGTCTGGTAGGAGCCCTCGTCCCGGTTGCGGTACTTGTACATGGCATAGAGGAGGATAAGAATGCAGAGAGCAGCAGCAGCCACAATACCAACCACCATCCCCGTGGTGCTACTGGACTCCCTGATCACCTCGACGGCACCTGGTTGGCTCTTTTCATCAGAGGCTGTGGGGTTGGCTGTGGGCACATGGGGAAAATTGGGGGGGTAAGTTAGTCCTGGTGTGTTTCGGGAGGATGGAGGAGCAGGGGGCAGAAGCACCTGGTCGCGGGTGTTCATTTTGCCTGCAGGGATGTGGAGCTGGTCAGGGTTGGTGGTGGGAACATAAGGAGGTAAGGGGCGGGGTTTCTGGACTCCACCCTCACCAGCGGTGGGAGGTGGAGGAAGGACTGTCCTGTCTGTGACCACGGGGGAGTTATTATTGTAAAAGTCCTCGTCATCCGATTCCGTCATCTCCCCAGAGCCGAAGGCCGAGACCTCCACGGGGTCACCACAGTCCTCCTGGTCCGGGGGGCAGGAAGGGTGAGGAGAGAGTATCAGGGACTCTTTGGTGGTTTCAAGTGGGGATAGGAGGGTGGGGGGAGGAGGAATGACGGGGTAACGGGTGGCGATGGATGGGGGCTCAAGGGAATCCACTGTTATAATAGGCAACACTAATTCACCTCCTAGAAAGGAAACAGAAAAGGTAGGGGATCCTAAATTAGAAAAGCATTAAAATTGATATTTTGGCTGAAAAGGTGCCGTCATTAAAAAAAAAAAAGAAAGGTTCAGTCTGCTCTTTATATCAAATATTACTGAGGAATTACATTAACATTAGCTTGCTCATCATTGATATGATTTACAGCAATCACACATATTATCCTGATCTACATATATAATCAACATTTGGCAAAGACAAATTGAAACCACCACAACGTTGTCCTTGAAAGATTTATGCAAGTCTTGATTTATATATGGAGCCAACGTGTGGGGGGTGTGCAGATTAAGAATGTTATTAATAATGTTATGAAAATATAACACAATATGGCAAGAACATTAAAGAGCTCACATGTAGACACAAACACACATGATGACCCATGAAAGGCAGCAGCTGAATGAAGAGCATATAACAAACAAAGCACATGACAAAGAGTAAATTAAATGTATGCACATCTGTAAGCAGCGGTTAAGGGGTGACAAGAGAAATCACAGACAGGTTATTGTTTGTAGGAAACACACATGGAAAATCATGGCTTGCTGAAAGCAACCAGTGTGTCCCAGTTGGCGATTTAATCACAGTGTGCATCTATACCACCCAATATATTTAGCTGTATATTAACGATATATACTCTCTCTATACAAGACATATGAGCTATCACGGCACGCACTGACATTTTACTGAACTGACTCCTCCTGAGGTCAGAAAGTCTTCTGGTTGTGGAGGAATATTGCAGAGTTATGGTTATTTATGGCCACTAGCTTCAGTTTCATCATTATATGACTCACACTATGCAGGCCCAGTCAACAACAAACAACTTCTGATAAGGTCATATTAATAATTGAGGCACCCATAATAAGGGCAGACTCCTTCTTAAATTCCACGGCTTGTTTCTGTCACAAGCCTGATCTACTGTCCACTGTTATCCAGCCTTAATGACTGCAGTGCACCCCTTAAAGATTTTCTTCCATCCAATTTAATGAGTAAGAGACATGACTTAAAAGATAACATAAAAGATGAACTGTTGCTAGCTGAGTGTGTAACAACTATCCAAATGAGGACAGCTGTTTGACACAGGCCCTAAATAAATGAGTATATGATAGCTGCAGAAACTAAAAAGGGAGAGTTGGAAATGTAAACTAATAATGACTTTGTGAAGTCAGAGAATTTTATCTGCAATCTTACGTGAAAGTAAGGAGGAATGACTTGGATAGGAGTGATTGACCCACCTGTTCCTGGCTCACACTCCTCCAGGTCCTCATCATCACTTGGACACTCGGCTGACGCAACCAAAATATCATCAGAGTTCTGCGGCTGAAAGGAAAATGGAGAAAATGTATTGTTTTTATCTAACAGACAGTCAACACATTCCCATCGTCTAGATTTGTGCTCATGTTGTTTTATGATTGTGTTTGCTGACTGACTGTCCTATTGGAGGAAAAACTGCAGTTTGAAGCACCGTACCACTTCAGTGTTTTTGCTCGGAGCAACACTAGTAAGACTACAAGCTCAAAATATGCTGAAGTGCAGCTGCTTTTTATCCTTCAGCCCTGTGGCTGATTTCATGTGTTTATAAACAATCTCAGAGCACTACTGATGGGGAGTAAATTCTCAGTAGGATAAATGTTGTACATGTTTTCAGTTAATTATGTATAATGCTTTTTGTACAACAAATTTTCATGTGCTAAATCAGGCCTTCAATATGTTTAAATAGGATTTCAGGGTGGACAATGGACTCAGAACACCCAAACAGAGGCAAATAGATGGTTCATTAATGGATTACTTGGAAAGTACAGTACAGGCAATTTTGGGGAAGCTGGACATGAAAAATGTAATGAAAAATACACTCTGTAATTTTCTCAAGAGACTTTTCTTTGAAACCTCAGGACTCCATGTACAACTGCTGAAATCGTTCCAATTTGGCAGGTTTGTAGCATTTTGGACTAAAATCAGTTAATTTGAAACGGTGGTTGGTAATGCTCATCAGACTGGATGCAATATTGACAGCTCAGTGTGGAAAAATCTGTTCTTCAGATTTATTAAAAAACAAAAGTCATTTTTGCCTGGTTGTATTCAATCATAAATGTATTGAAGCATCAATGTCATTGTTATCTTCGCACACTTTAAAATGAATTATGTGATGAATATAAAATCAGAAATGTGGGACCAAACATTTTGCACGATGACACGCACACAATTATTTAATGAAAATATACAGGATTTTCTTAATAATATAATATATATATATGTATATAATAATTATTGAATGTATTTTATATATCTGACAATAAGAAATTTTGATTTGAATGTTTTCTTATTTCTGAGTCTCCAGTGATGATGACGAGTCTTGTGTTTCAGAGTTCACCATCTTATGATAACATCTGGATAACCTTAAAATCAGAAAAAGAAGCTATTTTTTTTTTGTTATTTCACTTTCAGTAAAAAGATTTCAATTTCACTGAGGGAACTAGTGCTGCTTTTTTCAAAGTGTCACGGCCATTGTGAGAGTAGAATGAAGTCAAGGAAACAGAAGTATTATTTGACTGTCCTTGGTTTTGTGACTGTATTCTAATATTCACACAGGATGGCACAGCAGGATCTGGTATTACAATTTAAAACTTCATTGTACATATTAGCACAGAATGGAAAACGCCCAAATATGAGCAGAATGTCAAAAGGGACATTGGGACAGAATAAGCACGGAGGATGTAGGTAGTTATAGTTATAATTAGCTATAAGTTAGTTATAAGTTATAATTTTACAAAGACATTTTTAATACTTTGTGTGTACACAAGCTCAGGTCCACCATTTCTACAAACCTACTTAATTTTAAAGGTTTTTTTGATTTCAACACATCACATTGCGTTTATTTCCCTCTGTTTTAAAATTTCATCACATTTACCTCCTGGAAAAGTGGCGCCAACAGTCTTCACCTATGAATTAAACCAATTAACCTCCAACTGCTGATAAATTAGCATCCAACTCTCTTCAAATATTCCTTCATACTCTCTCTGACCTTTGAGATGCTCTCCCTCAGGCTGGGCGACCGCTGCCTGCGGGTGGTGGTGGTGGCCATAGTGGTGGTGGTTTCCATGATTGTGGTAGACATATCGGACACAGCCAGCGGGGTGGCAGAGGTGGCGTCGGTGGTCAACACGGAGAGCGAGTCCCCGACCAGACGCAGGTTCCCCTCCACCTGAACACTGGGATCATTTTCTGCCGCCAGTTTGAGCACCTGGAGGCCATTGTAGTACAGCCCTGAGATCTGACCCTGGAAGGGTCGACCTCGATCATGGCCACCAATTTTAATGGCTGCCTGACTGTTGAAGATGGTCAGCTGTCTCCCTGAAGTCAGATAGAGATGCGGCAAGAGGTGGAAAAAGGGAGAAAATGGTGGAGCAGACATAGAGAAGTCATATGGGAGAGCTTGCACACAAACATCATTTGAACCAGGTGGGTTTTAGTGAACAATAATCATTAGTAATTATTTAAAACTCAATTTAGATGTTAACTTTAAAAGGGGGTGGGGGGGTTATAGTTTATAATTTAGTCTTCACACATGCAGGTTCCAACCATCAGAGGAGGCTTAAAGTCTATATTTAAGTGCCTATTTAAGTGTTTTGATTGGACAGAAATAGTCATTTTGAATTATCACTGAGTTAGCAAACTGTTGGTAGGAAAAAAAAAACATTTATTTATCTCTTCACTCCAGAACAGATGGTGCAAAGATGTGAATCTTATGGATTCTTTTTTTTACAAAGATGGGTGGGTTATTAAAATGTCTTACTTAACTTCAGACTGTGTAAAGCTAAATGACAAGAAAAGCTAAACATCCCTCCCTCCACTGATTTCATCAGCCCATACCCTGTTGAAACATGTTCTGCACTGGGTTCCCCCAAGAGTCCAACTGTTTCACCTCCTGAAAGGGGCAATGATAACGAACTGCACCACTGTCAGCGCCTTCACTGATAAGCTGTGTTACATCAGAGGAAGACTGCACTAATGGGCCCATCTCAGGAGAATACTTATTAGCAAAGTTAATGGCTGCAAACAGTGATCTCCTTTAACAGCCTGTCAAGGCTGTTTTGTTGCAGCAACAAAAAATACAGGCTTAGAAGTCTGATGTGGTTGTCATTTTACAAGGTAAAGTAATACAAAGTTGAGGGAAACAATAAAAGGAAAAGGTGTTCATTTGGTGTAAAAACATCCAGGGGTTATGTTTTGAAATTTTCAGTTTAGGAAGAACGAAATCTAGTCAACTTAATGTCACACGCTAGTTTCACTCGTGTTAATGTGAATGTTACACAGCATTTTAATGATTTTTACCTAGAATAGTTACACACAGTATCTAATTACACACAATGGTTAAGGGGGGGGCGATAAAAGATCAGACAAGGGTTATGTGTTTTTAGGTAATCGGTTTAAAATCTTTGTTAAGGTGCAGCTTTTCCACAAGGTGTAAGGATGACAAAGAATAAACGGAAGACATGCGATACCCCTTTGCTCTCACAACTGAATTCCACTTGAAGCTTTATTAAGGTCATCAAAATGCATAGCCAATAGACATTCCAATTAAGATGGAGGTATACATCTCAGTAACTCGATTCTTGTCACCCTTGCCTTCTGGCGCTGCACCTCTCATGGGGAAAGGTTATTTAGTAGTTATTTCAAGGATTAATTAATTAATCAATTAATTTTTACCTTTATCGAGTAGCCACTCGTCAACTACCCGACCAAGTCTGTATGGGATTCTTTGTCTAGCAATAGCCAGTCGTTCATTATCATAGTGTCCTTCAAAGAATTTGGAGAGACAGATTAAAGGTTAAAGTCTGCAAACTGAAAGATCACATGGTTAGAAACAGAGTTATAATGGCAGGTTTAACAAGTTATCGATTTTAACCCAGCTGTGAGTTAAAAGAAACTTGTGCGTTACTTAGTGTTGTCTAGTTATTACGAGTAACAGTGTTAATGCTAGTTAGAGTAATATTTAGGCTATTTATAATGTGCTACGCTAGTTAGTGTTATTTAGATAATTTTTTAAGCAAAGCATCACCTTAAGTAGATACCTATTACAATAAAATGTTTATGTACTGTATATAAAAGAGGTTAATCAGGTAAACACAAAAGGCAAAACAAAGACAATCAGTTGTTACATTTAGAACGTGATTCACATCCTGTAGTTAAAGGCCAAAGTCTCACCCCACTTCTGTTCTGTTCTTCCTTATAATAATGCATGCTACGTGATGATCCTATAAGATACTGACAGCATGTCTATACATTGTATAGAAAAAATGTTTTGATGTCTTCATGTAAAATTTTCAAATTTTATGAAGAAGCCCAGTAGTGGATAAAGCTCTTCCTAGTTTTCAGAAAGAAAAACCACATTGTGAAATCAGGGCTAATAGGAGAGAAGCTGCTCTAAAGTGGGGCAGGACTTCAGCTCTCTATTTAACACATGCATACACAGAAGAGTAGTTAATCAAATGCAAACTATAACAGGAAATATACTGTTTGATACACACTTCAGCAGTGTGAATAGGTGACAAAGGTCATGTTAGTGGCAAAAAACACTTTTCATGCAGTATTGTGATTATCTAGCACTGAAGAGTTTTTACCAATCAGCAGCCACACAGTTCTAATTTTACAACTCGTAAATTCTTTTTGGCATTGCTTATGCTTTACACTACATGTGTATGGTTGTGTGTCGAGCTTATAAGAGCAAATTATCTAAAAAAAAAAAAAATCATGTTTAACTCACATTACCAATGAAAATGTAAATAAACAGATGGAAATGAATAAAGAAATAAATAAACACTTTAAAGTCAGTGTTGGATAGTAATGATTGGATAAAAAAAGATTAGGATTACAGTGCAACGTAGAAGAGGAGGCGCAGTATATGACATGTTGCATGACAGCTAATGTGAAGCTTAGTTATACTGTGTTTTTACTGTATGCTTTAATATAGAGCAGGTTTTAAATTAAATGAACTTTCATTGAGCTGCAGGCAGTGCCCTTGTATTGGTGAAGTTCTACATTATGCCTCACTTATGTTGTTTAGTGTCCAGCCAAAAAAAGAAAAAGATCAATTATGTGTCCTTTTACTCTTAACCGTTGCTCATGCAACATGCACTCCCTTTCTCCTTGTTTATGTTTGTTGCCAATGTGCACCTTAGTCATTTATCAGTAGAAATGTTTCAGCAGCCACTGACTGAGTGGGGGCTGGCGAAGGGGGCACACACAACACACAGTTTTGATTTATGTGCAACTGTGACGTGTGTGTGTGTGTGTGTGTGTGTGTGTGTGTGTGTGTGTGTGTGTGTGTGCTTTGAGCAACAGCTGGAGGCAGAGAGGGGACTTGGTTTCCTCCCGTTATGCCAGCTGGTGCACCTGTTCTAAGTAAGGTTAATTCGTTGATTGGTTCGGAACAGGTTAAAGCACAGCCAGTCAACATCAAATTATGTACGTGTTTTTGTTTTTTTGTTTTGTTTTGTTTTTTTGACTATGTGTATATGTGTATAAAGCACAAGTTGGCAAATACTTTGGATGAAGAAAAGCTTCTTGCATGTTTGTAGACTGATGTTTGTCTGTGCTGATCGAGTCAATGTTTAATTTGCAAAATCATGAATGTATTTGAAAGTGAGATTGAATTTCAGAATGGTTAATTTAATATGTTTGTTAGGATGGATAAAATTAAAATATACACTAAGAAAAAGTAATGCCTCTATCCCCATATTTATCATTACTATGTCTATGTAGAGTATTTGATGTGATATCCAACAGACACCAAACACCTTGCAAAATTGAAACACAAAACACGTGACTGAGCCCTTTAACGGACAGAACACAGTATGAATTAATCCAAATCCATCAGTCTTTTTGTTGAAAACGGTCACCTTTCTATGTAAATTTAAACACTACAAAATTGTTATTGTCAGCATGAATGCCGACTGAATAGCTACATATCATCACATCACATATCACATATTAATCAATACAGTCTCTTGGACCGAGGCTGGTAGATTAACAACAAATACATAAACATTACATTAGAAATATATTGAACTATGTCCTTTGGAAACGTCTAGAAAATCCTGCTTGGGCCACATATGCATATTTTAATAAGATTAGGAAATTTGTCGGCTTTGATTTGCTTTGCTTTTCTCTCTCTCTCTCTCTCTCTCTCTCTCTCTCTCTCTCTCTCTCTCTCTCCACCTGTCTGCCAAACTGGTTGCTAAATGACTGTGGCTGATGAAAACCCTTTCATTGCTAGATTTACTTAGCAGGGCAGCTTGAGGCAAATGCATCAATTTAAGATTATTGTATTGTTTAGCCAATATGTATGTGGAAAATTAATAGATAGCTTATAGAAAAAAGAAATAACTATGGGGAATCTGATTTAAATTAAGCCACTGGGTAAATTGCCAATCAGTATCTTGCAAACAGTACATTTCACAACTGCTTATTTGAAGATTAATATTTGATATGCAGACATGCAGCCTTCTCTCGCTGATCCAGATGCTCCATGCCATCTATCTATGCATCATAAAACCACAGAGTTTGTCCCAGCATTCTTACCTGGTGGATAACGCTCAATGACTGGATGGTTGTCCACCTGGAGAGTGGCATTGCCACCGCTGCGTGTGAAGCGTACAACATGGTACTTGCCGTCATTTACTATGACGGCAGGCTCATCGATGGTGATGTCATCTGTCCCCACATTAAAGATGACACCAATTTTTCCTTGATCCTGCAGGTGAAAAACAAAGAATGAATGTGACAAATTGAACAACGTTGTAAACTGAAAATCTTTCATACCATAGTCGCTCAAATCATGCAGACTAAAGAGTTTTTGGCTACTTCAGGGCTGTTGAGCCGCAGATTTTGTTTAAGTGGGAAAAGCATATCGTTTGTGACATGGACAGTATGTTTAGTTCTTTCTTTAGGGATCGGCATCTCCCTCAGCAGTCAGCTCAGGTTTCCTGATGTGCATCACTCTTGACAAAATTCTGCTGCTTCTCTTTTGGTTGATCGACTTCTTCTCCCTTTCAGCCTCTGTCTGCTCCTGCCAACCTTCCTCAAAGATCAGATCTGCCTCTCAAGCCAGCCTTTGGGTGACACTAATATGGAACACTGGAAATCAAACTGCGTGAGGTCTCTGCGCCTGTCTGGCCTTACACGTGCATGTGTCTTTTCAAATACTACACAAGGTCAAAGTGCTAATGTTGATACAAGAGGCACTGTGAGAACAACTTTAACTCTACTGACTACAAACTGTTACTGCAATAACATCTGCAACTATGATAAAAATACAAACATTAAAATCCTACAATGTGGAAGGCTTGTCAGTCATCACAGTGTAATGCAGATTACATGATGTCTGCCTGAAGGTTAGGTATGGTACTCACTTAACATGCAATCAAGTGATTATGCAACGAGTGCATGTTCTATGGTAAGTCTCACATGCATTAAAGCATGTTGTGAACATACTGTAGGTAAAACCTCATTACCATTATATATTATTAATAAGCAACTCTGAGGCTGTGCAACTTCTCTCATATCATCTGTCTCTCAAGACTCTGCAGGTTTTAATTCAAACACTACAGCAGCTGGTTGCACTACATCAGAGAAAGGGGGATGGGGGGTATGGAGCAAACAGTGAAATTGGCTGGTGTAGTGTTTTATGTAAATGAAATGCTGCAGACTGCTAGTCCTGCGTAGCACACGGTCTGCACAATATTTACTGCCCTTATGCACATGATGTAAATATCTTCCACAGAATGTCCTTCTTTGCATTTGGCTTCCCTGGTTTTACTCTCAGAGCTGACTTCCACAGCTTATTCCTGGACATGTGCCATTTAATATAAGTGATTGTGCCCTTTCTCTTAGATTTTGAATATTTCATTACTGACTCATAGACCAGAAATTCAAAAATGTAGATGCCTTGATGGTGGTTGCTATTGTGTAATGTAAAACCTGTCTCAGAGTTCTGCTTTCTCCTTTTAGTCAAATGCAAAATCCTTCTAGAAACATTTTGAATTTGAAATAATTATTCATGCTGACACAATTGGTGTTAAGTACAGAAGTGTTAAATTTCCTCAGAGACCTTCAACCTCCCGTTAACAATACAATTTTAAGCTTGAGAAGTTAAGTTTTAAATTTGCACCTTTATTATATACAGAAGTTATCATGCTTATATTGTATGGAAGAAATATTTCTTGTTTTCTTATTTACACACAGAGCTGTACATGCAGAACCATTGGGTTGTCCATGGTTTGCTCTTCCCCAAGAAGTAATATGATGAGTATTTATTAGGCAGCCACAAGGTAGTATGGCCTCAGGTCACTTTCAGCCCTCTGGACAACAATTAACATCTCTGGGGCCGCAGCAGCCTGCCAGGGGTGGGGTTGGGGGTGGCTTCATGTGGCATCAACAAAAGAGATCCTGAGCTTCTGAACTCGCTCTTACAAAACAGCCCCAAATCACCAGCTGGCAAAGCAACGCAGTTTTCGTAAACAAAAGATTTGGCCTTTCCAGTTCGCTTTTTCTTAAGCAGCAACTTAATACCCTGTGCTTATGTATAAAGCTAGTCAGGCATATCCTCATGAAAAGTCTCCCACCTAGCTGTTTTGACATATGCTCTGATGGAGGAAGCATTTCCTTAGAGTATTCCCTGTTTCCACTAGAACTTTCAGTGTGGGCTCTCAGCTCGGCAGACCGCTTTAATTCATTTTAGAGGAAAATTAAGGATTATTATAATGATACGTTATCATAAGGTTTTGTCTTTGATGAGATGGAAAAGAAAAAAGACTAAGGCTCGACAATTCTTCCATGATGAGACACCACTCCCACCCGATACATTTTTAAACACGGGATAGAAACAAGTCTATCTGTCTGTCTCAGTTTGTTACCAGCCAGCTGTCTTCCTCTTTTGGATGTGTTTACAAGACTCTTTACTGGCACCTTCTCCTCAGAGGCTGGTGGGATTTTGCAAATATACAGTCCTGGAAATCAAGAGACTTTTTCTCTTTCCTATTCCCATAGATATGAGAAAGTGATTCGTCCTCCCTCAGCATAGTGATAGATGTATTTGGCTAACATAAAAGGAATCTAGTAAATAAAAACAATTGAGATCAATTTTTAATGAAATTCTTTTCAAAAATGATTTTACTTTTAAGGGCTATTGCTTGGATGGAAGTGACATATCATTACAGATAAGGAAAAAACTTCAAACTGCTCGATGCTATTTGATGTGAGCTGTTTTCTAATTCTTTTGAACTGTTTCCCAAATGATCAAAGGCACCTATTTCCTCTAAAATGAGTTCTATCTGAAAATCCCAGTTATTACTGTAAGTTATTATTTCAGCTGTGAAAAAAGCGTAAAAAAAATGAACGTTCGCTCTAAGTTATCATATTTAGCAACCACATCACACAGCATCAGGCTTATCTATCATAAAATTGAAATGAAGAAGCACAGCTAGAAGGCAGGTTGAGCTCTGCCTTTGAAAGTGCCCTGCTGAAATATGCACATTCCTGACTTTTGTGTGAAGCTTTTTCCTTTCCTACACAGAATGAGGCAGAATATTTATTTAGAAAGACTTTCCTACTCCGAATATAATTTGGAGAGCCAATCTGCAAGAGCCACTGCTCGAGTGTGATGCACTTGCACATCAAAACGCACAAGAAATCAACTTATGTAATCAGGTCCACCCAAACCTCAGCGGGTTTCAGTATGAATTCATCATCTGTTCTCCTGCAGTATGAGGCTTCTCCCTTCTTCAGCGTTTCTAATTGTCATCATTTTGCAAAAACGAATCTTCTGCTTTTGTTTCATCTTTTAGTCACTCATTATAAAAATGACTCTTTGAAAGTCGCAGAAGGCTCTCTGCTGTACTATCTGGTAAATGTGGTGATGGTTTTGAATAACTGAGGCCTGTGTATGTACCAGCCTTAAAGTTTTAGTGGCGTACGTGGCTATTTTAATGCAAGTGAGTAATGTTTATCTTGTTGTGCGTGGAGATATCTGTGATTCAGGAATGCCTTTTTAATCAGGCATCTTAAGCAGCCGGTGAATGAAAATCTAGTAGCAGACTGATCATCTTGGTTGCTCTGACAATCAATCTGTTCATCAAGAGTATTTCAGACACAGTGAAAGTGCTCTGTTCATGCCAGATGACTATTTTAAGGAGGAATTTTGACCCTTTCAATACACAGTTTACACCATTTGACAAAGCTCTGCTGTTGTTATTCATCATATTGCAGTTTTGAATAGAAAGATTGAGGAAGATTTTAAGAAGTGAATTCTGTTCTGAGACACCTCACCTGAAAGCTTCCAAATTCCTGTAGCACTAAAAAACCCATCTATCATTTGTTTCCTTGACTATTTTCAACTCTCCCTTGTGGCCAAAGTGTTATTTTGACCAGCTTCTCTCTGTCTTCACCTAGTTTTCACAGTCTTCCTCCTCTTCAGCGGGTGAGCGGAGGAAGGAAGCAGGGAAGCAGACATGTTTCGTGTGATAAAATGTGGAATTAATGAAACCCATAAAACGAATTAAAATAACTGACAACATAGGCCCCTACTGAACAAGAGGGTGTGAGATTAAGAAGCTTGGTTAGAGAAACGAAAAAAGACAACCCCCAAACCTCCTGAACTCTTTTTTTATCCCCCTGCGTTGAGCAGTAATAAGGTGTCAAAGCAAGCAATCTGTCAGGGTGCAAGGACTTGGCAGATGCTAGAAAACATCTTTTCAGCTGGCTTTGCATTCACTTGCAACTGTCTGGAGCTGGCAGGGTCAGTTTCACACTTCTAAACCTGGAAATACAATTTAAATGAGACAGTCTGAAAAACATCCAGGGGAGGATTTTGGTAACCAACATGTCTTTAAACTGATGAATACAGCAGTCAAACTATCACAACAAGCACAGATAGAAACATTTCTTATCAAATGATACACAATGAGTGTATACTTTGAGTTTTAAAACAATTTTTGGATGGTAGCATTCATAGTATTTTACCACCCAGGCTTCTCTCTTTTGAAGGTCACAGCTTAACACCAGTCTGGAAGAGAGGACCTAATGATCACTGATTCAATTAGTTTACTTCATGTCTTGCACATTTGAATGATAACCTGAACCCCTCCAAGAAGAGTGTGCTATTTTTTTTATTAATTTGACAGCATAAATACTTTCATACCATAAATTTGCCCAAAATGCATCTGAACATGTTATTTTGTTTTAAGATATGAAGAAGTAGCTGGACAAAGCACACTTTAAATAATTTCTGAGTATTATATGAAGAAAAGTAAAGATCAGGTGTGATGAAACAGGAAGTCAAACATAAAGAATTATTCCGCAAGCTTAAAAACTGTTGTACTTTGACAACAGGTGTGATTTTAATTATTACACCACTCACAGATGTTTTGACAGATCTCCCCACTGGTCTTCATCATGGCACATCTGTCCTGTGGCTACATGCTAAAAAGGCTGATTTCCCTGCAGAAAAGACATGGTTGCTGGCAGCTGTCGAGGAGTCATTTAGTTCCAGCAACAGACACATTTGTTTGTTACCAGGAAACATCTCTCAGCCTATGGACTTGTGCCCTATTGTATTTCCTTCTTGTGGACATAAAATATTTGTTCCTATTTTATCTCAAGATCTGGACTCAGATACCATTAATTAGTGAGTCATACGAGCTTTGACAAACTCTGTTTAATGTTTTGGTGCCAAGTTAAAATTTTAAAACTTTAATTTAGAATTAGACCATAAGAGGCTTATCTATATTCATTGCTTTTATCAAGATTGTAGCATTGTTATTCTACCAGCAAGGTGTTCATACTAATATGAGATAGTGCACCTCAACATATCTAAAGAGAAATGGTGACATTTTCTTCATTTTGGATAAAACGACTTTGTCCAAAGCTTTGTAAGCATCTGTTTGTATAAGTCCAAAGTGCCACAGAGACGTCTAAATATCAAATGAAGACATGTATATTCGTTTTTTCCACCAGCGTAAAAGTTTCAATGTTAGTCACCATCTGCTTACTTCCAAACACTGAAAAATATTACTCTATAATGTTGCTCACCAATTTCCTTGGGCATATTGTAGACAATGGTAGGAAATGATAGAAGTTTGTTATCTTGTGCCTGCAGACAGAGTGGAATAATTTCCACTTATCCAGTTGGCTGCTCACTTCACATTGTTCTGGTTTTTTTGGTCTTAGATCTCAAGAAAACCAGAACAACATTGCATTTAGAATCAGAAATATACTGTTTCTTTGGGTGCACAGCTAAATACATTAAACAGCACAATAGGAATGAAGTGGGTAATAAAGGTAATTTGAGCCCTGGTGTACAGAGGCTCTTCTCAAATCTGTTTATATAAATAAAAACATGGAAGAACATAAGCACAAGCTCTCTGCATATTTGCTCCTAACTTTAATGTCTATGTATCTCCAAAGTTCAGACGTTTCCTAATTTCTGGATTTGGAAACCAGACAGGTACCGTGTACAAATCTGTATAGGGCTGCCCGTGATTTTCCAGTGTTTTGTGGCATTTATGCTTTGAGCCCCAAACTCTGCTTCCCATCCTTACTATGTGCAGTTGAAGATAGTCTCCGAGCCCTTGGGTGCTCTCCACCCGCACCAAGATGGCGTCCTTCTGCTGCGAGCTGAATCCCACGGCTAGCCGGTCTGCCCGAGTGCTTGGCCGCTCGTTGGGGGCCCAGGTGAAAGTGATAAGAGCGCCCCCTTTCCCGAAGATGTACGTGGTCCCAGCTGGGAACAGAGAAAGGAAGAGAAACAGCAGTCAGAGATATTAAAGAGTAACTTTTTGATAGAATTAATTATACTATTATTATTGTTCCAACATTGATCTGCCCAGTCAGTGCAGTTGGTGTTCAGTTGAAAACGCAGTCATCTTCAAAGACAACTACTCTCACATTATTTGTTATTTTTAGTGTTTAAACCACCATCCACAGTTTGAAGAAAAGATTCCTCTCACCAACCCACAGCCATCCAGCCCCCTCCACCCCACTGCTATGCACACGCACTATCTTTCATTTTTCAAAATAATGCATTAGGCAGAGAGAAGCTAAAACCAGAAAGGGAGGAGGGAAGATTTATCAACAAGGCCTGCTTTCCTTCTAAATCACAGTTAAGTACCCTAATTTACAGTATGATGAAGCTTTACATTCCCAGAAGCAAACTAATGGCATCACTTGAACGTCACAGTTGCATCTTTTATTTTCATTATTCCCTATCACTGCAAATACCCTCCAACACTACAGACATTTTAAAAAAAGCAAAAGTGTACCTTTGCCATGCTATGAATTTATTCAAAAACAGCACACACAAGATGGGACACAAAGATTACATCGACAGCTTTTTTTAATTTTATTTATCCAACATAAAAAGCACCAGTCCTTTTCCTCTCAAGTGAATGAGCACATAATGTATGTCTCTGTTAGGGCCACATATCCTCTAAACTCAAAATCAAGCATGACATGCGTGAGATCTTCTGCATGGTACTGTACAGTAATTACAGAATGATGCTACTTTATAGGGGGGTTATTCAATATGTTATGCTTTTTTTTTTTTTTTTTTTACAAACTCTCCCAAACTATCCAGATATAGGGGATACATAATAATGTTAGCTTTTACTCCAATTCATTTCCATATAAATTATGAAAAAGTATGTGAGAAATGTGAAGTGACTGTTTCAAAAATCATATATTTAAACTGGATTAAAATTAATGCACCTGCTCATACAGTACCCTAGTAGGTGCATAGCAAAGCAATAGTTTCTGCTTAAACTTTTATCATGCACTCAATAAGATTCCTGCCTCTCCAAGATGAATGAGGCATAGAGGTGTTAATTCATCATTTACAAGTCCTGCTGGTATTACCTGAGAAAATCCATCCAGTCTCATGTTAAAATCCATTTGCTGATCAGCTTGTAAATCTCACACCCGCTCTTCAAATGATATGATATTTATTCCTAACCTTCCAGACACCTCAGACTGCTGGTTAAATACAAATTAGCTGTTTCATTTGTGTGATAACAGAAAAGAAAGTTATAATTCATTTTCTGTTGTCCATGCAAATTGAAGATGTGTCAAATCAAAGGAGGTGAATGTTCTTTTAGTTTGGGTTGCAGGTGCTGACGTCAAGGAAAAAAAGGAAAAAAAAACTGCTCTCCTCAGATAAAAGGAAGATGCATACTCACAGAGTGCGTTGGAAACTACAACTACACTTTAAATACTTATTTTTCTGGGCTTGTTTTATCACCTGAAACATAAGTGCTGTTTTTACAACCAATATTTTCCACCTGTTAAGAGAAGCACAGAGAAACACTTGAAATAAAATTGTAGCCTCAATTTTAACTGCGTATACGATGACTTGAGTACTCTTCTGCTTGGTTTAATGGGCACTCACCACGAAGGTTTCTTATTGACAGAAACTAACTGCTGGGTGGATTTCTTAACATTAAACACTCCAACGTCTTGAGAACACCTTGTACTGACTGACTGAATTTAATTAAAGGGTGCGTTGTTTGACAAGTGTTTGTTTCGAACGACATTATTTCTTCCTGAGGTAATCTTAATTACCGCCTAGGATTTGTCTTGATGAGTGGTTTTATTGGATTCTTCCTCTCAGTGAATGCTATCTGCTCTCCTAGCCTTACTACTGTCTAATCTTGCATCTTCAACATAATATACACAATCTAATAAATTCTAATGAGACAGCCCTCAACAAATACCACTAAGAAGGCTTTAGTTGAACAATACACCACAAACAATCACAACAAAAATCAAACATTATGTGTCCCACCGGTGGTATTAGCTGAAAGGCTATAATACTGCATTTCGACCAATAATGATTTCTAGCTTTGTTTGTTCTTGAGAAACCAAACAGACCTGGAGACAAGCCGTAATGTGGTCAGTCAGCAAATTCTGAGACCCAATTTCACACCAGGACTCATTTCAAATTTCACTGGGCAATATAGCCTTGAACACCAATTTAAAATGATACACAGGAGAATCAAAGCTCATGAACTTTTAGTACCCAATTTTGGATTCCTAAAAATTGCTCTTGGTAGATCCTTACACACATTCCATTCGTCAGTGTAGTGAGTGAAAATGCCGCTATTAGAAAAACTGGATCTTTATGACCGCAACCAAACCACTGACAAACAGCTCACAAATAAGCATGTGTGAATTTGTAATATGTTAAATGTGGAAAACTGGCTTGCATCACATCACACACAGACAGATGTAATTCTCAGATGTGACGCATTCATAAGATGTAGGCATGTGTGATTTTCACATTGTCGACATGTGAGATCCTGAAAAATCCATCCAATATGAAATATCATCTGTAAAACACATTTTGCATGTGAAAATATATGATCATAATGGATGGATGGTAGAGATGTGAAAAATTCCCATGTTAACAACTTGCAAGTGTCAACAAGACAGCTGTTGTGCAAGGATTAAATTATCCGGTATTGACAATACAACATCGTATTCATTACATGTGGGGTTAATTACATTGAATTTCTTTGCCAAATGTGAGATGTCCATATTTGTTTGGCTTTTAGGGACTTCCGTATTACTAATTAGAGCTTTTAGAATAATCTGAGTTTTCTAATCATAATTACAAGTGCAAAGTTGGCACAAATGCTATGTAAATGCAATGTAAAGAAAAGGTTTTTCCCTCTACAAAGAGCTAATGAACATGGGAACTGTACTATTTTGTCAAGTGCTTTGAGTGTATGAGCGAGGAGACCGTCAAAGGGTGAAAAAACATGAACCCTTGAAATGTGCATCATGAAATATGGAGCATGAATGCACCTGCAGGAAAACATGGAAGCATCTGTCTAAAGACAGCAGTATCTCCTGCATTAGTAATAATACTAAAGCATTTCATTACATCTTTCTGCCTTCCTGTTCTAACTCCTCATGTCTCTCGTATTCTGTCTGTGGTAGACCTACATCAAATAAAGCAAGCAGTAAATCAGTCTTGTTAAGTTTATTACTTTAAACATCACAGTTCTCTCGCTCGAAGCAGCTCTTCTCTCTCTCTTTCTCTCTGACGACTATCTCCTGGGAGCGCTCTGCTCTGCACTCATGGCCATACAATGCATCTGTGCTCAGATAATAGGGCTCCATTGGAGATTGGCAAACACAAAATGTGCTGTATATCACATCATTATTAGTTGGGAAGCTTTATGATTAATTATACTGTACACAGGCATTGTAATACTCCTAGTGCCTACCATCAAATGGATATTATATAGATGGTGAGATAGCATATTCACGGTAAAAATTAAACTGTAAGCATATTAAAGCCCCTTTTGTTGTTTAATACATTAGAGGGGTCATCCGAATCATAGAGGGATGTTAGAGATTCATCTGCTTTTTACAGGCATTGCAATGGTGTCAATGAAACTCACAAAGAAACGTGTCTTAACGGACCTCTGCACAACTAATGTAAGAGTATGGATTGTTTGTTTGTGCCAAGATGCATGCCACCCACTCATACATCCTGTCCTTTTCATTTTTGCTCTCAGCCAGCTGAATAGGCAAGAGACAAGGCAACATGCTCATAGGACTTGCAAAATACACCGAGACGCATAATTTGCATCACACATAACGCTTTGGATGTGAAAAGGTTTAAATGCGCCCCCTGAGCTTGCTGTCATAAAGACTTGGAAAATTCCTGTGGCCTGAGTGATTGAGTATTAGCTCGCATAATGTTACAAATATGGCTTTTAAGGGTCTGAAAAATAATCATAAATCATATACATGGCAACCAGCAACATTATAAACAGAAGTGAAAGCAGTGGAACACAACAGAAAATTGCTCACACTGTTATAACCTTTTAAAATATTTCTGCTGATTATTATGAATTCTGCCTCTGGCAGAATACATATATTTTATACTTGAGAGCACCTATGATTGTATATAGATGAGGCAATAAATGTTTCTGAATTGCCTACTAGCCTCCAGTAGGGCAAAATGCCAAAAGAGTACAAGTGCAGTACAGTATACAGACTGCTTTGAGGGCAGTCTGTGCGGGGACACTTCGCTGGAAAAACAAAGCTTACTGATTAAGGACCTAAACTCATGCAGACTGTGAGCAGCTCTGCAGAAATGGAGAGTTATGGAGAGATATTAAGTTTGAATTTGTCGTCTGACTTATGGCGTCTCACTCACAGTCCTTCCATGGTCTATTAAATTCTGCTCATTGAAATGAGGAAAATGAAGAGTACACGCCAAAGCCTGACAGAGAGGACATACTGTTTTCAAGTTAAAACATGATGGCATCATATACTTAGTATGGTGAACAAAGACTTTAGGAATCACATCAATCAAATTAATTAAATTTAATCAATTAAAAGCTACACAGCTGGCACATGCACACTGGAACTATATTCTGCTTGAATTGTTGTTTCTGCTCCCATAGCAAGATGTATCCAGAGTGTCACTCCTTAAATTGAATGTCTGCAGCTCCGAGTGCTTCAAATGACCCCTTTCTTCTATCATAACGCTAAAGTTTTCTCCTATTCAACTTTCAGATGACTTGGGTTATGGTAAAATTGTTTCGAGTCAAATGCAATCCTGAGATACTGTATTAATACTTCCTCCTATTGCAAAAGCCACAAAAACAGGCATTAGAATAACTTTTACGGCAAGAATTCAGTGCCCAAGGTTTTCTTGGGCATTATACTTGCAGCCTTCATTTTTACAGCTTTGCAGATTTATGTTGCTCTGGTTTTACACCATTATTACCAGTCTGATATTTGTTAATTTTTAACCAGAGGATATCATTCTAACCCTACAGTGAAAACTGTATCTGTAGTCGTGCCTTCCCTAAAATATTTTGCTCCAGAGGTAGCTTCGTCTGGGGTGGAATTTCAGCATTAGGGATGCTACTGGATAACAGGAATGCTAAAGGCAGCAGAGTGCCTCTTTGACTCTTTCATTCTTCTGCAACTACATCTCTCTATTTGTCATCACGAAGGTGAAACCACCGTATGGAGTGTATAGGCACCAATGCGGCAACGTTGTCTAACTTTCACAAACCTCCGTCAGATAAAGGATCAATGAGTCAGACAGAATAGACTGACATATTCAATTGAACAACCCCGCTGCACCTGCACTCTCTCTGATACAAAGGGGACAGAGAGTGGGGATGACATTCATTGTGTTTACATTAAGTGAGTGGATCAATATATATTAGTTTTGGTTCTAAGCCGTGGTGTCCGCCACTCCTGTGCTGGATTCAAATTACTTTCACACAAGCAAGGAATTCAGAGGAAATTTATGTAATCCATGCAGTATGTAATCCAACGTGACTTTGTCATTGATATCACCCTCATTGTTCACTGATCACTCTCCATGCAGGGGGTAAAGGGGAACTCCACCGATTTTACACATCAAAGTCTGTTTACAGGTCCTGGGTAGCACTGCTGCACACACAAATAAAGCTGTATGAAGCCTTGTGTGGGTCCAGAAGGAGTTCTAAAAAAAAGGCTGATAAACTGATGTGTGTGTGTGTGTGTGTGTGTGTGTGTTTGTGTGTGAGTGTGTGATGGTGGTGGTGGTGGGGGTGGGTGTATGGTCTCTGCTGTATGCAGAGAGCAGACCATACACATTGGCCATACACAGGGAAGCAATCAGCTGAAAACAGAGTAGCGTGAGTTTGTTTGACCGTAAACAGATACAGTGAGAATAATGGGTTAGGAAGGTGTGCTGAGCATAAAGCCAAGGTTTTCAGTGTTATGAAGGTGGTTCTCTTTTAACCTTGTTAGATCAATATGATATTTTAAGCTGCATACTTCACCCGGGCTGGAGGAGGGTTATGAGCTTTCAGTTAAACTCATAACCTTTTCGATTAAAATTAGCTATGAACAGCACTGCCTTATTTGCTTTTTGCACTGTAACAGTATTTTTCCATTCTTCACAGCTCCCCATTATAACAACTTGCTCCTCTTGACTGACGTAGCAACAGATTAGTCCTTTTTGTGTGGAAGAAGACTCAAATGTTGCACCAAACAACCCTTTTTACGGAAACTTGCATAGAGCCTGAAGCAGAAGGCCCAAGTTAAAATTAATAATCACCGCTGTGATACTCATTACCTCTGACTGTGGTTTAAGGTTTGCCAGTATGCCTGGCTGAGTCGAGCTTGCTTCGTAGTATACCCCGCAGGTGTTCTTTTGTTGTATTTCTGACATAGTAACAGCTCAAGGAGTGTTTGCTGTAGTGTTAAACCGCTCCCACTGTTAAAGCAGTAACCACAGGAGTCACTAAATGAAGTTGGAGTGAAATCTTAACCAAGCATTAAGGTTTACACTGTCAATATTAAAGAACAGTGGTCTTTGTATTAAATGAAAAATCTGAGATACCAAAAATATACATAAAATGCTATGCAGTAATACGCACTTTTCCTGTATTGTTCATATCCTGGAAACAGTGGAACATGCATCATGCTGTTTGGCACCCTGCACTGCATAATTCTCAGACCTATAGTCTGCCATCATAGCGGCCATAGAGGTGTCTTAGAAATCCTTGTGCAGCAGGTACAATCAAGCCAAGGTACAAGCCTTTTCTGATGGAGAATTTCAGTGTTAAATTGGACTCTTCATAAGCCAGGTAAAAATTCTAGTTGGCTCATCTCTACTCAGAATATATATGATTTTCAGCATGTAACAAAACCTAACACCAAAAATTTGATGGTTATGCTTAACAGAAAGGAGAAATCTAGTGAAATCGATGCAATTTTACATTAAAAATATTCCCACTGCAGCCTTAATATACTTACATATAGTAGGGAACAAAGAGATGACTGCGTTCCCTTACAATAAGAGTGCCATAATCTCAGTCTCAAAATGTTTGACATGAAAGCAGATACCATTACAATATAATGACGGCGCTCAAGCTATAGTGTTCTTGCTGTCTCAATTAAAAAAACATGACTCTCTGAAACATGCCTGTACTTCTTTAAATAGGCTACCGCGAACAGTCTCACTGTGCTGATGTCCATGTATTCTTCATGCAATGCACCTCAAGTGCAGCCTTCACTGTTAATTTTCAGTGTGCTTTCAAGTATTCATACTCAATGGAAATGTGGCATAATGATCTCATACTATCCCCCACATATATCCGCAACAGTACTGAAGGCTGCATGTTAAAGTGCTCAAAACCACAAAATAAACATTACCTTCTGAATTCACTCATCACATACATAAAGTAAGTGAGGATTCATGTCTTCTTCATTTTCTGTGACCTTGTTGAGAGTTTTTTTAAAAAAATCTTTCACATGTGACATTTTCCTGCATAGTTTTACATTTTTCTGCACATTTTACTCTCACTTGTAGTGGAGTACTTTTACAGTATTGCAGTATTTGGTACTTTTAAGTGGATAGATCCCATTGCTAAGAATGTAACCTTTACATTTCTTTTATGTATTAGTTTACCTATTACAACAAATGCTTTCTACTCTTCACTTCACCCATTGCCCTTCTCCTTGTTTGTTCTGCTTTGCTGCAGATCTGGAGCAGCACAGCGGTTATCTCGGTCTCTGATTTCTGCTCACATGTGCCATCCTTTGCCTTGTCCACTTGTTTCACCCTTAGTGGCAAAACACCAAAACGACAAGTGCGATCAACACATCTGTCTTCATTTACAGAGCAGCAACAATGGTGGTGATGATGTAATAATATCAGCTCTAACATTCATCTGCAGCACCTGGACAAAACATGGACGCTGTGGGAGAGCATCTGTCGTTAAGTTGTTCTTTTTTTTTGTGGTTTGTTTTTTGTTTTTGCTTGTGAGAGTGTGTAAACATGTATGTCTGCTGGTCTGAGTGTATGTGTATGCATGTCTACTTCACTTCATCCCAGAGGGTAATGCAATATGTGACCTGGAGGAAATGGATCCCCCTCTGATAGACCTTTAGATACTCCTTTGCTTTCCCTTCCTGCAGCTCTTGTAACAAGTAATACACATTGCGGTGCGTCTGGCTGCAGTGAGACACCAGACAAAGCATTTCTTTATTTTTTTTCTTTTTTTTTTTTACATGTAATGCATTGACAGGAGGGATAACATGCTTTCTGTTCAATTCACTCTTTGAATATTGAATCGTGCTCAAAGATATAATCTTTTAAAGAAGCTCACGAAAGCATTTCCTCCACTTAAGACATCTCTCTGGAAGCATTAGCTGCTCTTTGCCTTTACACAGCCAGACAGTTCTTACAACAACATGGGGGCCCTGGAGAATGAAGTGCAGTAGATTTCACCCAGTGTGCTGAACATGCGGGCAGGTTGGGAGGATGATAAGGGGTTAGCTACAGTGCAATCTTTCGTGCATTCCAGTTGAGAGCATACAAGGTCTTTGGCACTCAGGGTCAGGGTGTTGGTTAGCCCTCCCGCAGTGTGGTGGTTAATGGGTTAGTTCAACAAAACGCACCATAAAACCAGCACTGAAACAACATTGCATTAAGATGGTTACACTAAATCAAAAAACCCTCCGAGTTATCATGGCACTGCAGGGTCGGAGTGTGCACTGAGGAAGACAGTAAGCATGTTATGTTACATAATATGTCTCAAGTTGGGATTTGGCTTCCCTTGATTGGAAAATCCTTCGTCAGTGTGTTAACGTTCTTAATTATGTCCTTTTAATATCTGGTGCACTCATGAAGGGTATTTTGTTTGGCCCATTGAAACATCATTTCTTATTTATAACAACGCAATCAAAATGCCTAACTTGTATGGGCCAACATGAATGAAAAGCTGCAGGATTTAGTGATCAGTGTAACCTCACTGCTGAAGTAGGAGGTATGACAGTGAGTTTCAAGGCCTCATCCGAGATTCAGTTGAACAAAAGGCAATGGAGAGAGTGTAGAAAATTGAATGCCCAATATGAAATGACATCAGTGAATAACTTTGATGTAATTATCTTGATGTATGTTGCTGCTGTGGCCGTTTTTCCATCAAACTGTCAAACAAATTTTGAGCTACAATGAATGTCTCTAAATGATGAAATGCAAACTTGGGAGCTTTTACATCAACTGGTTTGATGTGAAGACAGACTTCAGAGGATTTTCTTCTGAAATCTTTTAAATTGATAACATTTTTTCATGAAAGTAAAGATGTCACATGTCAATATGTTGAAGAATAAACAAAAAAGTGCACTTGATTAAAGCCATGCATCAAATAAAGACCACTGAGCCATTAGAAATATTGTGTACTTGGAGAGAAAGGTACTGATTTATCTGGAGGGGTTAAGGTGGACATTTTAAAGATATATCAGTAAGTTTATATAAGAATAAATGCATTTGCATTACAATTTATTGTAAAATAAAAAAGTAAAAAGGGTTGTAAAAAGTAAAAAGGGTTACTGCAATTATTTATTTTCATGATGAATCTAATGATTATATTAGATTTAAGTTACTGTTTAGTTTATAAAATGTTAGAAAATAGTCCAATCTGGTCAAAATATAATATCACGATCTTTATAATCAACCACAATACACAATCTAAATTGTGATATTGTTTTACAAAATTTTGAAATGCCTTGTAGATGACAGTGAGACTTAAATGGCCTAAGAATTTCTCCATTTGCACCACTAAACCCCATATTTCATCTGTAACTCATATTCCATTATTTACAATATACCACCCAAGGAAGAGTAGTTTGGCCAATCAGTATAGCCATAGTTAGCGCCATCTCTCTTTTGTTCACCTAACACAGGTCCACTGGTCAATGAGATTATCTGGTTTAAAAACACAAGATATTAGAAGATATTTAACACTAAAGACATTAAATAGTGCAATCTCTACAGTTTGCCTAAAAACTAGATTGTGGACACCTTCATGACAGGTTACAACTGAAATTCGACAGATTAATCACCCCTTTCACTCTTTTTTGTGACCTGCATGAGCCTTGACTCTAGCTCGTTATTTGAACCTGTCTGTGTTTGTGTGTATGCCACATACTCTCAGCACTGTAGTGTAACAATACATGCAATCACTTGTGTTTAGGCGTGTGAGGCAATGCAGGAGGATAGGTGGCCTATAAATAGCCATAGCCCAGAGGCCTCCAGGCATCTTTGGCTAGCCTTGACACACACACACACACACACATCTGTTATATTTAAGCAAGTGCAAAATTATAGTTAAGATAATTTTGTGAGAAAATGTGAGACACTTAGTAAATTCAAAAATATTGTTATTTTTAAATCATTTATGTTCTGTGGAAATGGTTATATAACCCAGTGTAGTGAATATGTATTGATAATAATAATATCAATGTTAACTAATGACTGCATATGCATGCTACATAGTGCATTATGGAACTGTGGACATGGCTTATAAATCACAAGTTCTGTCTGTGTCATTTATGTTGCAGTAAAACGAATTGTTCTGAAGTATTTGAAGCACATACTTCAGACCAACCTACGGTACAAAATCTACAATGGAGGTAATTGAAATTTTATCAGTGATTCTTTGAAGTGTATTTTTTTTTAACAGGCCTGTTTCATCACAGACTGTGCCGTGCCTGTAAAGGCCTGGTCCAGAATGATACAGTTATCATAGCACAGATGAAATTCACATCACATTTTAGCCCTTTTGCAACTGACAAAACTTCTGCGGTGAAAAAGACACTACAAATCCATCAGGCCCCCTTTTATTGGACATAAAAGTGAGTCTTAGGACCGAAATTTCAAAGTGCTATACAAAAAGAAGCACTGGTTCTGGTGTCAGAGCTTTGAAGGAGCCACTTTAAGTAGCGTAGCAAATTTGATGTAGATTATTGAGAATAGGTCAATACCCCATATTCCTCAGTTCAACATGTTATTCTCTATCTTATGAAATTACACAGAACAGATTATCAAGAGAGATTTTATATCAAGTAGGAACAACTGTTGCCATAAATCCTGTGATGATTGCTCTATATTCTAAGGACCCAAGGAGAACCAACGAGAGTCGATGTACATGTAATCACTTTACGTCTGTGGTGACTAATTACAGCGTACTGTAGAAAACACCTTTGACACAAAACCGGCTCCATTACAGGGAGTACATAATGCTGCCTAAACAAACAAGAACCTCATAGAAACAGATAAAGAGATTTACAGTGATGACTCATTATGCAATTGATGTGTATTTGTGATATAATAAACATACAAGATGCTGTAGCTTGTGCAAGCATCATAGGGAAAGGGTAACCACTACTGATACTGATGGGTAGATGAAAGATGTGATTAGATGATGCACAGAAGCTGCAGCAAATCAATAGCAAAAGATCCATTGTCCCACTGTATGTCAGAAAAGAGTCAGTGGTGCCAGAAATATATAGAAAAATAAAATGTATCTGAACAGCTAAACCTTTTTTACTGCTAAATGCCAAAATCTACTAATACAAATATGTCAGATAGCAAAAGCATGCTCATATCTCATTCTTATTACTTATTCTTATCTTATTACCCTGACCCTTGACACTCAATCAGTGCAACACTTAGTGAATTGACATACAACAAGTTGATAATGTCGCAGAGAAATGCCTTACCATGGCCCCCTCTTGTAAGAAAAGGCATCCTGTTGATGGCGATAGGAACGGTGCCATGCTTGTTGTGAAAATGGTGGACATGGTGCGTTGTACTGAGACTAGAAGACACACGTGCTGTTCCAGTCTGAATGGGGAGTACAGTAAGCAAGGCGAACCAGAAGGCTAGTCTGGAACAATAACTTAGGCCCATGCCTAGGCTAAAACGTGACCAGCTCCTCCTCCGTCCAAGCACAGGGACGGCTGCAAACAGTCTACCCATGTATTTCAGATCCACATGGGCCCAATACAGATAACTTGGCCAAGGGTTGGCATCTGTCAGTTCAACTTGAAGACCACAGGGCATCTCAGTGACAATCTGGGTCCATTTCTTTCATAATTCCTTAGTTTAGTTGGGAATTTACTGGATGATGGAAGAAAATCCTTTGAATTTGTGAGAAAGATAACCAAAGATGGGTTTCAAGAAAGCAGTCAAAATCCAGTTAATGTCCTTGTGGAAGAGACCAAAGACCAACTAACTTATCTATTTCTGGTTAACATTTTTCCATAACAAGGATGTCTATTGCACTGAAAAGCCAGTATTGAAACCTCATTGAAAATCATCCCGGAACACATTCTTCAGAGAGTGAACTGAGTGCATCCAAAACGCAGAACAGATACACATCCAAATAAAAAATGGAGATGAATCCAACCGTAATTTCAAACAGGCATGTTGCTCAACCATGATACTTAGGCTTGAAAAGAGGCAGGACGGAGGTTCATGTGACAAGAATTCTGATAAGAGTCTCCATCGCCCACAGGTAGAGCTTGAGGGCAGCTGAATCTGCCCACTAAGAAAAGTGCCCCTCCACCGCAGTAGAAAACACAACACGCCTCCGTGGGAAACTGGATCATTTCATTAAACAAGAAGGACAAGGAGGTAAAAATATGCGCAAGTGAAGATACGAGCGATGAAGGGTGATGCAGGAACCAGCGCTTTTGTTCCCCTTTAGCCAGGGAAAGCGAAGAGAACAGAGACAGGGAGGGGGAGGAGGAGGAGAGAGAGAGAGAGAGAGAGAGAGAGAGAGAGAGAGAGGGAGAGAGAGGGAGGGAGGGAGGGAGGGAGAGAGAGAGAGAGAGAGAGAGAGAGAGAGGCGGGGGGTGGGGGGTGGGGGGGTTGAGTAGAGAGGGAGCAGTATCTGCAGCAGAACGGTAAAGGAGAAAAATCCAGGAAATAAATAAATAATTTCTCAGTGGCTCCTCATTCACTCTCTAACAGACACAGCAAATCCAGTAAACGATAACCTCTGGTGTGGCAGAAATCCACCAGAATGCAGCCGTAGCACAAGTGTTTCTGTTTCAAATTAACGTACAATCCTTCTCTCTCTCTCTCTCTCGCCGCACCTGCTCGGTCTCATATGCAGTGCAGACTACTGCTGCATTCTCCTCTCGCTGCTCTTCCTTTTTTTCCTTTATTCTCTCCTGTTTCCTTGTCCAGATCTGCTGTGCTGCCTCTGACTGAGGACGTCCAACGTGACAGCAGCGCGTGTCTGTCTCTGGAGGAGGGCAGGTGATACTCCTCAGAAGAGATAGCTCGGATGGCAGAGATGATGCCTTGGACTGCTGCAGCAAAAATTATGCTAATTAAAAAGCACCGTCCTATCTTAATAAATCCTGGATGGGTGAAATTCCAGGACAGTCCGGACACCTGAAAAAATAACCTTGGCTTGGAGTTGTGGTTTAATGAACGAGAGATAAAGGAGCCCTTCTGAAGGCATAGCTACTGTATTCAGAGGCTCTGATCCAGCAAGGCACAGCATGTGCCTCTATGTGAGTCTGTGTGTGAGAGAGAGAGAGTGTGTGTGTGTGTGTGTGTGTGTGAATGTGCGTCTGAGAAAGAGAGTCTGTGAGCAAATGAGTGAGGAGGGAGCGGGGCGAGGGGGGGAGGGTGGGGGAGCGAAAGCAGGAGGGAGGGAGAGTCAGGAAGAGACAGCGAAAGAGAAAACGGGCAGCCGCGGCGCAAACACACAGGGAAATAGTGAGGCAAGAAAATGGGTTGTGTGAATAAATACATGGTACAGATTCACAGCGCGCTGGCTTGCAGGTCCTGGCAGTAACACGTAGGAATCATACTGCAGAGGAGGAGCCTGATTTAGGTGAGCTGTCAGAGCTGCTACAGAATGAACACGAGGGTATTGGTATGGACGAGCTCCTAACATAAAGACTGAGGAGCGCGTGAATGACAGAAACACAAATACCTGTCAACGTGATATAATACGGCTCACTACCTTTGACTGAGGAAGCTATAGGCTGAAATGTGTAATCCATTTTGAAGAAATCAAGATCTTGTTCAATCTCGACCTTTCCCCAGCATTGTATTGCCAAAGCTTTACTGTTTTTTGCAGTCAAAATCAATTTCCTCCAATCCCCACTGCCTGATGTGCTCACCTGATATCTGTACACAAGTCAGCCCTCTGTTAGAGAGCTCAGTAGCTCTCTGCTCTCATCCCGCTTAACCATGCAGAACTTATTCCTAGCTATGACTGATCTGAGTTCAGAGGTATTCTGACAGTTTCAGAGCTGCTCGGGGTGTTTTTTTTTTTAGGGGTGGGGGTGTCGAGTGGGGAAATGCGCTAGTAAGATGAATCGGAATATATTGACACTTGAGAGGTGGAACACATTATCAGGAACAGAGAGACAAAGTGGGGAGGGACTGGAGGTAGAAGAGATGGAGCCAAACAGGGGAAACAGAGAGACAGAGAGAGAGGGAGAGAGCGAGAGAGAGAGATTGCAAGGGGAGAGGTAAAATGAGAGGAAGGGAGACTGCAGCGATATCAGCTAAATCACGATCAATAGAGATATCAGCTGGGATTGCCTGGTCGGTTGAAAGGACACGCATGGAAACAGGAGGACAGAGGCAAACCATGCAGCACCACCTCTCATAGTGACAAGAAGTTGACGCAGGCCATTACTCAAGCAGGGGGGTGGGGTGGGGCGTGAGGGGGAGTGAGGCTGATTGAACAAAAAGAACAGGGGAGGAGTGAGTGCATTTCTGGAATGGCAAGTGCCCTAACAGCATGCAGGCATTCATCTGATGGTATTATAAACATAAATAAACTGAAACAAGCTGAAGGTGATTTTTATTTTTCCTCCCCATCTGTCTTTCAGTCTGATTCGCACAGAGATTTAAATCCTTTATGTATGTCGTCTTCTTTATGTTTCTAAGTAAATCTTGATGCTGTGAAGTGCGTTCCAGTTCAGTGAAACAGACAATTGCAGTGATACACAGCACTGCCTGGTTACAACGCGATGACACATTTACAGTAGCGATTATTCGGTGTGGCGACGCAATGACAAGCATGGAGGATAATCCTCCGATGACATCAAAGGAAAAGTCGAAGCTTCAGTCATTCTCACATGAGGGCAGTTATGGCAAATGTTTCAAAATTCAACCAAGTCCAAATAAAACCAGTGTCATTCCCAGTAACTGTGAAGACTGGGCAAGAAAAGTTGGAGAGGGATGATTTATAGCTAGTGACTTGAACTGTCAGGCTCTCCAGCATGTGAGCATCTTTCGAGGCAGCGATGATATCTTGGTGAGAGCTGTCTAGAATGAAAGGCTTGCATTAATCAATTTACGTGCTTGAGGGTTGCTCAACATGATGAAAGCCATGCGATCTGGACAACAAGAAGGGGGTGGGTGGGGGTGGGGGACATTGCCTGTAACCTTGTGTTGTCCTTGGTTATTTAATAAGATCAACCTCAAACACAAACGCTCTAAATATTGACACTCACCTGCACATACCACATCAAAAACATGTATAATGATATATATGGTAATCAGCTTCATTCTAATCAATCTACTTGACTTCTCTTACATTTTGAAAATGGAATGACTGTCCTACATCTGTTACCCCTGCAGTTCCAGTCCTTTTATTTGCATTTTTATATTTTCCTACAGGCTATTTTAACCTATTTTTCCACTTACAGAGCACTTTGGCAGATCTCTACGCATTTACATAATCAAATT
The DNA here is from genome assembly GCF_020382885.2 of Scatophagus argus. Taxonomy (NCBI): domain Eukaryota; kingdom Metazoa; phylum Chordata; class Actinopteri; family Scatophagidae; genus Scatophagus; species Scatophagus argus. Next base: position 11,037,884 of record NC_058506.1, on the reverse strand, counting down.
ATTTTTCCACATATGGAGTAGTAGTTTATATACATGCACAAGTCAAGGGGCCCGCAAACTTGCAGATGACATGATGTGAGAAGACGTGTACAGCGTATTAAATACTTAAAACACCTAAATGTGCACTGTTTGTTCTCAGGAGGATTTGTGAGAGAAGATTTTTCACAGACATCCAGTCTCGCCCCAGGGGGTAAAATAGCAGGATTAATCATAGCACTTTCAGATTAATTACTCATAATGCGAGCATCCTCTGAAAGGCATGGCCTGCAGTTGTGATGTTTGGTTGATTTCATTAGGCTAAAAATGAAAAACACCTAAAATAACGCTGGCTTTGACAGTGCACGGAAGGAGACAGAGTGAAAAACACGAGTACACTGAAATACACCAATAAAGATAGAAGAATATGTATGTAAACTGTATAGTGGGCAGAATGATCAGACAATGATCGAGCAGCACTACATTGAAAACAGAACTGCTCACTTATTACACTGTTTTTTTATAACATTATTGTGTTGTCACCTCATATTTATTGAGGCACGGATACTAAAGAAGGTCAGCTACATCTAGAAAAGGTTCAGAGTTCAGAGGTTTAAAGAGGGCCTCTGGATGCACAGCTTTACTCACTCTTCTCTGCTAGCTTCACACCTTGATTAAACATGATTTTCCACCTTTGTTTTTTTAGCAACTTTGGTGTGTTGGCAGACTGTGTGCACTCTCTGCTGAAAAGACGCTGCATGTGACAGTAGGCTGCATATTGTTGGCTGCACATGGAGCAGGCAAAAATAGATTCCATTTGCTTGTTTAGCTGGGTTTACTAGCCTCAGCATGTCTCCTGGAAAGGAAGAGGAGCAGCGATGCTTACAATGCGGAGAGAGCCCCCCCCCATCAAGAGGAAACAGAATTTGAACAGCCACGATTCCTAAACATTGAGATTTGGACTGATGCAAAAGACAAGAGTGAGAAAGGAGCAGCGTGAACTGTCTACATCCCCCTTATCCACAGTGGAGCTCTGGCCTTCAAAAATAAAAACCTGAGAAGGCAGTGGGCCATCACCGCAGAGGACTACATGATTTTTGCTTGGCTGAGGTGTTTTTCCTCTTCACTTCAGAGTCTAAATTTGATGATGGGCCCAAAAGCCTCAGCAGGATAGTTGGCCATAAAGGAAGTCCTGTCTTTGTTATTGGCTTGCGCTGATCTGCCTGTCTTGCTCATTATAGCAACATTAAAGAAAACACCAGCAGAAAGGTGTAATGGATTTTACTGCTGCTATGACAGCAATTTGTGATGAACATTTGTTACGAGAACCTTAAAATGTGGAGAATGATGATACTTGATGGGGAACTACAATTATCAGGTTTGAAAACCGCTTCCAGATATTTATGATCATATATTTATCACACATTTTAACCCTTTAAGATAATGTGTGGCAGTTAATGAACGGTCTATCTGTCTTGAATCTGTGGGGTTTCTATAAGGATTTTTCTGTGCCTTTTACTGTATATTCACTCTGTCTAGGCACTGGCGTCATTTTCTGTTTGGTGGAAAATTGGTCCCAGAGTTCCTGCCTTTTTAATGTGTTTCTAGTATCTAGTTTACTATTCAATGGTACTTCATACATTAATGATTCCCTTCATTAATGATTATGTGGAATATTATCAGACTAGAGATTTCAGATTCCAGTAGGTCTGCCATCACTGTGAAAACTTGTGCTGTTAATGCATCTTAATAAAGTAGATGAAATTGTTTTTGATTGCACTTTACTGTACTTCAGTCCCCCAAGTAAACTGAAAACCAGCCATTGCAGCTATGGCCTCCAAGCTTTGTAATGAAATATCTCATTATTACAGACTGGCGGAATACATTTTATTCTTATCTAAAAATCCTCTTTTTTATTACTCATTCAGCTAAGGTTACATTAGTCCAGTTCGTTTGGTTAGTAGAATATCTCAGAAACTTGGAAATGATTTCAAAGAAATTAAGTGGAAAGGAAGGAACAAGTGATTAGGTTTTGGGGCAGCTGTACACAATGTTCCTTGTATTTTGCTGGAGTAATTAAATTTGGAGGCTTCAGACTATATCTGCCTTGGGTCATTATTTATGTCATTACTGCATTTGGCCACTGGAGGAGCACAGAGAGAAACATTTATACATAGTCTCTCATTATCTTGTCATGGTGCTTTAACATTCAAGCCTCAAGGGCTGTGCCTGAAATCACTCCTTCGTTCACTCATTCAATGTCCCCAAACTCTCAGTAGCATTTACTGCACAAGCACTAAATAGACATAGTCGGGACACTTTCTGCATCATCAAAAACTAGTGTAATGTTGTACAGTTACAATGTTTGCATCCATTACATGCAATGCATTGAATTATTAGCAGTAAGTAGAGTACATGCAGCCACTGGCACAAATCACTGAAAGAAAATGCGGTACAAAAGGTAGTAAACAGAAACTGCTTTTGGACACAGCCTTACGGGGCTTTTCAGTATTCATTTGTCCCCCTTCACGTCCTCTCAGCACTTGGTATTATGCAGCACCATACGTCATGCAAGTGTCCACTTCATGTGCCAGGAGGGCAGTGCCCAAAGGGATTCAAAACTGAACGTGCCCTCATCAGCAGACTCCACAGATACTACTCAACGATAAGTCGTGAGCACTACAGTCACTGTGAATTAGGGATTACAATGCATGATTATCAGTGTTTTCAATAATGATAAAAACAAATTATATATATATATATATTTTTGCACTTAACATCACTTAACATGGTAATGGGCATTGCCCCCAAGAAGAGGAGCTGAGGGGAAGTAAATGAAGGCTTGTTAAAGCACTATTGAAATGCACAACTTGTCCCTCTGTGTGTCCATGGGGCTGAAGCTTCCAAAGCTGGTCTCTCTGTGCCACAGTCTCATTCTGACCACCACTCCCTCATGCTGCCCCCCAACTCGTTCACATGTTTGCACAGAGGATATGCTAAAATTAAGAACTATCTCACATCTGACAGTAGAGAGGGAAAGCGAAATATAAATCTCTCCAATAGTACTCCAAAGCAACACCGTAGAAACCACGCATAATACCTCAGCAACCACCTAAAATCATCTGGAAATACACTAAAAACCATGCTAACCCAGCAACCACCTAGCCATACTCTGTCAAACACCCACGATATCACTGTAGCCACCTAGCAACAGTGAAAATCAACATTTTATAATATTATTAATAAAATTTGTGCAGCCTTGGCAGAGGTGCATACCACATGTTCCACAGTATCAGAGTCTTTAACACAGTGTCTGTTTAGGAGAGCTGATCCTGATCCGTAGTAACAAGTCATGAAAGTGTGAGAGTCTTTTTGTCATTGACGTTCACATGACAAAGTCCTGCTTTGGATGAGCACATAATAGAGAAGCCAAAACCAAGTAACACCATTCTACAAAACATCATTACTTCTAGCGTGGTTAAATTGTGAAAGTATAATGTGATAACCCGCAGCAAAGTAAAATTAGATAAGCTTATGTGTCCCTTGTCAATTGTAAATGTATGAGACACCCCGGTGTGAATCGACTCCCAGTGCAGTGAGCACAGATCAGCACGGTGTTATATTCCTCTCTGTAAGGTATATGAAAGATGCATAACAATCCTTCAGGCATCAAACACAGCAGCACCACAGTTCCTTTTGTTAGAATTACATCTCATTTAGGTGTTTTTGATGTGGCTGAAGGTATTATACCAAATAAAAACTGCCATCCACTATTTATTAGCCCATTTGGATTTGGAATACTCTTTATAAACTACTAAATGAAATACTGAAGTGTTGTGACATACAACAACAGGGTGCACTGTGTATTGAAGATAGGCTGTATATAGATTCAAATCAAATGAGACATGAACACATTCATGTGTCATTAATATATCTATATTACAAACTGCATCTGCTTTTGGGGAAAACTGTATAAGGGACAGTACCTTACTTCACTATAGGAAGGTGTAAGGTTAGCACATCGTTTTATTATTCATTGAACACAGAAGAAAGTGAGTGAACAATCTATCAAAATGAATTGGGAGCAAAGAAGAAAATGTAAAGGTTTCCTTTTGCTGAGCATGCAGAGACATTGTTGTACATTGCCCAGAGTGAGCCAGGAACAGAGAGGAGGTGACAAAGAGAAGGGGCAGACTGAGAGAAATAAAAAGGCATTGGATGGAGAGTTTGTTTCAGTGTGTGGGAGAGATATAGGAACACAGAGATCACCGTGCATTTTCAGAGCATACATATATCAAACGCAAAGCCTGCTTTCAATGAAATTACAGCATTACTCAGGTGCAAATTAACTCAAGCTGGTGTACGTGCAGGTACAGTTAGTGGAGCTCCAAGGGAACCCTGCTGCATACTGCACACTGAGGTATGTGCACACTGTAGAATAATGGACAAACTAACAACACACACCGACTTTCTGCTGGGGTATGACAAGAGATTGAACTGACTTCTTTTTTTTCAATAATATAATAATAATAATATTTAAGTGGTAATGTTTAGCCAAATTGCCTCCTAATGTCTTTTGCTGGGTGACTCTTTAACATTAACATGAGGCATATTAGTATGCTGTGCTGCATAAATAAATGTGCCTTGCCTTGGATTTGCTGAAATTTACATAAACATTGTTATTTCTAAGTTGTATTGTGAATATGAGATCAAAAGCTACATTTACACATATGTAAATGAGTTTACTCATATGTATACGGTCTGATCATGAAGCTTTTGAACATCACATTAGCAACCACAGCAATCTGACTAAATCTCACTGAAGACTGGTGCCAATGATGATGTCTGTCACGTAAAAAAACACAAAATTTGACATGCATGTCAAAACCTTTGTCTATCCTCAGTCCACTAATTACATGGGTTAGTTACAATGGATTTGACTATTACTGCAATGCAGAACATTGCAGCCGTCTGAGTGCCTTGTTATGCCATGTTTCCATAAACTAATCTGCTGAATACCAATTTTATATGGATTGTGAGTTTTAATAGGTTACAGAAGTGGGCTGGGGAAAGTGAAGGATTAGGCTTTCATCAGGCCACAGTGATGGCTTCAGCAGCTGAAGACAGCAGCCAGTTGCTCTGGCTGAAGGGGAAAAAAATGACAGTTGTGACCTCAAGTATAGAAATCCATCTTATGTTGAAATATATCAAGAGTGATGTATAGTCTGCAGTTGATAGTATGACTGCAGTCCCTTAGTATCGACTGCATGCGAGGCTGCTTCTTTTTTGTTTTGCTTGTACCATGTGAGTCAGTATGTACAGCGATAGTCCAAGGTGACATCTCTTTGCACGTGGCAGACCAGAAAAAACTCTACTAAATGTGCCATCATAATATGCTATGCAATTCTAATGACACTTTTCTTTATAAACATAGCTTACGGTAATGGAGAAGGAGGACATTCATTTTTAAGTAACTACATCACCAGTACAAACACAGCTACAAGGGCAGCTATTACTGGCAGAATATCCATTAATCCCTTATTTATGCATCTCTGCTTCAACTTGATCCCTGCTAGTGCAGTTTGGTATGTGTTAACCTCTTCATTTTTATTTTTTTTAAATCATTCTGCAGTTCTTTTGTATCTGTACACTGAGCATATGTGATCTAATTTTAAAGATCTGGAAATCTCCTCATGTTGCTCAATATGTGTAATCAAGGCTAAACGATAAAGATGGTTATAAAGTGGATGAAAACACATCACAACATATTTATGCCACCGGTTGTTGCTTATGTTAGTTCAAAATGATGTGATGCTGTGGATTGCAGCCATGATGTCATACCTGTATTCCAGCACTCTCTCTTCCTAAATTCTTCATCACAGTGGGTTATAATTTATCGTGCACCAAACAGAGTGAAAGCTCCGACTTTGTGAGAGGAGCAGCAAGTGAATGATGTATAAATGAGTGTGTCACTGTGCCTGTCAGTGTTAGAGTGACAAAGACACAAATGAAGCCAGAGAAAGGCAGACTGTGCATCTTAAGGCCTCTGTGCGTGCGTCTAGCCTTTATGATGTAAACTGAATGTAACCTTTCTCCTCTCACACAGCCCCTGCAGTACGGACCGGGAAGCCCTAGCAACCCCCCCTGGGAGCCAGCATAGACTAGCATTCATCTGAGGCTCAGCTGCTGCGTGGTCTGGGTGTCAAGCGAAACCCACCATGTTCCCATGCAGAGAAGGGCACAGAGGGACAGTCACAGCAGGGACGGAGCTATCCACTTGGTAATCAAGCCTAGCATAATGTTAGTTCCAAATCTGGACAGTGGCTTCGAGAGACTCTGGGGTATATCATCCTGGAAATGGGAGAATGAGCAGTAGCACTAACTGCCAATGTGAGACAGTTTACGCTTTACCTCTGCACACCCACAGCACTCATTGCATGCAGAAGAACTGAGCCTCTTGGTGAGCCTCTGACCCCACTTTTACACCATTTATTGCTGTAATTACATGTGCTCCTGGTTACTTCACCTGCAGGCATATTATGATTGCAGTTACTTCTTTGGTTAGTGACAAGGCAATTTTGAAAGAGTATTCTTTTAATAAATAGCTTTTATATGAATATTACTTGAAAATACCCTCTTTAACAGATTGCCTGTTATTATAAAAAGAAACTGTCCTCTCAGATGCAAATGGATTCTCTGTAGATACGACACTCTGTTCTAGCTGCAGATGCAGCCTCCTGACCAGCTCTTATCTTTGTTATTATGGAGTCTGAAACTGCCTATGGCTGCTTAAATCGGTCATCACACCAAGGCTATTTCAGGCTGATATAAAGCCGTCCTGGTAGCTCTTTTAGGGGTATCTTTCAGTTTTACTGTTTGCTTATGATGGTGAAATCGACGCTTTCCCCTCAGTCTACCTCTGACACACAAAGGGAAATGAAGCTGAGAGAATGTATCTGCGTCAAACAACTTTGTTTGGGAAGAAAAACTGAAGTTGTTTGAGACTTCTGTTCTCTCTTTTCCTACGTAGTTCTAGTGTACTATTTTAGCCATATCCTTCATGAATGCATTTATGTGTGGTTGGACAAAGAGACAGAGAGATGCTTAGAGAGAAATGCTGAAAACCACACATACTCAGTAAACCATATAGGCCAACCAAGACTTTCTGTAACTGTAATAAAATTCTACATTATTAATTCACATAATCTCAGTTAGGAAATAGTTAAAACTGCTTTCCAACCAGAGGCACATCTTTTTTGGGGCATCTCTAAGCTGGTAGCCTAAACCACCCAGCGTTATTTCCAAAATTTATTTGAAAGACATTTTCACTTTTTTCAACGTAAATTCCACATCTCTTGTTTACACTCCACTTACCTCTGCTAACTTAACATTGTCTCTTGTTTAACACACACTTAAACGCTCTATCATTTGATTCTGATTATTGTTTTCACTTGGTAATTACAGAACTCTACCCCCTTCGACCCATTTAAAGCACGAGACCGATGATTTTCCATGTTTTCCATGTAGGGGGATGGGGAGTGACGTAGCAGCAGGCCTTCTAATTGGCTGAACTCTATCATAAAATAAGTGTTTTCTGCTTGAAGGAGCAGTCGAGGATGTTGACAATATATTGAGTTTCCCAACAGAATAGAGTCAGTTACTTTTAACAATGCAGGCATTTAACACATTGTGTGAAGATGACACTCAAATCTCAGTCACAAAATGAATAAGTTTTTAATGAGGCTCTCGCTCACTGTTGGTTTCATGCCAATAAAACATCTTATCGGTGTGAATTCTCCTCTTAGACTCTTAGACTTATCGAGTAAAACTTAAGGCTAAATTAGAGCACAAACAGGATTGATTTACCAGAACAATCAAGCATAGTTGATTTACCCATGCCAGCATTCTGATGTAATCAGCCAATACAATAACGAATTTAATAAATAAGTTAAACCATCTTGTATTTACCACATTATGAGAAACTGGATGCCTATGATCATAATAAAAATATAATTATTGATGGATGGGCCTGCTAGAAGTGACAGCATAGGATATATTAGGATAGTTAGAGATGAAAAACTGTTGTTATTATAGATTTAGTACACTAAAACAAAAATGTTAGGACTTTCTGACAGGTTTAATCTCTCAGACTACGTGGCTACAATAAATTCCATCCGCAATGTATCTGGCATACATGCGTTAAGTAAAAACTACAGATATAAATCCCCAAATTAATACAGTTCACACTGAATAAGACACAGACAAAAGCCATCATAACTCAGAAAGTACAACATGGTAAAGCAGAGTGGTTCTGAACTGTGGATTGCATCGTGTAACTTCCAATCTCAGACAATATGTGTCAAACTCCTCGGTGGACAGAGAGAGAGAAATGTGTTTTAGAAAGGTTACTTCTCTCTAACTCTGTTAGTCAGTGTGACATTGGCAGAAGATTGAACTCCCTCTCCAGCAGTCAGTGTTTGCAGCGTGAGTCATAAGAGACCATAACTAATCATGAAATAACCTGTCGCATATCTGAGTGAAACTGGCTTGCATTTTCCCATCTGTTAAACATAGTTCAGTACAGCTTGTGTCTGTTTGAATTCTAATGAGCTATCAGCTTGCATTAAATTATCCTGATCCGTGACACTTTACCCAAAGGTTGCAAGAGGTCAGAGAGGCAATGTCTAGTGGCTTTAAACAGTGAACAGGTTTATCTGTGAAGAGCTAATTACTGACTGCTGATGATGTAAACTTTACATTGTAAAGTCTTGAGGCCAGTAAGAAAGTTACAACACTGGGTACTTAAACTGCAATGAAAAATACTTCTTCAGTCTCAACCCTGAAAATAACATGACTTAGAGTCACGCTAGCAGTTAGCAGGGGGTGGCTGTTGATATAAAGACCAACATCAGCATCCTTATAGCCACAACACTAGCGTGACTAAAAGGAAAATAAATGCACAACATGATCGTACCAAGTGGTTTGCAGTGGGAAGATAAAACAAATATTATGGTAAAATTAATGTTTAGACATCAACAGAGGTGAAAATAAAAAAGTAGTTGATATTAATAGTAAGAATAATAATAATAATGATGGTGTGTAATTATATACAATGTGAACTTTATCATTCAATGCAACAAAAAGATTCTTAGACAGTAAAAAAGATACCTGCGATGACAGACAAATGTGCTGTTGAGTCACATAACAGATTGTTTGGAGCATTCAAAATAAATGTTCTTAAGTTCATATGTTAAGCAGGAAATTTTGCACAGTGAAAATACAAAAGCATATATTGTCAAAATTACTATGTTCTCTGAGGGATAAATCTGGGCTTAGGGCTACAAATGTCATTTCAAATTCAATGGAGGAATAGTGCATCTGTGACACTTAATGCTTCATACTATTTTTGTACTGTATATAACTGAATCAAATGTTACATGAAAGAGTGACTACTTTTTTGGATCCCAATGTGAATCAACACCTCCGTTGACAGCTTTTTTACAGCTTTTTTTTTTTTTTTTTTAGCAGATCAGCAGTGTCACAATCGCCTAACCCAACTTTAACCACAGGGAAGTAAAACTCCATGCAGTTCACAAAAATAAGAGCACTCAGGCTGTGCTCCTTTGCTTCTATCTAAAAAATGTTCATACACTGTGTTCCTACACAAGAGGTTATGTAACATGTTACTAGTGTTGTGCTACTTCTTTTGAGTGAGGTCACGAGCGTAATACCATTGAAACCAACACTGTAACACTGCCTTTTAGACATAAAAGAACGGTGATAAGTAACATTTAAGTGTGTTCAAGTAAAATTCGCAACATTTTCCTGAATATTGTGGCCAAGTGGAAGACTATCCTTACAAAAACACGAGCACTTCCCAGCTTACTCTCACAGAAATCTGTTCACTCACACTTTCAATTCAATTCAAAACATTTTATTTGTCCCCAGGTGGCAATTTGAAGGCACACAGAGTAGTTACGGTAATCAAGAAAACAAAAACAGCTTTGTAACAAGGCATTAATGCAGCAAAACAAGGAAAATATAAGTAATATATGTGTGTACGTAATAAAAAAGCAATAATATAAATAAAACAGTGAAAACTGTAAACAATGAATATGTAAACATGGGTTTGTAGCAGTTTTCTGTGGCCCTGAATACCTGAGGACCAGTGAGAGGATCACCATCTAAACAGTAAGGACAGAAGAGACTGCGATCAGAGAGCAGCACTCATACCATGAGTGAGTGCTTGATTAGTAATACTTGGTGGTCTGATACTTTTTGCAACTCAAATTGCATATTTCCTGTTTCTCCTTCCTGTGTAAGATTGTGTTTTGTCCACAAAGCAAAGAGCGGAAACTCAAACCTGACGGCTTAACATGAATGTAAATGAAATTTTTCATTTCATTTTTCTGGATATCGGAAAATGGGGGGGGCAAAACCTGTTCCATCAGTGAACAACGCTAATACTTTTCTATAATGTTAATATCTGTGTAGCCTTGGGTTGAAAATCTGACTGTAAAAGTGTACTATATATGTATATATGTATATCTGCTGGTACTGGTATGATTATAGACTAAACAAAAGATGCACATGGCACAACATCTGTGCTGGATTATTTGCAAAGCATGAGGATATATGTATTATTAACACGATATATTATTAATAATAATTTAATATCATGCTTACTGCCAATATCAGCGCATTGCAACAACCTAATCTGAGGATACAGTGAGGTATTTTATTTCACTAAGAAATTACTCTTTAATTCTTTCTTTTTCTTTTTTTTAATGCCTTTTAATGCCAACGACTGACATTTGAAGGAGATGTCTTCAGAAACGGATGAGATCTAATTTATTGTCCTCTGTGCCTGTTTCGTATTTAAACAGTCTGCACATCTATGTTCTGTTAAATACCAAACACAAAAGACAGTAAATTTGATGGCTTCAGTTTAGTGCATTGGTGGAAGCAAACTATTTCAGCAATCCCTTCCTCTATTTCTGCACCCGAACATTGCCATTTATCAAGAATAATTGCATCATATCAACTCAAATCAAATCTTATTCAGTGACTCAAATTTTCATGTGCATGTGCAGTTGGTAGAAGATTTTCTTTGCACATGCGACTACATTAAGCCCTTAATAGCTTAATAAACAGTATGACTCAGTGTGTCAGTGTCACAATGACTCTGTCAACATGATGTCCTGTCAGACATTGCTGAATAGACAGAAAAAATATTCTGGCCTGATTATTGAATCTTCCCTGAATACGGTGTCATCACGATAGGAATTAGGAATTACAGATTAGTTACTTATGAGTGTTTGTGTATCTGCATAGTGATTTCTATAAAATAACACTGTCCTTTAGAGAAAAGCCCTTAAAATACAACACATAAGACAACAAAGACGCTTTTTAATGTGAGAAACTGCAAGGACAGAGAAGCTAAAATAAGACAAAGGGGGCATTATTCCCTCGGGTGTTTGACTTCTTTTCACATCTATGTAAATGTCAAAAGTTTTCCACTCATGGCCAAAAGGCTAAAAAGCTGTAAAAATGCAGTGAGTGGTCAGACATTGACCTGTGGTGTGTTTGACTGGAGGACGAGTCTGTCTTAAATTTTCATTTTAGCAAAGAATTACAAAAATTAAATCAATGCTCTTCCTAAGTCACAGGTTCACTTATAAAACCTCATAAGCTCTGCTAGTCAATTACACAATGCTCGAGCCTTTCTGTCTCTGTAATGTAGCTGTGGGGAGCTGTGCCAGCATATGACTCATGCAGAGCATCACTTGGCAGAGATGATCATTTATGGGATACACTCAATGTCTCAATGCTGAACAAAGCTGACAAAGCCAGGTGGCTAAGATGAAGGGGAAGACAACTAATGGAAAAAGATCCAACTTCATAAGATGTCTGGAAAATGGTACTCAAGCATGAAAGATATTTATATGCGTGTATTAATTATGCATGTTGTTTGGAACAGGAAATCATCTTTAGTATCACAAGTAATCCATCCATCCATCCATCCTGCGCACTCTGGACAGTCTACCACATGCTGTTATGCTTTTATCTACCTCACTCTTTAGAACACAGATCTCACCGAGAACGTGCCAAGGACCAACTAAAGTAAACCTCTGAGGTCTTATTTTGTGTAGAAATGATGAGATGCTACAGACTGCAGTTACCTCAGAGCAGGGAATGAGGTGAATATTTTCTGACTTGACTGGCCCTTTGACCAGCATTCTCCTCAATAGTCTAGAAAGTACAAGGCCACAACTGTTCGCATGCCATGTGGCGACAACCAGGCCATTCGCAAAGGTCACTCCATATAGGACTGTGGTGCAATGGATAACATGTCTGACTACGGTATTTATTTGTGTGTGTGTGTGTGTGTGTGTGTGTGTGCGTGCGGGCATGAGAGAGAGAGAGAGAGTGAGTGAAAGAAAATAAATATTCCAATAAGCAAATGTTAGCATGAATACATTTAACTGTTTCAATAAATGTTTTATGATGGCAATTGTGAAGTATTTTAAGTTTTTACTCAATAGGCTGGTAATACTAATTTCTAACTACTAATATTTTTAACATCACAATACATAATTAATTTGCAATGTAAAACAGTTACATAGGCCAAGGTGACACAGTGCATTTAAAAACATCAAAACAGAGCTTGAAACACCCCTGGTAGCCTTTCAACACATACTTATCACAGCCATCACAAACCGTCTTTTGTTTAAAGTGCAGCTTGCTAAGTAAACATGTTTAAACTGACAAATGAGTTGGACTGAGAGGTGTAATAGAGAGGTGAAGTCCCTCACCTTTCAGTGAACCATCAAGGGACCCTTAAATTGACATCATACGTGTAATTCATGACACAACGATCAAAACGATCAAAAAATTCTTTGTCTCTCACCATTCATGTCTGTATGTATTTCTCCTGAAATAAGATCCCATGAAGGATGCTGGAATGGGAAGAAAACTGCCTCTGTGTTTGCAACTTCAGCACCACAGACATGTGCCATGGATTGATCAATACGCAGAACAGTTAAGTCGGTGATATTTCAGGGCCATAGATTCTAATTTGCACAAAGCTAAGTCAGATAAAGGATCAATGAGCCAGGCAGACCAGACTAACATTTCAACTAAACAACCCCTCTTCCCTGCTCTCTCTCTCTCTCCGCTACTAAGGGGTGAAGTGGGGAGATGGTAGGCAAAAAGAAAAAGGATGAATTTTGGTCATTTTGCTAACAACTAAGTAAATGTCAGCTAATTGAAAACCTTACATTGGTAAGGAATATATTTATTCTCATATCTGTTTACAGCAAAGTCATCTATATTTAAGGGATTTAATAGCACAGATGCATGAAGCTATAATGGAAAAATAAAGATTGAATGATGCTGCAATTACAAAGTCTGTATGATTAACACATAAATGAGAGCAAACCTGTTCAATACATCGGTCTTAAAATGAATATCCTTAAAGATCTGCTTGATCCCCAATGCAGTCCACACCAATGGCTTCATTTGACCCAAGCTCATACGTGTCTCATGAGTCTATTTTGGGTAGGTCACTGTGTTATGAACAGCACTGTGTTTTCTTGAGCCTCTGTCCCGGGGCGCGAGATTAAGTCTGAACTTCTATCCTGGATTATCCTTGTGGCCATTGGGACACACTCATAATCAAGAATGACTCCACCTGAAGTGAAGGTCAAAGGAAAAATGGGATTTTACTGAGCACTTTTTCTTCCAGTTTTGTCCCTCTTTATAGCACATTTACAACAGAGTACGTTAACATTTTAAGGCACCACATCTATATACAATTGTCTTGGTTAAAGATACACTATATGTTTTTCAGGGGTTAGACTGGGCCCCTTACTTCCAGTGACAGGAAATCTTAATGCTTCAGCATACCAAAACTTTTTGAACAATGCTATGCTGCCAATTTTGTTCCCACAGAAACACTTGGAAAGCCTTCCCAGAAAGTGGAAGCTGTTACAGCTGCAAAGCTGTCAATGTATTTAGAATGTGCTGTCCTGTCAGGTGCCCCCATACTTTTGTCTATGTAGTGTATATAGAAAGAACCTTTAATAATTCCAAGAATTTAAATCAATCAAATTAACTTCAAAAAGTTTCTCATGATTGTACAATTTCCTTCATCTTACAACTGTATACACAGAGTACAGGTTTACATAAAATCTCTGAATGTATCCTACAATTAAACAATTTGTTAAAGGTTACTACTGTTTAGTACAAACTTCATCCAGCTCTTTTGAGAAAATGGAAAACCATTGTAGTTCTCGTACCAGTAAAATGAAAGCTAAACACAATGCTTGCTAACTGCCACATGAAACAGGAAAGCAAGACAGCTGCTGTCTAGTGCAGTCTTGCCTGGAGGCTACAAGCTCAATTTACTGTCTGTCTTACTTCTATGGGAATTAAACAATACAAAGGTAATGTTGACTTACTAATGGCGAAGGTGTGTTCCACTGTGCAGATTGCTAATGGGTGCTAGAATGGCAGGTCAAATTCCATATGTTTGTCAAATGTGTGTTGTGTGTACGTGGATGGGGAAGGAGGACAGAGAAAATGGTGCAAGGAAAAGACACAAGCACAGTTGTGTCGCATAAAGTGTATATCTGATATTTGCACACAGAAGCATGGATATGCCAAAACAATCATCTGTAACTGCAGAGGTTAACCAATAATTGCACTCTTCATATGTTTACAGATAGAAGCATTGAGAATTGAGCACAGAACATCATTATATATCTCTGTGACTTGGTGATGAAGCGATGACCTAGAGGTAATTAGCACAGAATACTTGGAGAATTGCTTTCTGTATATGAATGTCAATGTAATCAGGCACAAACCAACTAAGGGATCTCACTTTTTTGACGTGCTTCCACACTGCTGTTTGAAGTCTTATGAGGTTAAAGCTTTGAAAGATAGTCAGAGTGTCAAAAATCTGTGAAGTACACCACAATCCTCTCTTATTAATGCTGGTTGCTTGGAGGCTGACCTTCTGGACTGGTATGCAGACATGGAAGAAGATGAAGTTGGCATGATTATTTGTTAGACAATTGCGCATATGACACTAGCTATAACTTACGATCACAAAACCATTGTTCTGCCTTTGAATTTGTGAGTGTTTTCACATTATTGTCACATTTTTTCATTTGTTTTGATAACTTTGATGATGGCCCAATGTGAAGCATGAGGCTTGTTATTTTCCTCCGCTCTGGACTGATGTATTGGTTTGACCTTTGATGTCAGTCAGCCATGCCATTTACCACTCGGGTGATTAAGAGTCCACTCTGAACAATGCTAGATGAAAACCAAAAACGCTGCAGAGGATTGTGTTTTTTGTGAAACTGTTATTTTTGCTGTTAATTGTTAGATAATAGTCCTGTAGTAAATCCTGGAAAATATCTCATCTACAATTAAAGGAATACATTTCAGGGGGAACACAGAGTGAACACAGAGAATTTGTGAGGCATAAAACATGAAATATTTGTATTTGGCACTTACTGTCCAAAGATTTGGTATTTAAAACACATGCTGATGGAACCGTACTGTTACATCATTGAAATTGCTAAGATCCATATTCAGTATCCTTCAAACAGCCAGATCTCATGTCCCTGGCAACCAAATATTACTGTACATACATTCATGACTGCAACACTTGTTAGAAATAGTGCTGTGAAGGTTTAGCCTTAGGCGCACATTTGAAATTCAGGCTTAGATGATGTGATGTGCATCAAACCAGCTGCAATTAAAGAAAATGTCGCAATTCGAACAGAACTCCTAAGATCGTTTTTATATGATGTTGAGAATGATTTTTCATGGTGTGGCCTGTAAATGTAAGATTAGGGTTGAACAACGGCATGCCAACATGTAATCTCTCTCCACGGGAATATTTATCAAGTTTAATAAAGATCAACAACATGTTTTTTTTTTTAATTTTGCTTTCCTGCTTTCACACAGTACAGCTGACCAGAGCTACTATCTGTATGGAAGCAAACATGAACAGTATTAAGAAAAGTTCATTTTCTACAAATCTTTAGTGATTAAAATTGGACAAAGTCATTATCAAATCATCCAAGACAAAGGCAATTTGTCTTGGATGAAAGGGAAACTCAAAAAGCCTGTTTAAATTATGTGGCTAGTTTTTAGGACAGTAATAAAGAAGTAATAAATGTGACAGTAATAAACACGTTACAGTCACATACAGCATTTATCAGAGGTATATAAGGTATATAAGGTATAAGGTATTAATGGAGTTATCAATTAATCATATAACATACACAAACAAAGCTGCGGCTCTCTTCTCATACTTCGTCTTGGCCAGAAAGGAAAAGCACCTTGAACACCATAATATACATTTAATCCAAGTGCACAGTCTTGGGACAGTAAGGGATGTAATAGATAAAGACTACAGAGGACAAACTATTGATTTTCAGGTTCGATCAATAGATACAGAACAGAGTACATTTGGCTGTGTGTGTAGGTTTGTAACACTGCAAGCAAGCAGATTAATGGGAAACCTTGTCGAAACAAATGCAGGTGGAAAGCAGTGTTTTGATTTCGAGGTGAAGTGTCTTTAAGTAAGTACTGTGCATGTGTATTGAGAAAGTAGCTCACTGAGGGTTCATTTCTGCATCTTCTAATTAGACTTACTGTAATCAGAGTAGACAGTCAAAATAAATTGCTCAATATGATCACTGATTGTGTGATGCGTTTTCTTAAAATATTCACACTCTCCTTACACATAGAGATACATATACCGTACAGTAAATGTCACATATGTTTTTTAGCTTCCTTACACTCACTATTATCTTGAAATTATCCTCAAATGGCTCCCCCACAGAGTCTGGCGAATGTAATGTCCTCTCTTAAAACAATACCGCATAACAGCAAATTTCAATAATGATCGCCACGAAAGCTGAACTCTTGCAGTTATTCTAAATGACTCTGCAGCAAATGAAGCTTAACTCGCCATGACCACTGGACCAATAAGCTTAATGTTAATCTCTTGCTATTATAAGTATGAAAAGCTGCTGGTACAAGTCCGGTCTATTATTTTGAACACGGAGGGCTCTTTATAGTGAAAGCAGCACTCAGATCAGAGTTTTTTAAAATATGCTGCTATCAGTGTGTCATGTGCAATTAGCGTCCAATCAAGTTAGAGATAAATCATTTTGAATTCAAATGCATGCACAATATATGCAAATTTTCCTTATTAAATAGCTTATGTCAGTGTTTGAAAGTATAGACATTTCTTCATCACATCCAGTCCTGAGTACAAGATAGCACTCAAGCCGCACAATGTCAGTGATGAGGAATTAGAATAAAAAGTGTGTGTCACTCAGACAAATGCAAATCATTGTCATCGGACTAGAAAAGCCATCATATAAGACTGTAGAGTGAACAACCAATAAGATTTTCATTATCATGGTTGTTTTTAAAGGTCTATTTTAGCGATGTTTGTGCATACATTACCCCCTTACTACTGTTCATTGATAATTTTCCACCACTGATGCTGTAATTTTTGGCTCATACCAATGCCAACCAGTGTCACTACTGTGTGGTTTTGTAGTTGTAAGGGCAGATTAATTTGAAAACCCTGCAGTTCATCAATTTAGACTAACCAAAGGGTACCAGATAAAAGATGGCCCTTGTTAAGAAAGGCCACTTGCACTGTAAAAATGTGTTTCTCTGTAGATAAAACAAGACTTTGCTTTATTTCTTCAATTCAAGCAGTTCCAATTTTGGGGATACAGTGTTTACACTATATTCAACTGGCCTGGTCAACCACTTCCAAGCCATTCCAACAGACACTCACTGTGAGTGGCTAAGACAGGGCATAATTTTGGTTAACCTAAAATGAAATATATCACGGCTCAGTTTTAAAACCTTTGACCCAACAGGAGCCTATGTTCTTCATCAGAGAATTCATATTTTACAAATATTTTCAACTGATGAGTTACTGATGAGACCAGTGGAATATCTTAACTAAAGCAGATGTTTCCCGTCATTCGACCCATTCAGGTGTAATTCACTTGCACTTACGGTCACTGCAGAACGGCCCCCCGTAGGTAGTCAAGGTGCAGTCACAGGAGAAGCTTTCCCACTGCTGCAGACACACTCCCTGATGGTGGCAGGAGTCCTCTGTGCAGGTGGTGCTGGGACCTGCAGGGTGTATAGAGCAGATTCACCGGGGTGCTTTTTCTTCATTTTGTTTGAGCATCCTCACTACAATCCAAAGGGAAATAAATATTTTTTCTCTTTTGTCCTGGCTGCTTACAGAAAATTTAAATGACACTCAACCAAGACAGACATTCTATGACCACAAAGTCTCCAAAGTAATCAGATTTCCTGTGCACAATCACTCTCACAAGAGCAGGATTAATAAATTTTTATCCATTTTGCAGACCCTAAGATCAAGATCAGGTCACAATCATTTTGTAATCATCAAATCTCCTCAGTGATAACTCGTAAAATTAGCTTTGCTCATCCATCTTCAAAAGACAAAGATGTCTTTTGATTTTGGAGACTCCAGGACCTTTACCCAGGTGTCAACCTCAAGCCAAACTAAGTACATGTATACAACTACTGCAGGTAGAGAGGACAATTTCTAGTGTACACTTGTATAGCTATTCTGTCACCAGTTTTTCCTGTTAAAGTAATGGCTACCTGGGGGAGATTCATTGAGATTATTAAACCTTGACATAAGTTCATGCTCCACTGAGTGCGTCCTTGGCTGATTAGAACTCAACAATGGCAGCTGGACTTCTTGATTACAGAGTGTTATTATTACATGTTAGCATGCATAATCAGAAATAATAAAACCGCAGGAAGTGTTCACTGACCAATCCTAATGGAGCATTCAACAAGGCTATTTAATACCACAGCAAATGTGGTGTGATTGGTTTTCATTGAGAAGACACCCTGAGCTCCTCTGGTTAGAAATAGTAGAAAATCAGATTATGGGAATGATTCACAGTTGTTTCATACTGTGTTCCCCATCCTCACCTCCACAGCCATCCTCCACCTCTCCCACCTTGTGGAGGGCATCGGCCAGCAGGTCAGGGAGTCTTCCATTCAAGTCCACAGATGCCAGGCAGCCTTTGTATCCTTCTCGGGATGCTATTAACCTGGGCAGGATGCTGTACATGCTCTTCCCAACACCGCCAATGTACAGCTCACCTGCAAGATACAGCAGATGGTCAAGAGAAATTCTTTCCGGCAAAATAACTTAATTCACCACAAACAAGTACATGTTGTTGCATGTTCTTCTCAGTGATCTCTTCATTAAGTGTATCAATACGATGTCATGCAATCTAATACAACTGTTCTGCCATGTCAAAAATGTTGTTGCTGTGCTCTGTATTGGTATTCAATGTGTCTTCTCATGAAATACTCTCCATTGTTCAGATGAATTACCTTTTAAATCCAGGTTGCGGGCTCCATTGGCGTGTTGGGTGACAGTGCGGGAATCAATCTTAAGGATGTGCACGTTGTTGTTGTCTCGGGAGATCACCACGTTGTGCCACTGGTTGTCATTGAGTGGCTTGTCAGAGTTTCCCTTCATCAGTGACGGCCCATTACCCAAGTCAAAAACATAATGAATGTACCTACAGAACAATGCAGGTGTTGACATTCAGAAATTCTTGTCTAGTATTATTTCCACACATACCAAATTTCATTTACAGATAACTAGATGATTAAATAATTATTCTGATGGTATGCAAAGCCATAAAGCTGCTGTCTCCCAGTCTGTTTTGTGATACTACCAAAGAGACACCACAAACTCAAAAATTCTGAACGGCTTTGCTGACATTCAAATAAATAACAGTGAATGTAAACACACTAAGGCATCCCATCATGTTGATGTTAAATTTGATCAGCAGAGAGTGCACTGACATAAACTAAATTTTGTTTGAAAGTTAAGCAACATCTATGACAAAGCTGCTACACTTCACACATAACATTGAGCAGTCTGAAAACTATGACAGAAGTGTTGGAAGCCATTTTTCATCTGTGTTGTCTGTGCGAGCTTCTGCTGCAGGCTCCAGAGCTGAACAAGGACTCCTGCTGACTAATTGCTTACTGGGAGAAAGTCTGTGCGAGGTTTGACAGGGGGAAGCTACAATTGTTGCTTTGCTTGCTTTGTTTCGACAACCTTTCTCTGCTATTCTCTCTGTAACAAAAATTACTTACAATGAATAAAACATCTGGAACACATTTTTTGCCAAATGTGCTCGAGCAGTTGTAATGATTTTGCACTCCTGCTTCCTCTCTCTGCTTCACCCCGTTTAACAGAATTGTTTATGAACAAATTATTTTAAACTATTTTATGTCTCTCCAAAGTGCCACAAGCTGATGGATTCAAGATGTAAAAAATGATGACGTAACTCTAAGAAAAAAAGTACACTTTTCATATGCCTTCAGTTTGCAAGACAAATATTTTTGCACTGAAACAAAAGACTTTATTAGTAAAAAATTAGGTATATGTAAATATCACTTTTCTATCCAAATAGTCCCTTCCATCTTTCATCAGCTCAGGCCTGTATGATGGTTATAACTCAGTTGTAACACCTCAGAACTCACCCTTTGACCAGCTCCACTACGATGAAGTCACTACCATCTCCGGAGTTGTAAAGTATGAGGCCATCGGGACTGGTGGTCTTGAACTGGAAAAAAAGGTGCATTGAGGCGTAGGCCTGCAAGGTGGAGAAGTCCAAGTAGCTGGCTTGAGTTAGAAAAGTCACAGGATTGGCCACAATGTGCCTCATGCCAAACCGAGCATTCAGCTCGCAGTAGGAGATGTCTCCATTCTTGCACTGGTCCAGATAGAGCATCCCGTTGAGAGAGAGAGCTTGCAGATGGCCGATGAAGTTGGAAGGCACCACGGGGATGAAACGCCGCTCTGTCATGATCCCTGTCTCAATGTTATTGAACTCCAGACGGGTGTGGGTGCCAGTCATGTGGCCTATGAAACAAAACATGCAGCTTAAATTGCACATATCTTTGAATATCTTTGCAAGCACAGCTCCTTGATTCCTACTATACCTTCCACAGTCACATTGTCCACAGAGAGCTGCAAATTCTTCCCACGGCGCACCACCTTCACTGTGTGCCACTCATTGTCATTCAGCTTCTCGCCCACGAGGAGTGTCTCTGGTCCCTTGCCTAAGAGGAAGAAGACACCAAGTGACAATCATGCCACATCTGCTCAGGATACACTCTTTCCTCGCTCAGCATGACAACTGCTCTCTGCTCATGTCACATACATTTATTCACTTATAGAATCACTCTCACACATGTAGCCACCAACATTTGCATTCATTCAATACTGAGTTTAAGAACAAAAAGAACAAAAAGAAGAAAAAATACTTAATGGCTGACTTGTAAAATTATTTCTTTGTTGACACACTGCATGCTTTCTCTTTATGGGGTCGTTTAATTAATGTGTACTAGGGAAACAATGTCAGTTGTGCTGTATTATCAAGAGACTTGGCTCAAACGTACAGTCTTAAGTTTCAGAATTTCTGCACTACACTCTGCCTTTTTCGCTGATTTCAAAATAGGTCACAGTGAAGAAGCTTGCCACTGCAGCACCGTCATTCCGAATCAGTGCCTATGCAACAGGCCGACACGGCAGTTCAAAGGAGTTCTGACATCGCTTGGGAAACTAATTGGCCATGCCTTGCCTAAGCTGACTGCGCCTTTAGGGGTTTGTCTGTCTAATTGAGCTCAGGGTGCAGGAGAATTACAGGGGACGTACAGAGGGCAATAAATGGAAAACATCAACTGGTTTCCGAACACTTCACTGTTTCATCCTCAGGGAAATAAAACTGCAACTGGAGACTGTGTCCAGGGCTGCATATCAAGTGTCTTTACAGCACACTGCATGACACCCACCATCATGCACCTGCTGAATATCGACTGCACACACCAGACAGATCAATCACGTCAATCCCTGCTCCCTATATATTTGCAGGATTTACTTAGATTATGAAAAAACAAACCACTCGCTAGAATCATGTCCAACACAAAAGCAGGAATGTTTGCTTTGTAAATCTGTCATGAAAACAGAGGTACAGAAATGGTTTGCTGTAATAAAAGGGGGGATAGTGCCATATAGTAGGGACTATTCATCTTGTGTGTGACTCTCACAGGGGAACGTCAGTGTCTCAACCCAAACATCCTACTACCTAACAAAAACAATAAAGTAAGAATTCTTGCAAGAAAAGTGAAGCGTTGTGTTTATTTGTATGCTGGTAGATTTTAATGATGGCATGATTTTGTTAGATACTTGAAGATACACATGAAATTGGAAAGCAAGCTATTTCACCCATTAAAGTGTGTTTGCAACAGAGCACAAATGTCATACAGGTTGTGTGAAAAGTTAGCCTTTCATTACATAGCCTAAATCTGATAAACAGCCTAAACTCACTTGAGCCAGCACCTATTGATGGGTGCCATTAACAGTATTTAAAGATGGACAACATCTTTAAGCTCCCAAAAACCTCTTGATCGCCCCCGTGGTGGTTGGCTCCAAGACAGGTCATAAAATCCTCACCCTCCGTGTTAACAAAGGGAACACAGACCAAAATTAAAGTGGGCTAGTAAGTAAGGCTCATCAGACCCCTTTCATAGCTAGCTAGTGCCTAGATGCATATTGCTGCTGCAACCCTAACTCACCCAAATCTCCAAGCAAAACTGAAGGCTGCCAAGTTGCATTGTGGGTAGTGCGAGGTGTCAGGTTTTGATAAGAAAGAATTATGTGTGATCTGTTCTTTTGAGTTTGACAGTGTTATACAAAATGGAGTGCAACAATGAACTGAGGACACAAAATTTGTGTAACTACTAGTTTTATTTTTTAGGCCTAATGTTCGATTCTGAATGGGGTCATAATATATTTGGGTTCAATAAACTATTCCTCTGTGTTTCAGTGATTGTGAGTTATCTCCAACACTGCAGTGGGCAGTAAAATGGTGGAGTACAATATGTATTCACACAGACATCTGACTGTAAACCCTTTGAAATGTGGGTTTCTTTCAAAGAGCCTTCTCTTCACAAGCTCGGCTTCCAGAGGCTCCAGAGCATGCTGCACATGCACAAGGTCTATTTTGTCCAGTTTGATCCTCAGTTAAAATTGAATTTGATTAATATTTTCAAACAAGGATAACTTCAAAGGCACGGTGCAGTTATACAGGTCAGCATTATGAGTGAGATGAGACTTTGAACACAGGATGTGCGTGTTAATCAAAGCATGTTATGGTAATTCTGTAATTTTGTCAAACAACTGCCTCATTTCAAAAGCTCGTTGTGTACCATTATTCCCCAGATTCCAGAGAATTAATCAAGAGCATTGCAGCAACATTTGTTCTTACAACTACTACCCTCCCACTGACAGCTTCCAAGCAGCTGCTGCAGATGCACCATCTCTTTGATTCCTTCAGAAATGAGCTTTACTCATGAGATCCTTCACCTGAGATATCAGAATTCTGCATCCCGTAGTCAACTTGTAAGATTATCTTATCACATTATCAGTATGCAGTCAAAACAAGGATATTTAAAATTCACAATGAGTCTCTGCTGGAAACTATAATTCTCCTCAATGACAGCACTCACTAAATGATGATCGTTTAAATAATTTAGTTAGATTCATGCAATTTGAAAATTGGCTTCATTTTCATAAACATCCATTAACAAGTCATCCATCATTGCATCTGTAGTGTTACGCACTTTAGAGGTCACTGGTGTAGCGTATACAATATAACTGATCAGGAAGGCAATTAATTGTGCATATCAAGTGCATGCACAGTATATATATTTTTTGTGAACAGTGCATGATGATACAATGCCATCTGCTGGCAGAAAGGACAATTTCTAGGGCAGATACCTGAAGAAATAAAGGATATACAGCCTATTTTAAAACACCATGTTAATATATTTCCTGCTATTTGTTCAGTGAACCATTTAAAAATGGTTATTAATGTATGTGCTGCAGGTTGGGTATTGAAATGGTTCATAGAGACAGTAGGCCTACATGCACACCTCACTTCTGTCCAGTCTTTCACACGACCAAGAATGCACGCACACACACACACACACACACACACACACACAAACCACTCACCTTGATCTGAGAAAAACAATGCAATCCAACTCAACATAATGGACTGTTTAAGCTCAGACAAGTGTCGTAAATATGTTCTCACAGTAAAAGTGACCCCTTTCCCTGCAGAGTCACTAAATCAGTATCTCAGATCAATTGGTTTACCTTACAGTACAGACTGGGTTATTGATTTCTCTCTTGTGCATGCTTACCTCTTAAAATATGTTTGAGAACAAATAAACAGTTGTTGCAAAAGGTTATTTTCATGTCAGGTGAGCATAAAAACAGTACAATGACTAACATTCAGACTTCTCTGCAAATCACTGAGAAACTGAATATGAACAGTTTTATTTTAGAAGAATCCAGGAATTATTCATACATGAGGGGTGGAATCAAGCTTTGAACCAGCACTCTGATTATAGTGATAACTTTCATAAGCATTCATAAGCCTCCTCTGTATTGCATGATCCATATCAGTGTGTTTACCTCTAAACCGGCAAAAGCTTTTATCTATTTCTCTCCCCGTTGTAGTCTGAACCAAAACTTAAATTGCCTGTCTAACACTATCAGGTGAGCACAACAATCGACATCATAAAATTCCAGCATTACCGCAGTACAACCTAAAGTACCACTCCATTTCCATAAGTAGCACAGAATACCAGAATAATCAATTCTGCCTTTGGCATTCATCTGCCATTTAATCAACTGAATTATGCTCACTAATATAAATGCCCTGTGGTTCATGAGTGTATTTGATGGACGGTTTTGTCATGTCTTGTCTTGAGTGTTTTTATGGAGTGATTTTTCTTCCTAAAGGATTTTAGGCATCTTATATATTTATTTTTCCAATTTATTCTGTATTTTAAATCATATCTGGTCCCATAACTAAAATCTATGAAAATCACAAAACAAGATGGCAAGTGTGAGCAGCTTGCCAAGCAGCTAGATTCAGATATTTATCATATTCAAAGGATTTGTTGTGAAAACTGATTATCTGATTATTTTATTTAGTAAAATGGGATAAATGTGACTGCAACAAACTGCAATCTCTCAAACATGTTTCAATATTTAAGCAAAAACAAGTCTTTCTGAGTGATGACAGTCTTGTCTCATACTCATTTAATCCCCACTCTGTCACTGCAGTCTGATTATCCAGTAACAAAAATTAAATTTTTCTCCTAAGTGAGACTGAGCACTGCTTTTCCCACAACAAATAACTACTAATTTTACTTGAACTTTGCCCAATTTTGAGCAATGTAACAAAATTAATCACAAGCAAATGAATGACAGACTCATTGGCAGCACAACAGCAGACTACTGTATGTCAGATTTAGCGGCATTTGATTAAAACATTATTCAATGTAATAATGAGAAAATGTGCAGTTTAAATTGTTACTAAATTGTGGATTTCATGAGTGCAGAGCAAAAAGATCCAATTATATTCAAATGTACAACACAGTGAAGTCTCATTCTTGTGCTTATCTGCGTAATGATGCTCGTGAGTGGGATATTAACAACATTAAACAAGGCGGATTGTGGGCCAGAATAAATGACTTATGTTGTGTTTCATAAGGGAATAATAGCGCTAGATGCATATGATTATACCACAGTGCATGTTCACTAAATCATGGTACAGTAAATAATCATAGGAGACACTTACTGAGATTACAGTCTATCCTGATACAATCTGGTGAGAGAGAGAGTGAGATGGTGAGATTAAAAGAAAAAGGAACAGCACAAAAGAGGAGAATATTTCACATCCTTCAAGGTACATTCTGCAGACATTTCAGTGCTTTTCAGAGCCCACCATCCGGGGACAGCATCGAGAGTCTAAACCAGCACTTTCCTCCCTGTGGTGTACATAATGTTAGAAAAAGAAACAGAGAGTGAAAAGAGAACCTCAGCATGTGTCTGGCACTGCTGGGAGTACAATAGACCAGATCAAAGTCGGGATCAATAAGAGTTCTGCTGACCATAAAAGCAGAGGTGCAGCGGTAATATTTTTAGCATCAGTACTGGCTCCGATGCAGCTGCTTGTTTTCAGCGTTGGCAAATGAGTTGGACTGTTTCAGACACCGCGGCTGATGGTTTTACTGACACGTGCTTTGGCCTGATACAGCAAACATGAGCAGCAGTGGGGACAAATGTCTGATGCAGATAACAAAAAAAGGAACCTGTGCCAGATTTGACTGAACATGTGAAACAGAATAAACAATCTTATAGTCCCCCACCTAAAGGAGCAAAATGAAAGTTAAGAGTGACTACTGAACAATAGCTCTTAACATACAGAATTTACAATCATCAGTTTTATCGTTTCATTCTATGCATGTGGATTATTGCAGCATTTTGTTAAGAATAAGTGAAACACAAATTAATGTGAATGATTTCACTGACTACTAGTGATCAGTTTTCACTGTGAGAACACTAGTGAGAAAGTTATAAATGTGCAACTGAACTGGTTTAACAGATTCTTTATCATTTGACTGGCTTAAAAATTTAACTTGTACCACTGCACCTCTACATAAAAGCCCAAACCTTGATCTGTCTTCACTCTTAAACTTAAACTACTGGCCTGATGGTAATATATTTTCCAAGTCAAATAGAGAGGAAAAGAGCGATTTGCACGACCTGCAGCCACAATGAGCCTTACACCATTCAAAAAATGACAAGCAGCAAAGATGTGATGCTCTGCTAATATTTACTTACGTTTATAACCAGCTAATATCTTCGAAATCTATCTGCAATATTTACATATTTGGCTTCAAAATAGATTGATCATTTGCATGATCTGGATAATGAAAGCAACTTATCCAACTGTACATGCATGTATTGGTGTAAATCATGCGGCTGAGGTGTGCTCTCAAGCTGTCAACCATCACAGAGCAGTGGATACAGACAGCCAGAGACCAGAGTGACTTTCTCCTGCATGTGTGTGAATGCATGCGTGTGTGTGTGTGTGTGTGCGCGCCCATCACTGGCAACCCATGTTCAATGAAACGACTCTGAACTGGACAGGCCAGAGAATGTGGATGGAAGGAACTACCACGCTTTCATCTACGACGTGAGCAGTTTAAGTGGTAATATCTCAGCCGAATGACCGATCTGGTCTCTGACTGCCTTCTCCTTGACCTGCAGACAAGCCATTGAAGGGCTGAAAGAACCGCGACAGTCAGATGGGACCTGACCACCGGATGAACTGAGAGAGAGGGAGTGAGGGAGGGAGAGAGAGAGAGAGAGAAAGACAGTAGCAGAAGGAGGAATGTATACACCTGCAGTTGCTTAAAAACGTATTAAACCCCTTAAGTACCCATCTACCCCTGTATACTGTAAGCTTCCCAATAAAAAATGATTTCTCTGCTATTTTTTTTTTTTTTACGTACAGTTTAACAATTTTCTAAAGTTAATATATTGTTGAATGAAACAATATAAAAGCTGTATTTACATTAAAACAGAAATGTGAGCAAGGAGGAGGAAAAATGAACTATTGTGGGAAATAAGTACTTATTTTGAATATTTTGATGTGATTGTGATGAAAGTTTATTTGGCAAAAAAAAAAAGAAATGTAGAAGAAGAAAATGAAAAACAATATTCCTTAACTGCATTCATATTCATTACATTATGTTATCACTTTGATTTGAAAGTGATCACTGATAAATTTCAGTCACTAATTTCCAGTTAAATAGAACCACACTGAGGATTTACCTTTTTTTTAAGCAACTACAGTTATTGTGTGATGATAAGATGGGTATGGGAGGGCCTGGGATGAAACTAATTTCATGAGATCTCCAGCTAGGTGACACGTCCTAAAAGGTCAACTGGTAATATCTGCTCGCATTTGCCGCAGCAGCATTACCCAGGTTCACACTGAGTTTCACTCTGCCTTGGTCCAGCTCCAGACGCAGGGTGTCCGCCGAGTGCTGAGATGTGGTGGCCATCAGCAGTCCAAAGGCCCTCTGGGACATGAAGCGGAGGGACACATCCTCGGCCTCTGTGTGTACCGTCCTTGGCAGCACCACCTTCAGATGCATGCTGCCGTCATAGCTCACCATAGTGGCTTCTGCGGATTTCGGGAAGAGGAAGAGTTACTGGACAATAAACCCCCAGAGGGAATGGCTTTACTGAATTAAAAACACAAAGTGGCATTTAAAAAATGAAACCTGAATTCTATTAGAGCTTATCTCAGGTGCTGCATGATATAATTTTAGATTGCAGTTTTCATCGGTCACACCAGATGGCAGAAAAAGCCTGGAGCATGCAGAGACAGCGGCGAGATTGCAGCAACAATCAAATTTCTGAAGGATTTATACCCCTCATAGTGCAATACAAGGGGGATTTTCATATATCCTCATACTATTAGCTGCCAATGGATCTGCATAATTTGGCCTCTCTGTGAGAAAACCATCTGCATGGTAAACGCAGAGTGATTCAGGCTGAATCACTCTGCAGCACTGCATTTCTAATGAAACACTCATAGCACTGGCAACCTCATGATACTGACAATTCATTAATGAATCTTTATGTGGTAAAAAAATACTATAATTTACTTTTGAATGGCTTAAATGGAAGAAAAAAAGGAATATGTTTTTTCATTGTCACCTAGAGTGCTCTGTGCTCGGTTGTTTTCAGCGAGTACGGCTCTCATTATACATGTAGATGTAGTTATGTGGATGGTTTGATGATGATTTCAAATGAAACTGTTAATGTTGAGGAGGCCTGAGCAGACAGGCCGGATAATGAATTTTTTTTGTATCTACGTTTTTTTTTTTCCATCTGTGCAGGCACTATCCAGCCACTACACTGCTAAGTTAATAAATAAAATACTGACCAAAGCGTGTTAAAAGCTTTGCAGCAGCATTTTAAAATCACTTATCCTTCCCTATCAAGACCATCCATCTCAGAAACTCTTACCTTTCTCACAGCTGGAACCTAGGTAGCCAGTGCCATTGCACTCACATATGTGGCGGTTCCAGCCTTCTCTGCAGTGTCCACCGTTGGCACAGGTGTCTCTGGCACACCTTACATGAGTCTCTCTGGTGCAGAAGCTGCTGACACCTGTGGCGCTCTGAACCTCTGCCAACCTCCACAGGTTACGGCTCTGTCCATCAATAAACAGGTCCCTCACGCAACCCACGTAGCCGAGGCTGAGGGAGGCTGTCCATACCTCAGGGGGGAGCATAAGTGCTTGGGGATCCTCAGGTAAACCTCCAAGGTACATGTCCCCATCTAGATCAAGGATCTCGCTGCCTTCATTAGCAGAAAAGGGGATGCTCTTGCTGTTCACGGAGATAAAGCCTGTTGGACAGGTAGTGGGTCGCCTTGTACTTAAACAGCATTTTTGTTGGAGAAAATAAAGACAGGTGTGTGTGGGTTGTGTTAAGTGAGAACAAACTGTGAGATTGAGGAAGTGGGCACTCGTCTCTGCTTGTCTCAAAAAGCGAGGATTAAGAAGCTGTACTGCCAGTCCTTAGGAGTTGAATTTGTGAGCTAAATCTGTAGCTAAAACCAAAACTTGCTCTGGAAAAGTGAAGAATTATAAATGACTAAAACTTGAGAGGGAAGGACACTTATTTATAGAAATGGGAAGGAAAAATAAAAAAGGAATACAGTGTATTTTTTTGGTTTCTACTAATAAGGTAGACATTTGGACTGTACTAATAAGGCCCAATTTGAGGTGTGCGACTGTATAATTGGCCACTTGTGAAATAGGTTAACACAGATCTCAAATGTCATACATAGATTGCAGCAACTAAAAATATCATCGTAATTAAAACCTAATATGCATGCATGTTTCACAGCAGTGACTAAAATGCAATAGCATGCTGGCACCGTTCTGGCATTGATAGCTTCAAAAACTTTTTTTCTCCTCTGCATCTCAAACTGGAGAAACACAGTAACAGGAGCTTCCAGGGGGCTTCCCCCGCCTTACAACACACACAAAATTCTCTTACCATTGCGCCCTTTCCTCTGGAAGTCCACATGGCACCACTCGCCATCATCCAGTCTCTCGTTACTGGCTTTCATCTTGATGCTCCCAGAGCCCATATCCATGACCAAGTAGAGAAATCCTTCCAGTAGCTCTATGGCAAAGAAGTCGGCCCTGGGCGTCCTGTCGGGCTGCGTACCTTGCAGGTTGCCATGGCTGAACAGCAGCAGACCACTGGGCTCTGTGGTACGGAAGTCAAAAGATATGGCACCTGTCTTCTTTGTGTTCCACCTAGGCAATGTCAAGTAGGCAGACGGCGTATCGAAGGTGACCGGCTCCAGGGCTTCCACGTTCTCGCAGCTGAATATCAGGTCACCATGGATACTGATCTTAGGGTCTTGCTGTTCAGCGAGCCGTGACAGTTCCAGTCTAAACTCATTATTCTTGTAGACCACCTAATAAATGAGAGAGATGTGGTGGTGAGATGACAGCTGGAGACAGCAATAAATTCAGCATAAAGGTTGAATATTACTCATCAATAAATAGTGGAATTGATATGACACAGCAGCACTCACATGTAGCAGAAAACATGCTGAATCATCCCAGAACTCAGAGCTAACATTTGATTTTGTCATGTCAAATAAAATGACATCTTTAATTATACAAATGTAGACAGACTTGATGCATTAATAAAAAAGAATAAAAGAAAGAAAGAGATCAATTGCATTTTGGCTCACTGAGATTGTTCCAGACTCGTGCTGCGTATCCATGCAGAGACAGAGGAAGCATGTAGAGCTGAACACGTTGTATTTTACTGGCTGGTACTGACTGCTTTCAATTATTATTTTTGAGTGCAAAGATTCTTCGTCTCCACACCAAGCATCTGCCAGGTTTTTGATCTGGATGTTTTCAGGTTTCACAATTACTTCATTAACTACAAAATTGTCATGAGAAAGGAAAAAGGCAGCAACCAGCTGAAATGCTGGTGAAAATGCATTTAGATTTAGATGCAAATGCTAACATTTACATTTCAGACATTTAGCTGACTCACTCAGGAAAGTACAATGGGTCTGACAATAGAATAATCTTAAATTCAGAGTACCTACATGATGACAAAAAATGATGTGTGTTTATTCTAAGTAAACTGAAAAAGATCAAGTCCAGGCAGAGCTGGTGGGTGGGAAAGAGGTGGCCCTGATCTTTACAAGCACAACAATTTAATATTTAAAGAGGTACCTTTAATAAATGTAAAAGGGCATAAAACTTGAGCATTCATTTTCATTGCTGAGCGCATGATGCAGGAGCAGCTAAACTATGGTAAAAAACAAAATAATCTGATTTTGCACACATATATGGCTGTCTTTGATTTGATATTTTAGATCTATCAAAGGAAACAGAAGGACATATCTAAATGTTTTTAAAGATATTTGCTTATACTAAATATAAGACATACAATACCTTGTGTAAACTGAAAGCAAACTTTCATATAATGCTTGTGCAGGCTTATTTCTGCTGCTACTGTATTATTTTCTGCTTTAATTCTGCATTCGTTAATATGCACAGCATGACACAACAATCCTTGTCTCATTTTGTATCAGTTGTAAGTCACCCGGAGCCCACTATTATCTGCCACACTACTCTGCAACCAGTCACTGCCTGAGGTGACACACCACACTGCACAGAGGACTAACAGGCGAGCTGAGAGGCAATTTGAGCCAATATCACACTTCACACTGCCTCAGTGTGACTAATTAAGCAGTGAAATGGTGAAACTGACCATCGAGAAATGGGTGTAACAGGCAATTTATAAATGGGAAGATGGTCAATCAAGACGGTCGCTAACAGAGCATTAGTAGCTAAATACTGACATTGTTTACAACCAGGAACACCATGTCTAACAAATAAAAAAAAAATGCAAAGATGGCTACAAATAAAGGTACTGTGACCTCTGCAGGGTTATTATATAAGGCAAAAGACAATACAGAACGTGGAATCCTATTTCACCAATTCAGGCGACTGTTTTATGTGACAGGGATTACGGAACATGCCAAAACACAAGAATAAAGCTCTTCTAGTGTCGATTGACAAAGCCCTTAAGTCTTGTGAAGAATACAGCAGCCTGAGACCTTCTTTACTGTTACCGGCTACATGAGAACATTCTTGACCAAATTTGGTACAATCTTTGAGAGGAACCTAATGATGTGGTGTGGGATATCCTGTAGGCACACACATTATTATAGACCAATAAGCCGGTGACTTCAAAGACAGATTCATCTCTCCCTGCTAGTTGTTATAGTCAAGACATTTGTCTGAAAGTGGCCATTATTTTTCCTGTACCTAATGAACCTGATGGCCTCTACCCAGCAGCACTCACATCTATTATCATGTAACATCTAGGGAGATTAGTCATAGCCCAAACTCTCTACATTCAGTACAATAAGACAGATACCCTGCCGAACAGATCCACCTCTTATACAATAAATATTTTAGTCACTCCTCATTTTCTTTCCCACATGAATTAAGATGAATATTTATGTGTGACTTCTTTGCCACAGGGCTCAGTTCCTCTAGTTCATCACCAGACTCAGACCTCTGACTTGGCCTGACCTGTCTGTGAACCTGGCTCCTGGATTTCCAGGCAGGCATATCCCATTTGATCAGCCCTGCCTCTGCCACCGCTCACCCTCATTACCAGGTTTGTCATCTCCTCTTCCTGACACTTTATCCTGTCAAGCTCTCCCTGCATGTCTACAGTACATCTGCATGACTCTGCACCGCAGTCGTAGGTCTAAACACCACCACCAGCTACACCGCCCACAGAGCGGAGGTTGCAGTATTGGCAGCGGTGCTGGAACAATAAACTGCCCATAAATAACATCTCATTTTCATTTTAGTGTATACCAATCTGTGGCTGAAAATGAAGCCAACACCAAAGTGCCACAAGGCAAGAAGTAAGGAACTACCAGGATGAAGACTGCCAGAGGCACCACAGGTAGTTGCAGAGCTGAGAGTTCAATGCACTGATGTTTAACACATAGGCTAAATTGTGACATGCTCACCAATTTAGTTTAGCCTATTAGCATGCTAACATTAATTATTAGCACAAAACACAAAGTGCAGATGAGGCTGATGGGAATGTTGCTACTTTTGTAGATATTTGGTAATAAGAGAACTGTGAATGCCTGCCCAAATTTCACAATTATCCATATAATCCATCTATCTAATCTGGACCAAATTGCTGAACAACAGACTAACCGGTCAACACCATCATCCTTAGATTCCAGTGCAGCCACAAATCCTAGCTGTAAAGAATCTGACTGCAACCTCTCTCCTGATGTGTCATAGGACTAAACTTTGAAACACAGATTACTTGTTGTTGGAACAAATAAGCAGTATTGAAGATTTCAGTTCTTCGGCACAAATACGCCTTTGTGGTTAGGATTTGGCAAGTTTAACTGCCTTTTTTGATTTGGTTCCAGTTAAAAAAATCTGAAACTGCAAAAGAAAGATCTTTTCAAGTTAGTTCTGGCAGAGCACTGAAGTCATGCACACAATCTCACACAACATTCAAATAAGTAATTCATCTACTTTTAACAACATAATCCAACAGTCCTTATAATCTGCCAAGCTCTCACTCTCACACTTAATAAGTCTGCTATTACCAGCTTAGTAAGGTTATTTCTACTCTATTTAACTTGTGTATCCCATATCTAAGTGATGTGTCTGTTCTGTCCTTGGTGCATTGTACTCCCAGCTGAATCCCATGCATCTGGATTTAATGGGAATGAAGTGCAGAGCCTAATAACAGTTTATAAGCATTTGTGGAATAAACTGTCTTATATCCTTTGAAGTAAGTGTCTCTGACAGAAGAAAACTAGTTGTTAGCATTGGGTGTTGACCCCAAGAAAATATGCATACATCCAACTGCCACCCTGATGCTTATTCTACCTTCCATTTCACTATTTTAATTTAAACTACTGTCTGTTTGAGTCATGTCTCCTCCTAATACTTCCTTGGTTAGAGAAAGCATTTCTCTCACTTTTAATGCACCAAGCATTTCGTTTGCTTTTTGTGAGATTGCTCACTTCATTAAAAATTTCTAATACCAGGCTGACACTGGGCATTCACCCATAATTCACTGCTTTGTCTATACTCATTCTAATGCTGAGGATGTGATCTTAACTTGCTTGCTCAAGATAATTAATGTGACAGGTACAGGCCAGAGTTAAAAAAAGCTTCAAAATGTGGATATAACAGTGAAAACTGAGTTCAGGCTATGCTTCAGGAATGAATACAAGAACATGCATCTGTTTCTTATGTATATTAGTTCTATGTTCTCAAAGGGATTCCCGCAGGAATCTATAAATGCATATGCTCTGCACAGCGCACCCTCTCAGGTGAATGTTTCTCCTTCAAATATCCTACAGCAGGAGAATCAATATGAATGTGAGGGGTGATTCTCTATGCGCACAACATGCTCTGCTTATAGAAAGAGGTAGTGCTATCTAAGGAGGGTTGGATAGTATTTCCAGTCCTCTGCTGGGACTGAGGTCAAGCTGCACTCACATCTTTCAGACAGCCCATGAAGTTGTTGCTGACTGGGGAGCCTGGCAGGTCGGCTGTGTTTAGGCTGCCTCCAATGTAGAAGAGATCATCGGAGCCCAGCATGGTGTAGTCCTCCTGAGTGTAGCCGGTGGTGGTGAGAATCCCATCCACCAAGATTGTCACCTGGAGGAGTCATTGGGGGAGGTGGGTACGAGAAAAAAAAAACAAAAAACAAAAAACAAGACAAGGAGAGAATGTGAGTCAAACAGAAAGAACTGGCCTAATTATTTCATGCTTCATTTCTTGATTTCAGTTTAGCTTGCCTTAACATTGGATCTTGAAGGCAATTATGAGAACAAATTTGAAGGGTTCGCTAATCTCAGCTCATCCCTGTTTCTGATATATTAGCAGGATTGCAGTGGAGTCAATATACCATAAATATCCTTCCCACCGATAT
Organism: Scatophagus argus; assembly: GCF_020382885.2. Lineage (NCBI taxonomy): Eukaryota > Metazoa > Chordata > Actinopteri > Scatophagidae > Scatophagus > Scatophagus argus. Next base: position 11,002,859 of record NC_058506.1, on the reverse strand, counting down.
TTTGGCTCCAAAGCAATATGAATGCTACAGCATACTTAATTAATTTGAGATTAAAGATATCAAGAGCTACATTACTTGTATATTGGCTGCAACAAAACCAGATTATATCCATATCAGTCCCATCAGTACACAAAGACAATGGAAAAGAATTACTAAATAGGGCTATAGGAAGAAAACATTAAATGCCTGTTTCCATGACAATAAGCCTACAGCTACAGCATGTAAGCCTGCACAAATGTAACAGCTCCCACTTTGTGAAAGTGAAAACAAATTATGATCTCTTTGTGGGTGAAAAATCTTTAATTTTCAGGAAAATCCACTGTGAAATGCTAACTGTTCCTCAGTTGTACTGCCTGTGATAAACTGCATTCAAGGCCAAAAATGAAACGATGATAACTAAAACAAGGCAGAAGACATGCATGTTAAAAATGTCAACTAACTGCTCTAGTGTCTCAGGCCAATCACAATTACTTTGTAACAGCAAGCATTTAGTGAAAAGGTATGTCAGAAGAAATATCAGATGCCACTTGCACCTGCTGTTAGTAGTACTGCCACTCAAACAGTTTAGTTGTTTTATATTGTAAGCATGTGTAATAATTAATAGCATCTTATTTTATCATTTTCCATTTAGATTTTTTTCTTTTTGAGATTCCACAAAGAAAAATGGGCATTAAATTAAAAGAGACCGTTGATGTAGACGAAGATGAAGGAGGCACTGAGATATATTTCTGGACACATAATTATGGATAACAACTATGCCACCAGCACCAACAGATCTTGACTTAAGTTAATAAGAACCGTAAAGTTCATTCAGAACAAAATGATTCAAATTACCCCTCCAGGATCTCACTAAGCATACACAAAACAACTCTTTTAAAATGTAGGAGCTGGATTTTCAAAAGCTCAATGTATCTTGTGAAATCTGTGGTTGTGTATTTTGTAAAATCACTGGTAAGTTAAAAGCAAGAGGAAAGGACGCAAAGAATGACCTGACACAGTATGTTCAGGTGTCAGATCTCTAACGCACAGTTTTGCCTCACTGTTCTCTGCTACTGGCAGATATTGATTTCGGTCTATTTCATGGTAAAGCCTTCAGTAACTTTGGCTTGGACAGAAGACAATGGCCAGGCTTGACTGTGGGTCACTGCACATCAAGAAACATCAGAAAACCAACGTGCTTTCATGTCATGAAGTTGATTGATGTTGCTTTCTCTTTCACTCTATAGCGTCTAGAGAGGCATGACCAGTTTCTAATAATTGGTATTAAACCATACCTTCATATAGATACTTCACTGGTGTTTTAAAATCAGATGTGAGGGATGAATGCGTTCGAAGTTAATTATTGAATTAGGCATAAACATCATTAATCATAGGCACACAGCATAGTAATATTCAGGCTCAAGTCCAGGCTGGTACACTTTGAGACTAATGTTTCATTATATTTCTCCAGAATTTCCACACAGCTGCTGTTTAGAGGGAAACATTTATTTATGACTGGAGTTCAAGAGTCACAGTGAGACGTTTTCTGACTGCAGTGTTAAGAAGGAAAAACGACAGAAAGTATGTGTGCATGTCAGTATGCTGAATGTTTGTGTGCACTCTCCAGCCCAAGAATAGGTGGATGCATCATTAATAAGGGTCAGAAAAGGAGAAAGAATAAGCACCAACCAGTTTGCCCATGACAGTAAAAGACAGATGGAGAAGGAGATAGTAATAGGAAGAATTCTGGCCTGAAAAGCACCACTGGATCTAATAAAATGTTTCCACCGGCACTCTCTTGGGAGTTACAGTTCTCCCTATCAACATGTCAGTGAGGTAACTTATCTGAGGGGAAAGCAATTTACACAAGGATCAAATGCATGGCTGAAAGCATAAGTGACGTTGTAGGCATTGGATTGCCGCTCTTCTGGAAGCCAAGGTATGGAAATAGATGTGGAGGAGGATGTAACTTTATACGCAGGTTAACGTGACAAGTTCAGAATATATTGGTGATGAGGAGAGAGTTAGATACAAAATGAGTCCTAGCAAAAAAAACCCCCAAAAAAACAAAAACATTTAAATGCACTGCATGTGGGAAAGCTCTTTGGAGAGAAACATGCTAAGTTTAGTTATGGTTTGGGTACATTTACAAAGCGATTGCCTTATTTGGCACAAAAACGCTTGGATTCCTTTTACCTGCAGAAGCCCGATTTCCTCAAGCTTTCAGTGTCCAAGTGATCCATGGGGATCTTATTGGACTCACTGTAATGTGATTCATCTCCTACAGATTTTTTAAATGTTCTTCCAAGGTAAGAATATTACATTGCACCCAAGTTCAACGGTGATCTTCTTGGGTGGAATCAATTGTATAAATATAAATATGTCAGAAATATGTGCCAAGTGCATTGGCAGAATGAAGGACAAAAGACAAAAACAATTCTAAACAATTAATCATCATATGTCTGATAAGGATGTCAAAAGAACGAGTTGGAACATATTAGCATATTCATCAGAGAGCACTGATGCTCTAAAAGCTGACCATACACTAATGTCCCAGCACCCAACGGCAGAAACAGTGTAAACATCAAGTCTGGAACTCATGAATAGACTCCAGCCATCCTCACATAAATGTCATAATTCCTTCATGTTTTATATATATTTTTCATCATTTGAAGTTTGAATGGCACTCATTTATTCAAGTCATCTCATTGCAACCTGTTGTTTGGCAGTTGTATAATGGCACCTGACATGAAATATCACCACCAACTTCTTATCTTGATTATCCAACTCCTACTGTAATATTCACATAAAAATAGGGGATGGAAACCTGGCTATAATGGTGCATTTAGAAGCTGTAGCGTCAAAGCCGACTTAAATAAGCAGCTGCTCACCCTAACAACTTGACAGGTGACGATGTGTCATTGTGGCATACTGGCAACTTGTTCCAGCTGCCCCCAAGTGTCCAAAAAGGAGGGAGGCAGAGCCCCACCATGAGCTAACATGATGTTAGAGCTTAGGTGTTAGCAAACAATTCTTTTCACACCAGAAAAAAGACCAACATTTCTGATTAACTACATTTATCAGTTGGTCACCTAACCAAATTTCCAAAAAAACGCTCCACAGACTGACAGAAGGGGCAATTTTAATACCACAATCAACTCTTTCACATTATGCTTTTTACGTTACATATTATTCGCTGTTAATATAAAAAAGCGATGACCAGTGGTGCTTTAATACACTGTGTGATGGGGCTAATCGCAGAATGACTGCAGCCAAATAAGAGTGCCAGCAGGGTAACATTTAATGTAACAGACACATTCTGGCTGTCTGTACATTAGTCTGGGAGTTCAGCTCTGTGCTTTGTCCAGTGGACAAAATTAATGAATATGACACCTTAGGGTCGGGTCAGACTTGGACTGAGTACAGTGCAGTAGGTAAAGCAGTACAATATCGAACACATGCATTGGCTGTATGCATTATATAAAAAGCACCACTCCACACATCCTCTCTGGTACTGCTGCAAAGTTGAATCGGAGGCACAACTGTGTGTTTTCACTTTCTGTTTAAGCGAAGTTCAACAAATCTCTGAAAATCTGTATGAAAATTACTGTTTTGTGAATGCAGAAGGAAAAGACTCGAGGCTCCAGAGGTTTCTTCACCACTGCAAGACACACAAATGTGATGGATGTTGCTGCATGAGTTCAGTCTTTCGTTCAGTGAGGTAAAAAGACCTTCATAACATCCTTGTGGGTGCAGAAAAATGTCAGATTATAAAAGGACTCAGTGATTTCCACTGATGCAATCTATTTCATAAGAAATAGGGCAATGACCTAATACGAGCTTTTAATATCTATCAGAACACAGAAAATGAGAGATAGGGAGTCCATCAGAGGAGACATATTAAAACAGAAAACAGCATTTGTTAGTGTTTATACCAACAGCAAACTATAGTATCAAAAACCGAACTGCATGGGACATGGTTTTACGCAGCACTCAAAACAATTTGATCTAAATGTTACAAATAATCATGTAATTATTACGTGTACTTAGAGAACACACTTTCAAGTACATCTTTTTTCTTTTTCTTTCTTGCTTCTTGGCTTCTCTTGCTTCCTTGGAGTAGCACATATGGAAGTCACACAAAGTGGATGTATGCTCACCTGGCGGTGGTTGCGTGTCACTCGAACATCATGCCAGACATCGTCATTGAACTTCCCACTGGCCGGTTCCTCCAGGGTCTCAAAAGCACCAGATCCCAAGTTGATGACCAGCCACAGAGCTCCATTCCTCAGGGACAGGTTGACATAGTCAGCTGACCTGCCTGTGTGAAGCAGCAGCCCGTTCCTCTGCAGGGTGCGGAAGGACAACGTGATCTCATCCATACTGCTCTGAATAGGAGTCTGGGACAGGTTGTAGCTGAAGAACTCATTGCCTTTGAAGGTAGCCACTGACTCCTCCTGCCCTAAGAGGGAAGGAGAAACATCTTAGATAATTGTGTCATTCATTAAGCTTAATTTATCTACTGCTTAGTACTGCATCACTTTATACTTTACTGATGTGTTGAGATAAGACTAAAATGAGTAGAAAATATGCAGACCAGAACCATACAACAAATATTTTTAAATTAACCCGAACAGATCATGAGCGGGTTTGTGGAGCTATTCACATATACTACAAAATCACTGTACAGTCTGATGAAGAAATGTGGTCAGTGGGCGATCACACAATTCTGAGTGTTTGCACATTTAAGAATATGTCAGCTGATATTTTATATTTTTCTTAATGTCAAGAAATCCCAACAGCAAAAATGAAAAACAGCAACAAACTGATCCTACTAACGAGTACTGTCTATGTACTCAAAGCCTAATGTAGTTTACTCCTCTGTTCCAAAGACCGCCATAAAAACAAATGGGTGAGCCACAGTTTTACACTGGGTGTCTTGTTCGCTAATTACAATGAACATGGGCGCCGCAGTTTACTTTGAGTCAATCTCACACTCACCATTGTAGCAGTGCTGTATATCCTCACTAGCACACCAAATCTGAAAATAGGACCCCATTTTGAAATAAATAAAATATGTTATATTATATATTTTGGCTCGAAGCTGAGAGCAACAAGGGAAGTCATAAGAGAGACAGACTCAAGGTTGGTTTTGTTGATTTTGTTGACAATAAGAAAAGTATAGAACAATGCCTCATCCTCCATTCAGGAGTGACATTTAAAAAAAAAAAAAAAAAAAAAAGCTTGTATAAATGTGTCAGGCTTGGATAAACATCTTATTCACACCCACAGTCCATAGAATTGCCAGCAACTATGTTAAATGTGCAATAAAATCTGATGGCTCAAAGAAATACCCCAGTTGGGGGTTTGTTCAGTCTCTCTGTACTTAAAACTAAATGTAGCAGTTTGGTGTAGACCTCCTCTGATTGGAAAGTGTCATGAGACAACACTGCTGTGGTTTAGCGCTATATAAATAAACTAAGTTGAACTGCACTGAAATTAAAAGTAGTTTTCTGCTTTATCCAGAGCAGGAGGAACATGTTGCTTTCTTTCCATTTCATTCTTTCTCACAATTCCACATTGTTAACAACATAACTTGATGCTTGATGCCCCAGTAGAAAGAAGCAAAGGGCAATACTTTATTTTGACGTTGCTGACTGGTCCTGTGGGATTTGGCTATTGTGTTTTGGCTACTAGAATCCTACAGTATTTTGCTTCATAACTAAGTGTTGCACCATTTGACATTGTTTGAACCGCCATATTCAATTAAGCAGATCAAAATTCAGGAATGGGCTGTTTCAAGCCAGTATAGACAACCCTTTCTTAGCTTGTTTGTAAACTGTAGCTGAACAAACTGTTTCAAGCTAGACTGATAAGTTGTCCTTTAAGCCAATGTTTGCTTGTACAGAAAATGTTTGCTCCTGAACTCCAGGGCCAATTTAAGCCAGCAGGATCAGGGGTCCCATTAGTCTCTTCTGTCTGAGCAGTGTAGTGTAGTACTCAACTACTGAGCAGACAGCAACTCGTTAGGATATTGTTCTTGAGCTTAAATGTGAAGTTCGGCATCTGGCTGATAGGTGGAATGCAAACCTAAGTGCAGGTGGAGAGCCAACATAGTGAACACTGTAGGCTACTTAGAGTGGGAAAAAATGACCATGGAACACCAGAGGTGGTGTCCTAATTTAGCAAAACATGAGTGCTTCCATGTTCTGCTAATATCCCCACAGGTACAGCTAGAATTTAATGTACTACCTAAAAAAGGTTTTCTTTTAAGAGATCAGTCCATATAACAATAGGATTTGCAGAATATCATCATCCTGACATCACCAGCTTTTTATAATGACGACATCACGTGCAGATGACCCTGAAGCCCTCTTGTGGGTCTTTGAGGGATCAATGGAAGAGTGTGGGTGGCGGCGGGCCACGTCTCTACTTTCCTGTTCACCGCTAGGAGTTAGTCAGTTGTCTGCAGCCACAATGTTTACCAGCCTGTGAAAAAGGCTGTGTTTGCTCTGACACCAGAAAGACTTTGGCATTAACTCTAGGGAAATGCTATCAGAGACACAGTCAGTCAGTAGACCAGCTAAGAGATGCTGCCGGAGCTGTTTAACACTTTATGCATGTTGAAACCTCTAGCTTGGCCTCAGCTCTGAGACAAAAGAGGCTCGGCAGAACATAACGGCAGCACCAACAACCTCGACATGTCTCTCTTGTTTCTCTTCTCATTGTCACATCTTGCTTCTTTGTGCTACCCCAACCGCTCTGTTTCTGTCGTGCTATACATCATCCAATCTCCTATTTCCTCGCACCCAATGATTTCAGACCATAGAAGTCCCCTCTGAATTCAGGACACTGCTCAGAGCCAGTCCAATGAAATACACAAGTTGAAAATATGGAAGGGGGTTGCAGCTTACTGGGTGTCACTTGAACATTAAATGAGTAGGCTTTAAAATATCTGATTGCAGCCAGTGTTGACTCTATGCCCATGTCCAAAGAGGATTATCTCTAGTGCTATAAATTACTGCTAACTTCTAGCATGATGCCCATCAAACACTGTGGAGGATGAGGGTCTTGCCATCAGGTGAGAAAACATAATCTGCTACTACTCCCCATTAGTGCACCTGTTCCAGTCTGTCTTACAATTATACTATGCTACAGTGGCTACATCAACATGAAAAATGCCAACATGTGGATTGCCCATTAATATTAAGCTTTACAGCTGATTAATTTCAAAGTGGTGCAAAAGCCCAGGGCACAGATGGCAAATGCTGACTTCGTCTCCTGCTCAGGGGCGGGGGAATCAGTTGTCGGCTGGTTGCATCCAAGCCTAAGTCAGGCAGTGTGGGCTTGTGCATGGCTGGGCAGCAGTTTAATAGTGGTCTGGAGGCAGGGATACGCATAAGCAGTCTAGGCGTTTAGCGAGCTACACCTGGACCTGAATAATCTCATCATTTACTGTATATCTATGTATACACACAGAACTGAAGCACAAAGACAAGTTGCCACTCTGGAATTTCTTGAAGCCTGCAAAAGCCTTTAGTGCATTTACATACTGGGGGACTCTTCCCACAGAGAAACAACTGTTAGGTACATTTGATTTGAAATGATCTATGACAAAATAAATATAAATCAAGAAAGACCGCTTTCTTGAATATGCTCTCTGGCTACAGCCGGATTATTGTAAATGTTAATGTCAAATGTTTAAACAAAGATTAAAATGCTGAATGAAACTTCATGTATCCCATGAAGTAAGATGTACAAATTTTGTTACTAACTGTAGCTGTGCTACATCTGAGTATTGCTCAGGCATATTTTCTGTAAATCTTCATTCATTCAATAAATTACCAACTTCTTCTCACTGCATGAAATGGAGCAATCATTTCATGGCAGATCACACTGCAGTTGGCCTGTAGGTAACACTTACTGTATAACTGACTAAATATTTTATAAAGCAGTGTTATTCTAGTACAGCAAACAGTGTTAATGATTGTTGAGGCAGTAACAGCATACAGTAAATACAAGTGCATGGTCTACTCTGTCAGCACACTCGTCAAATAGGAGCGGGAATGAAACATTATCATTTGGCTTTCTATGGACTGATCACTATTTCGATACATGAACAAGTCTGTCTCACAGCGAGAACCCAAAGAGTCCAGACCATAATCTATAACGTCACAGTCATGTACAGCCTCAAGCTGCACCATTTATAGCAGCTGAAAAAATGCCGTTATCACACTGTGAAGCATTCACTTAAGCCTTCATCTACTGTAAATGACCTCAATATTAGTGTTATCAGCTCTACGACAGAAAATATAAGAGAACACCCAAAGCGTTTCATGGTAGTGAGAATAACACAATTCAGATGACATACAAAACTTATCTACAGAGTACAGACAGTACATGATATCTTAAATCGGTTACATTTCAGCACCGATTGGGTTGAAAACAGAGTCTGATAATGAATGAACGTATTCTTTTATGAATCGGTCATGATAGATAACCTTTTTTTGGGGGGGGGGTCAATCTTTAGTTTTTAGAAAACCATATAAGATGTTTATTCAAAATCCAATCATGAACATATTTAATAACTACATTATAATCTAAGTAACATTTTGGTGATGAGGAAAGTGAGGACGAGAGCAGAGAATTAAACCATCAGAGGGGGTCATCAAAGCCAAGTCTCTATGTTTAGAGACAACACTGATTACCATGGAGACAAGACGGGGCCTTTCATCTGAATCTCACAACACGTGGCAGAAAACACAAAGCATAAATACAGAAGACTTAATGTAGGTCAGTGACACACATCCTGCTTATTTAAAATGTCCCTTTCCTGTAATGTCCAAATGTTTTAATGAATATTGTGCTGGATGAATGTTCTTCTTTCTTTTGCATCACAGTACTGCAGCTTTACCATACTAGATATTAATCAGCACTTGAGCTCGAATCAGTTTAGAGAGTGCAAATTGATACACCCTTGTGTGCACTAGTAGACTTTCTTTCTGAACAAGAGCAGTACATGACAGTCTATCCTTGACTATTGATTTTTTGCTGGCAAAAACCTCCTATGTAAATAAAATCTTTTACAATCCATTTCCTTGTGTGCTTATATGAATACTCAACACACGGGCACGACTGCGATGCAGAAATCATTTGAAGGAGATGTTATTTGCAATCCATTGATGAGAGATCATCAACAACTCAATGATCAGACATTTTAAAACTTGATACTATCTTGTAACTTTATGAAAATCAAAATGTTTATATAACAGTGTCAAAAACATAAAAAAAATGCAAAAGAATTTCCTCCGACAGTGCAGTATGTTTGTGTATGTATATGATTGTTTTAACAGGAAAAGACAACAACTTCTGTGCAGACCTGAGCCACCCCTTCGGCATGAGATCCCTTTATTATTTATTCTCGATTCTTGACATCTCTTTATTTCCTTTGCAAACACCATGAAACCAAACCGAAGAGATGCTATGAGCATAGATGCATTACCTTGGCGAAAAACTGCAGAGGTCAAAGGTGATGTTCCAGTAGCTCAGTCAGTGGTCAGGACAAGGGTTTGACGGACAAGAATTGAGTGAGTTGTGAGCATAACATGACAGGAAGCAAAAACGAATAGCCAAGTATATGAAAAAAGAGGAGAGGAAATATTAGTGCAGAACAGTTAACTGAAATGATTTCAGGGGAAGGGGAATGTTGTGATCAGGTGGCTGGGAAGGAAAAGCAAACCAATAGACCCCATACCTTGGCGGTTTAACATCAGGTGCGCCAGACCTTGAGGGAAAGAACAGAAAAAAGGATACGAAAACAGGAAGTTCATAAAGAGGTTTGGGAGAACAAAAGCATTGTCACAATGTTGGACTGCAGTTTGTGACAGACATCCTGGGGTAGGTACGGATGTCAAAGATCAAACTAAAATATAAAGGGGAAATCAAACTAAAAACAGACAAACATCTCAAGGGAGGAGAGGGAAGGCAAGGAGAGAAAAAAACATCTTGATTGGTGCAACCCTTACAGGTAGTTGCTCACACAGATGCTTTTTTCTAAATGGAACACATACTGTATGTTTACTTGATGTAGACGGCATTCGAGATGTATTGGATATACATAAATCCTGCTTTATATCGCAAACACCTAACATTAAGTTAGTCATGGTGGTTGTATGATCTCAAATGGGGCTCTATAGGCTTCATCTCTCATCTTTGTGCACTGTAAGTGGCAAATCCAGATAAGACTATTTAACCTTCTATATGGCAGTGTTTTATAAAAGAGCAGAAATGACACCATTCCTTATCTGCTTGCAACTATCACTATATTCCAACATCTATTAGAGCTCAGTAGGTTTACAGGGTTGAACGCTAACACACTGACATAACAACCGTCATGTAACAGGTACTGTGTACCGCTAATGGCCGCTAACCTTTTATTTCAATACACAAAAAAGAAATAAGAAAAGCAGAATGGAACTGCGACCTCGATGCTGCACTGCGTTAAAACCTCATCATAAAGCAGGCCAGCCAAGAAGAAAAAAAACCCCACATCCCTCCTCCATATTCTGTCAAGAAGAGGGTGGAGGGGTTAGCCCAATACAATAGTTGCTGTGCTGAAAACAGGGGCTACCAGGGCTTATTGATCTGACTCTCTTGCACAGCAAGAAAGGCAGCATACTACAAACTAAATGTACTGCTGATGTTTACAGCATTGCAATACGCACTGACACTCATATCGGGAATGCAAAGAAAAGCTATCATAAAACATAAAACCATAAATCTATCGAGGCGAACTGAAAGTGCATGGCAACCTATCCATCACATGATACTGCTGAGCAGCTGCAGGTGACGGTGTTTAAAAGTCCAGCTGGTCGGACAGCACACTGCAGTGTCCAAATTTGATTTTGTTTTGTGCGCGCCTCCAGTCTGTACCGTCTATGTCCTATACTAAGCACAGACACAGAGAAGCAGACAAAAATCTCAGTGGGTCAGCCAGAAATTACATGGCAAACCTCACCTGCTCCTCTTGCCAAAAAGGAGATAGGGATGATACAATGCAAACACTTCTGCTGAGTACATGAGCCCCACTGTGCCAGCCAACACAAACAGCTCTCATCAGTGCATCAGCACTCTTAAGACTCATGGATCATTCCCAGCTGAAGTCCCAGTTCAGTCGTTACAAAACTCTTATAAAGGGGCAGGTCGCTGTTGTACAAATCTCCTCCACACATTCCACTGAGAAAAGCTGTTCGTACTGCAGCCCTTCGTGTAGTATGGGCTTGATTACCCCTGGGAGGGTCCTTGTCTGCCAACACGTAGGCTTTTGTTACGGTGTGTCATTGCACAGGCCAGTGGCTGAGCCTCTGCTTAGATGGGACTCAACAGCAATCCTGTCTGTATAGAAGACAATTAACAGCTGTGTGCACCCCTGATGTGTCTGTCCATCCAGCATGATGAGATATGTATACACGAGGCATAAACAGTATCACCTTCCTTTCCTTTCACAACCCCTCAGGTGATCTCATTCTCACCAAACTGAACTGAGATCTGACTGGACTTGAGCTTGTTTTCTTCTGGTGCTTTCACCAAGAAAAGGGAAGAGAAAGCATATCTATGACAAGGCAATAGCAACAGGGGTCTAAAAGGGAGGTTTGTTTATCACTAACAGTGACAAAGACACACCCAGGAGCACCAGGCTGCAAGCCACCACCAGCTGAGACAGCAGGAAGAATATCTAGTAAAATCTCTTCCCATTTCTTTTCCTATGGATTTGGAGAGGTAGGTTTTCTATTATCCGATAATAAGAACAAGCAGACACAAAGCCAGAGGCCATTGCTTCATCAAGCAGGGAATGCCCAGTTTCTCCCTGGTGATTTCTGTAGAGCTGAAGAAAAAAGCTTTGACCCAAAGAATTCACAGCTATGACGACTCCACACACTTTTTCGGTCAATGGAGCGAAAAAACTGACCTGCATGAATCACTAATGTATCCCTGACTAATGGAGAATAATGCTGTCGACCAAAACAAACCAGGGAAGGCAGCACTTGACAAGTTCCTCAGCCAGCAAGGTCATTTTTGACTTGCGGCCAGTCAAGGAGTTGAAGAAAAGTGGACAAGGGGTGGTATTGTTGCTGTTGCTGTGCCCTTGAATTGGGGCACCCACTCATTGAATATGCTCATCCTACTTGGCTAAGCCTTACATCCAAATCTCAGTGTGTGGAAATGCAGAGATAACAAGACATATAGAGAAAGTCCCATAAGAGGGGAAAGCCTGTATGAGAATAAGCTGCCCTTTCCCACCAGTAATCTACCAGTTGTCTATTTTTAGAAGAGGCAACGGTATCAGCCGAGTTTCAGGGCAAACAAAAATGTATAATCAGGATGGAAGTCAGCACACTGCTCTTATGATCCTTTTGACTTGGCCTCATTAAATAATAATATTTCAATATTTTAGATTAATAAATGAAAACATACACTCTCTCAAAAACCAGCCGTGCCAGTCAGAGCTGTTTGGAATCTGTAAATTGGTTGATTTACCTTGTGGATGTGATGCGTTAATGATCACTTCATCATGACGCTCCATCAGGGATTGCGAACAGCAATCATTTATTACCATTGTGTTTGCCGTTCCTACACATGCTTTTATTCATCTACATGTGCTGACCTTGAGGAAATCCATAATAAATCAATTCCTTGTTTTCAAACCTTCAAGCGTGTTGCACTACTGGCTAGTGGTTTGAAGTCACAGAGTCCTCTATGATTCAGTGTGGACTTAGCCAATAAAAGTCAGCAAGAGGGAATTGTGACAGATACAATAATAATATTCTTCGTTTTTGTGCTGCCATGCCAGCAAAACAGTAATTACTTTAGCCATACCTGACGAATGTTTTTGTTGTGAACAAACACTGCTTCAGAAAGGAAGCACGAAGGTAAACGTTAGAACTGTGAACACTGTGTAACTAACAGGCACGTTTCCTTGCCCTTCAAACATCTGCCACTTTTTCACTCATTTTATCCTTTTGTGATGTGTTTGTTTTTCTGCTTTAACAATCATCTAGAATTTGTTCACGGTATAATAATTAGCATGTTTTATAGAAAACTGAGGAATTTTTTTTTTTCTCTAAAAAAAAAACCAACAACAAAAAAAGAGATTTTACATTGGTGCAGTACTAAAAAAGCAAAAGACATCTTTATTTCATTTTTTCCTAATTGTTTATGACAGCATGAACTTTTAGAAATGCTCTTCTAGTGCTGCTATCTAAGTAACTTTAATTGAACAAATATGGTGAAAATGCAGATGTTGAAGGACCTCTCAGTTATTATGGTGACATTAATTAGCGAGCATCTCAGAAGAAAGAACCATTGCATGAGGATTAGGATTTGCGAAATTTGTTTTTCCATGAAAAGTACAGTATTATGGAGCCTGTTGTAATGAGGGATTAGACCAAGGTCACTGCTGCTGTGAGATGCAAGCCCACCAGGACCAGCTGTGTCCTTTCTTTCAAAGATTTCTATGCTTGCTTTGTCAACCCTGTACTTCTTACTGTGTCATTACTGTGTGAAAATCTAAAGGAACAACAAAAAAAAAAAAGAAGAAGAAAACAATGACAGTGTGTTTGCACTTGGCATTTGTGTGCTGTGTGAGGTTTTCCTATACGTTTGAGAGGTTTCTCTCTGTTCTGCGTCTGCCTTGTGAGGTGGCTGTCCTTATCTCTCGTTCACAGACCTGTTTTTTGCTCACAACACATCAGAGGACGCTGCACTCTTTTGGCATTAGAGCATGCCCCGCCATGGCCTTTGTCCGCACAGATCGACGGGAGCCCACGTGCTGCATACTGTAGATGAACAAACTCGGAAGGTTCACCTGCTGTGAAAAAAGGTTTCCACTGCCTTAAAGCACTTCCTTAAACAAATAAAGAAAATTCCTGCACCACTTAAAACCCACAGCCAAAACCAAATATAGCACATGGGTAACCATCTTTGCCGTGTCTGGGGGGGGGGGCACGTTAGCTAATGCAAAGATTCATCTATTTCTGTCGATGCAAGAACAACAAAGACTTGCTGCCGAATAGCACATGGAGTTGTTTGAAGGATAGGAAAAAGCAGGCATCTGGTGAGTGTGATTTTTCTGTTGTCATTGTTGTTTTCATGCATTCTGCATTGGGAATTGTCTCCATGTCAAGCTTTAATCCAATAAACATTCTGATGTGCTCTCTTTGCAGCATGTCATTTAATAATGCCAGCCTTTTTGCTGTGAGCAGAGCCATGCCATCTTTGCTCTTATTAAGAATGATTAATGCCTGTTTTTGGAAATAGTGGCGAGATGAAACCTATTCACTGTTACTCAAGTATACAACCAGATACCACAGTCACCAAGTCTGACTTATGGGCTGTTTTAAAGACATACATGTAAAAACGTGTATCACCTTTAATAATCTACTCAAGCCACTGCCACTCCACATGAAAACAAAGACATTTTGCAGTGTTCAGAGTATTTTGCCAAATGCCAAAAGTAAGTGTCAGAAGCAGGATTTTGGAGAGCAGGTGTGCATTGGGTTGGTGCATTTTCAGTCAGTAGGAGTGATTTACAATGTGCAGTGGTTCAGTGCACTTCGTGCTCGTCTCCTGAGCCTGTTGGCTGCCCTTTCACCAGAACCAGCAGTCCTTACTGGGGAGATGGATGTCTCGCTCTGATGCAGACTAAACAAATCTCCCTCCTCACTTTCAATCTTCATTTCTCGTTCAGTATGCGCACCTCATTAGAAACCATTTAATTGTGGTCAGTTGAAATGGAGCTAATAACGAAAGAAACGTCTCTTTTCCTGCCAAAGGAGACTTGTCCCTCCTCAGAAAATAATTTAAATGCTTAAAAAAATATCATTGTGCAAATAATATTGAAAATCTCATGAATGTCAAGGCCTCAGTAATCAGTCATGTTATGCCAGAGGATTTATGCCATCATATTTGGATTTAGTCCACATATCAACCTTTAAGCATAATGGCATATAATGGCATAATGACTTGGTAAACCTTAACATTAAACAGTAGTTCAGATGAGGAAAAAAATGCACTGAAGAGAGAGGAAAAATGCAGAAGTTATAAATAATAAAACAAAGCATCTCTGTACAGTCATTTTCTGTGAGGCAGTATATGAATGCTCCCCATATTGTTCGACACCCACGTATTCTGCAGACCTCTGCAGTCACCTTGAGCACACTGATTATATATATAATGAGCATTCATCACATTAAGCTCTTTTTCCTTTACTGACCTCGTGACCAGTGAAAGTATATCTCCTTTCAGCTTAATTTGTTGGATGTCAGAACTGCAGTCCAAACAGACAATAACAACCTGATAATAAGCGAACACACTCTCACACACCAATGCTGTAACAACAGCCTTTGCAAGTAAGACCATCACGAAAAACTAATTATACTCATCATTGTTCTCATTATATAATGCAATGTCTTACCTTCTACTTCTTTCTGGACAGCTGCAGGAGAATAAAGAAAAACAGACATATTTAATGCTGACCATAGGATATCGAGTATTAAACCACTATCAGTCCACTATTTCCATTTAAACTAACACAGATGCTAGGGAGAGTCACGGTCCAGTGCAAATGACTTTCATCTGTTTTTGAATGATTATACCTTTAAATGTATCCTTATATTCAAAAGCCATTATATTTATATTTAGACTAATATTATGTCGTCATCAGGAAATAAGTCAAAAGACTTTCATTGAAGACTGTATAGTAGTTACCATGATGGGATACAGATCAGCAGTAAGTTCTTACAGTGTGTACAATGGAAGGAACTTTTTAGTCACCCCCACCATTACCCCTGCTACTGTGGAAGAAGGAGCTTTCTAGTCAAAAATGTATTATTATAAGTGGGAAACTCACAAAAAACATCTTGTTCACTTTGTTACATTTTTCTTTTCTTGAACTAACAAGAACTCTCACTTTAAAATGCCAAGTTCTGTCCTTACTGTTTTGCAGGCTTTCTAGAATAAGGAAACCCATTTGGTCGCCTGTGAAATGTCCCTGAGTTGAAAACATGCAAACATCTGTCGCATTAGGAAGCTGTTATCGCCTACTCTGTGACTTGTGAACATAATTGCTGAGAGAGCTGGACTCACACGGAAAAGCATCCTTTATGTACTGCTGTAGTACATGTTGACCGGGATTGCTTTTAAGTGTAATTTATTGATTCTTCTCTAGATCTCAATGAGGGTTTCGCCCACATATTTTGAATGGCAAAAGAGATTTTCAGCATTTATAAGCTCATGGACATAAGGACGCCAAGCATAAAACTCTACACAAATAATGTATGAGTCACATCACTGGATGACTTTGGATGGAATATCTCTGCTCTACTCTGCCCTTTTGTTATGTTTATTTTGCTGTGCTATTGTTACACTACGTTTTAGCATTTACCATTATCCTGTAGTCCCTACTGTAATCAGTGGCCACCGTTCATAACCTCTTTAACTTTCATAGAAAACAACAAATTTAACTGCAAAAATTAAGTATTTCTGTCCCAGAATGTGACAAAGCAAAAAATACCACAAACAAAAAAGGAAGACAATTTTCTTACCTTCATGGCAGTACCTTCCCCTGTAGCTGGAGTTGATACAGTCACAGACGACCTCTCCTTGGCTGACGGAGCACAGGCCTTTGTTGCTGCATGGAGAGTGTGTGGCACATATATACTCCAGGTCACTATGAACAGCCTGACCATCCAACAGCACTGGTAGCGCCTCCCCCAGTTTCAAATTGGCTATAAAGCCCTGGAATGGTGGCTCATATTTAACCGTGCTGGATGTCAGGGCAGAGAGGCGAACGTCAGGTGAGATACCCCCTACGTAGAGGTCACTGGCCACTACCATCTCCTTTCTCTTGGACTTCAACTCAGCCACTTTCTCCTCATTGTCCACCACCAGTCTAGTTTCTCTGTAATTACGAGAGACGAGAATTCTGTGCCAGCGCTGGTCATTGATATGTGTCTCTGTGTGCACGGAGGCTGGTTCGGCACAATGAATGGTGAAGCGCATCTGGAGCCTCCCATCTGCAACTAGAAGCTCGAGGAAGTCGCAGTTACCTCCATCATCCAGATAGAGCACCAGAGCTCTGCTGACATTGGTTTTCAGTATAAAGCTGAGCTCACCTGTTGTTTTAGCATCCCACTGGCCATAGCGTGTCCACTGACCAGGCACCCCCTCATATTCCAAAGCTATTCCTGTTAGCACTAACCCAGCTAACAACAGTAACCAGGAAGCCTTGCCTTTACACCTGCCCATGATGGTTAGTATCTACAACTACTGTGGTCTCCCCTGTGGTCTCTAATTCATATGAATCCAACAGAGCTGTGAGGAGGAAATGTTATCTTTTGTTGTCACCCTAAAATCTTCACAAATAAGACTGTATCTCCCACATGCAGTTAAACTGTTTCTTTATCCTTGGCTGCCTTTCCTTTTTATTTTTCCTGCCATCTCTCCATGGGTGACACGTGACAGAGCGAGCAAATGAGGCACATTGCAGAATACTTTGCATCTACTTTGGATCGGCTGAGAAAGAGAACAAACAACACAAGTGATCCACAATACTGTGTGCTTCCTCGTCTTCGCCATCCAGTGTCTTGGCCTCCATCCAACACTGTTCCTGCCAGTTCCCCATGGGTTAGCTAGGCACGCTGCTTAGGTACAGCCTCCATTCTTCTCAGCCTCCCAACATCCTAAGACATAAAAGAATAACGTAGAATGAATAGCTGAAAAGATTATTAACAATTAATGCTACAAAAAAAGAAAGGAATATGCAGTCATTATGAGCAACATGGAATAACAATTACAAAATGTAACAAATCATTAAAATGGCAGAGAGGGAAATATGGAAATGAGACTGATACAGAGGTTTAATCATTCTGAAGAAATCAGAAATCAGCATTCAGCAGTGGTTCACATTTTTATAGCTCATCTCCAGCAATTTGTTGTTGACTGCTGGTTATCATGAAGATCATGATTACAGCCTAGACATTCCAGCAACAGGTCCTCAACATGATGCTCGGGGACCCCACCTCACCTCTTCGGATTCAGAAACAAAGGAAAATGCAGGGTCTCGCATTCACTGACACCTGATCTCATTTCCAAAACCAAACCGCAACTGTTTTGGCACAGTCCATAGTCTCACTAACTTCACTGATGTTGAGCCTCTTAAGCCCCCTGCACTCCCTGGGCTCAAGCTAAGACATTACAGCTGGAGGACACATACAGGCCAAAAGCTGGGAGTGATGAAAAGGAAAGTATATGTTACAAACAAACAAACATAAAATTCAAGAGGGTGCACTTCACAGGCCTAAGGACACAAACAACGTTATGCACCAGTCTTGGACTGAAATGGGAACCTGCCCTGACTCATTATTACCATTCACAAAGGCTTGAAACTACAACTGTTGACCAGTAATCCTGTGTAATGGGGAAACAGCACATCTGAGAGATGAAATTTGTATTTAAAGGATGAGGAGGGCATTTGTTTATCTTTTCAATATTAACAACAATTTCCCATACAGATAACAAAGCCAGTGATAAATTTATACTACAGACAAATACTGTCTTCGCAGTCACAGCTTGATATAGCTGGTGTCACAGTGACAATAAATTCCACAAAAAAAGAGCATGTGATCCTATTATGAGAGATCAAAAGGAAAATCAGCAGCTATTATCTATCACAACAGACCTGCAGTGTACAGGCATCACGAATACGTACATGCTGTATGTCATCCATCAGCCACATGATCACAATCAAATTATGTTTGATTTAGACAGCTGTGTATGCTATGAATGTTGAGCTTTTCTGCTCTTAGTCACAAAATGTACCAAAGTCTTCTCAGAAAAAGAAAGGAATATAAATACTGTAGAAGTTTACATGCAAGGGATTGATCCACTCAGACCCAATCAATTAGTCTGCAATAAATGCAAACTGTCAATAACTTATCAAGTTAAGGCTCTGGGGTTTGCAGAAGAGCAAACCACAAAAGAGCAAATTTGTCTGAAAGGAAAAAATAATCTTTATGTAATGTTAAACTGAATTCTTTTTAGGGTGTTTCTCAACTAGGAGCAGAGGCATTTCATGCAAGTTTGGCCCAATTTCATCTCTGTCACAGAGAGAAATATAATATGTGCTTGAGTCTGCAGGGAGTTACAGCCTCTGCTGGGTCTCCTGCTGATGAGGGACTGCAACAGTTGGGTTTATTCGCTGAAGGTAGATGTCGCAAGGAAGAGTGCATCACAGCAAATAAATCAAAGTTTCTCCCACACGTATCAGGAAGCTCCAGGCTGGTAGAAAACCCTTCTGATAGACGGGTTTATCATGGGAGTAGCTGTATCGTGGAAGGTCATAAAAACTGACACCCTCCTCGCAGGGCAAATTGCAATTTGCCAGTTCAGGTATAGAGTGTGAAAAGCTTCTCAGAACCTGTCACACCTACATATGACTTCGACTTCAGCTTGTTTGATTTAGACAAATAACACATTAGTATGACTGTGTATAAAAAGACAAGGAGGTATGTGGTGCTTTCAGCTTCACACTCTCGCCACATGATTTTGAGTTTTGCAGCAACTCCTATTAATACTCATTAAGAGCAACTTGTGCTCCCAGATGTCAGTGTTAAGACACATAAACACACCATAATATGGATGGAGACTGTTGATGATAATAAATAAGAAAATACATCCTCTGCCAACAGCATTCATAGACAATTCACTGCTGTTAGGAAAGCAAGCTTAGTTCCAGCTACAATGAGCTCACACTGGAACAAAATATGGCCCAACATTCAAATATTCAAACACTAATGTATAATCTGTATGTAAACGTTCATGTTTATATAGTTCATATGAACTGTATAGCAGATTCGGAAAACAATTTGTACAAATTTGTTCTGGGCCAGATATCCACAACAACGTTGGTTTTCATCTTTGACATCTCCCATGTTTCCAGTAGTCACCGCTCCTGTTTTTTTTTTGTTTTGTTATTTTTTTTTTTTTGTCCCCCTTTGTTTGTTTTCTGCTTACATCATTTGCACCAACACTCTTAATATCTCAGGGACTATTAGGCTAATACACACAGGACAGGTGAAACATACACAGGCCTATTTCCCACTGGGGCTTTGTTATGTGATGCTAGTCTAGCAATACCTTTCCTCTGCACATAAAACAACAAAAAACAAACAAACCTTTTAAACTGATTTAGCACACTTCCCGAACTTAAGTAGGCCTTGTCATGGGATTTTAAAAGAAAATATATATTTTTAAAATCTACTAACTAATTTTTCAAAGGAATATCACAATAATACTTTTAAATACTAACTTCCTTTTTGTTAAAATTCAATGAAAGCAGCTTCATAAAACCAGAAAACATGCCACTAAGGGAAAAGGAAAGAATTTCATTGTTCCCAGTCTTTTCATGCTTTAAGAGGATTGTTTTAACTGAATAGAGAGCACAGGTATAGTACTAGTAATAAGAATTCAATTAAGTATATAGTAGAGAGTTGAAATGGGGGCCCGGGGGCCCCTGGGGTCAGCTGCTCACCTGTCTACATAGGACCCACTGTTGGTCACACAATAATATATCAGCTTGTAAGTAAGGTGTTTACAGTTCAGCTTGTTAGTGTAAAATGCAGCATTACCTCCTCTACAGTGAATGGGTTTTGTCATTGGATAATATGCTCTTTCTTCATTAAAAACATCAGGCCCCCAATTACCCATCATGGTCAGAATGTGGAGGGAGGACATCAGGGTTGGCCAATTAATCTCATTTCAGTGGTTGTCTGTGGCAACGAGATGGATACAAAGGCTTGTTTTTCACCTGCCTCATATTTTTACTTACGCTTGGTTATAGTACTACAACACAAAAAATAGATTATAGTAACATTATAGTTACCTCTATGGCATACTAAAAAGTGCCACTGTAATACTACTAAAAAATCTTATTTTTTCAATGTGTGCATCCCCTCGTTATACACTGTGATAGTAAAGAACATCTGCATGATCAACAGTATGATCAAGACACAGGAAATACTAACGGCTGTGATTACCTGCACGAACTGCCAAATGGCAGAAACTTAAAAAGGGCGGGCTAAGGAAGTCAGGCTGAAGGGAGGTGTAAACCAGTCTCCTCTAGTGAGTATTCTTCTAGCAAATGTCGAGTCACTGGATAATATGCTGGATGAAATCACGAGGAAGATGGTTTATCAGTGGGACACTGAGAACTGCATCGTTAAGGTTTTCATTATACAGGCTGGTCTCCTAACCTAGAGCACCTAATGATTGGACGGTCCACATTATCTCCCGAGGGAGTTTACACAGTCATTCTCAAAGCAGCGTACATTCCACGACACACCAAGCCCTGGACGAGCCGTTACAGGAGTTACAGGCTCATCTGACATTAATTGCAGCTTGCCTCGAAAATGGACGAGAGTAACTGACTGCAGATGGAGGAGTCGAGTCGATTTGATTGGACTTGTGGCGGTTGGAGGACCATTAGCATTCTTTGTTGCTGATGGGGTGGTGGCAGCAGTAATCCTATTATTTTATGGAGATGGACACGATGAAGACCATGCATCACAATCAGAAGTCTACAAGCTAAAAAGTATGATACCACTTTTTGACTGATTACTAATCAAGTGCTAATAAAGTAAGAAAGAAATATTAAACGCTGTTAACTTTTTTCTAGTGAGTAAAAAGCTACTTAAATAAGAATATAGAAAACAGATAAAATAGATGTGCACAGAAGCAAGAAATGAATAAATGCATAAGGCAAAAATCAAGCAAAGATAATATAGAGCAGCAGTAGTGATGGCAAAACATCAATGTCAAATAGAGATGTATGTTAATGATTTGTTCTTGTGTTTGCCTTCCCTGCATGAACTGAACACTGACCTGCTGTGCTGTTAGATGTAAGAGACTGTTCCTAATGGTGTGAAACAGAATTCTTTGGCAGGTGCTTTATTATAGGCCCTATTGTGTCAACTGAATGGATGTACTGTATATGCAAGTGTATGTTGCAAATTACTTATATAGCTGCAAGTAAAAACAGCACTTACAATTCCTTGCCCATTTGTAATGACTTGCTTTAACATTAAATGTATACTATACAGGGTGTGCGTGTGTGTGTGCGTGTGTGTTGGGGGGGCATAATTTGACTTACTGCTGAGTTACTTTCACTTATGCCACTGAAATCAATTTCCTGCTGTAATGTTACTAACAAACCAAACCAAACTGTGTTTTTTTTTTTCCTAAACCTAACCAAGTAGCTCTGGCACCCAACCAAGCAGTTTGGTGCCAAACCTTACTGTAAGCGTAATGAATTCCCACTGCTGGCAGGACACGGTAGTCAACCTAGAGAACACAGCATTGTGTCTGAATCACCCAGTGGTTCATGTATGAGGACGTGTTGCCAGGACGGCGTCACCATCTGTAAAGGGCCTTTGCTCCCTGCACCATAGGAATGAGGCCAACAGACTCATCAAAGAATCATGTGAATTCTTTGTTGTTTGAAATGCATCCAATGATGATGGTGTCATCCACAAACACATTCGCTGTGTGACTCATCCTCCGTTTACTGCCTGGGACAGGAAGACGGATACCCTAGGCGAGTGGGACACCTCAGCTGCCCGTGTTCGACAGGTCGTCCGAGGAACAGCTGCTCCTTGAAGCACTGTGCAATGAATGAAGGGCTCACCACCTAATACCATTTCAATCAGCCACCTTTCTCTACTCAATCAGTATATTCTCTTAAATGGAACATCTTCAGGATCTGTCTCCTCAGGACCAACATTACACTGTTGAATAGATTCAGCGTGGATGAGTTGCTGTTACTAAGAGTTAACCTGTTTCCCTGGGGAAGGACAGAGCGGCAGCCAGAGGGGCTGGAGGTTCAACAGCTACTGATTGTGCATGTGCACATATCACACAGACTCTACACTGCAGGGATTGGGAACTAACAGTTTTTCCTTGGATCCATGGTTGACACCAAACAACAGGAAGCGCAGTGTGATACTCTGTAACGTTTCAGTGAACACAGTGATCACCTTAAAGCACTGCTCCTAAAAATCAGGTGGATAAAAAAGTGAGAGAGCAAAACAGCAATTAGACAGTGAATGAAATAAACTAAATCCATTGGCACAAGTGTGCTTCACATATCTGACACATGCTGGCAATAATGGCCTGTTGTACTGTGCACGACTGCTCACCTGAATGTGCTTTACTCACTACAAGGTTAAATAGGATTACAGAAACAATGTTTCCATGTGCTGTGGAAGGTACTGTATGTATTTTATGTTCTGTCTGGTTATGTTTGATTTAACCATATATGAGGTGCATAACTGCTTTTTTGCAGGAGCGCATTACAGTGTTGGAATCTGGATAGGAGACAGCTCATGGTCTTCTTGCCTTGCAGCATGTCTCTGTTGCATGCATGGGTTTCTGTTTAATGCTTCAGTGAACTGCAAGCATTCTGAAGTCATTCTTATCTACAGGTTACCCAAGCAGGTTCTGCACTTGCATTATGGAGAATTGCAGTATTTTTACCTACTTGGTCATTGTTCTCCCAGCTGTTTAACTCCATTCTTTTCACCCGTCACGTTTTCTATTAGAGGGCCAGTGGACGTGAGTCATTCTCTGAATGGCGCCTGCAAGACTATGAAAGCAATTACAATAGGCCTATAGGAGTAAACATAAGGAAAACTGCACTCAGTATGCAAGCCCAGTCTACTACAAGCATGGGTCTATTATGGGTCTGTGCACCGAGTAAAGTAGCAAGTAACAACTTCACACCTCACCTCAGTAATCCTTTGCCCCCTCGACCTTAGAGCTCATAGTCTGAGTGATGCTCGAAGCAAAACTGGGAAGATTTTTTAGGATGTTAATTGCCAAGGTGAGAAAATGAAGTGTCCTTTGTGACTTCGCTAAAAATGAATTTTACAGAAACAACATCTATTCCCTAAAGGGATTAGACACAACTCTTGATTAACTGTCAAGAAACTACATCAGCTTTTACTGTACCTCGGATCTGCTGAGTTTTGACAATGTACTTTCTAAATTAACTGGCACCAACAGGACATTTTATAAATTATTGTACTTGGTAGATGTTTTTTAAAAAAGGTGCTACAAAACGGTTTTGCCAAAGAGCTCCGGAAATGTGTTGTGGACTAGGAAACTTCACTCGACTTTCCATCAGCGTGGGGGTGAATAGATAATGACTAAATTTTCATTTTTGGGTGAACTGTTCCTTCAGTTGTAGAGCTCATGAAAGACATTTTTTTTTCGCTTTGTTTGCCTCAAATAATGAATCATTTATGCATCTGTCTGCATGTTTTAGTAATTACAGAGTGTAAGTGGGAATTGACTTCTTCAAATAACTCAGAGACACAGACACATGCATGTTTTTCTTTTGTGTTTCTTTTTTTCAGAAGGGACAAAGTGTGGAGGCATGTAAAAGTCCCGCTAATAATTCAGAATAACACCAGTCATAACATCGTCAAAACTCCCTTCCTCCAGATCAGCTCAATATTTATTTACTTTTTCATATTTAATCTTTGTTTCCCCAGGAGACAGTACATATTGGGTACATCCCAGCTCCCTTACCTACATCTACGCTTTCCATCTTCACGGACAAACATAGAGTACAAAGACAGTTAGTCATGAATATTTAAAATAACAGACCTAATGATAGTCATCATGAACGTAGCTGAGTAACTCTGTAATCACTTGGTTTCTTTCTCAGCTTGTTCGCCTCCGAAGGGACCACCTGGATTAGCACACACAGAGAAGTACTGAAGCATGGCAGACAAAGAGAGTCACCAGGAGATTTTCAACGCACCACTAAACCTTCAGTCCGCACTATGTCAGCACTTTGGCTTCCGAAAAGAAAACTGTCAATTTTATTTAATATTTGCATAGTTCGGACTTTGCCTTTTTCTTTTCTTTGTTTGCATATAATTTTTCCAAACACCTCTCACAGTGACAGAGTATTCTATTTCATTACACTGAACTGTACATGTATTTTACTGTTGTATTGCATATACTGATATACCCAGAGTAGAAGGTAGGAAGATAGATAGATAGATCAGACATGACTGGTATAAGCTCATCAAGGCTTTCAAAAAACATCAACACCAACACAGAGACAAAATCAGGGTGAACAGTTTGATGCCACAGATGTGATCTGAATCATCAACTATCTCACTGGCAGGTCACAGTTTGTGTGCCTCAGGGGATGAGCTCAGTATGTCTTCCCCGGTTACTGCACTCGACTCCACCTTCTTGTTCCTCCTACACCACCGTATTCCGTTCTCACACCAAGTCACAGCCAGCAGGAGTTTGCATATGATTCTATGATAATGCATCTGATAGTGGTTAGCAGCCTGGCTGAATTAAAAATAAGTTGGCGAAGGAGTATCAGATTGATTTGGAGAAAGTAAGGTTGTTACGATACCAGAATATACAAAGCCAGTGTAAAAAAAGATACGATGCCTCTCTCAGTGCCACGGCAAAAAGGGAAAAAAACGTCCAGTATTTTTATACAACCTGCACACAGTGCTGGTACAGAACACACACACTCACACATTATGCTACAAAGTTAATATCTGGGCAGCCTTATGCTGAAAATCTGATCGGAGACCTGATTTTGTTTTTCTTTTTTTTTTTTTTTCAATAGTTTTGGTCTTTTCAATACTTTTGAATGCAGATGTCATTGTTTTAAACACGCAGTATCAAAAAAGTATTAATATGTTGATACTTTTGACAACCTTAGAACAAAGTTACTAAAGAGCAGCTAGTAAAGTTAGTAAAGAGCAGAACTGAATATCTAAACTAATGAACTAATCAGGAGACATCACCATTTTAATATTATATAAATGATATAACAATGTACAGATGTAATTGATGTAAAAATTTTCTGAATGAATAATTCAAAAACTGTATATTTTTTAACGTACATAAGCTGAAGGAGCTTCTGGTCAGTTAAAAGAAAAAAGAAAAGGTAAATGTGAATTCTGGAGCAATGAAAGCAGAGTTTATAAATAGGATATGCATGCAAATATAAGCAAGAGAAAGGCAGCAGGGGGTTGTCACTCAGGCACTGATACTGCCTGGGGACTTACAGCACAGTTACAAGGACAGCACCCGCCCTCCACCCTGCAGCACCCAGGACGGAGCCACAGAAGGCTGCTCAGCTGTGTGGGATAACTCTAACAAGCTGCTAGCTCAGTCTGGCCCAGCTGAAGCTTCTTACACTGTTTACTAGGCGCCTATAAAAGCGGCCTCAGTGAGCTGTTGTGGCTGGGTTTTGGGTTGGAATAAATTCTGTCTGTGTTCTACATGCCAGCGACTCCTAAGTGAATCCTAACTGGACTGGAAGAGGAGCTTTCTTCAGTTTAATTCTATCTTAAGACCTGAACTGTGAATTGTGCAGAGCTGAAGTCATCTTATGAACATGGGAGAGAGCTGATATGGAGAATGATATTTTTCCACTCTCCATATGTACCACAGTGTGGTAGATAAATTCTGGATGTATATAAAATGCAATGTAATGAACTGCATTCTGCTGCATGCATCACATTAGATGAATCTCCTCATACATCTTTGAGTCATTTTGTCAGTTTGTAATTAGTCTGCTGGGAAACATTGATTTAGATGATGGATTTTTGCGAGATCATTATGTTCAAAGCAACATGTTATGATTCTGCTAAAATCTGATATGGCAGATATTTATCACATTTTTTTGATCTAGAAATTTAGTGATCTCTTCCACAAGTTACCAGTGAAACACATCAGACAGATCTGTCTGTTCGGTTATCACAAGTTGTGTACACTCCAATAATTTCAAGAATATTTCATGATAAATCAACCAGGCTGTCTCATTCCAAATATTTCCGCAAATAGGGCCAAAAATGTGGCCGTTTAACCGATTTTAGAGGACCCAACATCAAGGAGTTACTCTTTGTATCCTTGGTTGATATAAAAAAACCTAACAGGTTTGTACTGAAAGAAGTCGTATAGCTCGGAGGTACTGCGCTGTGTTTGACAGTTCACATTTTCCGTTACAAATTCAGCTGTTAAACAGCACCAAGCTAAACAACCACAGTGCCTCTACACCAGGGTTTTAAAATGTAATCTAAGTCCGGAAAAGCAGATATTCACTCTTACAACTGAACCCTCTGAAGTTACACCTGGCATTTCTATATGTTTGTAGCACCTGCATTTTAATTACATGCTGCTGACTGGGCACAGCATGCACTGCTGTTTGTAGGCAAAGAATTGTGACGGTATATGTGGACATACTTTTCCTTTTACAGGCTGAAAAATAGATATTGATAGATCAAATAATATTTAATATTGTTTTATTGAATAAATCTGCATAGGGTATATACATAAATATCAAAGTAGATTTGCTGCTCCTGATCTTCTCACCTCAATGGCACTCTGCTCAGCTGGAGGCAACTTAGAGGAGATGAGAGAGGGAAGACTGTGTGGGACAGTTTGTTTGTTACTCCATCATCAGGAATGGACACCTGCTATGAATGAAATGACACAACTTTACAGCTAGGACAATACTTGTCTCAAAAAACACAACCGCCGTCACAGTTCTCATGGCCTGTTCACAAACTGAAATAGTTCCAGTCCAGTTCGGTTCACTTAAAATCAAGCCAGTTTAAGCTCGTACAGCAGACGGGACAGGCAAAAACGGAAACCTTTCCGACCTTACAACCCAGTCCATAATTGCTGAGATATTTCAGTCTCGACCACTGCATTCCCTAAAAACACCTCAGCCTACCTAACCTACCCAACCTAATTTATTTCATATGAGAAGTTTTATTGGAGAGCAAATGTCTCATGAATTTCATCTTTGGTTAGAACATTCGTGTATCTGATCTGAACCATACTTCATGTGATAGTGAACAGCAGGTCTATTTACTTTGAAAGGTCAACTTGAAAAAGTGAATTGGAATATTTCTTTGCAACAGTTAGCTCAGTTTGCATGTGATTCGCACCAAGCAGCAATTTGACAAGGCTGTTGTTTGTTGACCTATTTCTTTCCTCTTCTTTTCTCTCACATCGACAGGTTAGGAGATCTGTATCTTTTAATAGTAAAAGTCAAGCTGTCTGCATGCATTTGTATGATAAATTGCCACTTTCTTTTGAGCACAGCTTGAATCCTAAACATTTTAGAGTAGTGGTGCTTGTAAAGACCATCACAATAAAGTGCACTGAAATGTAATATGCAATGACATAAATTTGTGTTATGTTTGAGATTTTGCACATCATTTTTCAGTTTGTAGTTGAGGATCGTTGTCTCTTTCTATTTCACTCTGCTTCCAATTTTCAGAGATCTTACTATATAAGTAAATAGATCTTATACTGTATTCAAGTAAAAGTACCAATAGCACAGGGTGGAAATACTCTGTTTCAAGTAAAAGTCATGAATTTACATTTTTACTCTAGTCAAAGTGCAAATTAATGAGCATCAACATATATATTAAGTACTCATTATGCTGAATGCTATATTTCACAATACTGTATCATATAATTGGATTATTATTATTGATGCATTAATTCCACCACTATGCTGATATGTATATAGTCTGAATAGCAGTATATTGTACAGTGTTTATTTTAAAACTGTTAATTTATAAACTCTTTATATTTTTTAAACTGTTTTGCACACTTTTTGCTTTTTGCACTCTATTCTGTTCTTGTGAGCTGCCATGACAAGTGAATTTCCCCGCTGTGGAATCAATAGTTCATCTTATCTCATCTTATCTTAGTCATAACTTCAATGTTGATAATGTTGGTAAGGGTGATTTAAGTAACTGATATTGTTTATCTGCTGGATACTTTGTAAATAAATGCTACTAAATCATAATTTATTTGTTAATTATACTGTACATGGAGTGATATATCAATAATGTATTATTAAACAAAATCTGCAAAGTAACTAGTGACTAAATTTATCAAACAAATGCAGTGTAGTAAAAAGCAAAATATCTGCCTCTGCATTGTAGTGGAGTAGAAGTATAAAGACATACCTCAGAATATAGAAATAAGTAAAGTACAAGTACCTCAATATTGTACTCATTTACCACCACTGCCAGTTTTTACACTCGGCTAAGTTAACTTGGTCCTGGCTGTAGCTTCATACAGACATGAGAGGGGTATCAATCCAACTATCAACAACAGAGCTACCAGAGAGCTTGGCTCAGGAGCAGGTCATCCACTCATCGAAAGGTCACTGGTTCAATCTCTGGCCTCTGTGGTCTGCATGTCAAAGTGTCCTTGGGCAAGACAGTGTGTGAGTGTGACTGGTTATCACTCCTGCATGGTATCCTCTGCCACTGCAAAAGCGTTATACAAGTTCATTCCATTTAAAAGTTGACTTAGTTAAAGTTGTACTTGATATGCATGTATGATATTTTCCAAGTCTTTCGGTCGATTGCTGATACCGACAGATGCACATATTTCTTTACCTAATTACACAGAAGATAAAAATATTCAGATACAGACATAAAACACAAGGCCAAAAGTAAACATTTTTTAAGCAAAATAAGAAAACTAAGGTTCTTGGTCAATGGCTCACATACTGATAACTACTATCACTTAAAGTAAATCTATTACGTAAAACAGGGGCCATCAACTACATTTGTCACAGGGAGAGAATTTTTATTTATTTATTTATGTTTTTTCCCCCACAGCAGACACTATGGGGCCTGGACATTCAACTTAAAAAATACATACAGTATTTACTTCATAAATTCATCCTAATGGGAAACACATAACACATAACTCAATACTTAACTACAAAATGCTCTCAGATTTCCACCAAGGAGGCAGTCAGTGCTCAGTACAAAACTGGCAGATCAGCTAATAAAAAAAAACAGTTGACCAAACCCAAGTGACACTTTTTGCATATGAAAGGCAATGCTAGTGTTTCTCTGACAACTCTGGAGTTACACTATATGGTAAAAAGTGTCACGACCCATCTTTTTATTATTGAATTCAGGTGTGGTATGGGCTTGTTTTCCAAGGGTTGGGCTTGGCCTCTTGCTTCCAGTGAAAGGAAATCTTAATGCTTCAGCATACAAAGACATTTTAGACAATAATATGCTTCCAACTTTGTGGCCAACAGTTGGGGAAGGCCCTTTTCTATTCCAGACCCAGTGCACAAAGCAAAGACCGTAAAGGCATGGTTGGATGAGTTTGGTGTAGAAGAACTGGCCCACACACAGAGTCCTGACCTCAACCCCACTGAACACCTTTGGGATGAACTGGACCAGAGACTGAGAGCCAGACCTTTTCTTCCAACATCAGTGTCTGACCTCACAAACTCTCTACTGCATGAATGGGCAAAAGTTCTCTCAACTTCCACTCAAAAATCTTGTGGAAAACCTTCAAAGAAGAGCAGAAGCTGTGATAGCTGCAAAGCTGTATTTAAAATGTAATATCATTAAAGTCCCTGTTTGTGTAATGGTGCCCCAATACCTTTGTCTATATAGTGTACCCCCTGTAGTTCAGCTCTGTTGTCAGCTCCGTTGAAAGGCCAGCCTGGGTGGTCTGATGGGGAGTCCAAGAAGTAAGGAGGATGAATTTGGAGGACAATCTGATTCTGTAGAACGGGTGAGCTAGTTTGGATTTTTTTGGCTTGTTGCCAGAGGTTGGCAAGTAAATTGATGAACTGTGCAAAGTATAGTTTGCTCTCTGCTCTACTTTTGTCATCATGTCTCCAAACTGCTGACACTGCTGCTCCTCCGCCTACCTGCTCAGCTCAGCTGACAAGAGGTTAATGTGACGCTACTGTAAAGCGCTATCGAGTGCTGTTGTATCGGAGTAGTTTTATGATTACCTGTTCCCCAGTACATTAATACAGTAGTGGGCTGATACTTGCTACGAGTATCGATATTGATGCATCCCTAACCTTGCTCAACGTGAGCTCATTCCCATTTCTTATATGTAACAGAAGTGGAAACAGCGCCAGATTTTAATTTGGTGTCATCCAATTATAAGACACCTTTTCTTCCGGCAGTACGTGCATGAAACCATGACTCACTAAGGTGATGCTCTTCTCTCTTCTCTGTCACCTTGGCTTTTATCACGCAACTTCTGTTGATTCACACACTGTGAACACTACCGCGTTTGCAAATTACATGTAAAAAAAAATAAAACAAAACAAAAAAACGACAAGCTTATTTGGTGGAAGTTATAACATATGATGTTGTTTCATGATTCCTGTGGGCATCTGCCTTGCAGTTCAGATGCCCACAGGCATGACAGTGTCCTGACTTCAAATGTATGTCACGTTGCAAACAACACTCTCTTCTCTCTCAGCTTTATGAATCTTACATTTTATGTCTTCTACTTTTTCTTCAGTCCTCAGTCTTTTTTTGGAGGCAACTTCATCGTAAATAACTCAGTCTTTTATGATGGGCAGGCACTCATCTATAGTTGCTGGTGTGAAACCGGAAACTTTAATTACTCATAGATGAAAATGTGCCTTCCTTGGCGGGAGAGGAGAAGGAGCTGGCTGACATTTTGTGTGTCAGGATTACAGTGGTCACACTGTCACTGTTGAATAGAAAACAGATGATTTGATAGCGTCCTGGAAGGATCTTTTCCTATGGTCAGTGGCATGCGTTCTTGCATCTGTTCAGGAAAAGATGAATAATTTTTCACAAGTGAACAATCTGGGCTAATATTTTTCTCATATTCAGAATTGATGGTAAACCCTGGTGCTTCTTGTTGTCTTCTGTTGAGTATTGAAAGTGCTTGATGAGTTGCTCTCTCATTTAGTGAAATTTAAAGGTGCTGGACAGAGCGACGCTGGCTGTTACCCGCTTAATCCAGTCTTTGCCAACTGTAGCTTCATACTTACTGGACAGACACGATTGTGGTATCAATTTTCTACTTTCTCTGAATAAGCATATTAAAAAATAGATCATTTTGGTATTGCTCCTAAATTAAGGTATCAAATTAGCACAAGTGATGAATACCTTCAGTAAAGCTTCAGCTGCAAACATTTGCTTTGAGTTATGAGTTTCCCTGCATATTATTTTCACAGATCTTTCAGCATTTGTGGAACGCTGTTTACTTCAGCTGCGAGCTTAAGAGATATAATCACCGCCCTCATCAACATCTCCATCAGCATTAGCATCGACCCTGCCATGAGGCACAGAGCCTTCATCATCAGCACAGCCATCATTATTCTCATCTTCATCATCCACTTGATCCTCTTCTTGACCGTTAACTCTGCATCAGCTGTTATGCTGATGATTTATGCATTGCGCAATTTACAAAGAGACATATAACTCTTCCACTATCCATAGTGCTAAAAATGAGATGTTTCTTCCTGCACTCTCTTGACACTGTGTGCTGCACAAATTGTTTTTATCAGTGAGCTGAAAGTGGCCTTTGTATTATTTGTGTAATATGGGTTTTAATTGTACATGTTCAACATTAACAATCCTCTCAACCATTCTTATTACACTTGTGGTCATGACTGTGCTGTTGGTGCACATGTGCCTATTATTTTTCTTCACAAACTGCCAGTTGGTCTTGCTGGGATGGCTCTTTCAGACACTAGCAAACAGAGAAAAACAGAATTTTTACTGCACCTGTAACTGTGATAAATATGAGCAGATATAGTACGGTGGCTTGAACCGCATTCACAAAATGATACAGTATCCAATTTGAAGCAGGATCTGTCTATCTTATTGCTGGGGAATTATGTAGGCCATACGTTGAGTGCATGTCAGCTGAACAGGAGGGCACATTGCACTGTAACAGCTGACATTTTCACAAACCAGCAAGCCAGGTAATTAGGTAGCTAACTACATAACACTAGCTACAAGCATAAACACAGTGCTGCACACAGTACCCTCATTAAATGAATGTAAATGTACTGTAGGCGTAGTAAAGGATAAAATGCATGCACATCTGCTTGCTACATAGCTATAACTGTAATACCATTTGAAATGCTTTCCTGAGATGGAATTTGGTTGGGTTCCCACAGCAAAAAACGTGATTTAAATGACAAGACAGCAGGCAGCGGCATCCACTTATACATTTGCACGCTGCAAAACGAGTCTGTTATAATCACCGTTCCCGTCCAATCCAGCAGAGAGTGACCCTTATCACACACTGAGGTGGAGGTCAGTTTGCGGCTATCAGCGGCTCAGCTGAGGCAGAGAGGCTCCCAAACAACATTAGGCAGAGCTTAGCCCAGGCATCTCTACTGTCAAAGTTAAATCTATTCACTCATACTTCAGCGTGAAAAAAGGGATTACATGCACAACATGATCGGCACCGAACAGAACTATTTGTCTTAGCTATAGTTTTTGAAAAGACTGACATTGTCCATTTGCCACCCACTCTACTCTGCTGCAGCACATAATGACATGAGTGATGTGCGTGGACGAGCAGTGGCTGGCGTGGAGCGGCATTTAGTCAGACGTCGTCAATTTCACACAGGTGAGCCAAAGCAGGGATGAGTGGGAAAATCTTTTTCATAAATGCATTTGATATTCTGATGATACCGTGTCTTGCTGTGCTGATATTTTAACAAAATGCGTCCTGTCTAAGCGGGTGTTCAGACGAAAATCATCCCTGCATTATAAAAGAAGGAAGGGGCTGCACTGGTGGATGTTGCTTCGGGTATCACTGAGAAATGAATTTGCTGCTTACTTGTAAGCATGCATTTCTTCATAATACGCTGAAATTCTAAAGACACTTTAGCAACCACGTGAGGTCGTAATGTTCAACACACAAGGAAACAAAACTGTTGGATGGATGATCATTTTTATTCTTAAACCTTATCGCCAGCCAGGTCAAAACATATATGTTTGCCCTGAGGCTGGCAGCAGAAGAAAGGCTATGTTTTTAACTAAATCACATCGCCAAGAAACCCTGACTGTCTGTGTCAAATTCCATGGAAAGCGATCAGACAGTCTTTTGAAAATGGGCTGAAAATAGTTTCCCTTTGTGATTAACCTAACCATTATTTTCTTGCTTTATCAATTATTTGGTCTATGAAAGAAAGAAAACAGTGAAAAAAAAGCCCATTATTATATCCAAGACCTCTCGTCTCAGGTCTTTTTTTCTGACCAACAGCCTAAAATCTAATAAAACCTTTTTTGGCACTTTTTGCTTGATAAACCACTAAACTGAATTATTATTATTATAGGTTATCAAAATAATTGCCAATTAATTCTTTGTTGCATGATGGTTCTAATCAGTTAATCAACTAGCCAGCTCTGACTGAAATATTTCTCTCTGTTGGATTGACAGACTGTAATGTAATACCACAATACCAGTATAACTGACTGACTGATCTTTTTTTTTTCTATTTTAACCGTCAAAACATACATTGATCCAAAGGCAGTAAGAAGACTATACACTCTCAGCGAGATAGCATTTAAAGTGCAGATATCAAAGATCAATGAAGCCCTTCTGTAACTATGAAACTTCATACATTTGCACATCTTTCAGTCTCTTCAGAATCCTGAATATGCAAATACGCCGGAACATAACCGCCATGAAAGCAGCCCAAGTGATTTTTACAATAAATGACAGTTTCTTTACCCCCTCGACTCTCAAAGAAGTTGCCGTCTTTGACTAGACACCATATATTAAAGCGTGTTCTATAAACTAGCTCTTCATAAAGACACTTTCTAAAATATATGCAAAAAAAATTAATTAATTAATAAGACAACTAGTCCGTCCTGTGATTGAGTGACATTAACTGGAGACATCATTCTGCTGCGCTTGCCTGTAGAGTTTTCCCATTTAAACAGTATACTACTAATGATGGAAATGTTTGCCCTTGAAATCTCAGTTAATAAGCAGCTATGCTATGACATCCATGATTAGATCATCCAGTGCTGTCACATCTCATACTGAGGAGGATGCCACCAGACAAAACGAAGAGTGGGAGCAGGCATCCTACTCTCCGATTCTCTTCTTTTCACTCACTTCCACACACACACACATACACAAACACACACTCTCTTCTCTTCAGCAGCTATGCAACAGAACAGCCCGGGTTAATCTTGGGTAACAGCTTCTTGGCCAGGATCAGAGAGCTCCACTAAGACCCAATGAATGCTGACAGTGATACGGCATGGAGCCTTCTCACACAGGTAGGACACACGAGACAAACGCCTTTATAGATGGCGCAGCCTCGGGCAAGGATAAGATTGATTTTGCAGCGCAGTATTAGATGAGATTTCCGATGCATACTATAACGAATTAGCATGAATCTGTTCCCCATGAGAGACGCCTGCAGACACAGAGTGAATTGAAATAAATGACTGTCCCAGTGTTTACCACACCATCCCCCATGCTGCAGTCAGTTGGCCATCTAAGTGTGACAGGCCCGGTTCAAGCACAGCATGATGGATGGACAGCCGGGCAGCTGCTAAAAATCTCTTGATTCACACCCAGCCTGATATGCCACTCACTGATCAATTGCATCCACGTAAATCTGCCATCCGCCTTAATGTGACATGATAAGGAAGGAGAAAAGAAAGCTCAAGGGGCTGTGCTCCTTTAACCTCAACTCTTACAGTATAATGCAATTTACAATGGATGACCAGGTTTTCTGCTCTTATTTTCCCCACACAGACGAGCTACCTTTCAGCGGGAACTCTCACACGTCTCCCCTGCAAGAGTCGTGTGGATATTACCTCGAAAAAGATGAAGAATGCCTGTGCCGGTGAGAGTAATATCTGAAATGAAAGAGAAAGATTCATCGAGCGATCTGCAACTAAGATAGCGTAAGACCTCAGCAGTCCCGTCAGAAGTCTCTGGCAACAGATCTGATGCAAGTTCAATCAAAACGTCTCAACTGGCCAAAGTGTAGGCAGGAATATTTTTTTTTTAATTTTAAAGTTAGCGACGGCTGGGGTGATGTAGATAAAGCGTATAACATTCAGACAAGGTGAATGTCACTGGTGTTCTAACAGAGGAAATTGGCTCATCCACACATTTCTTTAAAGATGACAATGATGCAGGGAAAGAGAAGCTAACTGTATGAATGTGTGATCTTGTCAGTTGTTGAACTTGAGATTTATCCTTTTGGTTGATGTTCATTACCAAAGAACTACTTGTACTATAGGGATAGCAAATCCAAATATGAATCTTGACAGACCCAAGTATCAAAGTGTTCTTGTTGAAATACCTTAATATTGTTGTACAGTATTTCAAAATACACTAATGTGAAGGTATTTTAAGAAAGACCTGTTCATTCACACTCAATTAAGCTCCCTAATTTGGGCCGCTTACATGAAATTTAGCCTTCGGGATGAGGAAAACACACACACAAAGTATATTATGATGTCACTGTATGACTAGCAAAATCCCAGACAATATCTGGTCCTTTATCACATTGCCCAGCTCTGCTTCTATTGAAGTTAAAAAGCATAAAGTGAT
The DNA here is from genome assembly GCF_020382885.2 of Scatophagus argus. NCBI lineage: Eukaryota > Metazoa > Chordata > Actinopteri > Scatophagidae > Scatophagus > Scatophagus argus. Next base: position 10,966,406 of record NC_058506.1, on the reverse strand, counting down.
ACGGTAACTAGAGCATACAGAGTAGCTGTTATTCTTTACCACCTCGAGATTTTCCCTATCAGCGCTGTGTAGTAGATTTGGGCCTCGTTCTGTTGCCGTTTCTGAGCACTGTAGCTGCATAATGTATACCCTGACAGGGTGATATTGAGTTTTATATCTCTGAGGGCACTGATTATGCTGCCTGGGCACATTTTGGTTAACGGTGCAGTTTCAGCTTCCCCTTCTCATGCTGTCACACAGTAACAACAATGGATGGGTTGAAATACTTACACTTGCAATGTGATGCAACATTTCTGATTGTGCAAAAGACACCAGGGTGGAGGAGAAAGACAAATCTGCTTACTTTAACTGCTGGGTCACGCATCTTAAGTTTAATAGTGAATGCTTATTATAAATATCACCTTCAGGGGCTTTCATATGCACTCTAAGAACTCATTATTCTGTATGCTATTTTGGTCGAGTTTCTAGAGAACAGTGCAATATTAAACTGTGTGCTTATGAACCCTTTCATTTTTCTTTGTTAAATACTGGTCTGCAATTGCCTCTTAATCAACACCAGAGGCTAATTGGACACCATTGGAGGCCATCAGTAATAAAAGCTGTGTCTGCATTTCATGTTGGGAGGGGAAAAAAAAAAAAAAAACAAATTAGATTTTATCGGTCATGACAGTGCAACAATATTCCTGACAGAAAGAGCCCGGATGTGCTGCTCTGCAAGTTATCATACGTGAGCCATCAGGTACATGAGGCATCATTGTTCTCCTCATTCTACTTCCTGAACTGTCCCGGCCCGTGGAAATAACATAAAGGATATTTCAAATTGAGCACCATTGTGTCAGCAAAAGGAATATAGACTAAACTTCATAATTGTTGCATTGTCTCAAGAAAAAATGTGATCTTGTACATATTCAATGAGCCTTCCAAAAACAATTTTGTCAGGATGACAGGTGCCACTGTGCCTTTGCTTGAATAATGAGAGGCATTCTGCTTAGGGAAAATTATACACCATCTTGCTTTCTATTCCACCTACTGCACCACCTGTGGTGAAAATAACTGGCAATTTCATGGCCTATTATTTCACAGATATCTAACTATATCAACCAAGCCTTCCAAATCAGCCACTGTACATGCAGATTTTGTCTTTTGGCAATGTCCATACCTAAACTTTAACAATGCATTACAAACTTCTCTGTGCTGTTTAAAACAAGTGGCACAATGACCCAGATTGTAACTTAATCAACAGTACACTGCTGGTGCCACAACTCTGACTATAAGGCTCCCAGCTACATGCCCTGTATGTTGGTTTCAGTTATTCAAGTATTTCATTAGAAATAATGCACAAATAATTAAATAACCCCAACTCGCCAAAGGTGTAGAGACACACAGATCTCAACAATGACCTTTTTTTTTGTCTTCACCATCCAGGGACATAATCCCTGTTTGGCTGTGCAGCTGGCATGCAACTGAGTCACGCGTCAGCCCTGATTAGAAGCAGCAGTGGTCCGCGGGCCCCAATCCTCTGCCAGAGCCAGGAGTGGAAAAGGCCAGGGCCACCACTTTCAGTCTGTGGATATGACCTTGATGGGGTATGATAGAGAGGAAGCGACACGATTCGCAATGCCACACAATATCTGTAACCTTCCACTTCCCCAGTACGCGTGCTGAAGCTATTGAGCTGTGACACACACACACGCGCGCACACACACACGTCAACTCTGCCCTGTCGTTATTTGAAGCAGTCTCCTCCTTCATGTCATCCAATCATCCATCTCTCTTTGCATATTGGCTGGTGCTTTGTGCGTGACATCTTAATTCCAAATATTATTTCCTTTTCATCCTCTTCAGCTGCTAATGTAAAAGTGCGGCTTTAAGAGATAATGGCTTGAAAAGTTCAATAATTGAGCTGAATGGGAATGAACATAAATTAATTCTATTAAGAGCTATAAAATTGTTTGTAATATTATTTTCATTATTATCACTTGTAATATTATTATATTAGTTGTTGTTGTATCAGCAGTGACACTGTTTTCCTTTTTTTTTTCTTAAATGCTAACTCTGCTTGAATCTCATTGGAAGCAGCAATAGAGACAGATGTCTTGTGAGTCAGACCATAGCAACACAAGTGTGGTAAAGATGGCACTGAAGGCACCAAAAATACTGAGTAGTGAGTAAAATCTTGGCGTTTGGCATATCCTGTGTCATAACAGTGCTGATCAAGAATTAAAATAAACATGTGACTTGTACTGAGCTGTAGATATGAATGGAGCATGACCGAGGGAAAATAAAATGCTGCATAACAAAAAAGAAAACAAAAAAACACCACTGTGACACACCCTGCCTCAGAATATCACCATAAAGACACTTTAAGCACAAAAAAATCATCCTCAGCATTGCATGAGTTCATGGTTCATGTCTTGAGCATTGCATGCCGTGACTTCCTTGTTTTCGATGAGGCCCTAATTTAGGAAGGCCAGTGGCCTACGATAGAATGCAATCGCATTTAAATGAGTCTGTCAGCTCAACCAGCAGGGATTTGAGAGTACAGCAAACAGCATGTGGTAATGAGAGAACGTGCAGCGGGTCTGAGATGCAACACTTTGTGCCGCTGTCCATAAGTGAGGTGCTGAAAGATAGCGTGCAACAGTAGCCGAGCAGGGGTGGTCACCTAATTCAGGTGAACAGGAAACCTGAGCTGGATGTGCTGTTGCCTGCCCTGTGAATACACAGCATCCCCACTCACAGAACTCACTAACAAAACATGTCGTGTGATTGTTAGAGCAGAATTTGCAAAGCAAATAGGTTTACAGGAGTCACAGGAAGGGCAGCAGTATATATGAGAGATGTGAAGGATGTGGTAGCTCAGAATCTTGGCTAGCTGTGCTCTATTTTTTGATAAAACAATCTTACTATTGTGGGGAATATCAGGTTGTGAGTCCCTGGGTTCTTTGCCATTTGAGCACTTCAGAAAAGAAATCAAACACACCCTTGAATAAATATAGTATATGCATGTCACACTATCCATGAGCAGCAGACACTTATTCAGTAAACTGCCTCCCTGTTAATTCACACTCATTCTCTTATAAATATGCAGTTTTGTTAATTGACCAACATCTGAGCCTTTTATGAAAACATTCTGCTTTTTTGGAAGCCTCTGTCTGAACCCGAGCCACCTCCTCAGCGGTCGACCCTGCTGAACCGGTGCCATATAATCTGCTGGATGGAGGCTGCAGCTTCCTAAGGAGGTGTGGATGCTGGTGCAGGTTTTAAAAGACTTTATCTTACCACACAGGTAGGAAAGCTTTCCCTTCAAGCTAACAACGGTGATTTTAAAGGATAATATTTAGAGCTGATGGTGAAGCCTCCTTTGTTGCAGATGATGTGGCAGCTGCTTGACTCAACTACTGTTTCCCTCTCTGTCTGTCTGTCTGTGTGTCTCTCTCTCTCCTTCCTATCTTTAAAGTGGCCAATCCTTTGCCTCAGAACATGAAATCCCTCTCAATAATAAATAGGCTACCTCAAGCATTTCAGAGACAAGGACCAATGCATGCTGCATGGCTCAAAGACCACCTTAACTTCACTTTTATATTTATATATATAAAAAATTAATATCGAGCAAACCTGGCATGTGGCATCAGGCGAAATCAAACAATAGGTTACGTAGCTCGTTTCCATATTTCAGCCGGAGCTGCAGCCTTTTAAGAGAAAGAAAGAGAAGGGGAAAAAAAGCCACCACTGCATGTGCTGAAGCCCAAGCACAGGACATGTCTTCCGGCACGCAATTAAGCGACCTCATCCGCAGCCGTGTTGAATTTGGAAAACATATACCTCTCCTCCACCCACCTCAACTGACTGTAAACACTGATAACAAAGATGGTTGGTTTGAAATCTGATTATCTCCGGCTACATTAAGTGAAAATCATCCAAACAGGCACCTCCAGAGAAGTGTCAATAATTGGTGAGCGGCAGCCCAACATCCCCGAATTGGAATACAAACAATTCCGGACCGCTGACATTGAAAAACACACAGACACAGACGCGGCACGGCTTATCTTGTCGCTTTCCACTGCAGCACGCGTTAAAGCTAATTACCGCCGTGTATAAGGTCGTTTCTGTGTAGGAGGTGTGCGGTGTCATTTACCTGTACATCATCCAGCGATCCGACACATGGATACAGCGAGGGAAAGAGAGACGGGGAGCTTGATTATTCCAGCCACACGCACAAAAAAGAGAGGTGGTGGTGGTGGGGGGGGATGTTTTTGGAAAAAAAAAGATCCTTAAAAAAAATCCTTAATTGAGCAAAGATGAATGCGGCAGATGAATTTAAGACCTCGGATAGTCTTGTTATCTTTAGATACTGCTGTGTCGATGGAGGCAGGAAGGCTGGGGAGCCCGGAGCTCCTCCGTACAGACAAAGATGCTTTCTCTCCTCCGCCGCACCGAGAGCAGCAGCAGCAGCAGAGCCGTCATTCCCTCGACACTTGATGGTAATAGTTTGGTAGGTAGCTTTTATGGGTTGAGGGCGCGGTCAGCTGCTGTTGACCAATCCCGTTCCCCGTCAAACTAACAGCAGCGTCGCCATGGAGGATAAAAAGGCGTTTAGGCACAGAATCGTAACCTGTGCTCGTCAGGTAGGTTTATGTTTATTTTCCACCCTCGGAGTCATTTGAGAAGGAGGAAACACTGAAGGAGTGGAGTCTTGCTTTAAAGGCAGTGAGAGGGCACGCAGGTTCAAGCCCCTCCAACAACAACCACCGCCATCCCACCCTGCCTTCTCAAAATGCTGCCCAAGTGCCCCTGAGCAAGGCACAAAAGCTAAGCTTCACCCACTGCTGGTGTGCTGTTCAGAACCTCAGCGTGTTCTGAGAGACAGACATTAATCATCAGCGACTAAAAAAATATCAATAATAATAATAATAGTATAATAATAAATGAATAATAATAATAAATTCAATTATTTTGGCCCCATTGTACAATGGATTGAAACTGCAACCTGTTTCACAAGGTTCTCCATCAGCCTCTTGCTCATCAGGCTGCCTGTATTCTTCTATTTGGAGACTATTAGAGTTAAAAATGCAGAAACCTTAAGTGCTAGAGTACCCCCGGGTCTCCCCTATGGCAATAATGGAAAGGAGGAGGGGACGAGGGGATTTTGAGATAAAAAATTTTCACAGTGAAAACATTAATTCAATTTATGTTTGGAATTTATGTACAAAATCGTTCAAACGTGAAGTTTCTCTAGCAGAGTTGAAAGATAAAACAGGAAATTTGATATGGGTAAATTTTAGGACCATGCATGGAATAACGTTGCTCAACATTTATTATTCTTGTAATGTACGCTTAAACTCTAAGTTATTCATGAAGCAAGTAAAGGCTATTTACTGTATAGTACTTTCATTCACAAAAGCCAGTCAAGACTTTACATAATGCATAAAATGAAAAACACAAAGAAAGGAATGATAAAAATAAATAAATAAATACACAAATGCAGAAACAGGGCAAAGTTCAGGATGTAAACACGAGGTGGATAAAAGCCTGGTGCCTCAGAACATAAACCTTTTAACCATGCTGTATATGTTCTGGATGATTGTTTCCAGTTAATAACTAAGTTGTTTTTCTATGTTTAGTCTGGACTCAGAGAGTTTGTGTGGTAAAAGCTATAAAAGGTAAATCTGAGATGTATTTTAGTCTTATACAGAAACATTTCTTACATACTATGTTTTGGAAACTCTGATTTTGCATTCACCGTCCTACAATCTCTGTGCAATAAAGGGATGCTGGTGTGTAGGATACGATGTGAATATTTGACTTATCAGTGACAGCTGACGCGCATACAAACCCCTAAAAGCCAGCTAAGGTGAAGCAGCATGGGTCTAAGCCTTCCTTGCAACAGAGATAAAATCAAAGCAATCTTGAATCTGAGGATGACGTATGAATAATGTATATTCTGAAATGCTTTCGCCTGCAAAACAATTCAGCCTGAGCGAGTAAATGGGGTTGAATACTTTTGCAGCTACATTTCAAAATCCTCACTGCTAAATATCAACACTAAACCAGTGTTTATGATTTAATACTGATGTATGTATTGATTAGTATTGTCATTCCAGTATGACTGTTTTGTGCGTTGTGTGTTTTGTTTCTATGATATATGTACAAAAGTAAATACAACTTATGCACAAGACATATTTTGACAATATTTAACAGTATGAGCAAAATGCCATAATAACCATGCCTAATTAACCATGGCCTGCTTATGTTGACAATGCATCCCATATGGAGTAACATACAGTAAATGTGTACATTTTATATACTGGTATTTCAAAATAAATAAATATAACCATAATCCAGAATCAAAAAATTCAGCAAACCAACTCAAAGTCAGTTTCTGATTTAAAAACACTGCAACATATCTGTCTGCCAGTCACATAGCAGAGATGGTGCACTGAAATCCAAACAATACCCTCATCAGAGAAGTGATTGTTTCAAACCCTCCTCTGACGAATGAGGTTCACACACATTTTGGAGGTTAAATGTCTGTGGATGGTTTTCTGCTCCTACTCAGCACAGAGGTCGAGTGGTTATGAATTTCTTGTCTTGTCGTCATCTAAACTTACCTTCAGCTTCTCTCCTCAGCCTTTTGCATTTCAGAATCTGTTCAGCTGTCACTATTGGCTCTGTATTACCAACTGGAAGTTTGACAAACAGAGCATATCAGATCCTATTGAGAAAATGAACTGGTGCTTTTAATTTTTATTGTAAGGCTCATGATCAGCATTAAGCTGTTTCTGGTTTTGTTGATTTGGTCATCACGAACAGCATGCTGTGGATACAGATATGTTAAACACGCTGACCACAAAGTTGTGTTAATATGAGCATATTTCAGAAACACACACGACAGAAGCACATAAATTACACATTTGCTGTCTTTATGTAGCATATGTTTAGTTTATTTTTCTATTTTTTCCACTAACAGTTAGGCCTTGGTTGTTTGTTTGCTTACTTTTGACTAACCCACACTTCTGTAATGGGCTACTGGTGCTTGAATTTCTCGAGGGAAATTCAAGCACCATGATGCACCATGATGCTGCCATGATGTTGTTTTGATTTGCAGTAAAATACCCTAAAGGCTATTGGATGGATTTCAATGACATTTGGTGCAGATATTCATGGTGCACAGAGGATGAATCTCGCTGACTTTGGTGATCACCTGAGATCCCCTTTAGAGCTACTCGCAGGTTGATGTTTTTGATTTTGAGAGAAATATCTTAACACCGATTAAATGGATTGCCATTAAAATTGCTAAACACATTCATTTCCCGAGAAATAACTTTCATGATTTCCCAACTTTTCTCCTTTCTTGACATTCCAATCAGTATTTAGATTTTAGCCCTAAATAGTACCTACTGGCATGCTACCATGCAAGCTAAAATAGCATGGTCACTGTGAATATACAGTATTAGCATGCTAACATATTCACATTCACCTCAACGCACTGCTGTGCCTAACAGATTGCTGCTGTTTATTGTTTCATATGAGGCCTTTTGGAGTTGGTGATACGTTGTGTTTTTTAAAACAAAAACTGAAAAGCAAAACTTAGTGCAACAAAGCATCAACAAATGAAGAGGGAATACAAACAGAAACAGAAATGTGCGTTTTACTTTAATGCACAAGTAATTATGTTCATGTTATGTTCAGCCACCGGGCTGTCATTCTTTTGTGCCTCCCTTTGGAGCACATATTCTGTCCAATACAAGCTTTTATTGTGCACATCAGTGGTATTTCTGCCCTCACAGCACCTTACCAAACAGTTGTGTGTGTGTGTTTTAGTGACCTGTCCGAGGCAATTATTGATTTTTGTTTTGGTCTAAGGGAGAGTGAAACTCTGCGGCTTCCATGAGGAAATAGTGGTGCTCATCTGTTGTGCGGTGAGATACATATCCAGAATTGCGGCAAAATATATTGAGCAACATCCGTATTATGAGAAACCCCTCAGGATTTGTGTAAAGCACATACCTTATTGAATGTGCTACCGGGGATTCAGCAGCAAACTGCCAAGTTATTCTTTTGATCTCAGGAACACTCGTCCACCACAACACATTCCTGTGGCTTGTGCAGTTCAAGCAGTTTGTTCAGTACAATTAAGCAGTTAATATTCAAAACACTCTGGATAACAGAGCGTCAGCAGATGCGCTGTGCAAGTAAACAAGATCTCATATCAAATCTGAGAGTACCCAGCTGACTAAAAGCTAAACTGTGTTTACAAAAATTGCTTTGCAGTAGTGTGGGATATTGATTAATAGGTGAAAGTGGATGAAATATTGATGAGCAATTACTTATTTATGTTGATGTTGGATTTGTGAGGAGGTCATGTTTTAAGTAATTACTAAGGTACAGTATCATCTTTACCATTTTACCAACATTTATTGAGCTCTGATTCCATGTTTGTCCCAACAGTATTAGTACTGCAATACATGTCATTATAATATGACTTCATCATAGATACATCAAGTTAGAGAATCAATAGTCCTTTTGTCACTGGAGACATCATGACATGTCACAGCAGGTGAAAATAAGAAAATTTGTGACGGCTGGATTCTGTTAAGCTGTTTCAGCTTCAGGGTCCTGCTATTGTGCACGTTGGCTCTCTGTCACACTGTCAGGACTTAGTGGGCCAGTTGAATAGAGAAGAGCCATTATATAGCCATTACCATACAATATTATTAACACCTGTGGTTTTCCTTCTATGACTTGTCAAAATGAATACTGTGAAAAAGGCAAGCTGAGCAGAAGGTAATGTCTTCTGCAAGGTTTTAAAGTAATAGAATAACTGAACAACTGAATAAAATCTGTGTTCAAACTTATATTTAAATTTTTTTTTAAGTGTTCTTACACACAATTTTGAGTTACGGTACTTGTAGTTTGAGTATTTTCATTTTCTTCTGCTTTATTTGTTTACTCCACTACATCTCAGAGATAAATATTGGACTTTTAATTGCAGTACATTTATTTGATAGGTTTAGTTACAAGTGACTTTGCACAATAAGATAAAAGCTCTGCATGTAAGGAATGTAAATTAGTTCAAATGAGCTCCAGCTTTACCAGCTTCATCATTAAAGTGATGTTCAAGTGGATGCACAAATAATTAGAATCCAATAATATAAGACACATTATTCTGAGTTTGGTCTGGCAAATGAATACTTTTACTTTTGGTGCTTCAAGTATTTTTTGATGTCAGTGCTTTTGCACTTTTACTTTAGTAAAATTTTGAATCCATCCATCTGTGATAGAGTATTTCTCCTATGTTGTAAAGCTACTTGACTTAAGTACTATGTCTGAATACTTCTTTCTTCTCTGTTGGAAAGTGAATAAATATGTTTACTCAAGCACTATAATTAATTCCAATTTTGATGTACTTTACTGAAGTATTTTCATTCACTGATACTCCACCACAGTTATGTTATAGTTTTAGCTGCTTGTTGCTTTTCAGATTCAGATTTATACAATAAAATATAACAAAGACATTAGGATATCATTATATTAGATTTTATTACCAACTTTAAATGCATGACTTTTACTTGTCCAACACAACACTCATCACTTGAGTATTTTTGTAGTAAGTAAAAGATCTGATCTAAAAGACTACTTGTTCTATGACTGAGGCCACACAGGTGTGTGCAGTTATTCTGGTTTGTCAGACCTTTAGGCTGAAGATTACCAGGGCTGTTATGGGAATTAGGTGATGAAGTTGCATAGAGAGAAAGCTGTCAATCAGGCGTAGTCTGTACATGCCTTCATAAGTGTATTTCTTCATATCCAGTGAACATTTATTTAGTGCTCCTCTGACAAATCTTTTCATCACAACATGGACTTTGATCGTCTATGGTGTTCTACTTTCATCACACTGGGGGACTCGCAAGAGAGGGATTAAAAACAGAATGGTCAGTATTGAAGCAGCACAAGGTGAGTATGGGTTAAGCTTTAAAAAAAAAAAGAGTCCTACACTTCCCATAATGCAGTTCGGTAGAGACTTTCATTAGACATCATTATGGTTATTTTTACAGTCTTGAGCTCATCAAGAGCCACCGAAGACATTCACCCTTCTTCACAAACCAAGCAGTTCTTCTGTTGAGCATCCTTCATGTGTTAAATTGTTGTAGAACCACTTTAATTGGTTACTACATCTCCTTCTGTTAATTAGTTAATGTATTTAATTAGCTAAAAGTGCTCACTCCTCATAAGTGAAGTTGCTTGTGCTGTTTGTTCCTCTCCAGTCTACTCACAGCGGGGGGTGGGGTGGTGGTGGTGGTGGTGGTGGGGGGGGGGACAGGTGGCTTTCAGTGTGACATTAACAGATGTACCACCAGGTGACAGTATTCCTCCTGTGTTGGCCTCATGGTGACAGGTTCACAGACAGACAAAATGAGGCATTTGACCTGAGTGAAACACTGCAACTTAACAACGTCCTCGTGAACCAACTGTGCCTTGATTTATTGCCAGCAATAAATGCAATGCAAATCAGATGATTAGTATTCAGCAAACATAACACTGGTTTAACTCTACACAGCAGCAACGTTCAGTGCAGATGAAATTAAATGCCTTTTTCTACCATCGCAGATGAAACTGTATTGCACACACAAAAAAACAATAATACTTATCTTGTCTGTCAGTATTAGAAACCATTGCAGGGAAATGGGAGATAACAGATTTCACGGTGTATGAGAATGAATCGAGCAAGTCCAGATTTTACAGTTTAGGCAGACATATTTTTAACTATGTAGTCTAATTAAATTCAATACATTCTAATGAGTAAACTCTGAGGCCTAGGAACAATCGCTTGCTGCAGCCTCATGTGCTGAAATGAACGTGTGCCAGGTAGTAGGTGTTGTACTTTAAGTCTATAACTTTTGGTGAGATGTAAACAAAGATGCTCATTCGCTTCAGGCAAAGGAGAAGAAACAGCTTTCTCACTAACAGATTGTGTTTAACAGTGTTTCTGAGAATCAACGTGTGAATGAGGCAAAAGAGTGAGGAAAGAGAATTACAGCCAGATCAAACTGAGATGTAATTATTTCAGTGCTTTGCTGCTGTTTTGGCCATCGCAGTGTGTTTTTATTTAATGTAGACAAGTGAAAAACCATTTAAATGGAAAAGGGGCATTTTAACTGGCACAGTCTGAATATGAATATCTTTCGACAGTGTGTTGAATAGTCAGACTGGCCGTTGGGAACTCTGGGAGAAATCCATGTCTGCTTGTCCCTCTGTATGACACTTGACCAACAAATTATACAAAAACAAAAGCCAGACAGATGCATTGTTGGAGTAATTTTTAATTGATTTTCAAGAGAAAAATAAAATAAAGAAATGAGAGAGAGAGAGAGTGGGGGGGGGGGGGAATACATGGAGAAAAAGAACAAACACATAGCAAAGATCAAATAATGTGCAGAACACAGCACATGTTGAATTGTGGCGATATTCCATGGTCATTATAAGATGAGTAAAAAATATGTAACAGCAGAAATAATAAATTAAGTAGATAGACATATACAGAATCATATACTTTGCGCTGTGAGATGGGTTTTATACAATAGCCAGTGTCTATGAGCTCACATTTTTAAGGTAATTCATGCAGGTCCCATGTTTTAAAAAACTTATCTCCTCTATTTTCATTATAGAATTTCACTTTCTCCAGATGTAAAGTGTTTGACAATTCTCCCAACCACGAATTGTATGTAGGCACAGAGTCCATTTTCCACACTCGTAAAATCAGCTATTTTGCAGTCACCATCCCAAATTGAATTGCTCTTCTTTCAAATTTATTGACAGAAGAAAGGACAATTGTGGCCCCCAGGATGGAAACCAAAGGGTTGGGCACCAGATTCTTACCATAAGCCTCAGAAAAACACTGAAAAATACACACTTCCAATATGAATGAAACTTATTACATTCCCAGAAATCCCTTCTGGGAATGTAATAAGTTTCAGTCAGTGTTACAGTAGATATCATGGAGCTACATCAGTTATATTGGTGGGATATCAGGATAAATTTTGTGTAGCTTTTCCCGTGAGCAATGGGGTCTGTGGAGTGATTTAAACTATAAGGTTGTGTCTGGTGTTAACTGAACACTTTTATACGTTTCGTAGACATTTTTCCCAGATTTCATCGTTCAATTCCATATTCCATGCCTGAAGCATTTGATAGAAAATTGCTCCACAGGTGCCAGGGTCAAAACTGTTAATAGTCTCAAGAGTATTATGTTCATTCAAAACTTCAGAGTTTGGTACGTATTTTTTAAACAAAATCTCTAATCTGTAAATACCTGAAAAAACTTGAAGCAGGTATTCCATGTTTGGCTTGTAGCTGTGCAAATGAGGCAAAATTTCCCCCAATATACAAATCATTTATGTTATTAATGCCTTTCTGTTTTCAAGCAGAGAAAACAATATCATTTAGGCCAGGTATGAAAGTGTGATTTTCACAAATTGGAGTATCAATATATACACTTGAGGCCTTGATATGAAGTTTTATCTGCTCCCATGTCCGCATGCCGCCATCGTTGGACTAATTTAATTATGCACCTCCCATCAAGTGGCGACTGGGTGTGTCCAGTAGTGGAATATCTGCAGACTGTCTGTGGTAGGCTTTCTGAGTAAAAAGTCCAGGGCTATTTTTCAGTCCCAATCCACCCCTGGTGTGTTGGCAAGTTTTTCCCTGAACCTCATACCCCACGCTACCTCTTACTGAATCTCACATCAATGTGTCGAACCAATGAACCCTCAGGTGAACTCACTCATATCAGCCTCTCCCACAAGATTCTGACAATTCTCATTTCAGTTTTTTTCATGCTCTGCTTCTCCTGGAAACACTTCCATGACTCCTGAACCCTGATGTTGTGGATATAAAACATTAATTCCTTCCTTCACCCAGAAAGACACACACAAAAAAAAAATAGAAATGAGTGCTTACAAAAAGGATGCAGGGCAACATGATGTTTAGATATGGAGGTGCAAGACATATTGCACCTGCAAAAGTAACAAATTTTCTGTGGCAGCTTTCAGATACATTTATGACTGTGTGAAGGGAGGTTTTGCTGTAGTGTCACCTTCATATTTTGAAGATTCAAGTACTGAAAAACAAAAATCTTTTGTTGCTTAGTTTCAGAGGTCTGACTGAGCAAAAACAACAACAAAACAGACCTGATTAATACATAAAGTACCCAGGCACATTTTGCTTTAAAAACTCAAATTTTACTTTGCACAAGACACATTTTTTATGTTGATTTTTTTAATGTTTTGACATGATGCTCATGAAACTCTAACCAGCAATCACATTATCAGCCAATTAGAGGTAAAATATCCCTGCTATGAAAATGATTAAACATTTGGAAACTTGCATCAAGTTCCACCACAAATATTATTTGTTGCTTTTTATTTTTTTTGATAAAGGTTCTTTTCCTCCCCTCATTTCACTCCATGCACTGCCAGCGCACACTGGGAACACCAAGTCACTGATTTTTTTCCCATTGTCTACCTATTTTATGTAATCTAAGAAAAAACAGCATGCATGTTGAAGATAAGAAAAAAGGTGGGACTGTGCAAATTGCTACATAAATACCAGTTTTGCTCCAGCCTATGTCAGTCAGTTGCTTTTTACACCCTTTGCAACATAGGCACCTAAATAACTGTTTACTGTTGGCCAATCAGAGCATTAACACCAGAGTTAATTGACTTAATAATGACAATGGGGGAAAAACATTAATTAAACATTCATACATCTTCCTCATTACATGAAAGAGAGGTCATGAAAAACATTAGCTGAAAAGACAGACAAACACTTTGGTATATGCCTTTGATGGAAAATCTAGAGATGGACCAAACAGTTCCATTCGTTATAGAAAATTTGCTTTCACATTAAGAATATTGTTTGTGTTCTTTCACAGTTTCTGTCAGGCAGTGCATTCATTCAGTGTGGTCTTGAAATGCTTGATGTACCATTTGACAGAACAGCCAGTAGACATGTAAGAACATAATTTGCTCATCATAATGGACAAATCGGGGGCACGCCAGCTTCAATCTCTGTCATCTGTTGTGTGATGGTTCCTCTGTTCTGGGGGTCATTTGGCAGGCATGAACATTAAAGGGAGCAAAGCAGGAAATGGTGTAGAAAGCATTTCTATACTGTGTAAGTTCAAAAAATTGTTCAGAAGATGCAGAAATGGCCATGAAGCACTGCCAGTTTCAGCTACCACCTGTAATTTGATTTCTGTTTGGCTGCTGTCCTATTGTTGTGATGTTTGACAGTAGCATCCTTTGTTTTCTTTTCTTTTTATATCAACAGTGACAAATAGGAAGACTTGATAATTTCTCTGCCAGCATTTTTCCTGTCAGCTTTATTCAATGTGAAACTCAACAGTCCATCTTGACACTAAAGTAACAGGGACTCTTTCATCCAGCTTTTAACCAATTTCAGTCCAAAGGCAGAGACCCCCTTTTAACAAGATAATTGTAAGCATGTAGTTGCATCCCACTGAGAACAGCTCAGCAAACACTGCCTTCCACCTCATGCTGTAGTCCAGCTCATGGTAATATACTAGTGTTGTCTACCGGCTCTTGCTGACATTAACCAGATATGCCTTTCAAATATCATGGCCTTTGGGACTGGGTCAGAGTTACTATTTTTAGAAGGACAAGACAAGACGATAGTTTGGCTTGTGAGAGTGATAACTGAAAATAGCGAGGCTTTTAGTAGCTCTGCTGCAGCTGATTTTGTGTCGGTTATTGCTCCAGGCTCTTGGACAGATGTGATCTACACAGACTCTGGATCACTGGTCTTTACAGTACTACTGCTCACAGTACTAGTGATGTCATACAGTAGTATGAACATGTTAAACGTTGCAATACTGCTGTTGGGTCTGCAGTGTGGGTCGCTAAAACAAATGTATCTGCCCACTAGTGCAGGAAGTTTTGACTATAGAGTCAGTCAGTCAGTCTGATAAAGGGCAGATTTCACTGTGCTTTGCTGTTAGGGGCAAAAAAAAAAAAGTTTCAAAAATTTTTCAAAAATATAATATCCCACCACCATCTGCTGCCAAGGCACTTCTGCTAACTATGGGGAGAAAAACATGTTCAGCGCTGTATCTGCCAGATATTATCACTGCCTGTTTCTCCTACAATATCAGGCAATACTTTAAACAGGGCAGCAGACTAGCTATATATTAAAAAAATGCAACTGTAAAAAGATAATGTAATTTTTATGTTTGCAGTTCAGTGAATATAATAAGTAATTCTGGATCATTCATGGCGGTGAAATGCAAATATACATTACAAATAAACAAGAACATTTTTTGTCCATTTTTCTAAACAGGAAGGTTCGGATTGTTCTCACCGCTTTGCTCAGGCTGACAAAATAATCATTTACTGGTTTTGATTTGAGTAAATCAACTAAAAAACAAAAAAAAGTAGATCCAACTTAGTTCACTTAGCCTTCTTACTCTTCAGTTCATAGTGAATACTGTAAATGAAGTTGTCCTCCTGCCATGTAATTCTGCCATCTTCCATCCAAAATGTTCCCCTTAGTTATGCATTCATGTGTCACATAACTGAAAACCTCAGTCCTCAACCTTTGCCCCACCCTTTACCTAATATATACAATCTGCTCCACCCTGTACTTAATATTCATCGTTGTGCCTTTAAAATGCTGAACCTGAGCTTGTGGGTTGGGTGCCTCTCTTGCCGTTTTCCCTGGACCTGGTGGTGTGTGCCTGCTGTCTTACTGTTTACATTCTTAGAAGAGTCTGAGCCCTGAGCCGCTACAACTTGTGCCACCATGTCTAAACCCTTGTCCGACCACGATAGGAAGAAACAGATTTCAGTGCGGGGCCTCGCCGGCGTTGAAAACGTTTCAGATCTGAAGCAGAACTTCAACAGACATCTCCACTTTACGCTGGTCAAGGACAGGAATGTGGCAACCAGAAGGGATTACTACTTTGCTCTTGCCAACACTGTGCGGGATCACTTGATTGGCAGGTGGATCAGAACCCAGCAGCACTACTACGAGAAAGATCCCAAAGTAAGTTCAATTCATGGACACAAGACTTATAACAATATGATTTTCAATGAATATACCATTCTTTAAATAAACAGCATCACAGCTTGTATTTGTGGAGATCGCAGCTGTCCACACATACGGGGGGAATACTGGCAACTATATTTGATCCAAGAACTGGTTCACACCTTCAGGACATTTATGAAAGTCATTGTGAACTCACTGTTTGTCTAGTACACAGTGTTCAGCATGTGCCATACCTGTACTCTATAATGAAACAACCCTACTGCTTCGTCAGAGCCAGGGATTTATATTCTCCAACTGTACTTTCAGCAACCTCATGTGAGTGTAATGTCAAGTCATGACATTTAAACTTCACTGCGGCTTCTTAGCACTCTGCTGGTATGCTGCCGTTCTTATAGTGTGTTGAAATATTAAACCTCTCCATGACCTTCTGTTACCATCCTGTCTCACCATAAAGCACATAGCCTTCACTTGTGTTATATGAGCACATGCCTACTAGGGCATCTGGGTTCACAGAAGCAGTCACACAATCATAATCAGAAAAGCTATATCTCCGCAATGTCACTAACTAGCAGCTGCAGAAAGAATGTCGGAGCTAAAATAAAGCAGCAGCAGCATTATTCTTTGAAAATGTCCAACAAACCTTGTGCAATTACAACAGAGGCTTTGGAAGCAGGATAAAAGTCAGCCCCAGATGCATTTACTTAGGTAAAAAATGTTCCTTGTAAGATTATTAATAACTCTGCCGAATAAAGAGGATAATTTTTTTGCTCAGTATCGAAGGAATTTTTTCCCGCAGACCTCGGCTTACTCTGCAGGGTTATTGTTCTGTAACTTAAGTGCCAGTGCCATAAATCTCAGTAGGGAGACATTTACTATTCACATTAAGCTAGTTCTCAGACATAGTTTAACCACATGATGATGAGCTGCAACCTCTAACTCAGAAACCATCTGACCTCCAAACTGTATCACCTTTTTCCGGTGCTGTAGACTGAAAGGTCAAAGGTGAATCCCTTAAAGGTCTAAACAGAAATCAGAACTAGGGAAGACATCTGAGCCCAAGTCTAGATGCAAGATCATGCACTGCGAAGTCACAGTTACAACAAGTAGATTAGATTTGTTTTTCACATCACCAATATGCATTGTTGGGGAAAAAGGGCTAATCGGCATAATGAGACAAACAAGGACTGAAGTCAGATAAGCTTTGTAACATGCAGTCATATATAATTCAAGAGATCTTGTTAGTTATTCAATGATATGGCTATATCTTTCAGTTGTATTTACCATTATTTTGGACATCTAAATGAACAGCTCCAATCACCCCAGACTTGAACTCCACAATGAAAGGCTATCAGGCTCTGGCTGACCTTTAGGGTGACCTCTACAGGAGCTATTTTTGCTCGGGCCCAAATGTTGGTGTTATGTAACACCCAGAGCTGTTCCCCAGTCCCTTCTCTCCTCTCCTCTCCTCTGCCTTTTCCTCCTTAGTCTGTATCCACCCCTCCATGTCAGAGGAGAGAAAGAAAACAACTAAATGGCAAAGGCTAAACACAGGCTCAGGTGGCACATTTCTACAATCTCCCAACTATGAAGATAAATTGTGAGACTTGAAGAATTCTTTGCGGTGTGTTTGTGTGTTACTTTGACACTTGGCTTTTGGTTACAGTACCAAATTTGTAATCATAATGCTACTGTGCAGATGCCTCTGTAAAACTAAACTTACAATGACACTAAAATATTCCCCTGAGTTTTCATAAAACAATTTCTGGGTGTTATTTTTAGGTTGATACTGATTATTTCTCTCCTTCTCCCCAAACTGTAGCGTGTGTACTACATATCTCTTGAGTTCTACATGGGCCGCACCCTCCAAAACACCATGGTGAACCTGGCACTGGAAAACGCCTGTGATGAGGCCATGTACCAGGTGTGAAAAAGCCACTTTATATATCTTCATTGACACTGAAATTTCCTTTTCCAACAGGATAATAGCACAGCAAAAGTCTCTCAAAATTACTATTTTTAGTCATACATTAGTCCATGTTCTGTTGTCCTCTGCAGTTGGGTCTGGACATGGAGGAACTGGAGGATATGGAGGAAGACGCTGGTTTGGGAAATGGTGGTCTGGGTCGCCTTGCTGGTAAGCATCTTTTCACCCTTTATATTCGAATTTTTACCTCTTTTACCTCTGTACCTCTACAGACATAAATACTGCATTATTTTATATAAGAGTGAATCAAAGCTTTTTGTTCATGTGCTATCTCTGGTTTTCAGCCTGTTTTCTGGACTCCATGGCTTCACTGGGTTTGGCTGCCTATGGTTACGGCATTCGTTATGAATTCGGTATCTTCAATCAGAAAATCGTCAATGGCTGGCAGGTTAGAAATGATTCACCTCCGTCTCTATTGCTGTCTGAGTGTTTCACCTTAAGTCACCTGTTTCCTGTTACCACGATCGAGTTCCTCACCATTTTCTGTGCCTAGCTCTGCTCAGAAGCCATTCAGATAATGAATGTTTCTCTCACCCTCAATATGAATATATGTCATTATTCAGGTTGAGGAGGCTGATGACTGGCTCCGCTATGGTAACCCCTGGGAGAAGGCTCGTCCTGAGTACATGCGTCCAGTGCACTTCTATGGCAGGACCGAACATCATCCTGATGGTGTGAAATGGGTTGACACTCAGGTGAAAATATGATTTAAAGTAAATGCATACAAATAATGACAGAAAAATATTTTCTGAAATTATATATATTAATCTGTTTTTTGGTGTTGGTACTGGCAGGTAGTGCTGGCTCTGCCATATGACACCCCTATCCCCGGCTACAGAAACAATGTTGTCAACACCATGAGGCTGTGGTCTGCAAAGGCTCCCTGCGAGTTTAACCTTAAAGACTGTACGTGCCTGGTGGGCACTGAATATTATTAATCATGTGTAACCGCTGACAAATGCGAATGAATGAAAAGAGTATTTTTTCCCCCCTTTTGCAGTCAATATTGGTGGCTACATTCAGGCTGTTTTGGACAGAAACTTGGCTGAGAACATCTCCCGTGTGCTGTATCCCAATGACAATGTAAGAAAATGTGAATCTGTTACCTTTTAATCCACCTTACTCACACTCATACTGCGGCCATATGTAAGCCTGGTTTAGAAGATGCAGCTAAATGTCGAATGCTTTAGGAGCTGTGGCCTGTATGGCTCCTGTATGACTGGAGGGTTTATCTCTAGCTCAGCTAAGAGATAGATTTACATAATGTGGACTCCAGCTGGCGTCCTTTGTCTTCAGCTAGAGTCACTGTGTGCTCTTTGAGCTTCCTCTCAAGCTTTGCTTTATAGCTGACACAAGAACTGGCCACCATGACTTGAATCCCCGAAGGTCCAGGAAGAAGGATACCCATCTAGCAGGAGCTGTAATCCTTGTCAGGCCTCGTAACTTATGTCTGTGCAAGTTAGAGTAGACATGGTGGTAGGCAGGATGTGTGAATTCAGTTCAGTCAGCCAGTGTTGCAGTGCTGTCCAATCATGTTACGTATTTCAATCAACAACACAGAAGTACTGTAATATCAGTTGCCTCCACTTCAACTATCATAGCTTTTTTTTAGATCAATTTGTTGATCAATCAGCCTCACAGTTTCTTTGCAACACCTCTATTCAACAGATAGAACTACAAACTGACAAGCAAACTGAGTAGATGCTTCTGTCAACTGTCTATTAAAAATCACCTTAATATTAATCATCACTCATAACACAAACATTGTCTTCAACACATCAGTGGTTATTTCTACCGTTCTGTGGCTTGACGAATGTGAAAATAAACAAATTGATTTACAAAATAGAAAAAAAAAATCTCAAGCATCCTCTGCTTCAAAGATTGAACGCTGAATTCAGCTTCTATGAACATCTCAAATGATTGCTAAAGAGAAGAAAATGCCACATTTACACAATGTATGCACATATGTAATATACTTACATTCACTTATAACTCTATGATATCGGTTTGTGTTTGATGTTATGCTATAATGGTTAGAAATGTGTGATTATACTGCAGACGTTAGCTACAGAGCTACTGCACTTTTCTGCCACTTTCTTTTTTACTTTTATGTTTTGGGCAATTATTTTCTTAAAATAAAAAGATTTCAGTTGTCCAAGAGTAAACACCAGTCAGCGATATGCAAAAAGCTATATTTAAAGAATATAAAAACTATTCATGTTTGCCTGCAGAACATAAACAGACAAATATGTGTTTTCATCCTCAGTTCTTTGAAGGAAAGGAGCTCCGTCTGAAGCAGGAATACTTTGTGGTATCTGCCACCCTGCAAGACATCATCCGCCGTTTCAAGGTCTCTAAGTTTGGCTCCAGGGAGATTGCTCGCACAGACTTCAGCAAACTGCCTGACAAGGTGAAGCGAAAAACTCAACAAAATAGTTTCTGTCAAAATTGAAAAGGTTTCCCCCTGATGTTCTCTTTGTGCTTTTGTTAAATTGCCTCTGTCAGAGTGTTGAACAAGTTGTGGGTGGGTTTCATTGTACCTTAGGAAAATAGTTGAAATGAAGAGTACCTATGAAGCACTTAATGATCTATGCTAAATCTGTACTGACATTTAATAATGTTCTGTACGTTCAGGTGGCCGTCCAGCTGAATGACACTCACCCAGCCATGGCTATTCCTGAGCTGATGCGGGTTCTGGTTGATGAAGAGAAGCTTGGATGGGACAAGGTGAGGAAAAGCCACATTGGCCTCACAGCATTTTTCACTGCTCTCAAAGTTTGGATTTTAAGATTCATAACGTATTTTAGTGTTAAAAAGCACAACACTTTTCTTGCTTTGATTCATGTTGCTTTATAATTTTTTTTTTTTTTCTCTGATAAGGACATCACTATTTTAGTCTACATAATAAACATTTTTGCACCACCGCTAGGAGAAATTATATGGCACAAAGCAATAATTTACAGTGTTTCTCAAGCCAGTTCTTGCTTGTAAAAAAAAATGCATGTTTTCTCTCACTTTTGTTCAGGCCTGGGACATCTGTGTGCGTACCTGTGCCTACACCAACCACACTGTCCTTCCTGAAGCTCTGGAGCGCTGGCCAGTCGACCTGTTTGCTCATCTGCTGCCTCGTCATCTAGAGATCGTCTACGAGATCAACCGTCGCCACCTAGAGGTTAGTCCTGCACACTGCAACATATTATTTCCATATTGTGATGCACAGGGCGGGTTCTTAAGCCTCTTCCTTATTACTGAGTACACACTGTCACTGCTCTCTGTTGTTAAGTGCCCATGTGGTCATAAAGTTTTCATATCATCTGTGTGTTCGTTTATATTGCTGGTTGAACACAAGGTACAAGTTACATAATGTCAAAGCTTGCTGCAATTAGTGAATTTGGGCAAAGGTGGAAAAAACTCATGAACTACACACTTTTCAGGTATTTCCATTTTAAGTTGCACTTCTACTCTACTACAATTCACAGGTAAATATTTTAACTTTTAGTCCACTACATTTATTTGACGTCTGTAGTTACTTTGCAGATTCTTTTTTAATAATGCAAAATATAATCAATTCATTCATACATTAGGATGCATTATATACTAAAAACTAAGCTTCATATTTACTGGCTGAAACCTTAAATTGATGTACATATGAATGCATCAGTTATTATATTAGTATAGTATAGTATAGTTAGTATTTCTGCATGGTGATAATACTGTTGCCTTCCACCTCTGAATTTAGGTGACTAAATTTAAATGGGGGGCTTTACAGAGCAAAGCTTCTTGGTGCAAAATTTAATTATTATTAATTATTAATTGATTATAAATGGATATTTTTAGGTTTTCACCGTGGACAGAGTACAGAAAAGCCTATTATTATAAATGCCAGGAGTGACTCTGAAGATTACAATGAGCAGCTAACTGCTGTGATGTAAAAGTCAAAGAACAAAATGGTGTCTATTGGCTTTTAATTGCAGCATCTGTCGGAATTAAATTACGAGGCCCAAGTTCCTGCTGAAAGGAAGGAGAAATATGTCTGACTCAAAGTGGCTGGCAGTCTTTTTGAGCTGTAGCTCAACCAGAACTGCACAATAAAACACCAAGTTACATTTATCTACTTGAGTACTGGTGGAAATTGTCTTGTTGCTTCTAATTTGATATTATGTTAGAAAAGCTGAGCTCATCCACTTTATCATATGTGATGATGGAAATCTATAAAATCGTCTTGTGCTCTGATTAACTTTGCAGAAAGTTGCTGCAAAGTATCCTGGTGATAATGATCGTCTACGCCGTATGTCCCTCATTGAGGAGGGTGGACAAAAGAGGATCAACATGGCTCACTTGTGCATTGTGGGTTCCCATGCCGTCAATGGCGTGGCCCAGATCCACTCTGACATCCTCAAAGCGACTATGTATGTCCCTAAATAAATTTGGCTGTAATACTGGTAAATGCATGTACGTGCTGTATATGTGGTATTATGTGTTTCATAAATCCCCAGCCTCTATGATTTCATGTGCAGCTGCATCATCTGTGTTTTCTGACATACAGTATATGATGCTTCAATCTGCCTGCAGCTTCAAGGACTTCTATGAAATGGAGCCACACAAGTTCCAAAACAAGACCAACGGCATCACTCCTCGCCGCTGGCTGGTCATGTGCAACCCTGGGCTGGCTGAGGTCATCGCCGAGGTTAGCTCTGTTTAACGCTCATGCAGTACTTCACACAAATAAGAGTAGAATCTGAATGTAACTTTACATTTTATGACTTTTGATCAATAGAGGATTGGTGAGGACTTCATCCGTGACCTCGACCAGCTGCGGTCTCTCACTAAGCACGTGAATGATGAGGCTTTCATTCGCGATGTTGCCAAAGTGAAGCAGGTGACTAATGTGGTGTTATATCTCAAGTTTTCACTCAATGCATCAGTTTGGAATTAACACTATTAACACTATATAAAAAATATGTTTGTGAATAAATCATTGTGCTTAATCATGGCTGGTTTTGTAAATGCTCAACAGTGCAAAGCCCTGGAGAGAAGTGGCACATGTTCCACATCAAGCAGTCTGTCTATACACGACAATTGTGCACAAGCTTTTCTCTCCATATAATTCTAATTAATTGCTAACACTTTCAATATGTGTTTACGAATAACCACACAAGTTAAAGAAAAAAACGTTGTCTTTTTTGTGATGAAGTCAATGTTTTGTAAATGTAGGAAAACAAGATGAAGTTTGCTGTGCACTTGGAGGAGCACTACAAGGTGAAGATCAACCCCAACTCCATGTTTGACATTCAAGTCAAGAGAATCCATGAATACAAGAGGCAGCTGCTCAACTGTCTGCACATCATCACCTACTATAACCGTAAGGCTTCACAGTTAAAATCATCTTTGCCACTTCGCAAACGCAAATGTTGTGGTTTTTAAGATGACTGCAGAACAACATTGTGTGTGTGTGTGTGTGTGTGTGTGTGTGTGTGTGTGCATGTGTTTTAGTTAGTCCTGTAACCTCTTCATATTTCTGCCAGGCATCAAGAAGGAGCCTAATAAGCAGTGGACTCCAAGAACTATCATGATTGGAGGAAAGGTTTGTAGTTTATTGGCATACGAATTTAAAAACTAACTCGCCCCCCAAACTCAGGTTAAATTCATCTGACATTATTTCTCCAACTGTTCCTTTCATGCAGGCTGCTCCTGGATACCACACTGCCAAGATGATTATCCGTCTGATTACAGCCATTGGTGAAGTTGTCAACAATGATCCTGTGGTCGGAGACCGTCTCAAAGTCATCTTTTTGGAGAACTACAGAGTCACACTGGCCGAGAAAGGTAATTATCAAATCATTGTCCAATTCCCAGCCTTTTTCCTCTCTCTCCTTTTATTTTTTCTCATGCTCATCACCCTGCTCATTTCTTCCCCTGCAACTGTCCCCAGCCAGATAATTTTTTATTCACAGCATAAAACGCAAACACAAAATGCTTATTAGAGTCATCAACCCTCTACTTCTGTCATCTTTCAGCCATCCCTGCAGCTGACCTGTCAGAGCAGATCTCCACAGCTGGTACGGAGGCCTCCGGCACCGGCAACATGAAGTTCATGCTGAATGGCGCTCTAACTATTGGTACCATGGACGGAGCCAACGTTGAGATGGCTGAGGAGGCTGGCGAAGACAACCTCTTCATCTTCGGGATGAGGGTGGAAGATGTCGACGCACTTGACAAGAGAGGGTCAGGAACAAACCCCAACCCGTCGTAGTAATGTGTCCATATTGTCAACTTCTGTATATGTATATATATATATCCTAATGTATGAACTGATTGTATTTTATATATGTATCTTTCCCCTGTCCTGCTTAGATACCATGCTGAAGAGTACTACAACCGCCTGCCTGAGCTGAAGCAGTCTATTGACCAGATTGCTGGAGGCTTCTTTAGCCCAAAGCAGCCTGACCTGTTTAAAGAAATTGTCAACATGCTGATGCATCATGACAGGTAAAGACACATCTAACATCTGCAGCCTGAGGCACACTCATGCATGCACACATACAAATAAGAATGTGTAGATACTTGCTGGTGGTGCAAAAATAAATAAATAAATAAGTAAATCAGTTCTCATTCAGTTCTCTTTAACACATGCGCACACATGCACACACACGCACACACCCACACACTTACTATATATGTGGTATATAAAATCACAGTATATGCCTTTTTCACTGAGTTAATTACAATCTTTTCTGCACAGATTTAAGGTCTTTGCTGACTATGAAGACTACATTAAATGCCAGGAGAAAGTCAATGCTCTTTACAAGGTATGTTCATTATAATGGAATTGTTCAAAATGGTCTTTTAAGCATTAATAGTATGATTTTAATTAGCATGGGTTCACTATGAGTAGCAATGGGTTCACCAATGTTGAAGGGAGACACAGCTAAGATTAATAATCACTAATTTTGTTACTCACTCATCAATCATTTCCATCCCCGCATCAGAACCCCAGGGAATGGACCAAGAAGGTGATCTACAACATTGCCGGATGTGGCAAGTTCTCCAGCGATCGCACCATTTCCCAGTATGCTCGTGAGATCTGGGGCATGGAGCCCACACTTGAGAAGCTCCCAGCCCCTGATGACAAGCATTAAACTGGCCACATGACAGCCAACAACAGCCCATGTGGTACATACTGTGCATCTGGTAAAAGCCCCCACAAACCTACATCCACAGGGATTAGCATTAAATGCTTCCTGCATTACTTCACTGCATCTCACCCAAACCCCCAGGCTGGCAAAGTTTCCTTTTTGTTTTTTACCTGTAATAAAACTGGTTTTATCAGTTATCATCAGGGATACAGAAATGGCAATTTACTGTAGCTACAGTGAAGAGGATAATAGTTAGAGTTAGAGTTTTGTGGTGGGCTTTAAGAATTTAGTGGTAATATTTTTTTATTTAAAAATATATACTGTATTCCAGCCAAACCCATTCTGAATAAAATTTGTCTGGAAAAACCATAACGACCTGGGTGCAGTGTTTTCAGCTGTTCTTTTTCAGGCAGAACCAGGTAATGTTTTGCGTTGGCAAATTTTCCAATGTTTGCAAATGTGCTATAGAGAATGAACACTAAGGACTTTGTAGGTGATATTTACCTACAACAATGGTCTCAATCTAGTGTGAGGACAATGAACTTCAGACTCTGCAGAGGATCAGATCCCAGAATCAGGTCTGAGAAACACAACATCAGTTGTAAATTTAAAACCTATGAAAATAAAAACCTCACTGTAAACTTAAATGCATAAGGTACAAATAGTTTAACAATGTCACATTGGTCTTACAGTAAACTATGCCTGATCTTTAATGAAAAAAACTGTATATTGTGTTGCCAAATGCTGAGAGCATGTAGCTGTATTGATGGAGAAATTTTTAAAAAGCGAGAGTTTAACCATATTTGAAAGGCAGATATTGGTCAGTGACAGTTGGGTAGAAAAACACAGAAGGAGAACTAACCTGTTGAAAGTATAATTAGATACTTGTGAATAATAAAATAGGCTAAGTCCTCCACAGATCACTTCAGCGCAAATGCACACATAGACATGTTTTGTGTTTTGTTCGGAAGTGTGGATGACAGTTGAGAGAAGGAAGGGGAGGTGTTTAATGAGAACTGGCAAACAGAAGAAAGCCTCAAGAAGGGCTCATTAATGCTGTCTGTCAACGTCTTAGTAACACTGACTTTGCTGTCAGATGTAAAGGTGAAGCAAGTTTCACTCCTGGTGCTGATCTTAAGTGTTGTCTTTTTGATTTTATGTGAGCAGAAAGTCTGTGGTCAAATCAGCAGGCACCAGCGATCAAGCTGCAGGCTGCCTGAGCTGAGTGTTAAATTTACATACATAGCTAAGTAAACTGCAGGTATAGATCAACATAGTAACAGGTTTATATTAACATTAAGAGAACATTAAGCCACATCACAAACTGTTTGTCAGTTACAGATGTGACATCATGTGGTTTCCCCTCCTCTGAATGCATATCAGCTGAGAAAAGTTAAAAGGTTGAATCTGCGGTCACAAAAGTGTAACAGATGACAAGTGGGTAAGCTGAATGGAGCAAAAAATGGGACAATGCAGAGTATAGTTAAATGGGCCAACACAAAAAAGAACAAATGAGAGGGATAAGAGTGTTAAGGTTAGATAAGGCTACAACCCCACAGGTGCCCCCTGATGACAACGACCACCGCACTCACTCAGACTTTGTCACTGTGTGCAGTCAGAGGTTGTAAAGTAAGCCTGAATGCCAGCTATTATCATGTGCAGGTCCTGATAAGTGTGGATCCACAGAGCAACTTGACTCTGAAACGACGAGCCACAACATCAGCGTAAAAAACAGCAACAGTCTAAAAGCGGTGCAGCTGCCAAACTTTTCCTTTGGATTCCTTTCACTTTTATTTCCCTGCCGATTGATTCTGGGATTGTGTCATGGCCTGCTTGAGCCAATTTTGTTGCCTTAACCATGGTTATCACGATGATTTTTGAAGTCCTTTCAAAAATGCAGCTTGGCACGCATGTTAGCCGTTGCACCAGCTAGTTGGTTAGTTATACCAGACAAAATACATTTCAAGATTTTATTTAAAACTTTATTTACAGCTATTTGAATTTATTGTAAATGCTTTTAAACATATAACCCCTCTATGAGATCCTGAAATCTGAAAACTATTCCGGTGTGTGCTGTAGGTAGAAAACTATTTCAGTGAAAAATAAAGGTCTTCGAGTCGTCTGTTGGAGGAGCTGCTGTTACCAGAGGAAAAACCTCGACTTAGCTAACAGTTCTCTGTCCTGCTATCCAGCTGTGCAACCCATTCAACGGTACCTTTGGTGACAATAAAATATTTCCGATGGTCAATGCACACACAAAAAAACTTCCCGTTCACACGTGGTGTTTAAAAACCCTCACGTAAAACAACATAGCTACCAAGCATGTGACTGAGCAGTCATGTCTGTAACCAAAAGACAGACCTAGCTGAGCAAAAAATTACCCTGCTCCAGTGAGGCAGTGAAGGGAAAAAGAAGACCTGGACACGGACAGTTTGAAATTCACTTCACGCAACAGAAAAATAAGAATAACTTTAAACATTGTACAAGTAACTCATTAACTCCCTGTTAGACCTTCTAAGAAACTTCACTGGCAATACTGCAAAAAAAATCCTGCCAATACTAATCACTGATGTCGATGTATTTATTGTACATCTGGATTTGCTGAGCTGGCACTGCAGTGAAGTGGTTTGCACTGTCACCTCACAGCAAGAAGGTTCTCAACGCCTGAGGCCCGATTGTGTGGAAGTTACATGTTCTCTAAAAAACAGAAACTCTAAAATTAGGAATAGGTAATAAAACAATGTGAAGCTTGTCTTTTGAGTTGTTAAACTGGGACCGAAGTTGTCCAGGACCCAAAACAGAACATTAGAGCTGCCTAAAATTTCATCAGAGACACTTCTGTCATTATCATTTATAGGAAATAATGAAGCAGTTAAGTTTGTTTGAAAATGCTCTGAAAGAGCTCTTCAAAAAGAAATCAAGTGATCCTAGTTATAATGGCTGCACTATATACAATACATATTGTACAGATACAATATATGATTTGATGTTACATATTACACAGCTGTGAATGAACAGTAATCAGCTGATACAAAAGCAATGCTCCATCAAATGAAAGTTGCATTAAAGTGAATGATTTCAAAAATTGAGAACTAAATGATTTAGGATTTGTAATGGACTCTCTAAAAGGAACTTGAACAAAGCACAGTGTGAATTTTTGAAAAAATAACTATCAGAAGAAGAAAAAAATAACTAAACTGAGACAGAAGGTCAAGATGTTAAATGTTAAGTTGTTTTTGTAACTATTAACAGAGCCACAGAATTTATAATATGCCACTGCCGTCAACGTGATTTGAGTGTTCAACTGACGGTTCAGTGGCGCAATATATAGGGTGAGATAACTTCTTCTGTCTCTGAGTCTAACAAGTTTGAAGTCCACATCTAGACATCTAACAGCTTTAGATAAGTACAGATGTAAAACAAGGCTTTGTTTAAACAGTTCCTCCCAACAATGCAAATTCTTTGTGAGCTTGTAAATGGTTTCTTGAAAGAATCTTGCTCCTCAAGGGCTGAGATTCAGCAATGTCCTTTGCCTCTTTAAAATATTCCAGCAGTTACTTAATGAACAGGCTTCTAGGGACTCAGGCCCAATGTGTTCGGGGCCCAAAGATAAGAGGGATAAAGGTGACAGGTCCTTGTTTGCAAATTAAAAATGCTGTGGCCCGTTTAGGCATTAGCAGAGAGGAAAATGTGATAGTTTATCTTGTAAGTCCAAAATAAATATCGTCCGTTTTCAGAGTTATGGTGTGGTTCTTATCCTATCTGTTCAAACATTCTTTATAAATAAAGGTTTGCAAAACCTGTCCAGTTTCACTCTCTGCAACAAATGGCTTATTCAAGATTTGTGTTTCATTTTTCTGTTTTCACAGGAAGTCTGTATGAGACTTTGAACCTTTCATTTTTTTCATAGTTTTGCTCAAATTCTGTCAAATACCTGTACTTTTCAGGCTCAAAGTACAAAAGAGCCAGAAGAAGGAGGGATTTAAAAGGACAAATCTTTCTCGCATCAGAGTCTCACAGCTGAAAAAACAGCTGAAAGTTGATTGTTTTTGCTTTGGTGCACCTGCAGCTTCATTCAGCCTGACATCTCATGCTGATTATTACGCAAGCGTACACATTCCTGCAAACTAATCATCAGGACACAAAGCAGGCAGAAATGATTTCAGCTACATGTACTCCATAAACATAATTACACAGCGCTGTAGTTCTGTCAGCATAACGTATAGTGAGAACAACTGACTGCAACTGTTGCTGATTGAACTGTCATCACATAGTCACTTATTGACTGCAAATTCTGTTTTACAACCCAAGGTGACGGAGGACGAGGAAAACTCAATGTGCAGAAGCACTTTAGAATAGTTGAATATTTATCAGCATTTTGTCAAACACTTACCTTGATTTTCTTTTTTAATTGGCTGTTGGCTGACAGCTTTAGTTCAACAAACCCTTTTATTCTGATTTATGAGTAAACCAAAACAAACACACACACACACACACAAAACCACCCTGTCCTTCCTATTAAGTAACCAATAAGGGGCAGAGGGTGTGTTTTGTTAGACTGAGGCTCAAGAGCACGGTTATGCATCCAGTCTTGAGGCCGGAGCTCACTTGCATTGAAACACTCCAACCTGACATTGTTCCTGCACAGCAAGGACCCAGCATGCTACCTCAGTGTTCAGTGAATAAGCTGCTAATACCTCAAGAGGTTACACTGCATTTCTAATAATCCAAAGTTCAGAAAAGCTGTAGGAATTTGAGAGCCGATTACTCACTTAAATACACTGCAGCAGAAAGACGACTTTTACTTCTTTTTGATTTTTTTTCAGGTTTTTCCAAGGACTGTTTCTGAAACACTTTGGCCAGCATTTCATTTGAAGTGAAGCTATCATGTATTAGTTGTTTAGATGATAATGCTACACTTCGAGAGCCGGCATTCTTATTTTATTTTGTAGATATTTTATGTAATGACAGAGGACTAATTCAGCAGGTAAGTCTATCAAATTTGCTTTTATTAACACATCTAAATTCACAAGACAAAATAATGTAATCAGGGGTTAGTTTTGTCAGCTGATGTTTTCTTCAATTCTTTCACAGGTGCTAGAACAAAATACTCCTTTTTGCACATCCAAGCTATTAACAATAAAATCAGAGTTTTGGTTGTGCAGAACTATGGCGTTTGGTGACCTGCTAGAGCTGGTAGGCGGCACAGGACGCTTCCAGATCGTGCATGTGACCCTCCTATGCATGCCCGTCCTGATGATGGCCAGTCACAACCTTTTGCAGAACTTTGTAGCCTCTGTGCCTCATCACCACTGCATGGCGCATGCAAACCTGTCTCAGTCCCAGTTCAGCCCTGAGGAAACACTGCTGATCACAGTACCGCTAGACCTGACAGGGAAGCCACAGAAGTGCCGGCGTTATGCTACTCCACAATGGCACCTCCTAGATAAGAATAGGACCTCCAGCTCCGAGGGGCAAGGAGACACAGATGATGGTTTGGATGTTGACCTGCAGGAATGCGGAGACGGTTGGTTCTATAACATGACTGAGAGGAGCTCCACAATCATATCTGAAGTAGGACTGCATTTCTTATATTCAGTCTTTTTTTTTTTTGCACAAAAAAACATGTTTATATCTTGTCTTCCCATGTGTGTTAAATTGTGTTACATTTTTGTCAGTGGGATTTAGTGTGTGATTTACGCTCTTGGAAGCAAATGGGACAAACAATCTACATGGGAGGTGTGCTCGTGGGAGCTCTTGTCTTTGGAGGACTTTCTGACAGGTAATATTAATCTCACCCCTGACTGTTGTTATATTATATATATGGTATTAGTATTTTTACAGTTATAGTATTGTTACTAATAAGGCATATAATTGTTACAATTAATCATACTGGTAACATATAAGGAAAGTTGCCTTGTCCTCATGCAGTGTTGATCAAAAATTCTTATATATCAAACAACGTGATACATACTCACCTCACTGACCTCACTTTTTGCTACACTACCTGGCTTGTAGATATGGTCGACGCATCCTGCTGCTCATATCTCACCTGTTGATGGGGGTGTCAGGGACTTGTGCAGCCTTCTCGAGCTCCTTCCCCCTCTTCTGCTTGTTCCGCTTTGGTTGCGGCATGGCTCTGTCTGGCCTGGCGCTCAACACCTTCTCACTCAGTAAGATATTTAGTGGGACTGAAATGGATGCAATCAATAGGCATGCTATAAAATATTTCCTCTTGTGTGGTTCTTTCTTTAAAGTCGTGGAGTGGATCCCCACACGTGTGCGGACAGTGGTGGGGACAATAACAGGTTACTCTTACACGGTGGGACAGTTGCTCCTGGCAGTCATAGCCTACTTCATCCGAGACTGGAGGTGGTTAACCCTGGCTGTGTCTTTGCCCTTCTATGTTTTCTTTCTCTACTCATGGTGAGATGCCAAGATCCACAAATAAAAGTTAGGGTTGCAAAGATTTAGTGATCAGAGATATAGTTCATTACACTATTAACAAATAAAATATTCCATACAGGTGGTTTCATGAATCTGCAAGATGGTTAGTCCTGAGTACTCAGTCTGAGCAAGCCATCAAGAACCTTAAAAGTGTAGCCAAATTTAATGGACGCCGGGAAGAGGGTGAAAAAATCGACATTAAAGTAAGGGAATGTGGTGTGTTTGTGTTATTGAACCATATATCTTATAAAATCCATTGGAATAAGGGAAATCCCCTCTTTATGCAAAGATGGTGCAGGAGTCCATGAAGAAAGAGATGTCTGGCTCTAAAGGTTCGCACTCTGGACTTGATCTGTTCCGCACGCCCACAATGAGGACGATGACAATCTGCCTCAGTGCTGTCTGGTACCTGTCCTGCTCTTAAAAACAGTGACATTTTTCTTAAAGTACCTTCTATGAAATCGCAATAATACCTTGCTTGATATTTTTTTTAGGTTGTCAACAAGCTTTGCCTACTATGGTCTTGCTATGGATCTGCAAAAGTTTGGGGTGGACATCTACTTAATCCAAGTGATCTTTGGAGCTGTTGACATCCCTGCTAAAGTCGTCATAACTGTCGGTATGAGTTTTATTGGACGACGTCCATCACAGTGTGGTGCCCTCATCATTGCTGGAGTCACCATTCTGGTCAACCTGCTGGTACCTTACGGTATGTCAGTGCAAGCAGAGGTTGAACATTACACAAGAGAAACAAATAAGTGATCTGATTGCACGTTCCACTCCTCTGCAGATAAACATGTTGTACGTACCTGTCTGGCTGTGCTGGGTAAAGGTTGCCTCGCTGCCTCCTTCAACTGCTGCTACCTTTACTCTGGAGAACTGTTCCCCACCATCATTCGGTAAGTCTTATTTGTCAGTATTGACAATTAATTGCTGTTTTCACTTCTAAATGTGGCTTCACAAGTTTGGAACCAGGCCACTCATGTAAGCTTTATTCAGAATAGATCTCGCAATTATGCTGCAACCCTATTGCAGCTTACTGTTTATTGTTTCAATAAATGCATACTAGGGGTACACAGTAATTGCGACTTCTTTGTGTTCAGACAGAAATCACTGTCAAATCTAGAGTGAAATCTAGGGTTCTACAACAAAGCAGAGCTGTGTGGTGCATATTTTGTTAGCCTGCAGTTCACTGTACAGACACGTTTTGTGGCAGCAAAGCAAACAAAAGGTAAGAGGGCAAGTGGGGAGATAAAGTGTCAAACAGTCATTTTTACCATCACATGAGGACTAAACAGTATAGAATCATTACAAACTCTGTGACAACTTCATTACATATTCTTGTTTTTTTTTTTTTAAATATTTAACCGCCTTCAACATCACATCTGTGATGCTTCAAACTGTGGCTTCAATAGGGCTTCACAAACAGCTTTTGGTTCATGTTCCTTGGGCTTTCAGCAGCAGCTCAACTGTGCTCTGGATTCCAGCTGCCTTATTGTCTGTGAAACAAGCACATGGATGCTGAAGAGTTATAAAGGTCTTTCCACCAACATGGCTCTGATATCTACTGTGCACCTCCTGCAATGATTTTTCTACTGAGCTGTAAAGTCAGAGTGGCCTCTGAACCCAAATTTCCAAATTATAAAATGACAGACAGAGTGATGCTCCAGCAGCACAATTACAGATCACAGATTTGTAGCCTTTAATAGTCTAACTTTCTCTCTCTCAGTCAGAATGGGATGGGCTGGGTGTCCATGATGGCTCGTGTAGGAGCTATGGTGGCCCCCATGGTGCTTCTCGCGGGGGACTACATACCTTGGCTGCCAGGTTTAATCTACGGAGGAGCGCCCATTCTCAGTGGAGTGGCTGCAGTATTTCTTCCAGAAACACTTGGGTCACCCCTTCCTGACACAATACAAGATGTGGAGGACAGGTAAGACTCAGCTACAGGGAAATGGGATGTGTTCCGTTGTGTCTCTGCATGTTCCAAAGTCTAAATGCTGTTTCTCATAACACAGCGGTTCTATCATCATGGTTGAAGAGACGATGACAGAAACTGGTTTATGCATATTTATATTTTCTCTTTTTAAAACAGGGGATCTGGAAGAAGGTCCAAAATGGCACCAAAGGAAGCAATAAGCTTGCAAGACACACAGTCGAATCTCCTAAAGCAGGCTGCCTGAGGCCATCTGTATTATACTCCTGACGTTTGTGCTGACAAGTTAATGAAAGTAGAGTGGGTGCTGCTTTTTCTCGAGCCTGTATTTGTTTGATTTCCACAAAGACTTTATGGTGAGTTTTATGACTGCTGGACAAACAGAGTTGCAATGTTATTTTTCTGTACAGGTCAATAAAGTGAAATAAATAGCTGCAAACAATCAAACCGTTTTTATGCACTATACAGTAGCTTTGAGGACATAAGTCTTACTTTGGACCAATTATATTTTTATTATATCTGTGTTAAAAACAAAGAATATTTCAAGCCTTCTGCAGATTAAAGGCTAAGTTATGCTTCCATTGGTGTTTTTATAATTTGTTATTACTTTATATACAATACACCTTGTATTTTGTGAACAAAAATGCATTTTCATTAAAATCAAAACTTATTCATTTCTGTCTTGTGGCTCCCTTTTCTTATGGTCTGCTGAACCCGAATCATCAGCATGCTCCCTTAATAAGGCCCCATTTAAATGGGCTGAGTCATTGTCCGCTAGATTTACCAACACAAGTCAGATGAAGACCAAGGCCAAGATATCAAGGATTAAAATCTTAACAGCGGAAAATCAGAGCCACCCAATGGGAGACAGAAATATAACAACAACAGCTTAAACAAGTTATTGCCATTGCCATTGATTATATGTCTCTGAAATAAATCCATCGATGACTAAAACGTACCTGATGTTTCATTTAAAAGAAAACACATACAAGATAATGTATTACATCTCAAGTACAACTAGAGTTGTCAATTTACATTACCTTTTAACTTTATGCTTGCGTGACAAGCTCTGGTTTTCCGTAAAAGCAGCCAAAATGACTGTCAGTCTTTAAATATTAAACTGTTCAGTCTCAGTCTTGCATGAGCCTCACCTTTGCCATAGAGAAGTACTAGTTTAGACCAAAACTTTTGTTTGTTTTTTGTTTACATTGGTATAATTAATAACAGATTTAATATGATGGCACAGAAATTGTAAACTGTATTTTATTAGTCATTAATATTATTAGTAGTATTAATATCCATATTTGCCATGATGGATGCTTGTATGTCAAACAGCATTCAGAAGTAAAGAAAACATTGTCAGCTCATGAACTTATATCTGTCTGGTGTGTTTCTATTGAATGAGGAAATATTACTGGATTCATTAGACCACCACTAACACCTTGGAAACTGTGTTGGTGTGAGACTTCAGAATCTTGCTGTTGTACCACCATCTAGTGGCGAATCCATGCTAATGCATTAACAGTCATTGTAACGTCTGTATATGATTTTAAAAAATCCTTTTTTCACTGCTTGAAGAGACGCTTCTGCATAATTATATTGATCTGCACTGTGAAAATTATTCTGGCCAAATCAAATCAAAAGTTGAACTGATTTAAATAAAAATCAAATAAATTTTGTCACAGTTGGTCAACTAAGATTTTTTTTTTTTAAATTTGAGAAAAGCTCTGTACTGTTTCCTTTCAGGCAGCTACATAAATTTATAATATTCAGTTCTCATGCAGGATGTGTGTGTTTATGTGTGCCTGTGCGGAGCTACAGCAGAGCTACCGGGCAAAACAAACATGTAAAGATAAAAACTGAATCAAAACTCAGAGTAAAGCCCTTCACAGAAATAAATACATCGCAAAATGATATGAATAAAGATTTATTTTCTCATATGAACAGGTGGATTCATTTTTCATTTTATTTTACAATCTATGACAATCTCGCATTTTTTCTGTTTTTTTTCTAGCATATTTCAGGAATGACATGGGGAAAGGTTCTTTTTTATTGCTGAATGTTAAATGAAATACACTTTCACTGACTGGAAAAGAATTGTCTGCTGCTTTTTTACCATGCACCCATCTAACCGTGACCACAAGGACATGCAGAAGGGAGGTGTTCAAACATTTCAAGCGAGGGTGGGGTTCAGGTGGGGGTAAGGGAGGTCATAAAATTAAACAGAGGAGACTTGCAGGGCGTGCCTGATACCATCTCGATTGGGTGAGAGGACTGGTAAAGTGAAGGGAGTATCACATTTAAACTAGAGGAGCACTGTCTTCTTTTGCATTTTTTCAGACATATAAAATTAGACCCAGAGGTGAGGAACTCAATGAAGTATCTGCAAGTGAGGTGTGACCAAAGACCTTTCTCTGTAACAGTACCACTGTGCATTTACCGTATAGCAGTTGAAATTGCAGATCAATCTTTGTAAGAGTCATTTTAAACCAGTAATAATTTGGTAATTGTACATTCAGTTTTTTCAGTTTTTCTTTTCTTTGCTTTTCTTGTTTGGATTAGAAACAAACCAACAGCGACGAGACATCATCAGCTGTTCTCTCTTACTTTTAATGGGTTTGACATTTCCTGAATATCTTGAAATATTTACTTTCAGTGGAGGACGGGGGCTTAAATGATTTGGATTACTTTTAAAGTTAATATCACTTACAGACTAAATTTGAAATGACATGATCTGTCAGCAAGACAAAGCAGTACGCAGTACTATCGGAGGAGACGTTGTTTGGATGCTATTAGACATTGCTTGGAAGTGTGCATGTAAAGTGAGGTGGTCTAAAACCAAGTGATAACATAATTCATGGACACAGTCATTCAATGGACATGAGTATGCGCACAAGAAAGGCTGACAACTTGATAGATGGCTGCATAATGGCTTTAAAAACTAACTCATGTAAATATGCATTTATATCATGATATCTCATTCTACACTATAGGCATCACATAGTTTTTTTTTTTTTTTTACACACAACACACTACAGTCACCTCTTAAAAAATGATGTAATCAACAGCAAAATAGAAAGTTTGCATATTTTTGCATTGTATGATCCTCCAAGGTTTCACAGCTATTTCATTTATATAGTCTAGCATCTTCTGTACTGTTCTCCACTGAGCTGTTTCCGCCTGGCTTTCTTTCTCTCTGTGTGGTATGCGTTCAGGGAACTGGTAGACATGGGGATGTTAACATTTAGGCCTTCATTATCTGAGAACCTTAGTCTTAGGTAGACCTTAAGTTGAAGGAAGAGGTGAACAGGGTTTAAGAGGTGGGCGGGAGCGGGGGTGGGGTGGCATGTGGAAATCCTGAGACACTGCGTGGCCTTTAACACAGGCCACAAAAACAGAATGGACACAGAAGGATGATGAGGAATGGGACTCGGGGCCAGGTTGAGTGAAAACAGATGCAATCTTTTTGTTTTGCCATCACCTCTGATGACAGGGGTCACCCTGTGCCAAGCGGCTCAGTGTTTGTTGGCCTCATAACAGACTAACATGAGGAAAACCTGGTGGGGAATAAAAAGGACTTAACTGGGGCAGGCTGGGAAAGGGGCAGAATAGCTGTAAACACATCAAGCTATGACCTGCATAACATACAACCCTACAGCAGCCTTACCTGTCCACCTACACTGGGGGGGTCACTGTTCTGATAAAGCACTATTCTGTGAACCTCTGAGACACTCTTCTGTCAGCTCTGCTGAGACACCAGTAGACCCACACATTTGATGTTACAACAACAAACAATGAAATTCATCTAACGATCACAAATACATGCAAGCAGACTGACATGCACGCTCGCACACACACAAGCATTTACGCTCACACACAACCACACAATCTCTCGCTTTCTCTCTCGCTCGGTAGACATTAATCAGAGGGCAAAAAGGATCTACACTGTATTTATCAGGCGCTCTATTAGATCCCAAATCATAAACCCTACAGGCGAATCATATTAATGTAAACATACACTTTATGTTGAAGTGGTTTATATTGCATGACATGGAAGGGGTTATGCTCCAGTGGAGCTAGACTCAAAAAAAGCAACTTGGAAAGAAAGTAAAACAGGAAACCAGACAGGAAAAAAAACATAAATGTGTATAAAAAATGAGGCGTCCATATAAGAAAGGCTACAAAAACCTCCACTGGCCCTCTGGCATCGGCATACAGCAAAAGGCACCACAATATTACTCTATTTTTTACGTTGTGAAAAAACTGGCACATCTTTTTATGCTGTAAATCAAAATGTACATATAAATAGAGTTTTCCCTATAAAAAAGTCTTTGCTGTTAACTAGTAGACAACTTTTGCTAAAATGAAAATAAATATTTCATTTGTTTAGAATATCTGTCAGTTATATAAAATAAAAATATTTCTTATAGATGCAGGTCTATACTATATTGATTTTTGTTGGTTCATTTTCACTCTTTAATGCGGTGTATTGTCCGGTTTGGAGCGTGAGTGCGTAAGTCTTGTATGCATGTTCCCATGCCCACTGTGCCGCCCTGATGAGTGAGAAGTCCGACTGTCCACCGGCCTGTAGATGGTGGAGGGCTCGGCATTCATGTTCTGCATACTGAGGAAGGGCGTGCTCTCACCGTCCTCCTCTGACTCACTATCTGTTAGGCAGCTTCGAGACCCATAGTCCCGAGATGCCTCATATCCACGTGGGGCCACGTGGCCATTCAGTCTGGATCTCCGCCAGCGTCGGCTACCAGTTCCACTGGACCCACTTCTCTTTGGTTGCTCCCGTGAGGAGAGATACTCCTGGGTGGTCTCATAGTCTTCTTCCTCAGCCAGCCGGTAGGGGCTGGAAGGCAGGCTGCCCCTGCTGTCATTTCGATAGGTACGACGCTGCTGCCGGTAGGGCTCCTGGCACTGGGCATCGTGTAGGGGCACCTGGTAGCGGCGCAGGAGAGGCTGGTCATCTTCCAGAGGGTAGGGATTGTGGACAGCAGGAGGGAGAGACATGGCATGGCTGGCATTGGGGGATGTGATCTGGAAGGTAGGCACCTGCGAGGGCAATGAGTAATGGAAATCCACTGGTGAAAGGCGGGCTGGTGTCGTCAGGGCTGAAACATATCTGTGGGAAATACACAGGGGAGGAAATAGTTAAGTAGAGAAGAGCAAAAAACACAAGAGGAGGGTTGTACTAAAAGCAGTGAATGTTTCATCAGCATTTTGTTAACTGACTCTCAGTAATGGTCTGTTTAAGAAATTGGACATGATTTTACATTCTTTCTTAGTTTTTAGGCGGTTTTCCTGAGGGCTGAAATTACTAACAGTCAACCTTCTGCAGGGCAGAACTGAATATACTGTAGCTGGTCATTTTGTGTTAGTATACTGGTACCCTGGTGAAGCTCAAGATTGCTTCTCTTCTTGCAGAATGGAATAGCAGCCTGTCTGACAGGAAGTTATTGTCATCACTGACAAAATTTTACTCCAGGGGCGTCCTCCAGGGATCTATTGTGGATCCACTTCTTTTTGATATCTGTGGGTCTTATAATGCACAAGCATAATCTCGGTTGATGATAATGATTTGCAAAAGTGCAAATATTATTATCATCATCATTATTATGCCCTTTAATATCGGTAAGCATTTGAAGCAGTAGTTCAGACGCAAACTGAAGTCTAAACAGACATGTTAAGACAGTCATTCACTGTTCGACTTCACAGACTGCCTCAGTTTCGTTAATAACGTTTGCATCAGTTCCTTGACAATCATCTGGCTGCATCTGAGCTTCTCAAGACGTTTAAGCCAAAGCTCAGCCCGAGGCAGGAGCAGCTGTTTTGACTGTCCTTCAGTTTATAATGAAGACTGACAGTGCCTGGGGTAAACCGTCTTCCTCTGCATCCCCAGACTCTGGACCAACCCGCTCAACAACATCACCCGGTCAAGTGCCAGTGTCCTACTTTCTCAGGCAAACCTTTTAAGTCTGGCTTGCTTGAGCAAAGATTTACACTTAACTTAACTATTCATATTAAGCTTACTTTGCCACTGCATCTTTTTTTTTAGCGTGATATTTCATAGACAGATAATAATAATAATGATAATAATAATAATACAGAAAGTTAATATTAAACTATAAAGACATCTACATTTTGTGTGATAATAGTCTTAGCCTTTTGGCTGCAGTTTCTCCATCCATCTTCCAGCTTGTCCAACTTTGGATTGCTAAAACTATGGGTGGCATTACACATACAGTCCTACCGACACAAACTAACTAAAGATTCATGTCAATACATTTGAAAAACAACATAGAATTTACATATGACTGGTGGTGAATCATTCTACATCAGACTGTTCTGATTGTCTGTTTATCGCCTTGAAGTAATTACAGCAGGCTGTGCGCAACACAAGCCGGAGATATTCCCACAACACTGCTGACTCAGCTGACGCAGAAGCTGCCACCATGATGGACGAGGTGCTTGTTACCTGGAATGGCTCTGAGGGGATGCTGGTTATGTAATCAGGATCTGCATAAATAACAACTCAATGGCCAAGTCCCTATTCACACACACATGCTTGCAGTGTGCTGTTGTTGATATCTTAGAGCACACGCATAATAAAGTCAAGAAACATCTTCTTTTGTTTTGTTTTTGACAATTTACAAGGAATTGCTCATTTGCTATTACTATTTTCTATTTTAGAAAACAATTGGCAGCATTGTAGAGTACAATTTCTTTTCTGATTTATATTATATCTAAGTTTTTGCTGCAGCCAGTGCTGGTGGAGGACACTCTATCAGTGAGGCAGTCACTTCCAAAAAATTTTGGACACTCAACAGTGCATGCATGAAACAGCTATAAAGACTTTCTTGCTCCATTACTTTCATATTTGTCTCAGTTGGTAAAGCACGACTGAAGCTTTTGCATTTGCATATTCAGCATCTTGAGTATGTATTTTGTAAAAATAGCAGGCCAAACTTTGCTAACTTTATACGGCCAAAAAAATAGGCTGGAACGCATTGGCTCATCCATAGGAAAGGCAGCTTCATATCTGTGACCTGTGCACATTGTGAGATTTTACTATCTGAATACCATGCTGTCCTATCTACCGGATCCTACGTGGCTTCACTTGGCACATTTTCTTTGAGCATGATGCTCAGGTTCCATTGAGCTATCAATGTACAGCAACAATGTACAGATGACCGATTCTGATGTGGATCGGCTGATGCTGAGATCAGTAAAGGAGGACACTAGGGTAAACTGTGATTCTGAAGACTTTAAACAAAGATGAATGAGGACATGTGTTTTAGCTATGCAAAAGTAAAGGGCAAGGCGTCCTCATGTATAGCAACATTTTGCGTGTTTCCTCAAACCATAAACACAGAGTCTTCAATTACAGGGTCACAAAGATAGACTTGATCTGCCTGACTGAGTCATTGTTCACTTCCTTTAAAAAAGATGTGTGCTGCTAGCAAAAATACCAACCAACTGTGTTAATGGGTGTTGCATTGTTCCTTAAACATCCAATCCATAATTTTAGCAAAGGGACCTACTGGGCGGAAATTTGGGAATATGGGAGCCCATATTCCCAAATTTCCTCCCATCTCACTGCTAATGTAGGGTTGTTGAGTGATGGACGTGTTGGAATTCAAAACATTAGTAGAGAGCAAGGGGGGAATTTGGGGATTTAGGGTGTTACTCCTGGGTCCTATAACAAAATCAAGGAGTGTATCTTTGGCAAAGCAAGTTCAAATTCAGGCCGTGGGTGACATCGTGTACTACTGAGGTACAGAGCATGTGGAAGACCTGCGAGCACACTATTTAGCTTGAATCAGTGTGAGCCACCGTGTTCTAGTTCATGTTAAAGGAGCAGTTCAGCATCATGTGAAATATGCTTGTTTGAAATCTTGTCTGGATTCAGAAGAGAAAATTGATATCTTTGTGCCTTGAGCACAGAAAGAGGAGCGGAATGAACATAGACAGCTTTCGAGATGTTGAGATGTACTTCTGACAAACAAGACTAACTGCATCTTCCCGCATCTTCTGTTCGCGCTAAGCTAAGCTAAGCTAAGCTAAACCCATCATGGACCCATCTCTGTGATGCAAAGAAGAAACTCATATCTTCTTATGTGTATCTGGGCAAAATGATAAAAACAAGTGTATTTCCCAAAATGTCACATTGTTCCTCAATTAAAATTAAAGGGAACGCTTTAGCCAATCAGGATTACATACTGGCAATAATAATATTACAATAGCTGTATGCAGAGTTCCCACTGAAATAAGCACTGTTTTTCACTCTTGCCTACCTTAGCGTATTTCATCATCATGCCTGCTGTGTGTCAGTTTCCACTGAGTCTCTCAGAGTGCCCTGACTGGCCTCTCGAGGCTGAGAGAGAACCAGCAGAGAGAGGAAACTTCTCAAAATGTTCACGACAAACCCAGTACCTTATCAGCCACACAGGCCTGTTTCCCACCTGTCGCTGTGCGGAGAGTCTCCCAGCGAATCGAAAGAGTCTCCGTACTGTAGGCCCGGCCGATGGGGGTCAGAGTAACCACAGTGTGCAGCACGGCGAGCCCGTGCTTCCATGCACGCAGGACTGCTGCATTTACTGGTCCCCACGGATGATGACATCATTCCCGGCGAATCGGAGAGGATACTGTCAGAACGTTCCAGGCTCCATGTTCGTTCCTCATGCCTGACAAATAAAAAAGATGTTGACACGAACACACCCAATCGTGTCCCGGTGTATTTCTTTTATCTTTTTTCTTTTTTCAAAAAAGAAGAACTGGTAAGCTTTTAACCCACTGACCAAATTAACCAATTACTTGGTGAGCCTCTGTATTTACACAAAATGCCAAATTCAAGGTAGGCATGAGGGCAAACATGCATACTCTTATCATGCACGCTCACCTGTGAGGTGATGAATGGGCTCGTGTGGAAGAGTTGTGAGATCTGGAAGAGGCATGGCTGGCCGGGAATGAGCCCTCTGTTGCAGGCCGTATGACTCGTTCAGTTGCAGGGACGTTCTTTGATATGTACTGTGTTGGGGAAAAATGGATTTGGCAGATGGGAAAATGTGAAAAAAAGATAAGCTTTCATTACATAACTGAGCATAAAACCATTTGGTGTACATCTGCGTGCATTTACAATACTTCAATAATGTTTGGAGTCCTTTCAGAAACTCACATCTACCATAGGGATTTCCTCTGGGCCTGGTCCTGGATGATTGGGTCCGTTAGCTAGGTTACGATTGGGATGTTCTGGACACATGTTTTGTCGCAGATGATTGTGCATCTTCTTTCTTTGTTTCCTGTTGAGCAAATCACAGTCATTCTCTCTCACTTTTAGTTAAAATACCCTAATTAATGATTCAACATTATTATTACAACATTCTTGCTTAAGACAGCAAACGCAGTAAACGAATTCCCCTCAGTGCTGCATATTAAAGGTACCGCTAGCAGTATATTATCAGCTAGAGTATGCATTGTTTACTAAAATGCAGGTAGTAATAGAAATTTGAAAGAAGAGGCTACAAAAATCATGAGCTGATCCATTTATCAGCGGGACTTACTTGGTTTTGCAGTAGGCAACAACACACACGATGCCCACCACCAACAGAGCCACACAAATACCCGTGATTGTCAGGACTCTTTTCTGGTAGAGTTCCTCTGCCTCTGTGAACATCACACCCACAAATACACAGACACACCCACACACACACCACAGGCACACAGTGAGGGGAAATAAAAGGAAAATGAAATTAGTGTCTTGAAGTTGCACATTCCCACTTTTCTCTTGTAGATTCCTACATTCCTACTTCATTTATTTGGAACTAAATCCTGAGTAGTATGAAGCTTCAACTCCCCTTCCATGAAAGCTCACCTCACAGTTAAACCTCTTCTCTCACATAATCACAAATACAACAGATGCTGTTGCTGCATGTGCTGCAGTAATGTGGTGTTTGTGGGGGCAGTGGCCCAACAATAGTTAGACTGATACGTTAAGCAACTGCATTTCCTGAGAAATTTCAAATTATACACGATGCTATGATGGTGCAGAACTTCAACTGATGACCAGTAGAACCTGCAAACTGTGCAGCATAACACCAGCTTAATTCACCAACTCACATTTTCAACTCAACGTGAATTTAAAATGTATAATGTTTGAAGTAAGTCTAAAATTCTGTTGATCATTTTTGATGAATCTAATGGTGTCTGCATGATTAACTTACAATCTCATTCTCCTATAGAAGTCTTCTTCTACTCAGGCATTCAGTGAGCACAAAGATAAGATCTTACTTTACAGTAATTTATGAAACTAGTTAATTTTGAGATGATATATTATTAAATATGAATCTGGACTGATGCGTTTTGCTTTTCCGGAGAAGTGCTTGCGTGAGGTTGAGGGAGACTCTTTGTGTAAATGATGAAGTGAAGAGGTAGTGTGATAAATAAATAAT
Organism: Scatophagus argus; assembly: GCF_020382885.2. Classification (NCBI taxonomy): domain Eukaryota; kingdom Metazoa; phylum Chordata; class Actinopteri; family Scatophagidae; genus Scatophagus; species Scatophagus argus. The sequence continues at coordinate 10,922,381 of NC_058506.1, read as the reverse complement.
GAAACAAAATGAATTGAATTTGTACAACTTTTACCATCTGAGGTTTTCTCCTTTCATTCACCAGCAGCCATTTTAAACTGGCGCGCCACATTGTGTCAAGTTTCTGACGCCATAAATAAATCATTAAAGATGTTGGTGTTGGTTGCAACGCAACATACTCATGGTGTGGTACACAAGTGTACTTGTATAATTATTCTATGCCTCTTAACCACTGAAGCACTTTTCTGGAAAAGGTAGCAGAAAACAAGAGCTAACAGTGAGGGAGGACGGAAATAGCAGCAGATAGAAGAAAAACACAACTGGATGTTCTAAATATAGCAATGCATGCTCACATCACAGCATCTACTCCTTGAAGGATAGTTCAAACCAGCAATACAGATACTTCATACTTCAAAGAAACATTTTAGCAACACTATAGACAGGGTGATGCAAGAAACATGAACAAGATCACACATAAATAAGAAGAAAAGAGATGGCATATCAAAGGAATAGATAGAATTTGGATAGGTGGAGTTGAAGATTGAGGAAAGACATCTGGTAGCTACAAACATGATACATCATGCTTGTTACAGATGGAATGAGGAAGCAAAAATCATTCCAAAAAGGGGGAAAAATGCTACCATGAGTGAGATGGAAACTCAGTTAATAATTCTACTTTTCCATTGCACATGTATGAGAGGTGATGACATCCACGTTAATGATGTACGATGGAGGATTGCTTGCATCGACTGACGGTTTGCCATTACAATGAGTTATGGTAGGACTGACTGATCGGTTAATTGAGGGACAACATGATTTACAGTTCACACCACAGACGGAACGGGAGCAAGTCAAAACGAAGGACATCTACTTAGCAACTAGGCTAGGACTGAGAATCAAAATGGATTGTTTCATACCCATAAATTCAATCCCAAGATGCTCTGCCATTGCAGAGGGTTGACAGTTGGAAGAAAATAAAAAAAAAAAAAAGAAAGAAACAAAAGACCATATTAAGAGAGTGGCACCTTCTAACATATAGTGGAGCAAACAAAATAGGCATTAAGGCAACTGAGAGAAACAAACACTCGTCAGTAATTGTCAGAGTGATGTGGTCAGTAACGTCAGAGACGAGACACCAGGGCACACAGCATGCAACACACACACCCAACCAATCCACACAAGACTACATGACTACTTAACTATAATTTTAATACTTTGATTTTTATGAGTAACATCCCGAGTTCAGCTCTGGAGGTTCCTTTTGTGTGAAATTTCTATCAGCTGTATGTCTCAACACAGTCCGATGTTACTGTTGCTTTCAGGGGAGGCTGCTGGGTTTCACATTTTATGAGCGATTTTTGAAAGATTCTTCAGGTTTGCAGTAAATGCAATTTCATTACATAACCAAACAAAATCTCCTAATGGGAATAGGACGTATTAGGCACACAGCCACTCTCATTACTACTGCATGGGAAAACTATGCGTCATCTGCTGAGATTACCTGTGCTTTCTGTTTTCTGCTCTCTAAAAAAGCTACACCGTCATTTCCCGAACACACCCATCACATGAACAGGCAAGTTCAAAGGAGTGTATTTGTACAGTATCGGAATAATCATGCTAAATGAGAAGAATTATAGATGGACTTCATATTATGAGGCCACAGGGAGGCTGCACCAACCAGCTGAGTCCATATCTCTGGCAGCTCACTTGCTTTACTTGGGTTGAAGTAAGTCCCAGCTGTTCTTATGACAACATGCTGTTGTTAAGCCAAGTCCTTATGGCTGAGCAGCAGAAACCATCCTCCTTCTCCTCGGTATCTCCTGGGGATGGGAGGCGCCCCTTGAGGAGGCGGGTCTTTAAGCATGGAATGGATGTGTGTGTGTGTGCGTTGTGTGTTGCTGCTCTTTGAGAGAAAATTTGATTTATTCTCCTTAATTAAGAGTAGAAAATATGAAATATGTGAGAGGCTTTTAAAGCACATTACATTCACTACATCTATCATGTCTGAATGCGGCTTTCATGAACCTGATTTCTACTGTGGATCTGCACTTCTGAACCAGTGAGAGGTTATGTAGGGGTTATGCCATTACAGCTTGGACTGAGAGGAGCCTTTAAATCAAGTGTAGAGGTGATGCCTAATATATGAAATTACAAAGTCCATGTGCAAAGTCTTCCTGTGATTGTGCAATCATGGACAGTCAACACGTCATTTTTGTTTTGGTGTGCATGTTAACAGGTACATCCCGTCTCAACAGTGGGTTCATTAAATGTGATTGTCTGGTATTTTAAATCTTATTTTGATCATGTGAATAGTTAGGTCATTGATTTGGATGTATGAGCATCCTAAGTAATCAAAGCATGGTGTGCGTGGCTGCATGAGAACTGGAAATAAAAGCTGTCCTTGATGCAGTCGCACAGCTGCACTGAAGTTAAACAGAATGCAGAAAAAGTGCTCCCACACACCACTGTCTACTCTGCCAAAAAAACAAGCAATTTCAGCACAGACTTAATGTGAGATGAAATTACTTGTAGTTAGGAAGGGGGTTTTTGCATTGTACTCTGAGCCAACATACAACAAACAGTATGTGGAAGCTCTACTTGTTCCACTACAGGGATGAGACTGTAGGCAGCATCAGACAACACCAAGAGCAGTTAGTTATTTTCGAACTGTAATGTTACATTGAATTGCAACCACATGGGCTTGCAGAGACACGACGTCAAGAAATATGCCGGAAGATAGCAGGAGATTCTTTGCTATTATCTGACATGAATTATAGCCTCTGTATTTAATTCTATGTCATTATTATACACCATCTTTACCCGCACGCCTTACGTTACCCTTATGTGTTCTTTACAGAACCAAGTCCAAGCTACATGAAATCTCACTTGACGAAGACTGCAGTTGATAATCTAAAAAAGAATGATTCCAGACCAAACGAATAGCTGGATGGTTTTCAAATAGAAAAACCTTAAGGGCAAGATCTTTCAAGCTGTAATTCCCCGCAAACCTTCATCTAATCTTGGCATAATGCTGCAGTTGATGGATGTGTTTGCTGATGTTGCCATGTGGAGCGGCGCAGGGTTCTCTTACTGCGGGCAAGTGAAGCTGCTTGACAAGGCACTCTAAGTGCAGCGCACAAACGCTGTGCTGAGGACATCAGCTGTGAGAGCACCATTTTGTCGCCACATCTAAAGCAATGTGTGTTTGCAACAATTGCAATTTGCTGAAGAACAATGTTTGGTGCTTACGAGAGAGCGCCTGTGACTGATGTCTTAAATAAATGATGTGATGTCCAGCCTGTATGTGCGTGCATGTTCTACTTAAAACAACTGTGATCAACTGAGTAAGAACACCAACATTTAAAATATTTCCTCTAAATGATTGAACCTTTGGGCAATCTGAAATTATCTTCAAGATCAAATCAATTTAGTGAAGAATTCCATTCTGGGTAACTGGAATTTTCTCATGTTGGCTCATGCATGGGCCACATATTGACTGCTACACAGTTATTAAAATGAGTCACAATTTTTCACAAATGTATTTGCGGAGAAATGTTGTACATGTTGTATCTGGCTTGTCTGGAATACATAGCAAAGGGCCTATGTTAAAAACAAGACGGAATAAATTTTGAGCTTCAGCTGAACAGATGGCCCTCAACAAACATTTCTTTACCAGTTAAGCCAGTGTGCCACCTAACACATTCAATCATTTGTCATGCCTGTTAGTTAATGCTAATTGTTCAGACTTGGCTTTCCATCCATCAGCGCTAATAGGATCATACGTGCTTGTGTTTGCAGTTGATTGCATCAGCATCATTAGTAAAGTGAGCTAAAGGTCAGGGTTTAGTAAATGTTTAGCCACTAGACTGTGTTGTTACAAGGAGCTGATTTTGTGCAAATCAATTTCCACAAAGCATCTGAATTCTGCTGCCTACTTGTTGTTATCAAACTTACTATCAGATCATATTCTGAGAGTGCACATGCAATACAATGTGGGTTGCAGAGCACATAATATTACATGCAGACCAAACACAATAACAGACTGTACTAAACTATGCCAGCTTGTGAATGAGTCATCGAAAGAGGCACAGACACAACTATTAGGTAATAACAGGAAATTAACGAAATCTCTCTGCACTCGGCATGCACGCGTGACACGAGGACAGTCTGACAGAGTGACAGAAGAGGAAATTGACATACGGTAGAAACTGGCCATAACGTAGGTTTGACAGCGATCACCAGTAAAGTCATTTGGACACCTGATGGAAAGAAACAAAGCCACAAAAAAGAGAGGGAGGAGGAGGAGGAGGGTGGATGAGTGAGAAAGAGGAAGAAAACAGAATGAGAGAGAGAGAGACAGAGAGAGAGAGAGAGAGAGAGAGAGAGAGAGCAAGGGGGAGTGAAAGAAGAGTTTGCAGGGAGAAAGTGAAGATGGAGGGAGGGAGGGAGGGAGGGAGAGAGGAAGAGAGACACAGAATTAGAACAACAGCACAACTACAGACAGCAGAAGCAGAGTGTTCCCATGGATGACACCACAGTGTACATGGCGTAGTGTGCACAGCTCATTGCGTGTTGACCTGAGAAGGAGAAAGAGGAGGAGAAAGACGAAGAGAACAGGGGAGGGAGGGAGGGAGGGGCAGCAGGAGTCCACAGAGGTAATCCAGTGCCAACTGTGTCTCTGTTCTCAGCTGCTCATATCAAATGAACATACTTTTGAAAGGATTGGGCATGTACAACCGCAGAGGCTCGGTCTGCAAGCATCGAGGGCCGAAGTATCCATCCGGACATCTGAGAAGGAGCAGACAAATGTTATGAAAATGAAAACACAGGAAGTGAGGCGTTTTGTTACTGTTACTGTGACCTTTAGTAACATATTGGTAAAGGTCCCAATGATGTATGGATAAAATAAAAAAACTGTAAAAAGGGAAACTTTGTCACTTGCAGCAGTGACCCACATGTTAATGTGTTCATTGACAAACTGAAAACAACAATATTAGTGATGACTGTGGACACCTATTCATATTCCTGTCAAATTAAATAGATTAAATAAAATTACCACTGCTGTTAATAATAATATTAACAATCATTATTAGAATGTTAGCAATAATAAGATCTTTACCAGGATAGAAATTTTATGAATTAAAGTTTAGAGACTTAGCAACCAATAAACTGTTTCACTGTCTAGAAATTAAAAAAAAAAAAGAAAAGAAATAAGAAAAACAACAGAAACAATAAAAACTGACTAAAATGACCAACAAAAGAAAAAAACAGAAAAGAAATCTTCAAAATACAAAAGGCAAGTTTACAAAAACAGTCTGTATTTTGGGGATGAATGAAGAGTGATGTGCAGGATTACATGGACAGGAAAGTGGAAGGTATCTGGGGAAAATCTACTGAAGTGCTTTGTCGGTGATCAGTGAATCAAGCTGGGGTTATGTTTTGTTTTGTCTTGTTTTCTCTTTTGGTGGCTGTTGGGAGCCTGATAGGCGTGTCCATAACCTGCAAATGTGACAGTTTTATAACTGACACCATCCGACAGTGAGTCATAAAGCAGTCAAATCAAAAGTAAATAAAATCCTGAATTTGTATTTCCACTTTGCGCTGCTAAAAATAATGTGAAAACGGAGATGTTCTCAACAGAAAAGCATGACAGAGGACAACCCTTTCTACTCGTGGTTTGAAACAGAAGCCAAGACTTTTCAAGAGTTTTCTGACATAACTTTATGTTTTTGTAACTGAAGACAAACTACTGTATCATCACCATCAAGTGTGTTGTTCCAAACTATATTTCCTCATTATAGTTCCATTAGGATGAGTGGTCTGTCTTTTAGGGGCACCAGCATTCCATTCACAGTCACAACTAGACCACTAATCCAACAAAGGTCATTGCTCGTGATTTACTGGTTTCACACAACGCCTCCCAGGAGCACCATAACATTTAGCATTAAATTACTCATCCTGAGTGATGGTGTTTAACTGGGGGATAGCACCACCTACACCAAGGAAACTTGGCTGTGAGATGAAAGAAATAAACCGTCGCTACATAATTTAAAAATCAGATGAGCATGCGAACGTCCACTGCGGCGCAGCTGCGAACTCTATCATCACTTCTTTTTAGTTTACAAAAGGGGAAATAAATCATTGTCATCATTCATTATAATCTGAGCAAAAGCAAACATGTAGCATTAACGAGGTAAAAAAAAATGAAAGTTTTACCACGTGTTATTCCGTGTGTATTCTACATACATACTGTAGATACAGCAGACCAAAGTTCCCAGTGTGCCACGTGAACAATTCTGCTTTTGTTCTCTTTTGCTGAAGAAATAGATTCCCTCCAGTGAACCCTGCTAATGCACTTTTATCATTTTTTCTGAAACCATTAGTCGCTCACTGTTGTTTGACAGAAAACTTATCCGCGACTACGATGTGAGATTAGCTGCTTTGCTGCAAATTTTGTGTTCATTTTGATGTGTTAGCCAACCAGATGCCCCAGCAAAATTATATTATTTTATATTTGGTAAAAAAAAAAACAAACAAAAAAAAACATAAAAAAACATGTTTATGTTGTGTTTCCGCTTTCTGTGTAAATGACAATTTCGTATTCATTTTCGAAATGAATCCCTTTTTCACATTTCACTTTCGTTTCAACACAAAATATACGTTTACTTTAGTAAGCCACTCACTTTGGGTCATTCATTAACCTTACCTCTCCCCAAAATAAAGTTTACCCCTCAAAGTGAAGGAGCCGGACATAAAAGTAGGGCTAGCTGTCTGCAGGACTTGTTTAGCCGGTGAGTAATACCCACTGAAGCCTGGCCTATATTGAATGAGATGGCTGTGGGGCAACAAATCCCTGCAGGCCTTCACTGCATTATCCAACTTTTCTGGACCCATGCCCCAGCCGTGAGTGAATTAGCTGCAGCAATTGAGTTATTGCTGCCTCCAATTTGTACACAGGGTATTGAACGGCTGTTGCAGTCATGTCCTCATTGCTTGTCGAGCATTCTTCCTTGGGCCAACTGGGCACAGGAACCTTGCCAATGTTTCAGCTCTATATCAAGCCAGCTAAAGGACTTATGCCACGATGACACATGGTCGAACAGAACATGCAACATAATATTTGACAGCCATGACAGGAGACACTGCATATATTCTGTTTCGAGTAGGTTTTAATGGCTGTAACAGTTACTGTTGCAGTGGTCCATACTGAATATAAGACTAATTAATCTCAAGATTATGGTCTTGATTAATTACTGAATCTTTTGATTTATAAAATGTCCAATAAAAAAAAAAAAATTAAAAATGCCTGTAACACCTTTAAAAACAAACACTTGACATATTCAAGTTGTTTTGGCCAATATTTAGTCCAAAACCAGAAGATATTTAGTTTAATGTGACAGATAATAAAGAAAAGAAGCAACTTTTGGCATTTTGATGATTAAGAGTTAATTTTCTGACAATTGATTAATAGATTAATGGATTCATCTTTGTATCTCCACACATGAAATTTGTCAGTGTTCTGAAAAGCAGAGAAAACAAAAAAGAAAACCCTTATTTTAAATAATAACCGCACCTGAGCATCATTCTAAATAACGTTTGTTGACCTCGAGTCTAACATAAACTAAAATATAAATGTCAAAGAAAAAAAAGGTTGTTTCTGTGATAACGTCAACCTGTTTTCTTCTTGAAAAAGCCGAGATACATGGTTCCTCCAGCACACTTTACACATGGGTCTTGATCCCCTCTACCAAGGACCTCAAATGTAAGCAACGATTCTATTTACCTCACTGGGGGCCTCTAACAGGAATAAATATTTGCTCACTACTAAACCAGTGACTCATGACATTTTGAAAAGGCTTTTAATGTGCAGTCCTCCTACACTAAACATGACTTAAAAGGATGAGCACAGCACCGCCTCACTCCATTATTACTGCTAACATACACAACAGGTGGGTAGTTAGGCAGACTGGCAGCGTTTTCCTGTGATGTGTTGCTGCTGTTGCTGAAAGAAAAGAAGAACGGAAATCAAGTGCTCTCAGGAAAATAAACAGCAGGATAAGAAAATTTGTAGTTAGGATTTTGAGGAAAATTACGAGAGTCAAAATGTCATAAAAGGATTTCACATTAAAACTGCGGGACACATTATCTCTAAAAGATTATAGGCTGACAATGAAAGTGCAATTTTCAAGGTGAATCCCAAAAACAAAAGAGATAACTCACTTGCAGGAGAGCTGATTTATACCATGTATGAAGTAACAGTGGCCGCCATTCACACAGTAGGCCTTCTCTGTGTCGTTGCATTTTCTGGCATGGCCTGAGCCTGGAGATAGTGTTGTGGTTACTGAGAAAAAAAAAAAAAAAACACAGGGGAGAAAACACATCAGTTATATTGTTCTGAATCTTGATTCATTGTTTTTTTTTTTTTTTATGAAAGCTTCACCCAGAAACAAAGTGAATAAATGAAAATTTTAATATAAATAAAGGAGAAACTATGATTCATGATCACTCACAAGATTTTCATTTAACAAGAACGGGGTTGTTATTTTTATCAGAATGATAGTCTTGCCTCTCGATAACCACCTTCAGCTTTGCTCATATTATGCACTTGTATTTCCACAAGATCTCTTAGTTTTCCGTCCTCAAATGTAATTGTGTCTCTAAGCAGTGTTGACACTATCTCAAGAAGTTCTATGAGCAAAGATAAATATTTCCCTGACATAGCGTAGGAGTTGTTTATGCGTTGACTCAGGTCCTTGGAATGGCCCAAAATGTCATGTATCTGCGCTTAATCCCCCCGACTGAATAGATACAATATGTTTGGGATGAAGTCTGCTTATCGGGACGAAAGCAGGGACGTTTGAAGGAAGGGGAGTGCTGAGAGAGGTGCGCAGTAACAGGATTGGGCTTGAGAAGGGAGGAGCGTGCTTCGCGAGTCAGACTGTTGACACGTCATTTGCAACTATGTACCTGCTGCCAGGTGCCATTAGCACCTTTGCAGAATATGACGTGTGTCGATAGGAAAACACTAGTTCCCGACTGGAGAACCCTTTACAGCTACAGTACATCAGTTTCATCATGCAGAATCCTCTTACATGAAAGAGCGCTAGGATTTGATTCAGCTGGCCCATTGGCTCTGATGTACAGCAGGCTAATAAATTTCACAACAGTTTGAAGAAGTCAGTTTGACAGAGAATCGTGCTCACACTTCTGATTTAGTTGAAACAATAGAGGTTAATTCCCATGCTGGTTAGCAGAACAAAGCAAACAGATGACATCAGTCTGTGCTCCACTTGTCAGTCCAATCACAATATTACACTAAAACCACAAAATGTTGGGTTATTTGTCAGTAGACGTCATTTATTACCAAAATGAGATGTCATCGCTCTGTAACAAAGCTACTGTGTTACTATTCAAATTCAAACACACAGTCCAGATACTCACTGAAATTCCGTTCAGTGAGTTACTGTATTCAGGCGGTTCACATGCAGACACAAAGGTTTACTATTACAAACACCCATCCAAACATAAATCTACAGCTGGTTCAGTGTGATGAGACGAGTTGGTGCAAGTTGTGATTTATATATGACCTTTCATTTTTGGAGTTGAAAAGGTAATATATTCTGTTCGAAGTCAAAAGCTGTCATTTTATTGTTCTGCCGAAGTTTCCTAAAAATGATTTAATGTCTCCAACATACCACAGCACTCATCCTCCGTCACCTCAGAATTTTCCAAAAACGTTTCCAGGTTCGACATTTAATCAGGACTACCTCATCGTCACACCTGACCTCTCACTTGGTGTGCTGGCGTGTGAAAACGCCTCGTAAAAAAAAAAGAAAAAAAAAAAAAAAGAAAGATCAGACAAAGCTGTCAGGAAGATAGAACCTGAAAACATTGTTAAAAACAAAACAAAAAAAGAAAAATAGAAAGCCTCCTACGCTCAAATAGAAGCCTTGCGCAGTCTTCAACTGTTAAACATGCAAAACAAAAGGCGGCAAAAACAGGCTGCATGAATCTCTAACTGGGGCAGCAGCCGATCCCAGAATGCACTGGTAGGAGGACGGGGAACGTCCTGGACAGCTCATCAGTCCTCTGCAGGGCGGGCTAACACACACACACACACACACTCGCACATAATCTCCAGTCCACCTGGCTTACATGTGGGTGGAAAACAAATGACCCGGAGAAGAACCCACACAAAGAGGTGGAGAACATGTAAACTTCACACAGAAAGGATCAAGGCTGATATGTGAACCCTGGACATGTTCTGTTGTCAAAGTTTATTTGGCTACTGGTCAAATCTGTTTCACTGCACTCACTTTTCTTTTTTTTTTCTTTTTTTACACATTCTCATCATTTTCAGAAAGAAGGATAAAATCTGGTACTTTTCGAGATTTATTTTTAAGTGATTATTGCCCCAAATTACCAGAACTTCATAAAGATAAGACGTACTGTCATCAGAGGACTACACGACCTGATGCAAACGATCATTGAACTCTGAACTGAAATATATTCTAATCGACCATGACCTACTTTTGTCTGTTTTAAGGTCACAGATTCCTTTTTACACCAGACTCCATGGGCACTGATCTCTGTATTAACATTTCTGTGACTCAATAAATATTCAGCTGGCCACCAGCTGCACTTCCTTGACCAGATTTGCATGAAATTTGGGTTTAAAATCATCCAGAAGCCCATTAAGGTAAAATGCTTTCGTTGAACTTGTTCTTTTCTGACTGGTGCATGACATTGATGCATGACCATCTACAGTCTGAGCTACGGGCTCGGTTTTAGACCCAGACAGAAACTGTTTTACTCTGCCATCCAGCCGAACACTCGCAGGTGCAGAGCCCGCACACGGGGATGTGTGGGCTCTGCACCTGCACCTCCACCTTCAGCGGACAAGATTCACATGCCTTAACAGTAAACATCACCTGCCTGCATTCAAAAGCTTCTAGGAGGAGCACAGATACATTCCTGTGGACATTATTTTAACCTCAACGGAGTGAAAACAGATAAAAAAAACAAAAAAACGCAAGTCTTCTTCGGATAATTCAACACTCATTGAGGAAAGTCTCACGATCTGACGCAATCTTTCTCTTAAAGGCAGCATATATTACAATATCTGTACCCAGGCACTTGTAAATTTTCCCAACGGACGTTAACAGTATACAAGCAGAATTTAACATTTTCTGTAACTCTGAGAAACTGATCACTGGTGTCAGACAGGCATGAAGGACCTGTAAAGCACAAGATCATATTTTTCCACAACTGAGCAACATTCAGCGAACTGATACAGCAGTGGCTTTGGAGATGGCATCCGACCCAGTACTAACAAAAACAATCCATTTGAGAACAGTTGTTGGCCTGCAGTCACCAAATGACATCCAATCTGTGATACTGCACACAAAGTGTCCCGACTTTCTCCTCCTCTCCTCCATTTCTCTGCTGTCCTCCTTTCTTTCCTTTGTGTGCTCCAGTTACTCCCCCAGAGTGGGAAAAAGTTCTGGTTTCAGTCTCAGTCTCAGTCCTTATTCCAAGCTCAGGAATAAAAAAAAGAAAAAGTATGTGTATATTGACAACAAAATCATACAGGGCCTGGACACACTAGAACTCTAATCTGAGAAGTTAACATGATTCAATAAAATATTTATATCAAATACTGATTGTACTCACTATGGCTAAACAAGAAAGAGATTCAACAGTTCTGATTATGATGTCAAGTTTAAACTATGCCTGCTTTGATTCAAACAGCTGGAGGCCAAAGCGAAGGAACTGCAACCAAACTAATGCACAGAGCATCTATAAATCACACACGTGGACCCACTTCAGGTTTTATAATAAACTTGTAAAACTTGACAAAAGTATGTAAAAACCTGCTGAGCAGCAGTAAAATATCCAGGCAGGACCCTGAGATGCCACGGACTGGACTGCTTCCTGTCTTCACCTGCAGCCAGCAGCAGAGTCAGGCTGAATGTCCGCATCCTCATGATAAATACTATAACCACCCACAAACAACCCGTAGGTTGAACCTGAGCGCAGTCTGTCAGGAGGAAATTTCAAAAATGTATGCATGTGTTTCTACGAGATGTCCCAGCAGATGAGCAGTTGAGCTGAGCCTTTATCGAGTAGCCACGTTTATACACAACTACTTTCTTACATTTGTTAAGTTTTATTAGTTTTTGGCCATAATGTGTCTGAAACCAACAAAAAGGGGGTGAATTGTTGGAAATTGTTGAGTTGTATTTAAGTGCAATGCCTTGCAGACAGGGCTGCATTGTGGCAATTATGAAGATCTCAAATCATTGTGGTATGGCTGAGGATCAAAAACTCAATTAAAAGTTATAAAACTTACATACCAGAGTTGCCTGGTGTTTATTGGGTTATGCACTATCCAACTGCTTCCTAGAGTCAGGCACATAGGACATAATGAGTCGTTCAGTTAGCAATGTTTATATTGCAAAATCCTTACTTACAATCTTGCTGTGCAATAAGTTGAAAGGCCATTTACTGACTGATAAATATTGATTTCGTTTGTGTATTTTAAGTAGCGCTAAATACTTGAATTTGGATTCAGTAAACACAATTTTTTTTCTCCTTCTCTCATTAGATTGTAACATCGCCAACATCACAGTCTAAGGACAGACGGCAGGAGTTGCAGTCACCCACAGAGCTTCTTTTGGTCCCTCGACTTCGATCTCACTGCACCGTAACGCGTCGAGCCAGAAAACTGGAAGAATGACGGGCTCACAGCAGATATCGTCGGTGGCATGTTTATCACTTATTTAAAAACCCCATACAAGGAGAGGTACATACAGACCGCATCCCAGCAATGAAACAAGAGCAGTGTTTTCTTTCTGAGGTGATCTGGCTCAGCCAATACAGTGTTTACTTAGGCTGCACCACATGTTTACTCGAGATTAAAACTAATGACAAGGCCAAAAAAAATGTATTGACATGGCTGGGGATACACATACAAACAACAGAGGAGCATCTCATCTAGTGCCATATGACATGGATAAAGAAGATAAATAATAATAACAGTTTAATTACTGGACTGGTGAGGTTGTAAAACGGCTTATAAGGTAACTTTTGACAAGAGCGTGTGGGAACATACATGTCCTCTATATGCCAGCATTCCAAAGTATTTTTTCCCTTGACATGAGAGCAGGTATTACTTCACTTATTTCTTGGCACAGACGAATACAGTGCCTTAAATGACTGTTATCAAGGCTTTATGCATATGGGGTTTATGCTGGATTTTCATTTTGAGTTACATATATAACCTCTGTGATCTGTGATATTTGAAAGAGTATAAAGTGTTCATCTGTATGTGGTCTGATGCTTTGTTGCCCAGTGAATACATTTTTTTTTCAGACTTTAAATGTCATTGCTTTTGTTTTAAAGGTTTAATTGTTTGTTGATTCTTTGCTCATACACCATAAAGGAGGAGAACTGATGAATTTTGTATGTTGGCTATTCTGATATGGACTCATTTGTTACCATCCAGTGAAACGGCTATGAAAAGACCACAGAGATTTCTGCTGACAGTTGGTATAATAGCACATGCAGTGAATGCTGTATGTGTTCATCACTGCCATGCTGAGCAGCTGTTCAGCCGGGTTAGAGCGACAGCGTTTTTGCATGAAAGTGCATTGCACTGTCACGTAGCAGACAAAACTGTAGTGTAATTCAAACAGTGTGCTACATAAACCAATGAAGACACATATTTTGCCACTTGAGAGCTCCTCTGTTCCACCTGCTCCAGGACTGATTTTTCTACATAGTGTTTGAAGTGATAATCAAGGCACAGGCAAAAGTGGGCAGCACTAATACAAAAATATCTTTGTCTTATTTGGAAATTTAGAGTTTTGTTTTACTCTTCTTTTGAGCACGCAGCACTTTTATGTCTGCACCTCTCCCCAAGAGGCCACATGGTTATATTGAAGCTAAAAATGACTGATCATACAGCAGTCTGGACATTTCCTATTCATCACAGTGAGAATGCATTTAATCGCCGAGGACGGCTTGGAGTCACAGAACGAACTCTGCGACACACATGTGAGAGAGAATCCATAAAAAGCACGTAGCAAAATCCCCCACCTCACAAATGGAATCAGAGCTGAGGTGTATTCGTCAAGGTCGATTCTGCTTCCTGGCTGGATGTTGGAGAGAATTTCCTTTAACCCAAGGAGGAGATCAGCCTCTCTGCTAAACAGAATTCGTTTATCTGCACTTATGTGGCTGTGGTGTAGTTAAGATTGCTTGGGTTTTTAACCTCGGGTTTCAACTTTCCTCGGTTCTGTAGCCCAGGGGCTTAATCTGAGTTGGAGTTGACGAGAGGTTTCCTCTAGGTTAGTGAGAGCCACAGTGTTTAGCCATCAGCCCTTGCCACTGACTTTGATTAATCCTTCATGGCCCAAGAACTGAAAAGAAAAGCTGGGGGGTGCAAGCAGGACCATCTGGAAACCTTCATAAACATGCCTGTCTTTCCACGCTCTCCAAAGGATTCTAGGAAAATCGTAAAAATGAAAAGAGAGGTCCCCATTGCACAGATCTTTCCTCTTGAGGCACCCTGTGCATATGCAGCAAACAGAAAAGCGCTCACGCTGAATCCCAGCCCTGCGCTACACCTCACAACCCAACCTGAAATGCTGAGTTGTGTAATGAAATACATTTTCAATTGGCCTGTCCAAGGTGCAGAGTTATATACATGTCCCCCTAATTTATGACAAATGTTGATAATTTACTGCAGCTCGGCTTAATCTTTTTCACTTCTGCACTACAATTGAACAGAAAGCCATCCCTAAAACACAAGACAGAATCTGATTTTGTGCAGAGAGAAAGCCAAGGCAGTTATTCAAGCAGCGGTGGGTCAGTTCCATCTGGACTTTGTTATGGCTTTGTGTTTTCACTCTTAAAAGCGTTGTTATCAGGATAAAAAGTATAAATTATGGAACCTATTTAAGGAGTGTGTCTGTGAGCGAGAACAGTCACCGGGTCCGTCTCTGACATTTGACTACAATTCTGCACGGAGGAAAGATAAAGCTTTAAAAGCTCTAAAAACAAAAAATCTGAGCATTTAAGATATAGTTTTCAACTTATCAGTTGTGTAAATTATGTTACGAATGTAAAGTAACTTTTTATGGTCTCAGATACATGCAAAACTCTTCTTAGTCATATAACATATTTTTGACAAAATGACAATAATAATAAGAAGAAATTAATATCTAAACTAGATAAAGTGCTAGCTAGATCAGGAGCAAGTATGTGTCAACAGGTGGCACCATACTGCAGTACTACACAGGGCCTTTAACTCTTGCTTTTATCACATAGAGTAAATCATCACAATTCAAACAAGCAGAAAAATTAAACTCGTGCCATAAAAATCGGTCGCATGGGAAAGTGATAAATGTCTTAAATACAGACCCTTCAGCAGACACATAAAGAGGATGGTATCTGTAATAGCTCTGCCACCCAGACATGCTTTTCCACAAGTAAGTTTTATGTACCAGAAAAAAGAAAAAAAAAAAAAAAAAGACTCTGAGTGCCCCCACCCCCACCTCCCCACCTCCCGACTCCTGGCAGGGAATGTCTGACATGTCTCCTGTTACAGCTGGGACCAAGATCTTTTATCTCTATGCTAGAGCCCAGTTCATATCGCATGCATTCTTGCTACACTTGTGTGGACTGCATTATGTTCCTTTCTGTAATTTGGAAAGGACAGGCTATTCTGAACGAAACAAATGAAGATAAGATAAACAGATCAGGAAACTGTACAAAAGATCAAATTTAGTGAATGAGGTTTTGGTTCAATACGAAGTTGCTGACAGCTGGGACTGATGTGGTTGAAAGAGGATGTGCAGTGACGGTTAAGCTGCATGAAAGAAAAGAAAATTAGACTTTATATCTATTTATAGTGTGGGTAGCAGTGGCATTGAATTGAGGCATTATAGCTTTTTTGGAAAGTAGAGTCAAAGACAAATTACACCAATAAGAGAGCAAGATAGATGTATGGACTGTGCTTGCAGAGATTGCCTTGCTACAAGGAGGATCTGGCACATGTAAACATTTGCTTTTATATTTATGAAAGATTGATACTTTATCATTTGAATTTTGTTCATTACACACAATCCATGTTTTCATTTTCAGATTTAGAAACCCCAACACATTTTGACAGGAGCTCAAATCCAGACAAATGTAGCAGTGATGAAAGAAATGAAAAGAAAGAAACAGAAACAAATTCAAAGAAAGGCCAAAAAAAGGAGATGGATACAAGAGTAATGCAGGGAAGGAGGTTGAGAAAAAAGGGACTGTCGACAGGATCTTAAGTTGGAAAATATTTCACCTTGCCAAAGCCAACAAAAAACAAGCACGCACCTACTTCCACACATGCAGTATAGGCACACCCAATCAAAGGCAACATGCAGCATCTGTGTCTTCAAGCATTTTGCACAGAGTTCAAAGTGAGCAAAAGAGATTTCATGTCAAATACCCAAAGAGGAATTAAATTACTATTTACTGTAGGTAGGACGCACCAAAGAAGTCATTATGAATGAGAGTGCACGTAAAGCTTTTTTCAATAGAAAATTATCCACAGTTCAAACACCTTCAGTATGAAACAGGAATGTTTAGAAATGAACAAAATGGAGCCTGCCACGAACATTAATCTACCACCCACTCTCCAGCAAGACTGCCACTGCCACAACCAGTGTGTCTTCTTTTATATTCTTGTCTCCTATTACCATTTTTCAGTCACATAGCTGATATGCCTGGTCTTGCCTGCCTCAATCGTCTCAACACTGAAGTGAAATCAAAGAGCAGCCCAGTGTGTGCGATTGCACAACAGCTGCTCTTGCACTGCGAAAGAAGCAACGTGCGCTTCAGCAGGGAAGGTTATGGTGCGGGTGCATAAACGGGTGCTGATATGGCCGCTGGCAAGCACCAGAATGTGTGCAGCTGGCAACAAAGTGACACATGATGTTTTCTGTGGTCTGGATTTCCAGACAGAGCAGCTCAGGCTCAGTGTGGCGTCCCGAGGATGTCTGTTGCTTTCATTTTCCCACTCTGACCTGAGGAACTGTTGTTTACTGCATCTTTATGTTTGCATCTGTCCCATCTGGTAAGTATGGCCAGGTGTGGAGAGGGGATGCAAGAGGACTCAAAACTTGAGTCACACTGTCAGCTTACTTGCTGCAGGGATGTATGCTTTGCACCAAAAAATGCACCACTCATTTTCTGACCATATCATCATCTTATTTTGAGCCACTCAACTTGGTGCAGTCTTTTGTCTTAAGTCACCTGCCAGACAGCAAGGTCAGAGAAGCAGATCTGTGAAGATGGCACATTTGAACCTGAGGGTCAGAAGGAGTAATCTGCGAAAACACACTCTTCTTTTCATTCAGCATTTGCTGCTGAGGTGCCATCTAGCAAGACCCTTGCCTTTATCACCTTTATGATGGAGGCTGTATGCTCAAAATAAGGTGAATAAATGCCTAGTTTAAGTTTAGATGACAAATCAAATTATTTTCATGAAGCTAACCTTTAACTGCAAACTACTTGTTACTGAATTCTGCTAGAAGTCCAAAACAGTGTGCCTTAAGGCCGATATATGTGTTGCACACTCAGATGAGATGTTTGCATTAATAACGGCCTGCAGTCGCCTCTTCGACAGATAAAGGTAGTCTGTAAATGAGGAAGTTATTATGTCTGCAAGCACTGGTCGGAAATTGGCTATGACATAGAATTTGTCCAACAGCCTGGATGTGAAAAAAATTTTGAGGAGGAGCTAATTAAACCCAGCAGGAATTAGCTAGTTTATGATTTAAATTGTCAAACTTTATGATTTCTTGCATTGTAATGAGAAAAAAATTCACTACTTAATGAAAATCGGAAAATTTGGTCAGAAAATGCTGTAAGAAGTTTACGAGAGATATGCGGGGTGGCATCTCACTACCGGCCGCTCATATCGCTCTGCCTTTAGCAGCTCCTGCTCAGTTCGGTGTTGGCAAGCTGCTCAGAATGCAATCAAAATACAATATTTTATGACAAGGAGCACAGGCTTGTGGCTTTCTCTCTCTGCCTTTTACCCCAATTCTCAGTTTGGTTGTTTTTTTGTTGTTGTTGTTGTTGTTTTTGTTTTTGTATATTTTCAACATAAAATGGTTCTACAGGGTTTCATGGATGGATTTCTGAGGAAAGAAATCATTTAAACATGTAGCTTTATATGTTCCGTGTCACCGCAACAACGTCAGCTTTTCTACTTTTGCCAGTAACTGGTAGGGAAAATAAAGACGAAGAACACTTTGGTAGTTTCAGTGAGCGGAGGGAGCCACTACAGCAGCCAAGACAAAGAACAGGCCAAACAGAAAATACATCAATGACTACTTTATACTGAAAAAACGGAAAGAAAATATTAATATCACAAATTGTTTCTAGACAATCATCTCTTTAAAAGGACAAAATCTGAGGCGTTCACATCTCTCCATTGCCCTTCATCTTCAACAGCTGGCCCTCATTTTTGAGGAAGGGCAGACTTTGCAACTGTGTACCAGATATAGAAAACATATACCACAGCTCCATATTTGGGTCTTGTGCTCACAGCTACAGTAGTGGCCAGCTGCTAAGACTAAAGGTTTTCCCTCTGCTATCCCACTCAAAGCCAGAGAGCACACAGTTTGTGTTTGTGCGTGTGTGTGAGTGTGTGCTGCAGACTTCCTTCACTCATATACACAAGCACACCTCACACACCCGTTGTTCGTCCTGAAAAACAGGCAGCACTGTGGTTCTGTCACACTGCTGGGCGACTGTATACACAAAAGGATGAGTTCACAGTGAATATAGTCAGTTGTTAAAACCAGTGGGAAATGGCTTCCATAATGTTGACAGTAACTCCTTATCTATGCAGAATCCCAAAGAAAGAACTCACACACCCCTAACAGATGGGATGCGATGAATACAGTTGCAAAATCACCAACAAAAGGAAACAGAGCGATGGAGTAATGGGAGGTTTAGGATGAGAGACAGCTGTGGCAACCAAACTATAGTACTGAGCTCCTGGGCTTTAAGCAATGGAATGGTAAGTATATGTTCCTCTTGCGCTCAAAGAAAACTTTGAAAAAGTGCAAAGACACCCAGAATCACTCACGTCAAATTCAGGAAAACGCAAAGTAGAAGGAGGGGCATGGCTTTTGTTTGATGTGAGTGAACAACAGTTTAGTCATAGACCTGCGTTCAACGTGTCGGTTCTGTCCACTGAATTTCCAAGGAACTGCAAATTTCCACAAACTCATGCAAACAAACCTTTGTGACACTATGGCAACATTTCCCCCTCTTTGAAAGTATTAACAAACGGTTCTTGTTAGTTCTTTGGCACATCAAAAACACAAATTCTGCACAGTCACCCACAGCTGGGGTCACCATAGGAGAAAAAAAGACCACCAGGACAGCTGAGGGGGGCCTGAAAGGGAATCTTTTATTATGCTATTAAATGAAGGCACAGATAAGTTGAAGTCGCGGGCTCTGGAAGAGTTAACAAAGCTCCGCACACAGCGGAACCTCATGTCACCTCCTGCTCACATCACTCAGCTCTTCAAGTGTAACAGCTGCTTCCTTCCACACACATAGCAATATCCTCACTCATTCACACTGAGGCTTAACTGTCCCACATATAACACAGTGAGATTACTAAGAAGTGAGATGTGTTCTGATTTTCAGTAACTTAAGTTGTTTTGGCCAAGGTTTGAATGAGGGCACCCACTTACCGCACCGGACCTACGGGATTAAAGCAAATCAAAAGAGCGAGCAGAACACAATGATGCTTTGAGAAATTTTTTAATTCAATTTACTATCTTTTACTATTTTATTTTAATTTTTTTTGTTCAATAATGAGAGGATTCAACAGCTGCCTCTCCTATGATGCATGTGCATGTCAAAGCCAGAAAATCACACCATGCATACATAGCCCATGTTGAAAAAGCCATGAATTACTGACACAGGTTATTAGGGAGCTGATTTATGTTTCATGTGTCAGACACCTAACATTACTCATCTTCTGCCACAGTCGATGGAGGCTGAGTTGAAGGACTACTCAGTAAACTGGGTTTCCTCTGCCATGTAAATATCTCTAAGAAAGATGTACTCTACGATTTCAGAAAAGGGTTATCAACATGTCACACAGGTTTTGCACAAGGTTCATTAAGGCAGAAGTTACACCAAATATATTGTAATTATCACATGCATAATCAAACCATACATGCTCCTCTGAAGTGCAAAAACAGAAGTCAACACATGAGGGTGTTTTTTTCTTTTCTTGCATGTATTACAAGTACACATCAAACTTCTGTCGAAGTTGCATAATATTTATCATGAATTTATATTTCCCTGTGCTTTTTATTTATTTTTCATTTGGATGATAATCAAAGCACGCCATTCAAGTCCTCCTCAGTCCAGTGCTGCATGTGTACACTAAGCCCATTTGTAACATCACATGTGATGCCCGGATGGCTCAGCGACGCTTGCACGGCTGCGTGATGCGTGCTTACCATGCTGTGGGTGTTCATGCACCTGCAACATAAACTCTTTCCCATCATCCCACTGTGCCGGATGCTGCCCGCTATTACGAAAAGGCTCGGACAATAAACAAAAACAAGGTGCAGCGTGGGTGAAGTGACGATCCTGTGAGTGCGTCTGCAACTAAATATTATTGTGGGTGACTTTCAAGAGCTTCAAAACACGGTCTAACACGGTCTCTGACACGCGCCAGCTGTCATGAGGTAAGAGGTGATGTCACATGGAATAAAAACTTTTCAGCTGGTAAAAGTTTAGCAGAGGCGGCGAAATTGTTGAATTGATTTGTCAAATTTTAAAGTGTTGATTTTGTGGTCAGTGTTTGGTATTTTAACATTTTGATCTTTACATTGAGGTTATTTTGACATTTTGTTTTTTTTTTGTTGTTGTTGTTGTTTTTACTAATATACACAGTTTATTTTCCGCACAAGCTGGAGTAACATAAATTTAGATTTTTCGTCATATGTATCTTCTTGGATAACATGTTTTGTAAATTTGCCCGTAGGCTCTTATGAATGCCCCGGAGAACTAAGGGCCGAAGTCTGCAACTTGTTAAGCAACTTGGATGTCTCGCTTCCCAAAGTCAAGACTGGGATCAATCCCTTGGACCATTTTTACACATTTGGCACAATTTTAAAACGACTGAGTCTGTGCTAACAAGAATTTTCAGTGCTAGGTGTGCCTTTTAGATTACAACATCCTATTTGCTTCACAGAGCGAAAACTGGATCCTGATTTTGTGATCAAACGGGCCAACTGATGAGACCTGAGACAGTGGTGCAATCGGACGGCCACCTCGGAGGAATGCCTGTCCAGACCCCAGGACTGAGGATAATTTTGAAAAAGTGGGCATGACTAATAGCACAGCGGCTTGATCCACAGAACTAGACAAGCTGTCCTCCAGTGGGCCGTAAATACAGAACGCTTGGCAGATGTGAAGGCCTGATCCTCTCAGACTTTTCTGCTGCTGTTGCTGCTTCCCCACACCAATCAATAGAACTGACTAGCATACAGATACTCCACATTCAGCCACAACCGCAACTAACACCCTTTTAGCGTCATTAGAGATGAGTTTATCTTGTCACTTATGTAGTAATAGTAAGTTTTGTTTTTATCACTCAGCCTGGATAGACACAGAAGGGGCAAAGGAAGTTGTTGTTTATCCAGTTCAAAGTAGTACTCACTGTCATGTTTCACTTACGTAGGAGCGATGTGAAGAATTACTGGAAAAAAACATAAAAAGCTGTGGGAGTTTTTTTTGTGTTTATTTGTGTTATGTACTGTGTATCATTTAACATCAGCTAAAATAACAGAACAGTAATGGTTTTCCATACCAGTACTAACAACCTAAGTCAGAGTGTATCATAACATCTTTTGATACTTGCCCCCCCTCACAACCATCCTCATCTACTATGATAATTAAACTCAACTATAGGACATTAAACATGATTTCACTTGTCTATCACTTGTCTGATTATAATAGAAGTGAAATAATATTTGGCTCAAGATGACCAATGCCTGGAGCGTAACTTTTCTGCTCTAACAACCGTGCTTCCAAAGCAAAATACATGATGATAGGCTCTTTGTGACTCTGAAGGCAAACACAGTAACACAACTTTATGATTTTTCTGGTAAGAGCCAATTAATGAATTTATTGCTTATGAAAAGTGGAAAATGTTCTGATTCTTAATCACTTTCAGACATTTTTCTGCTGTTGGTCTGGTTTTTTGGCATACTTAAAGTCGCCCGACACTGTGCTGCCAAATCACTACCAGTCAGAGCCGTCAACAAATTTTTAATTGATAAATGAATAACTGTGACAGTAAATTTATTGCATTGGCCTAAAGTCAGATTCAGAATGTATGGGATGTAAAAGAGCTAACTTAATGAAGTCTATATCTCATCTAAGTGAGAATGCCATCGTGCTGCGGAGGTGTTTTGTCCACTCACTCGTATAAGCTAGGAGATCTTTTCAAGTAAGATAAGAGTTTACTCTGTGACAGAGGGGACTGTGTTTAGCCTCAGAACGGGCAGTGAAAACTTGTAAAGGTATGTGCACATGTGTGCGCCTGTATTTGTGTGTGTGTGTGTGTGGGCCTACGTGCGTGTGCGTACGTACGTGCCTACGTGCGTGCATGCATGCGCGAAATTGTTGCTGGTGGGCCCCAGCATGACTGCTGAGGTTGGAACAATCATATGTTCAGCTGTGATTTCCATCAACACATTCCTGGACGCTCACACACTCTCTCAGTGGAGCTGTGCACAGCACCCCCCAAGGATGTGACCTGCAGCCTGCAGACACATGGCTGCCTCACAAGCGCTTATCACAACACAGCAGCCTGTAGGATAATGGGAGGCCTTAATCTGAAGCCACGTGGAGCCAAGCAAACTTTGACTAGTGTTGCTCCTTAACACTGGCCTTATAGAAAACAGTCGATGATATACTACACCATTTTTCAAAAGGCCAGCAGGTCTTACCATGCCAGACTGATTACAGGGTAGAGGTCAGACCAAATGGACAACAAATGGTCCCTGTTCTTCTACACTGGGGGTTGGGCATAAGGTTGAAAACACCACTCTGGAAAAGGGAACAATTGTTACAGAAACTGCAAAAGGACACATGATATTCCAGACCACCAGGAGACACACACTAACGCACATGCTGTGTACTGTTAACATTCTGTCACAATGCCGAAGTCGGCAAAATGCAAACAGTGATACATGGTGGAAAGTCTTTCGGATCCAAAAAAGAAAGTCAAAATCGCTCCACCGACTGATGCCATGTTTCACCAAAGCAGCAGAAATGCAGCCGCAGAGGTGGACAGAGAATGAAATGAATCTTAAGGCTGAAACACTGACAACAAGCAACTTAAACATCCAACTCAGCAGAACATCGGACCATCTGTGCTGAATAATTATACTGGCACTCAGTCAGCTGACAGTGTGCGTTTCTACTGGTCACACAAAATAAAAAGACATGAGTTAAATCCCCGCACAGGTCCAGTCATTCAGTGTTACTGGCAAACTGTATGGCTGGCAGGAGGCCACAGTGTCCTGTGTGCTTTAAAATGCGTGAGGGATTCACTTTGAGTTGAGGTTCAGCCTTGAACACACTGGTTATTTTTTCCCATCCAAGGCAATTTGCACACCGTGGTCCACATCTCGGCTCAGAGTTACAAGGGTGTCGCATTTGTCTTGCTGTACAAATATTGATATGGGGTTGCTGAGCTAATTAATGACCAGCTGTTATCTGTAGCATCAGTAATAAGGGTTTATATGTTTTTGTTTCACATGGCAAGTGGCAGAGATATTTCCCTTCATCACAGTCCTTTATGATAAATAAAGCTGGAATGTTCAGGCAACTCCTATTTAATAGCACCTTAGGGTTACATGACAGGTTAGACTGGCACTTCTTGCGTAATTGATGCTATGTATATAGCATAGCAACTTAAAAGACTATGTTCGTACTTGTTGATGAAAATGTTTTGTCGTTATAACATAAACAAACAAATTGTTTTACTGCTTAAAAACATTTCAACAATACAAAACAGTGCAAAATGCGAAGGAGATTTTTTTTTTTTTTTTTTTTTTTTTACATTTGTGCAGAATGACCTTCCCCCTCCCCTCAAATGAAGGAAAGGAATAATATTAATATAATATTATTATAATATTAATAATATTATCAAAATAATTATATTAATCAAGAGCTGCTTTTACCCTCCGCTTCACACAAACACAAGTTAAATCACTGAGTGGCACGGTGCAGCAGTCTGTGTGAGCTTGTGGTGGCCTGTATTCACCATGTGGTGGAGCTGAGTGATGGTTTCCCAAAGTCTGCCTTCACCAGAACAGACAGCAGCAGGCACAGGAGCACATGGCATGTTTAACTTCATCATCTATGATCCTTTACTTTATGTCTGCGTGACGGCCGAGGTCTCTAATAGTTTCCTCAGCCACTTCACACGTTGCAGCTGTGATAGCATGCACGCTCGCCATAAGCTGTGAGTGGTAAAGCCATGCCCCGGCACCTGACTGTAGGCATCAGATACACAAGGAAGACAAAGCTAGCAGGCACTAACTGCATTCGAAAATGGGTGTGAAGGTCTGCAACACAGCGATCTTCCTCCTCTTCATACTTTTCTCCCTAGATTCCTCGCTGTCTGTCTTTCTTTCCTCCGGCTGTATCCCATTCTCGCTCTCTCCCCCAATGTCTTTGTCTGGTTCCTGTCATGCATTCCTTCATTTTGTAACCCCCCCACCTTTATTCACGCTCTCTTCTTCTCTTGCTCTCTCTGTACATCTACATCTGCACCCCTCCTCGTGCTCCCCCTCCCTAGAAGGCACACATACACAGATAATACTGCGGCTACATGCTGCTTTGGCAACATACTGCAGCAGGCAAGCGCTCTCCACTGCAGCCCTTTAACACAATAGCCATTTCTCTTATGGCATTAGGATGAGAAGCAACTCTTTACGTGTCCTCCACGTCAAAACCAAGCAAATAGCACATTTGCTTCAAACAGATGTTTTCCAATACCAACCTGTTTCATAGCCAGTGAGAGCCCATTATTGTCGCAAACATTTTCTGCAAACATTCTCTGTCTTTTCTTTCTCAACATCTGCTGATTTCAGCCTTTCATCAGCATATGACAATCACAGCAGCGTGCACTGTGCGCTTCCATTTCCTTTAATTGACACATATGGTTTGAGAGGAAGCCCTCCCTCTGTCTATGGACATACCACCCCTGATTCGCCCTGTCTTGCCTTCTCCCCTGAAGCATGACGGAACTAGACGTGCTGTTGTAACACAATGGGACATTATTATTGAACGGTGAACAAACACATTCACACATGCACAAACAAAAACACATGGAGACAGACATCTGATGATCACGGAACATGATAGGACATACAGTGATGCCATTGTTTGAACATCCAGGAGTGATTTAAAGAAACACCAGTGCTGACAGACAGGCATGCAAAGAACATACAGGGATCCATCAGATGGGCATGACATTCAGGGCAATATGCACAAATATACACATGTGTTTTAACTCTGACTATTAGAACATTTTGCACCAGATGCACGGATATCATGTTTAACTTGTTCTAAACAGTGTGTGCTGGAAGTGAAAACACCGTCCAGTGTACCGTATCATTGCTCAGTCATGTTTTATCCATTGTGGCTACTGTACGTCTCAGCCCACTTGTTCATCGCTTTGTAATATTATATTTTCTTTGATGCTGCTGCATAACAAGCACTTTTGCCCACTAAGATCATAATATAGAGTTTCATGGGGCCACCAGTCACATGTTCATAAGCCTTCATGTAACACTCAGGCAAACAGGTGCTGCCACCAGGGATTCCCCCAACCTTTGCAGGGTGCGGAGCATGATTTAACCTGTTATATTTAACTGCCATTAAGCCTGATTGTTACTCAGTTATTAATGTTTATCATATTAATTTTTCATAAATGTTAGCGCCATACGTCTAGGGATTTGAATCTTGCGTCACTGACTCTTTAAATATTGCAGGCTTGTGAGTAAAAAAAGAAATACATCATTGGACTGGAATGAAGCCAAGTGTCAAAACAAGCGTACGGTATAAGTCATACGATCTGGCTATAAAACTCACTGAAGCTTTTTAAACGTCAGAAAATAAAAAGAGGCAACATGCGGCCCCGTTTAAATACAAGATGGATGGCTTCTTTTCTGCACGATTGTTTGCTGGAAATGAAACTTGCATGTTGCAACCCCTGAGATTCTCTGTGTTTTCAAACACAATGGGCCCTTTCTTTATCTGAAAGGCGCTGCTACTCTAATAATGCAGCTCAGCTTAAGTCTGCTAAACCTAAACAATAGCGCTAAAATGTGGCCTTGACAAATATAAAGAGAGAAGGGGGGGGTGATTTTTGCGCCTGAAAGTGAATACAAGGACACTGAGGGATGGTTAAACTGCAGTCCCTCCCTTTTCCATAGCAGCTATACCTCTCACACCGGTGTGGGATGTCTACAGAAATCATCCTGCTGTCAAGGTCAGTGATGAGACTGAGAATATCTCCTCTGTGGTGCCATATAAGGAGCCCGCATTTTTGTCTAACTCACTGATTCTCCAAAAGCTGTGAAAAGTATAGTGAATATATGAATGTAGTCATGCAGTAGCATGAATATGTCGTCATGCACAAGTAAAATAAAATGCTATCTGCGGTGATGCTGTTCAACATGATGGCCTCTAATCTGCACTGTATTGATAGACAGACAGATAGAGCAGCCAGGTGAAGTCATTGTGCTGACAGGAGGTTCATGCACAGTCTAGCAGTTACTGACTCATGTACGCCAGGCGACCCGTCTTCCAGTCCCCTGACAGTCCGCAACTAGATAGCATCAAGTCCTTCCTTGATCTAAGTGAAGACACATGAATTGTATCTCCTCATATTGTTTTTTAATACAGGCTCCATCCACTCAGACAACAAGCTACCCACAGCAGCCACACACTCACTACCCGCACTGCTCGGAACAAACACAAACTCACCACCTCACCAAATGGAAGCAGCTGTTATCGAAACTCTTTCATCTGTTACAGTACTTTGCAAAACTCAGCAGTGCACACACACCACTACTGAACAAGCCTGTTCGATTCGATCAAACACTCCGAAGAGTTCAATGAAGAGTTTTTGGGTTTTTGTTTTTTGGTTTTTTTTTTACAATTTTCATATTCTGTGAAGCTATGTTTTAGATTTTATACTAGTAAAAAGCACTGTGTGGTGTAGTTTTGTGTGATTCCACATTGCCAGCAGACTACCTTGAATGAAAAGCTAAGGGATCAAAACACCGTCTGCATTTAAATTCCATTCACCTCCAAGTACTATGTAGTGTTCCGCTCATTAATGGGCCCACAGCCACATGTGTGGACAGTTGTTCTTCATGCATGTTACCGCCGTTACATGCCTGTTTGCGATTCCTCCTTTTGATCTCTCATTTGGCAAGAGAACAGTCATATCAACAACAACATTGTACATCTGTGCCACTTCACTTGTTGCTTAGTAGTCGGTGTACTCACTGCTTTGGACGTTAACAGTGCCTGTGGAGTTGTCCTTTCCCAGTGGGTTCTCCACCACACATGTGTAATTCCCAGAATCCTCCAATTCTGCTCTGCTGATCTGGACTCTGGAGTTTTTCCTGTGGGAGACAACACTCACACAGCTGAGTCAGGGGAATCATGGCAGGGAGGAAACAGCATGGAAACGCAACAAGTGGAAACATGGGGGACAGGGAGGCAGACAACGGGGCAAGCAGCAGCATGGCAACAGCTCTCTGCTTTGAAAGGGATACATACTCACTCACTCCAGGGCCAAATTTGGGCGTGAAAAACTGCTTACAATAAGAAAGCATGAAGCTAAATGTTACAGCTACCAAGTTACTTAATTGCAGCATCATTAGCATATGGTTGCACAAGTCAGCCTTGCTGCTAAGTTACTCCAGTGGCCGACTGTGGAACTTTAAAACAAACAAACAAAAAAAAAAAAATTCCCTGCAGCCCAAAAAGGATTTTTTCCTAATAGGTTGCAATCATTCATTAAAAAAGACATCAGAAAAGCTTTTGACAGGCCCTACAAACTGCAGACAAAGTCAGTTATAAGTTATAAGTTCCAATGTGAATCCTATGGGCTGAAATTAACTGCACACACAGGTCCGGGGAGTGTGTGCAGTGAGCCACACAACACTAAAGAAAACCAGAAAGACTGAAAATTTGTTTGGCTGAGCAATAAAAATCCAAACACAAATGGACAACTGCTTGGAGTTTCCAGCACTTACAACACGTCCATGGAACAAAGCAGCAAAATGACCCTGTTACATACACGCTTATGTTTGGCTAACGCTAGCAGACATTAGCCACATGCAAGACTTACTTGCATCTTGTGTATGTGCTGAACTGAGGTTGGAAATTTTTTTTATTGGAGAAAGTTACGCATGAAGGCAAAAAAAGGGATGATAGATTGATTCGATTTAGTATAAATCGATGGGGGAATAATCTTTGGTAATCTCAAACCTTAAATAAATATTTTCAATCAATTTCTGATTGATTTTGATGAATTAATTGCAGTCCACAGTTTCTTGAAAAACTGCATCAGCACAGCCTACTGATAACAGCACCCCTGACCCGACTTACTCTGTTTGTGTTAGGTTTACAGAACACAGGTGACTTATACTCACCGGCTGTTCTTTATTCGGACTTTGCTGCTTTTCTTCAACTCGTTACCGTCTTTGAACCATCTGTAGGTAGGGAGAGGGTTCCCTGTGGCCTCACACTTAACGATGAGCTTGCTTCCCTCGTCCACTATTATTGGATTCTTCATCGGTTTTAACTTTGGAGCCGCAGCTAAAAAGAGAGAAAGAGAACAACTCAGTGTTATTAACCACTATAGGCACAAACCTCATTATAGTTTGTACATTTGGTTTGCAAACCAAATGTGTGGTTTGGTGTTGAGGGAGGACAGAGAGACAACAGCAGAGCCAATAATCATCTCTATGGAGAGAGCCAAAAGTTCTCTCATGTGACCACCAGATGTTGTCACTAGAGACATTATCAACTTTGCCTCAGACTAATAAACAGGTTGAATTTCATTCTGGCTTTACTGCTATAAAAACACCTGAAGCAATATTTAGCAAACATCCACTGGCTGATGAAGAAAATCTGCAACCACAAATTCATGCGCAATTAGAGGCAACAGGTAAACAAGAAAAGCCAAGAACATTCTGACACTATAATAACTAGTTTGTTGTGATGACAAAGTGAAAAAGAAAACGCTTTTATCATACGTCTTTCATCTTCAAAACCTGTTCAGATCTAACACAAATTCTGAAGATTCAGTTACTTTTCCAAACTTTCATAGACTGCAGTGTTTTATTACACGTGAAAGTTAAAAAATGAATTATTATCTGGCATAATTTCTTGCAACTTTTTGTCCTTAGATGAAAAAAATCAAAATACGAAAAAACGGCCTTTGTCTAAATGCCCAAATGCATGCACACACAACACACACTCACACAAACACTTGCCAGCTGACAGCTGCACACATGTTTAGTTGAAGACTCATGCAGGGAGGAGCAAGAGAGAAGGGGTGAACAAGGGTCAAGCAGGGGCTGGCCAAGATGCCCCCCTCTCTTTCTCTCTCTCTTACATACGAACTCTCTCTCTCTCTCTCTCTCTCTCTCTCTCTCTCTCTCTCTCTCTCTGTCTCCATGTGTAACATTTACGATTTCATACACATGCTAAACCAAGCTACTACAAATTACAGCTGTTTGCTGTGCATCACCTCTAAAGATGAGGGCAGAATGAAGACAAACAAAGCATGACAAGCAAAGTGAAGTGTGCATAGGTAAAGGCTTCAATTAAACATTGAAATAGAGGTGCACCAAAATTATCCCCCCCGTCGGCCTCTTTTTTGAGAGACTGTCCTACTTCAGTGACCTGGTAAAGGAGACATGTCTACACAGAATTAAAAAAAAAAAAAAAGCTTAATGATGCTGCATTTTTCATTCTCTTCGTGGATTTAAGTGGATAGCGTTGATGAATTCGAGGTAAAGTCAGGGTTATGTCTCAAACAGCATTCTCAAACTTCAGATTTGTTAATGATGATGAAACGAGCACCAACAATTTTAGGATTTTAAATCCTACGAGTTAACAGTCATCTTTGGTTAGTGCTGATGATCACGTACAAACAGCAGCTCCTGCTCTGCTCTGTAAGCCTGTCTGATGTGGATATGAAAGAGCTCTGTTTACAGCAACCAGGTACCTTCTGAGTGTGCTCTGCCGCCTCTGGTCACCTGGCACTAATACTCTTGACAGGAGCCAGAGGACACAGCTCTTAGTTCCAGCCATCTTTGGTACCAAACATGAAACTCAAAGTAGATGTTAGGCCATAAATAAAACCTACTGTCCTCAATCTTTGGAAATCCATTTTTTTGTCTCACTTAAATGTGCACACAGATATGGATTATGTTTTTTTTTAAATATATATGCCATGAATGTAATTAGCATAATTTATGCAGTAGTCTTAAAATGATAATTGACAGCACTGAAGACCTTTGACATGTACTGACATTTATCCCTCACTTCAGTAATAATATGACTTGAGCAGCTTGAATTTTGCTAATATAATACAAAAGGCAGTTACAAGCAGGCATGATTTTTCCACAATCCTGAACACCAAAAGAGCTGTCTGTTGTGCTGATTTCCACTGGAATCACAGATAGTGAAATGTCAGATTCAAAATAGCTCACAAATAGCACAGATCAATGGAAGAAGCAAGTATTCTTAGATCAATAGCAGCTATTTGTTACTAAAATTACTGGTAAGACAGTGGTCTTTTATCTGTGAACAACTGTTGGAAAATGTGAGTGATGACATTCATGGCATTTGGAAAATAAAGACAAAGCTTCTAGCAGAAGGCAGATGTGCCTTTGTACAGGAGTACTTAGTAACCTTAATGAGCTTATTCTCGGGATGAATCTTCATGTTGCAATTGCTCGGGCAGTTTGTTCAAGATTTTACTGTCCCAAAAGGGGTTTGGGACAATAAAAACCTCATTTCTGCAGCAAGGCATAATTGTGCTATTGCTGAAAGTCATAACATTATATAGGCTGAACATATACTGCATATCACCGTTTAAAATCAACTCTGCAAACGGTGAGAGTTTATCAGGGGTCCCCAGCAAGGCCATATACTGAACATGAGAGTCCTGATGCTTGATATGTACTTAATTGAATATTGTCTGTTATTTAACAAATGTAATGTACTGTATTGGACTTGATGTTAAATAAAGATCAGACTGCACAAGATCCTATGGTCCACTGATCCACTGCATTAGACTGGCTAATGGAATATTACAAACCCTGATTCGGTTGTACTGTATGTAATGACACAGCTTTGTAACTGTATGGCACATTGATGAATAGCATATGCGCATGTTCAGTGTTTGATAGGCAGCTTGTTTATATACTGCTGTATCTTATGACTTACAAAACCCAACTTAAAAAAGTTCCTAGTCTGCGTGTCTACATGATTTCTATACACACTCAGCTCTGCCAGACTCAGCCCAGCACAATGCCTGAGGAAAGTCTTGTCAGTCATAGTTAGAGAGCTGCAGGAATGAGGTTGCACCATAAAGAAAAAATGTTTAGTTCTTCGCCTGGACACAAGTTTGTCCTTGCCAAGCAAATTAAACAAGCTTTGTCCTTGCCTGGAAAAGTTACAGAAACACAGGACTGCACTTCTCATCAACCCGGCGAGCCAGATGTGCAAGAGGGTCTGCTCCATCTACGAGACACAGCTCTAATGAAGACACAGTCCATCAGACACTTGAGCTTTGAGATACAGATGTTTAACATTAGCATAAGATTAGCCCTTGTGTCTCTGTTAAATAATGTCCATTTTTCCAGCTCTTTTATATGCACAACGCAAAATAAATCAACAAAACAAATGCCTCTATAATCCACTGAGTTCTACTCTGACAGCTTGGTCAGTGTGATATACAGTAGTTGCTCATGTTTGGACAGTTTGATGGACAACTTAAGCAAAGTTCAATCAAGTCAACCACTGATATGAAAGCAGTTCTACCAATTGCAACAAATGTTTTCCAACAAGAAAATAAAGAGTCATTATCATTGGAAATAAAATTATTTCTTGGAGACAAGTGGCTATCTCATTTTCCATTACACCAGTGGGAAAAGCGTCCGGCAGCAATGATAAACCCTTGCCTCAACAACAGCCCGATTCTCTCTTTTTGAAGCGGAGGGGCAGCTGCAGACATGGACTATAAAAACCAAATTTGAGAATAGAAGCCTAACCGGCGTGTCAACAGCTCATGCCTTGAGTAACAGTTGGAAACTTCAGCCCAGGAAGTGGTTCAAAAACAAAGTGACTTGATGAATTAACAATGCATTACTCGTATTATTGAGTTAATGTTTCTGTTTTACTTCCAGGAGCTTAGAAAAGGCATTTGAGGCATGCCTTTGTGTTTTCCCTTGGAGACAAAGTATCCCTGATTACTCTGGTGTTATGTCACTTTACTGCACGTTGTCAGAAGACAAATTGCATGGTGAGACAGCTAGCGGAATGGGTTTTGCATGTGGGAATGGTCTTCAGACACTGCACACTAGTCACTGTAATGCAACATCTGTTCAAAGAGATCATTTCAACAGCCTCCCACCACAACCAGTACACTTTCACCAAATAATTATCTGGCACGTTGTGTATATGTGACTCAAAACGCTCTACTTCTCTCTTACTACATTTTATAGACATACTGCTAATAGTGTTACCCTTCAAAATAATAACATATATTTTATGTTTCTCTGCAACAGTAATACATAGGAAGACAGTGAATGTCAAACATGACATTGATTATTGTGATTTGGTCTCCTCTTTACCTGCCACCCAGTTTTGTACTACAAGACAGTTCTTTTAGTGACACTCATGAAAAATGGTTTTATGTGTAAAATAACTTAAATTTTTATAAGTAGCTTTTTCTAATCACTTTTCATTTCTAATTACTTTACAAATAATCCATCAGTGACACTTGATGTAAATCCAGAAGTGAGGGATTGACGACAATGTGTAATCAACTGTAAACAATGTAAACACAATGTATGGATTCCTCTTCAGATTCAGATTCCCCTGAGAAATGTTAGCTAACTCACTTTCTTTTTTGGGGGGGGGATTTGTTTAGCTACACAATGAAAACAGTTATGTAGCCCCGTATGTAGGCTCAGAAGCGATGAAGGACACTGAGGTGCAGGTGGACTCTTCAGAGTTACTGTCTCCAAAAAGAGCTGCCTCTCAGTCTGCTATTATTTTGGGTGAATCTGAACCAAAAGAGACTAAATCATTCATGTTTGTTTACAAGCGGCAAAACTGGCCACTATTTACAACATTTTACCAATAGGCCATAGTCACCATTTCCCTTTGCTCCCACCTAGGTTTTCCATCATGATGACTAAATGCAAAACAGTGTCTATATTTGTTTCTTTGGTTATACAATAATCCAGTATTGCAGGTTATCTGCAAACAATTTTACTTGGTTCTTGAATATTCAAGTCATTCAATCATAGAATATTCATGTGTGAATTCAACTCTTACTTTTACCTTAACCTCTACAGTTCATGCATATGGTAACGAGGCTACTGGTCTAGATGTTTGCAGTATTGCATGCTGCACACACACTTTGTCTCTCGATGTATATTGTACAGCATACAGTACGCCACAATAGGACACCCTGCACTTTGGCCATATAATTTTCAACAAAATTCAAACTGGACTGATAACAGTTGAAACAACAGTATAAATTGTGTTCAAGTACCTCACTATGTGTGTGAAATCACACAAAACATCTTTGCTCACCACCATGACTTGTGGTGTTAAAAAAAACCAACCAACCAACCAACACAGAAAGCCGAAACTGAGTCCAGAGTCACCTATTCACAAGTTACCAAGTGCTGAAGTGAGATCAGCTTCAGTTACCTTAACGAAACCCACGATTTTACAGCAATGTAAATTCCATTTCGATGTGAACTGTTGACTAAAATAAAATTACTTTAGGGAAAACTACAGTCCTAGCTGGAAGGCTTTAGTGGTCTCTGTTGCCCTCTGCCCTGGTCTTACTAAGTAAGCCTAAGTAAATGACTTTGTGTTTGGGGTTCTTTTGAGTCACTGCTGTGTTGGCTGTCCCATCTGTGCTAACAAAAACCATGCAAATACTGCATGCAAATACTGTATATTAATGATCACTTCCTTGACATTTGTTTCCGTGGGTGGCATGTCTTAGCTAGAGGGTTCGACGTTCGAATCCCGTGTCTGGGCCCTTCTGTGTGGAGTTTGCATGTTCTCCTTGTGTCTGCATGGGTTTTCTTCGGGTACTCCGGCTTCCTTCCACAATACCAAAAACATGCACACTAGGTTAATTTGCTACTCTACATTGCCCCTTGAGTGAGGGGAGAGTGTGGTTGTCTGTCTTTGTGTGTTGGCCCTGTGATTGACTGGCGACCAGTCCAGGGTGTACCCCGCCTCTCGCCCGTAGTCAGCTGGAATAGGCTCCAGCTCCCCGCGATCCTGATGGATAAGCGGTATAGAAAATGGGTGGATGGATGGCAGCCACGTGACAGATCAAAAATATTGTGGAACTAAAATAACTTTAATGAAGATACTTAACCATTAAAAGTTTGTTGCATCAAGAATTATTTTACATTAACATCATTGAAATGACTACCCCTAATGTGAGAGGGTTGTTAATGCTACTGGCAATCACCACCCTCCCGTGTATAGCTCTACACAGCTCATGTATCAATGTAGCAATGTAAATAGGGGCTGGTGAAGGTAGTCGAACATCAAACATGTTGACAGAGATGTTCTTCAGGGGATGGTAAAAGAAAGAGAAGGTTCAAAATAGATAAAGATGTTACTCTGTTACTGTTAAATGTGTGAAACCCTTTCAGATGGACACAGTGATTTGGGTAAAACCTGCATCATCTCTCCTCTTAACCTGGGTTAAAGGCATTGGTTGATAAGCATTTACTAGATAAGGAATACAGATTTTAAATTTTAAATGGTGAAATCTGTATTTCATTTTCACTCATTTTGTAGCACATAATAGCCATGTTCTGAGACTAACATATCACTATCAAAGTGTTTTATAGACACAATAACGCTACATGTGTAGTTCAGTTGAATGAAGAGTGAAGTTGCGTTTGATTTTGTTTTGATTATTTATAGTCAGTTATATAAAGCAAGATCACACCTACATTGGCTTCACCAGCAGCTCTGACTACTGGTTGCTGGTTTGTTTCTTAATAATTTAAACAGCTTTATTTCCCTTATAAAGGTGTGGTAGGTGTTAGTACATGAAAAAAATGCATCTGGCACAAAATGAAGGAACCAACTCTTCACTTCCGTAACTAATTATTTGTATGCACGCAAACCCAGTCACACAGAAAAGGACGTGTTGTGTTTTGTCTTGACAGAAGATAAGATGGATGGTAGAAGTTTATGAATGAGCAACTCTGTCACCAGCAGAAGAACATTTATGCAAACTGAGGTAGACTGAACAAGGATGTCTGACTACTATTTGAAAAAAGAGAAACATACATTTATGTTGCATTATGTGGATGACAAATTTTATGAGATGCTGCTAGCATTTTGCT
The DNA here is from genome assembly GCF_020382885.2 of Scatophagus argus. NCBI lineage: Eukaryota > Metazoa > Chordata > Actinopteri > Scatophagidae > Scatophagus > Scatophagus argus. The sequence goes on along the minus strand of NC_058506.1, from coordinate 10,886,640 downwards.
CTCCCTGTCTTACTCATAAAAAAGACAACAAAGTTGCTCAGTTTTCCCCTCTCTTGTTTCCAATGAGAACCAACATTCTGGCACCAAAATTGTCAGGGTCTGCAGATATTTCTCTCTAACATTCTTGAAAGGGTGTCAACTTTCCGCCATAATACACATAACTTTTTAAAAACGGGAGACCTGAAAGGAGCTCATCAATTAACACTGCACCAGCAGAATGCCCAACATTTTCTGGTCCAAATGCTTACAACATCATAGTCAGAGAAAGGGCAATTATAGCTGAGGTAGTCTCCTCAAATAATTGCAGAAAACTAACTTTTCAGGGATTGCAAAGTACATAAGAAAATACTGTCTTATTCACGTGATTGTCGGTGACTGACAACCTCGACAAAGCATTCATGTGCGAGATTACACAATTTCATTTAGGCACACCTCATCCACACAAGCACGTGTACGTGTACACACCACACAGTGCATTGTATAACATATATCCACAACACAGATGAGTGGAAGCTCTAAGACCAACTGTGGATCAGCAACAAACTACAGATATGGAAATAAAACTTGAAATCTTTATATTTTTGTCTTTCCTTTACTCGGACCTTCACCCACCACTAAGTAGCATCTTGTGTGACTAGTATTAAATTTTATGTCCAAAAAAACCAATCCACATTTATATGCATCTCTACGTATTACCATACATGCTAACATGAAGCATGTGCTCATCTACGCTCGTGACTGTGCTGCTTAGCACACCAGCCAAACAAGTTAGTGAGCTGAAATTTTTTTTTTGATTTTCTTTTGAACTGAGCACAGACAACAAAGTAGTAGTATACAGGAAGCTAGCTACTGCTCTGATGTTGTATACATGATACTATTTTTTTTAATTAGCGTGTAGGTCACACATAGCCACACTGATTGTGCAGACTTGTTCTCAAATTTGAAAATTCTTTTGAACGTGATTTGTTGATAAACCACATCCTCAACAATTTGATTTGATGTCATGGATAATTACAAGCTGGCAACATTTATTAAAGAGCCAGATCAGACTGAAATAGTGAGCTTTCTGACTCCTCTCTATTTTATCTTGAATGACCTAATTTGGAGCCTTAGGCCCAAAGCACACCTGATGCGATGCGTGAAGAACCCTTAGTACAGACAGCACAAGCATCAGCCCTGAGCATGCCTTCGTTTTGACCTACTTTGAAAGCTCCATTTTACAATAGGGTAAGCACGTAGCTTCACACAGGTAACCCATTTACCCAGTTTTGTGATAAATCAATAGCAGATATATAATATATAATAGCAGATTTTCATTAGGAAATGATGATTCACGATCATATTATCATGCTCTGGGTACAAAAGTGCATGACAGCTGACACATGTATGAACAGTCACAGTCACAGCTTTGAATGCATATTGGTAAAATATTCAAAAATAGACCAGCACAGTTTATTTTTATGTGTCATTTTGTGAAAAGTAGAGAAAATAAATCAGAATATGTTCATCACAGGCAGCTTTCCCTATGTGTGCAGCAGCTGTGCGCTTTTGTTAACAAAGATGCCAAAAATATTATGCACTCTGTGTTGGGGAGCTGTTTATCTTACATATTTATAGATCACAATCAAACTTGGAAAACATAATTGGTAATTATTTCTATATTCAACTTTCAGGGGTAATAAAATAAGAAAATTAGTCACATATGTCAAAAAACTCTACAGTAGTATATTTAAGCTTGAAAAAGTACAATTTAAATATGTAGAAGGCGTAAATAAAATCTTCTACAAAAAAATTTTTGAAAATGTTAGACACATTCTTTGAGGATTATCTGCTGGAAGCTGACATGAGTGACATCAGCAGGTACAAACAGGCTAACACCATTAAGAGATGCTGTCTAAGATACAGTATCTGATCAAACCATGAACGACATATAGTAGATATAGTGATAATCATGGAATTGTCCTTAAAGTGGCACTGAAACGGGGGTTGGGCTTCCCCATGACCTGAGGTCAAACTACAGTGACATGCTGCTGCTTGTAGGATCCTCCACTGAGCAAGCACATTGCTACGTTTGTGACTCTGAAAGACAAGAAGCGCCTATGCCATTCCAATGTCAAACAGCATATAGACTTTTAGATTGGATGACTCACCACAGAATGAAAGTTAAGATAGACACAGTGTACCTGACCCTGTTAAAAAGTGTCAGAAACATTGTAGGCTTTTTCCACTATACAAACCTCAAACAGCTGCCATTTAAAAACAAAAAAAAAAGTGTGTGATGTGTGTTGGAACATTTCCAAACACGAGATCATGCGAGAAATTAACATAATCCTTAAACAGTCATTGGAAGTCGTTGCTGTTAAGAGAGCTCATTATACAACTGTACTCTTTGATGTCCAGGGCTTGTTTGACTAAGGCTTTAAAGTTTTAGTTGACTCTGTACTCAAGTTATACCATTTGACTTCTTTACAGATCCAAAGTGCTGCCAAAACCAGATGTGCCTCTACACGCTGTCCACACCAGGAGACCAATCCATGTGACAACCAAGCAGCAAGCTTTGACAAGCCAAGGGGATACTTACTTTGTCCCACGCTTCCGTGATACAGTAACACAAACTTAACCTCACTCCTTTTTCACTCCAAGTCTCTCTTTGTCTCACTTTCTCTCTCACACACACCCACAGATAAATACGTATATACATAAAACGCTACACAAAAACCACCTTTACTTTCTTTTTACCTGTAGCAGGATCGCCCTCTTTCTCCTTTTGTCCTTTCTTACCTCCCTTCTTTCTCCCTTTCTTATCTTTCTTTTTGCTCTCCGTCATGCTGTCAGAAGAAAGTAAATCCTCTCAGGACAAGACTTAGAAAAAAATCAAGTAGTCCTATTGGGAACGTGTGGCAAGTGGGCACCACCAGAGTCTGAGCCTGTCAGAACGCCTCTCCTCCTATATAGACTCACACCAATCAAGTACAGCAAGGAACCACCTACTCACAGCAGGGCAGAGGGAGAGAGAGAGAGAGAGAGAGGGAGGGAGAGGGAGAGGGAGAAAGAGGGAGGGAGCAGGGAGAAAAATAGGGAGAGAAAGGTAGAGAGGCACTGCTCAAGAAACTAAGAGGGGAGAGGTAAGAGAATATAGAGGGAGGGAGGAAAGAAAGAGGGAGGGAGCGAGGAAGGCATTTCCCATTGCTTTAAGGCAATCAACTGTTCCCTTACTGGATCTATCAGATAAGCAGTGGCTCTTCCAGGCCCCGCAGCAACACCAGTCCTAAGGAGTGAACACAAAAGTCTGAAGTTGGCCCATTCAAGCTCTTTGTGGCCAGTTCAGTTTCCTCCTTCCTTTGGAGCATCTTCTCCTTTGTAATGACCCATGCAAATGTGCAGCGAGACCACTTAAGATGTCCCCTCAGTACTGCTGACCCCACCCAGATAATCTGGAGACCTGCCGTTGCCAGGTTGATGTTGAGGGTCCCAAAACACCTCGCATCTGGTTCAGATTTGCTGAGCGCAGATTTGGTGGATATGTGCAAGAGAGCGCGATGTGTGAGGTGCCGAATGTCAAATTACAATCTGTGACAGACGAAAAATTGAAAAATTACACAAAATCCTCCCTGGCTTCCCTGGTTGCTCCCCTTCCTCTCCTCCCTTGTCTGTCAGCCCCCCTCCCCCTCCAATACTACAATCAAGTTCCAGCATGTCTGAAGCTGGAGCTGTCTCTTTCACTGTCGCTGTTAGCTGTTAGGTGTCATTGATGTCATGCAGCAATAAAGATTTAGAACCGTTAAAACAAACTTCATGCAAATTACATTGGATCATGGCTTTTTTACAAACAAGTCAAATCCATTTTTTCCATTTTGTTAAATCCATCCACATGTAGCCCCAGAAGTGGCAAGAAAAAAAACTATCTATGTACGAAACTTTTCCCTACCTGACTTTAAAATAACAAGAGGGTGTTTTTTAAACAATATCTGATGCAAACATACCATCACCAAAAACTGTGCTGCAGGTAATCTGTTTATCTTCATTTGTCATAACCCACAATGCAACCACATGATGATCACAGTATTATCTTAAGTTGCGATATCGAAGTAATGTTTCTAATTTCGTGTTGACCGAACTCCGCTGCCCTGTTAAGTGGTAAGGGAAAAAAAAGTAAAAACAAAAGAGTGACTCTCAATGAAACTTGTGTATTAAAAAAGAAAATCTGTAGGTGAGTCATTTCCGGGGCCCTCCCGAGGTTTGTCTCAGTCCAGCCCTTGGAGGACTCTTGATGTGTCATGGGAGGAGGCGGCGGCAGAAGGGGCATGACAGGTCAGCACACTCAACAGCATGAGCCTCATCTGTGGGCAAGAACAGGTCAAATCTAGGCCATGGTTTGACACGCCAATCAGGTCCAGTGTAGTGCTTTTCCTACTTGAAAAACGAACTTCTCTTTCCTCACCCGTCCTCTCCTCCCAGTGGTTTTGCTTGATGAGCTAATCTGTCAGCAGAGGCAACTGAGGACTGGCAGGGGCTACGGTGTGTCAGAGAGCTGGCCGTGCCGCCCGATCTCCCCCCAGCCTCAACACTCACTTCCTCCTCTACAGCTCAACAAGACGAGACTCGTTCCCAGGCCTGTGTGTCTGTGGGTGGGCACGCAGTTTATGTATGTGTCAGAAATGTGAGTATTTGTGACGTCAGGACAAAAGAAATGCGAGTTTCGGGATGATAGGGTGTAGATTTAGAACAGGATATGGTTGTCTTCAAGCAGAACCATGCAAGACTCGTGAAGTAGTTGGTATGAGTTGTGAAGCTTATAACTGTGGGAGTGCTGGGAGCACATTATCCTTGGGAATAGAGTGGACATCAATATGCAGCTCTTGATTCAAAGTTTTTGCAAACTTGCTGAAATGCTGCTTAACAGTATGGATGACTTTTAAAATCACTGCTTGCCTCAACTGTGTTCCAGCTGCAGAGTTACATAAAACATGGCTAAGCAAAAAAGTGCAGAAGGAAATGCAGTCATAGTAGACTGTACACCCTAAGAAAATTATTTGTCCACAAGATCGTGTGACAAGAACAAGGTTGAGCTTTTGTATACGAGTTTGTGGAGCTCAACAAGAGCCTGACATGGACTACATTTTTCGCAAACAGACACAAATATGGTCATGGACATGTGCATCTACATCTCCTTCTGTTTTTTCTAGACTACTCGAAAGCATCTGCTGTTTTTCAACAGCCGTGGGCCGTCCTTGGATCAGGGTCTGGAGGTGGAGGGGCACAGTGGGCCAGTGTGGGAGGAGCACAGAGACTTGAAGAGCACATCCAAAAAAAAAAAAAAATGGAGCCAATCCCTAAAAGTTCTGACATGGATCCTTCGTATGTCCTGCTCATAAATGCTTCACAGGCCCCATCTCTGCCTGCCTCGCAATCCCTCCTTGCTGCCCCTTGAAAAGGGGGGAGACAGCTTTCCTGTATGATGGAGCTGAGAAGCTCCCTCCTAACAAAAGCGTACCTGCACATCGTCACACTGATACCGCTCAACAGCACTCCTGCCCTCTCACAGGCACAAGAGTTTATCTTTTTAGACATAATGGCTTTAAACAGCCATTAGGTTATGTTGTTTACATCTGTCTGCTTTTTTGCCAACAAAGTGTATATGGGTGTGGGGGGGCTTAAAGTAGGATGTAGTGCCTGCTTTTAACATATGCCTGTAGTCCTGATTGTCAGAGGTGGGGCAAGGGCGAGGGGGGAGAGAGAGAAAGACAGGACACAACCTCAAAGAGAAACAGGAACGAAAGAAGATAAATGGAAAGGCCAGAGTGAGGAAAGGGGAGGACAGAAGGTAAAAAGTGTGAAGGAGAGATTTGGGAGTGGAAAAAATGTCCATTTCATCAGTTGACAGAAAACGGCCCCACCTGCTGATATTCACCTTTTAACAAGACATGTGCTTCCTCAGTTGAGCATGCACTGAAGTGTGTTGTTGGCACAACACAGGCAGACTGCCTGATTACTGAAACCTGCTCACCCAGCACTAGTATCTGTTGTTAGTACAGACCAAGGAGACAATTCTGAGCATAAATATAATCTGAGGGATGCTGCCAGTCTTCCTGCGTTCCATGCAAGTGCTGTGAGTGTCGTGCAAGTGGCTCTGTGTGTGAATGACAGGCAAAAGATGAAAAGCATGTGATGAGACACTGAAGAGTTATGTCACTGGGTGGGCTGGCAAAGCCCCCTTAAGCATGACACGAATCAAAGTCAGTGACATCTGGAGGCCCGAGGAAGGGGCTATTTTCCTCAAGGTCAGCTGTGCCAAGGTCAACTGAAATTCCAAATCTGAGAGTTACTAATGACTCTGCTCAGCAGCAGCTGAGATCAGGATCACAGAAAGAGACCAGAAATTACATGCACTGTCTCATTTACAGCAAAAAGGCAAAAAGCAAGCAAACAAATAGATGAGTTCAGAACATGCATTTACAGAGACATGTTGGAGATCACAAAAGGAACACCACTAAAGAATTTAAGTGTTAAACAAGGAAGTGATCCGGGGTGGATTCGGCTCTTTGACGTTTCCGCAGCACATTGCTGTCACCATGGTAACCACAGTCTTAAGGGTAGCAACTAGAGTGTGTGAGAGATGTGGAAGGGCGGAGTGAGGATGAGAGACGGGGAGAGAGACAGAAGAAAGGATGCAAGCAAGAAAGTAGGAGACAATGTGTTAGAAATACAATGGGAGAAAGAGCAAGAGAGGCAGAAACAAACGGAGGGCAGGACGGGAGAGCAATGAGGAGAGACGGCGCAAAAGGCGAGAAACAGAGGGCGAGACAAAGAAACACAGGGAGAGGTATCCATCGAGCAGCTGCAGCCTGGCCACTGTATTGCTCCATAAGAGAGATGTCCATGAGTAAGCCTGTGCCAAGCCTGCTGGGAAGCACTGCAGTAGCATCTCAGAGAGGGAGAGATGACAAACATCAGTACTGAGCATGCTCCATTCTCAAGGCCACTGAGAAAATGAGATTTCAGCTCTTTAGCCTCTCAGTTTGTTCAGTTCTCCAGCTCTATTCCAGCCTCCATCTGTCACTACCCGGCTTTCATGAGCACACCACCACCACCTGTCTATTATGTGTGTGCTTCAGATGTGGCTCCACACTGGATACAATCTGACTGATGTGTCTGATAACTGATTGATCTAATGGTAAGAGGCATCTTTCCCACTTATGGCCATGCTGACTCACATTGTGACAGGTTTGATTGGGGCTGAGAGGAACAAGAGATGAGCATAGCAACTCATCAGCCAATGGGGCATGATACTGCAATAACAGGCCAGCACAACGGCTGCCTCGTGTGTGTGCTCACATGCACGCACGCGCAAACACACACACACACCCACAGCCCTGCTGGCAGATGTGATCTCTGTGCCTCCAAACTCTTACTGATCGTTGTCCTTATCTGGACGGCTGCCATAACTGCACTGTAAATGACAGCCATACATTTGTGTCACACCTACAGTTGAGTTTGCGGTTGATTCATTTATTTATTTTTGCTGCTCTTTATGCTTGTTCTGCAGACAGACACACCCACGCTTAGATACAATTGTGTGCCCTTCAGTTTCATGATTGAAAATCGCCACATGTCTAGTATCAAACACAATGTGTGTGAGAGGGACAAAGTTTGTGTGTGTGTACTGTATGTATTATATATGCGTGAGGACCCAGAATAGTTTGAAAAAGAAGCTGTAGAAGATGTCAGCTGCCACTCAGCTTCCACTGTGGCGAATGTCCCCAACACTTTTTTCTCTTTGCTGATAAAGGTGGTGATAAAAAATTGCTGTTAAAGTTGACATACGGCATCCTCACTGTCTACATATCTTTCTTTGCTGCTAACAAAGAGCCTCTCAGTTGGACAATAATAACTTATTGGGGCGATATCGACATTGCACAGATATTTTTAATGACAGATGCTGTCTGAGCATGACTCTGATCATCCTCTTAGACAAAAATCCCCTCTATCTTCTTAAGGCTGGCTGATTGAATCTCTCTCTCTTTCCCTCTGTATTTTCCCTCTTTTAAAATGTATTTATTTTCTCGAGTTGCTGTCTGTCTCTCTCTGCCTGTCTCCTTCCCTTCTGTCAAAGAGAGAGATAAAGAGGTTTGTGGGACTGTGAGCAGATTGACTTGAAGATAGAGGCTGGAAGCAGATCTCTTCCACCTCCTCATTCTGCTCTTTCTCTCTTGCTCTCACCCAGATGAATAGACAAACAGTCTCCCACATGCTCTCACAGTTTATCAAACACACACCCACATAGAACCAGGTCTTCATGCAAACACATATGTGTGCTCTCATCAGAGAGAACAACACACACTCAGTCTAAGTGTCCTCGAGCCGACAAGATATACACTGTCACACTCTAATACAAACATACCCCCTCAAACACGCACATACGCATATGCATACAAACACACAGGTGCATCCACATGTAAATAGAAGACGCGCATGGGTCATTGATCTGTTCAAAATGGACCTGTTTTCCACTCTTAGTGTACCTAATACAAACCATTTCCCCGTGTAAAAGCATACTTCATTTACGAAATGGAGTTTTTAAGACACCACATCTGAATCACAGCATAACACCAGGGTTGTTGTGCGTATTTTTCCATTGCGCAGACGTTTTTCTCCGTAAAACCGACTCACCAAACTTTTTAAACTTCTCACATGTCATCTTTGCATATATAAAAGCTGTTAATAAAAATCATTTAAACAAATGTGGCTGTACACGCACACTCGGACACAGTGGATATGTTTCTCACAATCTGAATCTCAGGAAAGGTCAAAACTTCACAAATGTTTTTGAGCAAATCCAAGATTACAATAATAAATAAACATTTCTGTGGGTTAAAAGATATCGGTGATAAACATCGTGTCACTGTAAATGAATCTATGTATCAACTTTTCATACAAGGTTAAAATGGACCTTAAACTGCAGAAATGTAAATTCACATGAGGGAAAACACGGGAAGGTTGTGTTCTTATCAGCAACCTCCCCCCTTCAAAAACATGCGTGCATCCGTTCTCTGCTTTGCATTCTTCGCATCAAATCAAATTCCTTTTGCGCTCTGCACTTGTCCTTTATCTCCAGAATGTGCTTTTGAGCAGCACAAACATGTCACAATGAGGACACTGTGAGGAGTTTCACACAGACTGAAGCCAGCGTCTTGGTCAAATCATTTGCATTTTCTGTTTTTGCCTCTCGTGGCTGAGCTTGGGCTTATCATGAGTCTGTCTTATCTCTTTGTTTGTTTTTCACCAATGTAGGCTTTTCCTGGAAAACAGGCCACTACGCATGTGTAAGCTTAGATCATGTTTGGCGACATAAGCCCACATCAAGGCGGCCTCAAATTGAGTGATGCTTGATAAGTGGGCAAGCGGGTGGCCCTGGCTGAAGGTGCCAGCCTCACACTGTGCTCTGGCAGGCCAGACATGGCTAACAGGAAGCCAGGACTGTGGCTGCGTCATCCCAGAGAGACATGATGACTGCACAGGCCCGGAAAACCCTCTCCATCCCTCTAGAAGCAGTTAAATCCGTCTCCAAACGCACCAGTGACTGACAACCCCAGTGCTAAGAAAGAGGTCAAAGCTAGCTGAAGCTGTAATAGCTCTAAATAAGCAAGTCACCGCCAGTATGAGCAGCTTAGTGACGGAGGAACAGTACCAAAGCTTTAGCCTAAAATCTAATAGTTGAGTTTTAGCCAACAGAGCATTAATTGTTGCTCAAAAAGCCATGTAGTAATAATGTAATACTAAACCATGTTTGTGTGGATAAAGATGAAATGCTAAGACAGAGGAGGAAAGGTTAGTCTCAACTTGTTGACCACAGTGCAAAACAAACAGTTGACCAATAGTTTAAAAAAAAAAGAGAGGCCAACCTTTTATTGTATTATTTTTCTAGGTGCATTTCGTGTTATTTTGTAATGCTGGCTTGCTTACAGTGGTTTTCTGGCCCATGGCCATTTGCAGTATGATAACTGCCCTATTGTGAGCCTAATGTCATGGAGACAACAAGGGAATGAAAAGAAACATGCCTAGACAATGTGTAGCAAAAGTACACATCGCAACAGATGTGATGGAGAAAAAGCGGAAATGGGGCTCACACCACAGGGACTTTCTGTAACACTGATCTTACTGGCTTTTACAAGTACAACAGACCTCTGTGAGGAATGTTGCTTTCTCATTTAGGGTAAAACAACCCCGGAGTTAAGGGGTATCGATATCACACGAGAGAGATATATTCCTCTTTTGTCTGCATTTGCTGCAGTGAGGTGATGGTGAGTGTGCTGGTCTGTGGGCCAGCTGGGACACATCTCAGTTCACCCGTGTACAGACACACACACCACACACACGCATGCACGCACACACACACATACTGAAGCTTTCTTTACGCTGCTCACTATCTTTCAACAACAAGCTGAGCAGGGACCAGACGGAAAGAGGTCCTATTTGTGCAGGAAGATAAATACACTTCTGCACCCAGTCCTGTCCCCTCCAGATTAGAGCAACACAATAATGAGCAGGAGCACTGGTGGAAGGTCAGAAGAAAGCAAGGGTAAAGGATAGAGTAACAGCCGACTAACAAAACACACACACACCCCACACACATGCAAGAGTAATCACAGACAGACATGCATGCTTTTATCTGTAATTATCTGAACATTTAATAATCGTCTAAATGAGCAACAATATTTTGTGCCTTGTACTGTGTTTTGCATGCAAATTTTACCATTCAGGTGTGTTGTTTGTTAAGTTTAAGTGTATCCCTCATGAAAATGAATGAAACCCCACTGGGGATTTACTAACTTTTGCGATCTCCAAATCATTCACTCTGGAAAAGCTCCAGATTTTACAACCCGATGGCGTCACACACAGACAGGACGCAACCATCGCTGTGGGCGTGTGCGTGTGTGTGTGTCAAGTATCTGGTCATCTTACAGTGGGATGATGGGGAATTGAAATGTCTAAATATCCACATACATACTGTAAATATTCAGGAATGAGTGTGTCAAGTTGTTTACAAGTAATTCCTCTGTGAGTCAGCACTGTCATAATCTTTTATCAGCTCCTCCTCTGTGTTACGTTCAAGACGGTAACACTCAATGAGAGACCACAGAATTAGGCAATTCATCTCTTCTCTGCTATGAAAGTATGTTTTCCCTCGTCCTGCTGAAACAAACCTCTGCCTCAAAGCAGGAGACCCGCTTCACTTGAGGGGAAACATGATTTTCTCTTGGTCCACTTCCAAATGCTGCTAACAAGCCATTCCATTCTGTTTAAAGTCTTTTCATGTTAAGACACACATCAATCCACACCTACAACATACCTGAGGAAACAAACCCTCTCTCAGGATATGTACTGTGTGTGTGGGGTGAACATGGCCGGACACGTCCCTTAAACACACCGGGAGGCGCCCAGCGGGAGTGCCGGCAGCCCCTCTTTTCAACACTTCGGCACGCTGCACACAAACACAGTTGCCCTTCCCATGGTCCTTTTGTTCCGTGTCGTTTTGTTGAAGTTCCTGTCATGGACACTGTCAGCTTTCTCTGGACATTTATAACTGGTATGTTATATTACACTTTTACACTCACCTCCTCAGTGTGTGATGTTTTTTCTGGACTACACGGCACTGCCTGTATCACTGTGCAAACTCAGACAAGCTTCTGAAACTAGCCATCTCATATCTGACGCAGGAAAACATGCATATGCTTGCCGAAACAGAATTATAGCAAATGCACTTTACAGAAATTCAGCCAATTACCTGAAGAATAACACACCCAAACACTGGCAAGCATCTACACAGACCTGTGGAAATGTTCTTATTTTGACTGCAGTCGTTATGAAGTGAAACAGAATTGGAGGAGATTAGGATTAGATTGTGTATGTTTTAAAAACTGTGTGGCTGAACACAGTTTTTATAACTGAACTCAGCATACCAGTCCCAGGCAACACTCGCTTTCCTGTGTTGAAACAACAAACTTTATCACCATAACAAATGTCCACAAGATGATTGTTTCTGCCATCATATCCTGACCCCACATAACGCATTGAAATCCACAGATAAAACCAGGAGAGGACTAGACACTGGCCCATGATGACAGTGAAGCGCTGGCCTGAGGCCTCCAGTCAATGAATGCCAGAGAGAAAGCCTGCAGTGAAAGGTTATCTCCTGCTCTGTCCTTCAGTGTCACGCTGCTTCCTGTGAATCTACCTGACACCTCGGTGAGAAGACGCTTCAATGAAGAAGCAGACAGAGCTACAAATGAATAACTGACGAGCGGATTTCATGCACAAACTGCTGCAATAAATCAGTTCTTCAGGTGAATTGAAATGTCAAAATATCCACATACATATTCTAAACAGCACTGATTTATACTGTCTTCAAAAATGTAGGCATACACTACAATTCTGCTCAATAATATCCACCTCTTACTATTTGGAAAAAAGACAAATGTAATCAAATAACAATTAGCTGTATTAATTCATTCTACCAGTAACTTTGTTAACCTTTCTTGACATTTTACAATCATAACTGATCAGATATTTTCTTACACCTTCTAGCTAAAACACGTTGCCTTGTTTTCTGAAACGCCATCATAAATTCATCAGCACCAAAGAAAAGTGATAAACTTTCCCTGCTGTTGTCAGCAGGACATTAAATTGGCAGAAATTATAACATTGCTCAAGTTTTGACTCATGTTCTTTTTCTCTACTGACATTGGCAACGAGACAATGCATCTATTTTTCCTTTTTATTTTGTGTGACGTACTATAAATAAACTGACGCTGAGGCTGACATGGAAGACTTTAAGCTGTTTATACAAACCTTTGGCACCCTGCGATTGAGCATCCCCATTGTCACCTATAAACCAGTTTATGGAATATTATGGAATGTGTTTTCTGTGCTGCTACGCCCACAGTTAGAAACAGCTACGGGCAAAGAAACATGGAAATCTATGCCCGCCAGCTTCACCCTCCCTCTTTGGACTGAGCAATAGTAGGTTTCTTCTTCAACATGCCAAAACAATGTTGATCTCGGCAGTAATTTCTGTGATCATAACACACTGACAACAAGCCTGGTGTTACAGGCAATTATACTGTTCATAAAAATGATCCATCAACTGTGAATCTAACCCTGTGTCAGTATGAGTTTGCAGAGACAACAGGTATCAGAAGTGGGTAGAGAAAGACATTATATGCCACAGTAACCAGTTTAATATCGGAGGAAGCTAAGCGGCTTAATCAGATTTCAGATCAGTGAAAAATGAGCTTACCTGGGTTTTTCTGAGTTATGCCATTTACAAGCATTGATCCCGAGCTGGATTACCGGACTCAGCAGGGTTAATAAAGGAGCTGTCAATAGATGTAAACAAAGCCAAATGCATATGAAACAAGGTTAATAGTCCTGAAACCAATTATTGGCAGTTTTTTCCACCAAAGAATTTCTTAATCTATTGGCCTCATTATACATAGTGAAATTTAGGGCACAGAACTACATTATTTTATGAGCATAAGGCATTCCAGACACAATGCCAAGAAAAGAGGGATAAAAGTGTTTTATCAGCTGTTTGTTTTCTGTTCTGTTGCTGTTTTCTGGTAGCAAAGTGACAAATCCATGGCTTTTTCATGCTAAAATACAATACAAGAGACGCAGACATTTTCTGCCTTTGCACCTCCACATGTACAGTCCATAGTGTGGATTTAGATTTCAGATTTACCTGTTACTGATGTGCATGCTTTTGTACTCTGACACCCGAGTTCTTGTCGAAAGCTGATACCATTCGAGACCTTAAAGGGTTAATTCTGCCAACTACCTTTCATGCTGTGCGCAGAAAAAAACTTTTAAATATTTAATTACATGCACTGGCTGCAGCCTGTGAAGGAAGTGTATTGCAGCCCAAGATAGCTGCAAATTACTGAATGATTCAAAAGGCAGGGTAAACTTAAACTGCCTTTACAAAGCAGAGGCATACAAGTCGTAAAGAGCAGGCCAACATAAACACATGAAACTGTGGTATCAGGTGAGAAATATCACTAGGCCATATTAGAAAGCAGGCTGATCACTTCTTGAGTTTTTTGTGTTGTTAATGTCATTGTAGATTTTGGGGGGCTTTGATGATTGGTCTAGAGATTTTTTGGTTAAAAAAAGGAAGAACCCTCAAGAACCCTACTCAGAATGTAATGTTTTTAAGGGAACAATCTTATCTAGCACTGTTGCATTTCAAAATTACCCGATTCTTTGTTTCTTCTCATTGATTCTTGGTCGTTTTTATCTGTACAACTGCTCAGAGTCATTACTGGGCATCTCTTTGACTTCTGTCCAACACTGTCCACGACTGCCTGTCCCCAAGAGGCTCCATTATGATTAGTTCAGTCAAAAGAACACATCCAATCCTAAGTAAGTGCGGTATTAACATCACAGGTCTAATACTAGGAAGATGGACTCCTTTGTGAACAAAGTCAAAAATGGCAGTGACATGCACAGTTGTTATCCTGCACATATCTCCCAGACTGCATGGTGATTGTGGGCTTCTTGGCGTTTTTGACACAGCTCCAGCCGCAGGGGCAGGGAGTCTAACAACTGCTGTGACATTCCCAACGGACTCATCCCTTTCAACTTTTCGGTCTTTCTCCTGCCTCCTGATCCTGATCATATACTGCCTCATTGTGGTGAAGGCAACATTCTTCAGTGGGTTGAAAAATTCAAAGGCCTCATGGTTGGAAAAGCAAAGAGGCAGGGTATAAACCAGGATCAGAGAGGCTAAAGACAAAATACTGCTGACATTTACTGTAAATTCTCTTTCATCTCGGATTATAGTTAATATATATTAGTTTGATTGTTACTGAACAACAGCTGCTTGCTGCTGGGCAGTCACAGCAGTCTGCAGTGATGCAAGGGGACACGGTCAAAGTCCCTCAACCACATAAAAAAATTAAGAATTTTTTTAGTTTAAAGTCCACAAGACAAAATGTGTGTGTGTGTGTGTGTGTGTGTGTGTGTGTGTGTCCTCTGAAAATAATCAAATTCAGGTCTAAATAGGTTTGCTGTTCCAAAAGCAGCTTTCATGCCATTTTATGAATTCAAGCCAGAGATTAATGGAGATTATTGGTTGTGACATTATGTACTAACTGTACGACTAATCTGCATTCACACCACCAGCAGCCGACCTAATCCTGCTCTTCTGTCTGATGGCTGATTTCGGCCAGCTGTTAGCAAGCTGCAATGTTGCAGAAGTACAGTACTGTGGGTGATACCAATGATTCTAACATTTTTTTAACATTTTTAACACACAACATTAACAAAGAGCCTGGCTCTCGTTCATATATCTCTACATGCATATTCATAATCATACCTTTCCCTCTTTGCTCTAATTATTCTACCATCAAAATGACCTAAAAACTGAAAAAAAAAAACCCCAAAACAAAACCATATGTTCCCCACGGACACCAAAATTATCATTATTGCTTATTAATACAAAATATCAATAGTGTTTCCAAATCAAAACATATTTTGAATGCACAATGGATATTTTGCCATTGATGTCTGCAGAGTTCCTATAAACAGGTTTTAACTATGAAAACATATAAACTATCTTCCCCCTTATTTACCACCTCTACTAACATGCCATGTTGCTGGCTTTGATCTGCTGAGTCTCAACATCTAATAAAGATTTTACTTTCTTGGAAAATCTCACTAAAGCAGTTTGCAGTTATTTGTAGCATATGATTAATTTGATAAATTACACAAAGACTTAAATTACAGACTTAAAGTGCACAGCATTGCAGATTTGTTTTCATAGTTCTTATCCAACTGAACTTGGAGTAAGCCCATTATTCTCCATGAACCCAGACATAATTCTGTATTACAGCATGGAAATTTATAATCATCCAAAGCACTGCTTTGGTGTGTGTGAAATCAAAGGGCATGTTAAACAGACATTTAAAACTGAGGAAAAATTCTGTCACAGTAGAGTGGTTAAATCACTCATGTAGAACTAAACTAATGTTAAACCACTCATAATGAGTGGTAGAACTTAAGTTCTGTGGTGCAGCACATTAGAGCAGAATTAGAAAGTGACAACAACTTAATATTGTGTTGTTAGAGCTTTCCAGAGTAATTTTTCATCAGACGGGGATCTTTTTGTTGTGATAAGAGCTCTTTGGCTTACTGTAGTCTGTCATAACACAACTTTGTTTTCACTTTGTTATTTTTCTTAATCTTTTTGGAGTGTCATCTTGAAAACCTCCATGCGTGTTGTTGGACTTCTTTTAGTGCACTATCAATTTTGGAGCAATATAACATTAAAATGTAGCAATAATGATATTCCACATATAAAAAGACATTGAACATTTGGACATTGGCACAATCGTTGAGCCTGCATACTCGTGATCTCATCTGTGACGTTATCCCATTCTGGATGCATTTGTCAGCTTGTCTGCTACTGTGAAATACCAGACAAGCTGCTTAAACTTCCTCCGAGGCAGACATTTTGAGTAACTAATAACCTTAATAGTGACTGCATTCCATTTAAATGAGCATGTCTCCTAACATTGCA
The DNA here is from genome assembly GCF_020382885.2 of Scatophagus argus. Lineage (NCBI taxonomy): Eukaryota > Metazoa > Chordata > Actinopteri > Scatophagidae > Scatophagus > Scatophagus argus. The sequence goes on along the minus strand of NC_058506.1, from coordinate 10,870,061 downwards.
CATGCTGACTTGTAGCTTATTGGAACATCAGAGCAATCCACTGTTACCTGTTACACCTTGTCCTGATATGTCTCGTCAAACTGTACATGTTGAGAAAGGTCTGCTGTCACTCTGGCTAAAATCAAGACAGCTATTTCATCAGGTGCTGTGGGCTGCCAGAGAAACATAGTCAATGCTGCTGGCATGGATTGCAGGCATGTGATAGGCAATGAGCTAGACAGGTTTAGTTAGTTCTCTGTTTGAGCAAAAACTAGTTCTCTCTTGCAGCATTTCTTAGAGTCCAGAACTATAGACCACTTCTCTGTAAACTCTTTTCTACATCACTATTGTGCCATCACTTCTCTAAAGCACTGTGAATGAGACAGACGTCTAGCTTTTTTTGTTGGATGAACAAAATTAACTCATTTTTTCTACATGTTAGCTGGATGTATAAGGACAAGACAAATGCCTGCTGGGGCATTAACTGCTAAGTCTAAGGCAAACGGACTTACTTTAGATTCCTGAGGTTGTTTTGTCTTCTTCGGATCTGACTAACTGGTGAATCTTCATAGACTGTGTTCTAACATGTAGGCCTGAACTATAGCAATTTTATAAGCAACCTGTAACTGAAGAAACGCCCAATTTGCCTAACTTATGAAGAGTTTTAGATATGCCAAACAAGTCATAAGTTTGTATTTAACCACATTCAAAAATCTACTGAAATAAAACACAGGCAGTGAGCTCTTCTGACATCTTGGAGTAATCTGTGGTTGTAACTAAAGGGGGTAGGCTATACTGACAAAATAGTATTTTTAAGAAATTCTTTTATTAAGGACTACACTGAGCTATCAATTGTATGTTTGCACCAAAGCCCGTAATTTATTAATGTTGAAGCAATGCCAGTAATATATTTTGGTGCACAGGTTGGTGTGTTATGACAGTGACACACAGCCTAACTGCATAGTAGTCATCCTAATACACATCAGGTCTTTACCCTGATTACCGCTGTGCAGGATTAACTACACAGCAGCTGCCACACTCACAGAATGCATAGCATCTGCATTTGTCTGTGCATTTGTTTACATACGTGGCACAAACATAAAATGACGATGTGTAAAACAAACTAACTTACAAATACTTTTAAAAAACAGAGGAGATCATTTGCTTTTAAACATATACACAACTGAAAACATTTGTTATTCCATCCGTTCACTGCTTATTGTTTCCAGGGTCTGGAGCAAGAAACACCTCTGACAGGTTGCAAGTTGATTGCATAAAGAGTGATGAGTATACTTGACATATAGAGTCTATTTGTATATATATATATATATATATATATATATATATATATATATAGATAGATAGATAGATAGATAGATAGATAGATAGATAGATATAGTGTAGTCTACATAGACAAAAGTATTGGGACAAATGACCATTACATCATTAGGGACTTTAATGACATCGCATCCTAAATACATATACAGCTTTGCAGCCTTAACAGCTTCCACTCTTCTGGGAAGGTTTTCCACAAGGTGTTGCAGTGTTTCTGTGGGAATTTTTGCCCATTCACGCAGTAGAGCATTTGTGAAGTCAGGCACTGATGTTGGATGAAAAGGCCTGGCTCTCCTTTCCAGTCCACCCCAAAGGTGTTTGATGGCTGGTCGTTCTTTCACACCAAACTCAGCCAGCCATGTCTTTATGGGACTTTACTTTGTGCACTGGGGCACAGTCATGCTGGAATAGAAAAGGACCTTCCCCAAACTGTTGCCACAAAGTTGGAAGCATAGCATTTGTCCATAATGTCTTGATATGAAGCATTAAGATTTCCCTTCACTGGAAGTATGGGACCAAGCCCAACCCCTGAAAAACAGCTCCATTAAGAGGTGTGTCTGGATACTTTTGTCTATATAGTGCATGTCATGCCTATGTCTTTACACAACTATTGAACCACCGTGGATACAGCTGTCCCACAACAGCAAACAGCTGAAACAATATATTTAATGTTGTATTTCATCAACTTCATCGATTTTTTTTTTAAATATTATTGGGTTTTTGATGCCTGCAACACATTTCAAACTACTTGAGACATAGACAACAAGAAACTGGAAAAGCTGTATGATGATTAAAAAACACCAGTGTGAAACATTTGTAACAGGTGACAGGAAAGGAACATCCTTGATGGGGTGAGGTTCACCACTTTGTGAAACATGATTGTATAATGGATGTTACTACATGAGCATGTTGTAAAACCATTGTTGGTAAACACAGCTGGTTTGCAAATGATTGCATCTTATTGTTTTTATTTACATTTTACACAGCGTCCCAGCTTTTTAGGAATCGTGGTTGCACTGTAATACCTAAAGTCCTGTTAAGAAAGATCTAGAAAATGTCAGAAGTTTTGAGTGGATAACGTTTGTGAAGCCTGGACTTATGTCATTTTAAAGGACTGCTGAACGTAAAGCGCTTCAAAGTAACCACTGAGAAGACCAATGCTGATGCGGAACAGGAATTTAAATTTCCCATTCCTTAGTCATTTAACCTCAACAAACATTCTTAAGAGCTTCACAGTACTTTACAGATTAAATGAATCAATTGACACAAGAGTGAACGAGACAAAATATTGGCTTACACAATATTACCACCAAACAAATCTGTGGCAATCATGTCTCAGCAGGAAAGGAATTAATTTTGCTATGAATCTTCTATAATCTCATAACTGTTGGCTCTGTTGTACAAGGAATATATAGTTGATTATTTTAAGCTTTGTTGCAAACTCAACACATTCAACATAATACTGAGAAAGACAATGACCGCGATTTTTCCTCAGTCACAGGTGTACACACATTATACGATAACACTGAACAGCATTAGTCACAAACACCACATGAGGAAATTCCCATGATTTGATATTTTTAAGAGCTACTGAAGCTTAGTGACTGAAAGGCTGCAAGCACACCTCTTACTTTCATTGTCTCTGCTTTCTAACAGCTGAGGCCCGCAAACATGTAGCAGCCATAACCTGAATCAGTAAACCTCAACTCTACCACGAAAACTGATCTGCCACAACTTGTGACTTTTGTAGGCCCAAAACACAGAGACCCAATAAGCTCACTCTGTTATAATCACAGCTTGGGAAATTATAACTTCAGAAATGTGGAGCACAAGTCTGAGTGACTGTGAGAACTAGCCTAATAAGAGCAAAAATACAGGGACCAGTTACTGAAAATGGCCATGCTCTTTTTTTTGCTTTTTTTATCTTATACATGAAGCTAACATGTGAGAGTAGCTGAGCAGAGATTCAGCAGAGCAGAGAGTTTACATACAGTATATGACCCCATGATCACAGAAAACAGTCCTCACAAACACTATAACCTTCCTCTCATTAGCCTGTACCTCTGCCCTGGGCTGGAGACACTGCAGAACTGAAAACAGCTACAGTCTTTCTTATTTAAACCAACAAATATCCTGCACACAACAATAATCTTGGCCGTGAAATACAGTAAATGAGCACCTATGTCATGGTCCGCTGTTTGATAAATTGCCCTTGAATGTGCTATTAGGATATAATGACCAACCTGTGGGTGCTTGTTGATTCATGCTGCTGCAGGACAAACCGCAGAGCCCAGTAGCCATCGGCAGCTGTCATTCATGTTCTATGTCTAGCTCTTCTGAAGAACTCTCTCAATTCACATAAAGATGCATAGCTCAGAGCAAAACTCTGCCCGTCTATCACCTCAATGCAGCAGCTGCGACCTGCATACAGCGGGACTTCACAGCGGCTGACTTGTGATAGACTGTGCATTCACTGCAACAATGTTACATCAATTTACTTCAGAGAGATAAATGGGCCTAAAGAGCAACAAATAAATACTCACAAGAGCGAGAATGATTTGCACGTTCGTTAATTACACATATGAAGGCGGTTTTAGGGCGTCGTGTTACTCTTCGACTCAGATGACCTTTTTTGTGTTGCACTTGTACTGTCTTTTACTGATGCAATGCTCCCACCAGTCTGCATACACCCACACACATGCAAACACAAAATGCAATTATCTAGGTCTCCTCCATGGGGTCTATGGATAGACAAAGAGCTAGAGGCCTCGCTTGCCACATTTCTTTCATTGTACAGACTTTTGATTTAGACTGAGCCATGAAGGACAAAAACACTATTGTTATGCTAAATAGTGAGAGCTAAAAGGCAGATGTGACATACTTGAATTTACAGTCCTGAAAGTACAGCTACATCAGACACCAATCCAGCTAAGAACATATCCACTCCCATTAAGGAAGATGTCATTTTCTTTTCTGTCATCTCATACTCTTGGTGGATTAAAAAAAACAGCACATCGTATATACGTTAACTTTGGAAGTCTTCTGCCACCGAAATAAAGAAGTCATTGTCTGAATGTTTTACGTTTCACTTACGATAAATGGATAAATTCAGTACTTCCATGCATGCCAAGCGACATACTCAAGCTAAAAAGAGGACTGAATACAATCTGCACACTAAGAGATAGGTCATGGGGACAGTTATATGTGCATATGGTCCTCTGGGAAAGGCCTTATTCTGTGAAACAAGTGTGTCAAAATATGCACAAGCTTGTATTAAATGTGACACAAACTTAAACAAATAATACTGAAATATTTGCTGTGTTTACGCTAAAATGCAGCACTTGACACTCTTCTCCACTCTCTTTTCTATGCAGTACAGTAACATCAGAGACGATGTTGCAGTTTCAGTTAGATACAATGTGATCTGCTTGAGTCTGTGTTTGTATAAGTTTGCTGTGATCTATATCAGAAGAACCATATTTATTGGTGTTTTCTTTTCTTCTTTGGCTGGAAACCCACAGCTCCCCGCTGACTGAGTCCTGAAGAACAGGCTCAGGTGCTGAGCTCCGTATGGAGCATGTTTTTCAGGCAGCCCTTAGGAACTGGAAGACAACAGCTTCATCACTTTGAGAGCTGTACAGTGTGTACGTTCAATCCCCTGATTGACACACGTGGGAGCTCGTACTCAAGAGGGATTCAAGTTAAGTTTTGGATGTGTGCTAAGAGGGTCTGAAATCTATGTTTTGTCCCAGACAAAGCTGCTTATGCAGCAGTTCAAGGTTCAAGGCCAGCACATAATGACCTGTAATGTGGATGCACTGACGTGGTCTTACAGCACTTAATATGAAAGGGAAATACAAGAGTCAGCGTTGATATTGGGTCCCTGCTGAATGAAAGAAGGAGCTCAAAGGGACAAGAGGATGTCAAGGGACTGGCTGTTTATCTGTCTGTGTGAAAGACTATGTAGAAACTGGCATGGTTGGGGACCAGGCGGGGTCTGAAAAGAAACAGTGATGAGATCAATAGCACAGAGTAAGAAGCATCTAAGTTACAATGGAGCACCAGAGAAACATTGTCTATGTTGTTGGGCACTTTGGAATAAATAAAAGAGATTTACAGAGGCCCAAGAGAGCAGGCGTGGCAAATTATACAGTGAGGTGGCCGTGCCAGTTTGATCACGTCACTGACAAGCTTTGCTAAGCGGCAGAAGAACTGACGTGGGATGTTTGGGTTGTTCAAGGAACTCAAGAGGTAATAAGGTGCATTTTGTGTTACCTCTCTAATGGGATGACGAGTTTAAAAGGCAGAGTGAGTGTGGCAAAATCAAGACGAGAGGGGGGCATTCGTGTCTCATGAGTACAGGATAAGAGGATTTAAGAAGGTGGCAGTACAGAGCACACATCATGTTCTAGGCCACAACACTTGAGTGAAAGTACAAAGGTGTGTGCCATTCACTGGTAGTCAAGTAGTCTTTTTATTATATATGTGACACATTCTCTAATTGGCTCAAAACATTATGTCATAAGTATGGAAGACGAGCTGCCTCACGTTTTGAAGTTGTGCTGCAGGCTGACCGGCATGTGAAATTAGTTTTATACACAAGTAAAGGAGTGGCTCCATAACGAGCACTGGGAGGTGTTTCAGCTCAAGTTGCAGACAATGAAACTACTTCATAATTTAAGTAGCACAGACACGTTTTGCCCCATGAAGAGCAAGAAAGACACTCTTTGATGCATTCGAGCTAGTGGCTCTGTCCAAATGAAGTCTGTCACTAAACAGTTCACAAGGTTTAAACACAAATGTGTGTCTGTGCATTCATAATCATTTGTTCAAAATCAGTCATTACTGCATGTATTTGCGTGCAGCCTGCTGCATCAGCGCCAGTGCAACAGTATGCTGCACTGTTCTTAATAACTGCCATAGCTTGAACAAAATAATGATCCTTGATTTTCCTTTGTGAATTCTTACAACAAGCCATATGGGAGGAGGAGGGGCAGAGAGAGTATTAAACAGTATAAATACTACCGATTACCATCAGTGACAATGACAGTGACAACAGTGACCAATGTCCACTCAAGAACCACTTGTGTATGAGTATAAACAAAAGAATAAAACCATAAAATGCTGAGTGATAAAGTTGACTATTCTGTATTTTCAACAACAACCCCGTTGATTCCAGGTAAGGACCACAACACCCACTGTTATCCCTTTTCCTGCAGTGGAGATGCATGTGTGCATATACAGGACTTGGACTACGACAAGCTATGCCAAAGTGTGGGGTATTAAAGCCTTAAAGCAGGGCGTGAACCTAAATATAGCCTAGGAACCAATTTGCTTAGGGCAGCCTGATTTTCCACACGTGATACCGGTGATAAAGGCCGCTGTCCCTGGTCCTGAAACTGCACCGGGTCCATGAAAAGCAGGTGCTCGGTGTTCATGTAAGAAGCCAAGACCATTTTGGAAAACGCAAATCTACATATGAAGCCGAGTAAGAAAAGGGATGCATTAAAATGTGCCTAAAACGCTAAAAGTAGAATATAATGCGGGTTTGCAGGTTGCAGATACTTCGATACACACAAACTGCAATTCCTCATAAGCAACAGCGCGAGGCGCATGTCTGATGCAGTTCAGGGGAACGAGAATATGAGAGAGAAAGAGAGAAAGACAGTTTGATTGATCATGTGGGCTATGGGAGCCTGCGAGAGTTGTCGAAAATTGCTGCATAGACGCCCCTTAGGCACCTATCCGGTACCCACTGACTCCAAACCATGCTGTGGCCATAATAACTACAATTCAGCAGAGTACACGTTACCAAAAGCCCTAAGCCAGGGGCTGTTAACAGACCGTTCATTCTTCCGGGTTGGACTTCACCGGTAATCCACAATACATTAACTTACCGCAGTCCTCACACAAGATCTTCCCAACATCCTTTTTTAGGTTCTTTCCACTCGTGTCCAGAGGCGCAAACGATGCCTTGAAAACCAAGGGCTCGTCAGTGGGGTCCATGAAAAAAATGTACTTGTGGTTCTTCTTCACTTTGGTGCACGGAGCCTCAGATCCAAATTCCCCTACGGTGACGAGCTGTTCTCGCTCCAGACCCCCGCTGTTTAGGGGCCAAACATCCAGCACTTTGACATTTACACGGTACGGCTCCGAGGAGACGTTCACAGGCGTAGACTGCACCTTTCCCTCGATCACCACGGCGGATTTGTAAGCCTGGTCCTGCAGGGAATTCAAACTCGGGGAGTAGCAGGCGAATGAGACCCCGATGACCAGCATGGATAAATGTACTGAATCAAGCCTCATGCCGCCTGCTTTGGCTCGGTGGTCGCTGGTCGCGTTGCGGCAGGGCTCTCTCGGCTGCGGGGCGATGGCGATGGAGCTGGGTTGAATGAAGTGACAGCAAGTAGGCTCCAGTAGCACGGCAGCGCGGCAGACCTTGCATAAGTGTCCATGCCATCGGGATCCGCTGCTTTTTCGAGTGATTTTCAGTGGGTAAACAGCAGCTTTGAAAAGGGGGGAAACCGCGGGATGATGCTGGGTTTCAAATCCAGTCACTGCTTTCTGCTAATAATAAGGCATTGTAGATAGGCTAAGCAAGGAATTGGCGGATTCTCCCCTCCAGGAGATGCCCCCTATGCTGCCATAGTAGCCTTAACTGCAAGACGACGCCACTCTTATCTTTGCCCAAAAATTGCAGTGGTGAGGTACCGCTATGATGGTTTTCTGTATCATCTGCAGCGGAGGGAAAAGACGCAAAATGCTGCAGTGAACCCCAAGTTTGGTAGTCCGGTCGCAAAACATAAGCCACGTTTCATTCCAAAAAATAAAACAAGATTTGTGTTCGGCAGCTATAACGCTAATACGGTGCCTTCCACCGCGGCTCTCTCTCCGCCTCCCCCACCAGCCACAGACGGAGAGAAAATAACGCCGATTGCCAAGGGGCTCCGTCAACAAAAAACGCAGGATTGGAGCACTGAGATGCAGGCAAACGATGGACCAAAGGGTCGATCTCCTCACTCCCAAACCCAGTTACTGTATGCCAATCAATCCATGGTGGTTCATCAGCGGTGATCTCACGTTATAACGAAACAAACGAAATCCTAAATCCATGGCTGTCCCTCCTCAAAATCGCATCTTACTGTAGCCAAGGCATCACTCCAAAAATGAAAAAGATTCTCATGACAAAACATGCAGCCGCATATAGTCCGGTGGGCCGAGAAAAATCATATGGCTGCGATGACTAAGGCTGCGAAAGCATTTCAGATTCTTCAAGAGACTGTTTTGAATGAGTTTTGCGTCTCATCCCATTAAGTCATGCCCTGCATTCAGGTCACATTCGCTGCTCTGCCTCTAAAAAAAAAACTGATGTTGAAGCACCGCATTAAATCCATACAGCTAAAACAGCTGCAATGTTAGGGTCCAAAGCGGGCGAAAGCTATTTTCATCACTTGAGATGGAGAAAAGTCAATGAAAATATGCTCCTCTCTGCTTTTAGATTTATAAGTGAAAGGGTTCACGTGATAACGCAGCTCTGACAGAGCACTTTGACAAGAGGCTGGACGAACTGAGAGACACGATTCGTCACGGGCCATAGCAGCACGTTGGACTACCGTCAGTGGCAATGTTTAGGTAAAGTTATAATTGTGATGGTTTGGTGCGGTTTAGCTTAAATGCCAAATAGAATGCGGATGCAGGATGTTGTAGTGACAGTATTCACAAAGAGCGACATCTGCTGACCGCAGTGTATTTATGAGCAACTTGACACATACTTGCTGTAAATGCTGCTGTAAATCAAACAGCAGTGGGGGGAAAGCAGGACATCAAATCTGACTGTCCAATAAAATATTCTCAGTGTGGACTGAGACCGCCTAACTGTGTTATCAGAGGCCTGTATGGTCTAGGGGTAGTATGAGCCCATGAGTATCAGGACAAAGTAATTAGTGCTGCACATTTACAAATTACAAATACAGCTCCATGTTTTCTCATAAGGATATGAAAGTGTCCATGCCTGTGCCATGCCCTGCAGACCTGTCACTGACCTGGCTGCTCTCCATGGTGCTGAAAGTGTACGAGGCCTATAAATTAGACCTTACACAAGGCTGCTGATATAAGACACTGGCACAAAATCCTTTATCATTGTGTGAATTGCAGCCCTTTTATCTTGTAACAAAAGCTTCCAAAGTGCTTTGGTAACAGCACTTTTTTAACACCAGCCCAGAACAGACACACATCGGAGTACGGGTGTATCACCCAGATCTTAAAATGCTGCAAAAGTGATAGAAAAGGCATAATATCGACCCAGAGATTGTGCTTTTAACGTGGTGATGACAGCAGCAGCGGTCACATACATCTTTAGGGCACTGTCCTCCATTACAGTTGCACAAAAATGTTGTCCTACCTGTTACAATCTGAAGGCAAAGCTGCAATTCCCCGGTATCACCAAGGGGAGGCGTGAGTGTACCGAGCTCCTATGCGTGTTGACATCAGAGGTGAAAGCGTGCGGCGTTGAACTTGTGCGTGTGTCGCTCTCCGTGCCACGACTCGCCGTTTCTTGTCCATCTTGTGAAGCGAGCAGGAGCAGTCTGCCGTGCAGTCATTAAGGCCTCCGAGCGCATTCACATGTGTCTTTTGCCTTGTCTGGTCTCCTGCTGCGCGCCGTCGAAGCTGTAAGGCGCTCCTCCGTCTGCAGACGGAGTGGTGTAAAGGTAGGTTGTGGGATCTCGCTTGGTGGAATGACGCTTTATTTACATGTCACTCGGATGGTTACTGTCCTGCAGCATTTAAGTGTCATAACGCGCAGCCCAGCATATGGCATCGCTTCGCAGAGTTTTACAGAAGGATAACACACAACATGCAGTCGTGCGTCTGGTCTAAAATAATAACGGAGCTGCGTTTGGAGCAGCGCCACAGCATTCCTGAGTCGGGATGTAGGGCAAAACTTTGTGAGGTGACCACAGCGCCTGCCTTTTACAAAACTGTGACGACACCTTTTTTTGAGGCTGAAATCTGCGTTGGACGTGGCCTCGGAATTCGAAAGAAGCGCTTTTGCGGATTCATATTTCTGATTAAAATGTTCTGAAAAATACTGATTGATGATAGTATAATTAAATGGACGGGCTGTTTGTGGTGTGTCTGGGCAGCTGATAAACGACTGCATAGAGGCAGGGTCTGTAAAGCCTATAAATTAGACAGAAATGGCCTGATAGTCATTATTTGGATTAGAAAATCGGATGATATTCTGTATGGGGATTTTTTTTAATGGGCAATTGAGGCCCCACGAGGAAAAACGATATTGTGTCTTGCACGGCAGACATCCAAATTGATATTTACCACCGAAATAACAAAACCTCGTCTGGGTTTCAGTAGGCCTATAACAAGATCCTCAGGAATTATTTACTTATTTTATGCGCATCTAGACTCGTATTTATCACATACATCGAACTGACTGAGGAAAACAAGAAAAGAAAAAGAAAGAGCGCTTCACAAAAGAGTGACACAATAGGGTCAGCTGCTTCCTTGCTTTAACTATAGCAATAGAGTGAAATTAATGCAAAGAATTAAAAGCTTGGACTCAACAATATAATATTAAAAGTACGCTGAGGATAAACCAACCAAACTGCCAACGTGCACAACCCTCATTTCTGCACAAACAGCCCACGCATGCCTTTATTCTGAACAGAATGACACAAGTCAGATAAATTGACATCTCTTTATTATTTACCTTTAATTTCTTTTTGCTCACTTTAATATTTTTGTCTCTCTAAATTTACTTATAATGAGATCACTTTTTTTTTTTTACTTCTGGATTTGTCCCTGACAAGAAGTGATGGCTGCTGTAGAGCTGATCAGGAATCAATAAGAGGCTGGGCATATTTATACAAGTTTATACAACAAATCTAAACAGATTCAGTGCAAGGTTAAATAAAGTTATGGGGAAGAGGGAATCAGCTAAACTGCGGTAGGCCTAACCCCTACAGGCCGGCTGCATGGAGGCAGACAGCGGCTGACACGTAAGAGTGCACAGTGAGCTTTATGTTTTCTTTATGTCTTCTTCACTGATTCTCAGTAGGCTCGTTTATTTTTTAGCATGTTTATTATTGCTGTTTTACGGTTAATGATCGTTATATTATCAATTATAATGTCGCCTCTCTAATACTACTTTTTTTAAAAAAAATATATGTATATATTTCTTTATTATTTCTTTGGTCTAATAATTACGACCACAAAATGGAAATGATTGCTTCACCTTCGCCTTTCTTCAACATTCTCACTCAACATTACAATACTCATCCAACGTAGGAATTATAGTCTCATTAAGTTTAGAATTATTCCAGTGTTGCACTCAATAAATTGTGGAAATCTTTACAATCTTTACAAAAGTTTGTTAAGTTGTTGGGGTTTTATTTTATTCATTTATATCGCCTTAAAGTGACAAGCAACATTTGAACTATAAAATATTTTAAATAATATATTTTTACTGTGTAACAATAATCAAGAGTTATCAGTATCTACAAATAAAAAGGAAAGTCTATACTCTTAAATAAGTTGGGGGGGGTTGTGTTTTAGATTACAAAGTGTTTTATTTTCTTGATTGGACAACTTTAATTTGTACTACTGAACTCCACTCAGGCCTTCAGACAGCCTTATGGACGACAGCTGTTCACGCTAAATTGTAACCGTTTATTTTATTATCATAATTATTATTATTTATTCTTAGCAGTTCTGTCAATGTGGTACCTTTTTTTTATTTTTAGTAGAAAAAATAAATTAAAAAAATAATGTACATGTTGGGTCCTGAAATAAAATGTTCACAGTTCAGATTGGTCCATTTGTCATTGAATAAAATCTACTTGTTTCGAGCTAAATACTTTTTTAAAGATCAATGCTCCTCCTTTTAAGATGAATACTTCTGATGTGTAGAACGAATATTGACTCAAAGAGCTGGAAATGAGTGCGTAATTTTAAAAGAGTGAAGTTGCTGTTCATCCTTTCTGTTTAGAGTTTGATGAGACCAGCGGATATGGACACTGTACGCTTACAGACATTTACAAACACGCTTTTCAAAATAAATCGACCTAAAAGGAGGTAGAAGGAGGGAGGCATCCACAGACCTGCAGAATAATCACACAGGCGTGGTCTGTTTCACAATGCAAAGCTGCAGTTATACGTGACATTCTCTTATACTGGTTTGATGTCTCATATAAAACTCTGGTGTCGTTCTGTCATAAATTTAAAAAAAATGGCCTTATTTGTTCACTCCTTATGAAACATGATTTGAGTGGAGTGCAAGTTGTGTGAGGGACATATTAAAACGCTCAATAATGATGTGCTTCAGTTGGCTCAAACGCATTAAAATATATCAAGGCCTGCATGTGTGTAGCCTATAGATGCTTCGTGTGAAAGGTCTGTACAGTTAAATGTGTTTGCAGGTGGTAAAGAAGGAAGAAAGTATCGTCAGCATGGGAACAGTAAGTGCCCAACAACAGGTAAATGTGTGTAGCCTGTTTAAATGTGTTGATTTGGTAACCCCTTTTTAGAAGTAACAACTCCACAAGTAGAAACTGAAGGCCTGATTGCATTTTTTCAGCTATTTCAAAAGCAATAAGATCGCATAATCGTCTATAAGATGATCTAACAGACAATTTTATTTGACTGTGCATAGGCCTTGGTGGAAACGAGGACATGCTTTGGTCGTTTCATGCGATGGCAATCGATTTTTGTAGCGTAAAGACGCCTGGAAATGTACAATAAGAGCACAATGAATTATGCCTATTATTTCCAGACTATCAAACATATATTAGTACAAATTAGATTACGAACTTATGCGGTTATGGACCCCCCACAAAAAAAATAATTAATTATTTTTTTTAAATCAAATAAATAAAAAGCAGCTCTGACTCAGTCACTCATCGTTAAGTGCGACTGCAACGTGCGATCAGCTGGCGGCGTGTGCAGCTAAACTACTGAGAGGTTTTGCGGGCCGGTGAGGAGCACACACACTCTCCAGCCTGGGTGAGGCCTGGTTATAAGGACACAAGGGAAACCGCCTGGTGACTATCCTGGTGTCGTTCTAAGGTGTGGACTCCAGCCATGATCATAACCAGTCAAATAAACGTGAGGCCAGACACTAGAAATAGTGCCACTGTGCCGCTCCTGGTAGGTTACAGGCCCCGCATGCTGTAGGCCGAGCCGGACTCACTGAAGGCCTGCTGAGTACACAGGTGGACTTGTTATTAACGTTACTTAAAAACGTTTTGACACATTTATTTGCCCCACGAATGTGTTGCGCGTCGAATTTATTCAAGCTGACACGTCAGTGCAAGAAGAAACAGCCCCTTTATACACGTCCTCTTTAACGTGTAAGGAGGACATTTATGTCGCTTTTAATCTAACTAGAGGTGAGTCTGTATCATAACATCAGCTGCTAAGGACATTATGGTGAGGTAACTTTTGTATCCGTAAATAGCCTACTGTTTCTTAAACCACTGACATGTCTGTCTCTGTCTTTTCCCGACACGCCTTGGCAGCATTAATTGCCATATCAGGAAAGCAAAATCTGAATTTGACTTGTGAGAGAACAAGTTGTAATATAGTGTTTAAAAATAAATAGTGTTGTTGTTTTAGGTCTTTTCCCACCAGAAGTATTACCTTTTAATGATTGAAATAAATGACACTGCGGTGTCATTTCATTTCAGGTTAAATTATTTACCCTGTACATGTATTAAAGGTTAACATGGACTAAGCCGGGATCACATGTGAATCCTGTTGGCTGTACAGGACTGGTAGGCCTATTGGGCAAATACATGATTTATTCATCGTTAGTAGTCTTGTTATTTTAATACTAGCCAAATGCCTATACAGCGCCGTTAAATATTTAAAAAATTAAATAATTTGGTTTTGTGGCCTAAAGACTAGATGGGACTCGAAACGCAAAGTTTAAGGATGAAGCTTGACTGCCATGATACAATTTTCTTATGATCGTAAGAAGTCAATGTTTTCTGGATCAAAACAACAATATTCAGCAAAACAACAAGAACAACACAATTCTTGCACTTAAAATTGGGAGTAATATTTTTTTGACAGATATCCACAGCTACTTCAGAACTTTTAAAATCACATGAAACGTGAATAGAGACGTGTGATATATCCCACTGGTGCTTTGGAAGGGAAATCCATTTACTTTTATACATATCACTAGCTCTCTTTAAAACAGAGGGCCAGCAAGGGTTTTTCCAAGTAGCAACATTTCCAGAAGCTGCATCGACAAACCGAAACCTAACCAGACTATTGGAAAAGCATTTCTTCTGAACGACCATAGGTTTCATTTTCAACTGAAGTGACAGCTCATGACATTACATATTGCGGGAGACAACACAGCATCCTCGCTTTTGCGTTAACGTCTCCCCCTCGCCCTTTTCTACCTCTCTGTGTAGATCTCGCGAGAGCTCCGGCGTTCGCTGTGGCTGGCCGTGGCTTTGCAGCAGACAGAGGGAGAAGGCAGGCAGGCAGCATCATGGCGGACAGAGACAGTGGAAGTGAGCAGGGAGGAGCAGCCATGGGCCCAGGCTTCGGTTCCATGCATCTAGCGGCAGGAGGGGCGGGCTCGTCTTCCGGGCTCCAGCATGAGACGCAAGAGCTGGCGTCGAAGCGGGTTGACATCCAAAACAAACGTTTCTATTTGGACGTTAAGCAGAACGCGAAAGGCCGCTTCTTAAAGATAGCAGAAGTCGGGGCCGGTGGAAACAAGAGCCGCCTCACTCTCTCCATGTCCGTGGCGGTCGAGTTCCGTGACTACTTGGGAGACTTCATCGAACATTATGCCCAGCTGGGTCCGACCAACCCAGGACTGGTACAGGACGAACCCAGGCGAGCACTCAAAAGCGAGTTCTTGGTCCGAGAAAATCGGAAATACTACATGGATCTGAAAGAGAACCAGAGGGGACGGTTTCTGAGGATTCGACAGACCGTTAACCGGGGGCCCGGTTTGGGATCCACGCAAGGCCAGACGATTGCCTTGCCTGCCCAGGGACTTATTGAGTTTCGTGACGCTTTGGCTAAACTTATTGACGATTACGGTGTAGAGGACGAACCTGCGGAGTTGCCCGAAGGGTCATCATTGACTGTGGACAACAAACGTTTTTTCTTCGACGTCGGATCCAATAAGTACGGTGTGTTCATGAGGGTAAGCGAGGTGAAGCCAACGTACCGCAACTCAATTACGGTGCCCTACAAAGTGTGGTCCAAATTTGGGAATACTTTCAGTAAATATGCCGAGGAGATGAAGAAGATCCAGGAGAAGCAGCGGGAGAAAAGGGCATGCGAGCTGCAGCAACAAGAGGAGATGCAGGCGGACGATGGGGACGAGGATTGATATAGAGAGCAAAAAAGATGCAAAAGTAATGAAAATAACAAGAGAAATATAATTAAAAACTCTACTGTATAAAGAAAGAAATCTAAAGATTTAACTGTAATGGTTTAACTCCAAGGGAGCATCACCCACAATATAGGAAACCTCCACAACCTGACAGTTATGACATGTTGTCACTCATCGCTGGATGTTACCCCACTTATCCACCATTAATACAGTAACAGGCTGCTAAACAAAGTAATAACATTATATTTGAACATTGTTTCCTACTTGACAAACAATATTGAACTGAGTGTTTATTTCCCTTATTAACAGAAAACTTTTGTACCAGTTAAAGTTACTGTAAAAAAAAGTGTTTGCAATGTTCAAATGGAATTATTGCCGAGTTTCGAGGAAAAAGCGTTTCCTTTTCATGTGAGCTAATGACTTCAGCACAAATCAGATATTTTAATTTTTAAACCAAAATTCAAAAACTTTGTAAAAGGTTGTCACATGTACTTGCCATCCTATTTACCTTTACCTGTGAGTAGAGATGTGTTTACACATAAATCATATGAGGGCTAGGCCTGCTTTGGAAAACTGGTTAGTTGTCATGCAGTATAAAAGGAACATATAGGCATTTTCATGAAATGAAATAAGTGCTATTTGTTGTGCAATATACATTGCATAAAAATCAAATATATTGAACTGGTCGATGGATCTTAACATGATGACATTTGCCAGAGGCATTCAAAGAAATATTAATATTGTAATTTTGTTTCAGTTGAAACTGTTGCCATGCAGATGGATATATTATAGACTACCTTTGTGTCTCGTTGTTAATGCAATGTGTTCATTTTAAAGGTACTAAATGTGTATTTGATAGAGGAAATGCAGTAACAACATGTAGCAAATGGCCTGAATTGCAGACTACTTAACAAGACAACCACCGTACCCATACTGTGCTGATTGGCTTAGTGGTCTGAAAAAAAAAGAGGCAAAATTCAGCAGAGCATTATTGGTTAGTACATATGAAACAGAAACATTTTGTGATCTTGTACAGTCATAAAAGTCCAAATGGTGCCAAGGAGTGCTGTTGCTGCATGTTAAATCTGCACTGAAATAGATTTCGTTGGTCTCCCAAAATATTGGCTCAAGGACCCTTCCATATGTATCTTTATCTGCCTATAGTGTACGAATCTCAAGTTTGAGTACCGACTGATTTTTTCCATCCAAAGGCTTGGTGTAGTTGTAGTGGAAGTTGTTTCAAAGCGTGATTGTGAAAGGAGTGACCTTGCGAACTGTAATCAAAATATCACCATCACACAATGAGGAGGGCCACTGAGGTGCATGCCTGGATAAGCCAAGGTGAAAAGGGTTCAATTCACCTGTTGGTGAACTTCCAGCTGTGTGTCAATGGATGTGCCCATTCCAACAAGGTTAAGATCTGAAGATGTTAAGTTCAGTGGGGCTACTTTGGATACATACTCATAGCTCTACTTCTAGATTTGTAAGCCCAGATATCTACCTTGGGGTGATGAGATTCAGTTTTGGTCTAATTGTAAATATTTGGGCTGCCACACGGAAAACAACTGGTTCAAAACCAGTTCAGTCGCATCTCATAGATGTGTGATAGCAGTTTTATAAACTCTGTCAGTAAACTCCAGAGAAACTGGCAACAATCAGATAATGTCAGATTTACCTCAGCATTGAATTAAATGATTGCTCCCATGTTTAGATTGACTGGAAACCAGCAAACTAGACTGTCCTTGACCACCTATTTTTGGAGCCTCTGGTATAGCCTAAACGATACCTGATCGGGAGCATCCTCTTCAGCATATAAACAACCTGGTGCCTTACACACTCCGCATGCTTACACGCTGGCCTGGTGCTTTGGATCGCAGTTTGGCTCCTTTTTATTGTTTCCTCTTTCTTTCTTTCTTCCATTTTTGTGTCTCAGCCCCCTTGTGTGCTAGTGCACGACTCGTGGTGCTAAAAGGGTTTGTTACAAACTCTTTAAGAAAAATTTTGAGCAGAATTCTTAACTTCTTTCTGCTACCTTCCTTCTTCCCTTACTCTATTGCCATCCCCATTCCCCAGCCATCCAGGTATCGGCCTACATGTAAACATGGAAGGGGGTGGTCACCTAGATGCAAGATGATGCAGAAGAGTTGGCTCTTCACTAACCAAGCGCATTAGCAGAGAGAGCAGGGGCTGACTGGGAACATCAGTAGCGGTGGGAAGCGATACACATTTTTGTCAGCAAGCCCCCTTGGAAATGCTCGTTCTGTGGCTTGGATAGTTCTGTGTAAGTTGTAAGTCGCTCAATTAATGGGGAGCAGCAAGCATGTCTTGTTTTGTTTTACGTTGTTTTACCTTTTCAGCGTTATTCCACATTATTTGTAATTTTGGAATGTTTTCGCCCACAAAAAATATATCTATTTTTTCTGTGCAACATTTCATCACTGTGTGCAATATCGTATGTGCCAATGGTGGCAATATATGTATATCAATTAAATATATGATTACTATTTGAAAGCATGTGGCTGAATTCCATGTTTATTTCTCATGAAGGAGTTGTATGCCTTTATTTGCACTTAAAGCTCCATCCTAGAGGAAAATATAGTAAACTGAGGTCTTAGCATCCTGTTGGGTCAAGCAGTTCACATAAGTACTTTAACTTGAAACAGAGCAATGTCACTGCAAGAATGCCTCTATAGGAAAATGGTTAGCTTGACTTATGGGTTGTTGAAGGTAGACTATAAACGTACAATGGAGTTTTTGTGAAGAGCAAAACTTAAAAAAAAAAAAAACAACAACAACAAAAAAAAAAAAACAGTGAAAATCTCCATTTTAGCTTTAAGCTAAGAAAAGGTGCTTCAGTCCAATCCTCATTAAGGTGTATGGTGAACTGTCTTCAGTGGTTGTTGTGTGTAGCACTTTGCTTTCCCAGGTCAATGAAACGCCTGACCAATTTGTTTATGATCTCAACGAAGAATGTCGTTCTCATTTCTGTTGGTTCTTTTTTTTTTCTTTCCTTTTTTTTTTAAAGAGGGTTTTTGATTTGCTCATTTGGTTTTGATGCATACAATATAATTTATGTACATTTGACAAATTTTAAAAATAAATTTAATTTACCCATAAGGGAAAAAAATCTACATTCAAAATGTATGTGTTTTTTTTTATGTTTCATTTCTTGTTGGAAGAGAAAAAAATTCCCAAAATGTCTACAATTCACTGTTGAAGAGTATGTATTATTTGGATGTAGTTTTGTCCACAATGTCTGACTCTACATTTGCAATGATTCTAATTACTAAAGCTTAATTTTACAGCCTTTAAAATGCAAACTTTGCAATGAGAAGTACGTGATCACCGATTTCTACTTAGAGATTTCTACATTAGTACTTAATGTGTGATATCAGGCTGTAAAATAAAGCATTGCTATGTTCTCTGATCATCCTGACTATGCAGTTTGTGATCATCTGTATGCAATGACTGTTGTTCTGTGAGCTTTACTGCTCATATAACAGAGATGGGAGTGTATACTAGTCGCGACCCAACAGACCTGGCGCATCTTTTAAGTTCCGTAACTTTTTGCAAATATATAATATAAATATATTTTTTTTTTATTTATTTTTTTTAAATCTGATGAGTTTTGAGGTTTGCCATATTGCTGCAGTGGCTAACACAAACAAGCCAAAAAAAAGCAGGTTGCCACATTTATTATTTGAAACTTTTATTAAGTCGGTTAGATGGTATTCTAAGATTTCATGTTCATGTTGGTAAAATGGTTTGATGCAGATGTTAAATACTTAAAATAGATCAGATATTGTCATTCAGCAGATCATGAGCAGTCTCAGTGTTGTTTCTGCTTCTGAAAACACTGTCAAGTTGTGATGACATATGGAGATAATGTATTTTATATTCCTGTAACGTCTTGACTGCCTACCAAAAGAAACCACATTAGAAAAAGGTCAATATAAGGCTGAGTTAAGTTTTTCTATTCCACCACCACAAACAGTCACTCTCCAGGGAGCTGAGTGCAGAGTCTGGACATGCTCAAAGGCGTTTCTGCAGGACATATGCATGATTGGGCTTTGTTGTCAAGTCGATGATCTCTTGGCTCCCCTGCTGGCCAGGAGGGAGGGTGAAAAAACTGAAGGAGATGTGCTAAATTCAGATGGACTCCAGCCCAGATGCCAACTCAGACTCTTGAGTTTGCTCCTTGTCCAAGAACCCACACTGGTTTAGGTCATCACGGCTTTCGAAGCCCGAGTGCAACACATCAGAGCTGGTGACGAATTGTATTTAGTCAAACCAAGACTATCTTTGTGAAAGCACAATGTATTCTATTGATGAAAGGCTATAGAAATCCTTTAATTTTAAATCATGTGATACTTAGAAGCACAATGGCAGGGACTGCGCACAGGAATGCTGCTAGGGGAGATTAATCGCAGGTTTAGTTTAGCCTGTTCCAGCTGACACACTGCTAGGTGAGAGAGACCTACTTGATTGAAATCATATTTTGTTGCTGTTGCAACATGGTCATCATCAACTGAGAACTCCCCGACAGCACCGAGTAGCATGAATGGCCGGTACGACATCCTGCCACTTTTTGCCCTTTGTGTATGAGGGCATGTGTGTATGTTTATTAGTGGTGTGGATGTTGCTGAGCTTCACCGCTTACCATTTGGAAAGGCTGCCTTCTCGTTCTGTTTGCGTTTCAATTCAATTTTGTAATCATGTGCTATATTCTGAAACACTTAAGCACTGGCTTTGGTGGTGACGTAATTCATTGCAGGCTTCTTTGGCTTTGGCCACTAGAGGATGCTCTTTACCTATGAATAATAGCCTCGGAATAAGAAGGGAGAGGAGTCCCAAAGGAGACAGATCCCTTTGGCTTGGCTGTGGTAGAATTAACAACAGACAACGTAGAGTAAGCAACTACTTAAAGAAATTCCACAAGGCACATGGGCAATTTAACAGAGCTTCCCTGACTTCTAATGCGTACAGTTTAGAGTCAATAAAAACATTTTAGGCCACTGTTTGCGTTTTATTGTTTGAACTTTTGCTTAATAGATTGAAAGTCTTCAAGCAAAACCTAACATTTACACAACCTGAGCTCGTAATCGACTGTCACAGTGGCTGGCATTATATTAACACATATGTCATTCAAATGTTTCACGTTAAAAACAAAACAAAACAAAACAAAACAACAATGTAAAGGAAGAACACAGAAGAAAGTGTGTGTACTGCTTGTCCAATACCGTGTCATTTATCAAGCAAGAGAAGCAGTACTTTTTCATAATTTGATATCTGACCAACAATCCAATACATACCGTAGTTTGTGCCAACTGTAGAAGCGTTTTTGAAGAAATTTAAATAAAAAAATCACCACACACACACAAACAACTCTACATCTGTTTAAGAGTTCATGTTTTGCCATTTTGCACCAACTTTATTCTGATATTCAAAGCACTTGTGTGTGGGAGAGCAGAGACAGAAAAGGAAGTTGAGGTGTAGTGATTTTCTTCTTCTTCTTCTTCTTCTTCTCCTTTTTTTTAAAACAACTTCTTTATTGTGTGAGTTCCACTTCCTGAATTGCTCTCTTCCCCTTTTTTAAAATAAAGTGTGTGCGTGTGAGTTCGTGTGTATGTGTGTGTGTGTGTGTGTGTGAGAGAGAGAGAGAGAGAGGGAGGGAGAGAGATTATGGAATGCTGTGATGTCATCAGCCCAGTCATACACACAAAGAGGAGGAGGACCGACAGGCGCTCTGACTCTCTCAGCTTAGTTAGCATACACTGCTGTGGAGCGGCTGCCTACATCCCACTGTGAGTACTTCAGCAAATTCTACCCTTCTCTTACAACTCCCTATGGCTTTGTACTCTCTCTGTCCACTTTCTCCCTTTTCCTGGGCTTCCTTCTGTGCACCCTGCAGTGTGTTTAGTAGACACCAATCTGTATTCCACCAGTTTGATACTTCTCAGTCTGAGACAAGCTTTCTTTCCCTCCAAGTGCTGCTTGTGTGGTAGCCATTGTTTAACTACCCACTGTGATTGGAGGAGTCCATTTCAATGCCCTTGTTAGAGAAACCGGCTCATGCTGTCCTGGGATATGGCCCTGTATTTTCCCCTTTCTCTCTCTTACAACCAGAAACTGGCAAAATGGAAGCCGTTATATTGTGGAAGTTTGGTAGAGAAAGGAACATGGATTTGGAAAGGATGTGTGGTGGGGAGGAAGGAGGTGGGCTACAGATGACAGGCAGTCTCATTCCTTTGGAATCTCCTCCCATTCGGGGCTATAGTCTTTCTGTCAGTTTAGAAACAAAGTTTGGGCTCTTCCGTATTCAAGAAGGGAGGGACAACATAGCCAAGCGAAACAGACTTTCCCAGAGACTTGAAGACAAAAGTTTCTGAATGTGACAAAGGTGGGATGAAGAAATATATGGGACTTTGAAACTTTGAGAAAGATGTACACAGGGCACAACATTGTCTTTCAACTGTTTATTTCAAGTGTTTTTCTTTTTCTTTTTTTTTTTTCTTGTAGCTTGTCCCAGTGATGTCTGAAAACAACGACGCAAACTGACATCTTAGCAGGGTGGGGAAACTGTCATCGCTACACAGACGGGAGAAGGGATCGTGCAGTATGTACAAAAGCATAATGAGCATGCGCCCCGATTCACAAAGAAGCGCGTGTAAATAAGAGTGATTTTAGGACAAAGAAGCCGTGGAAATCTTCTTCCAGCGACATGAGACCATAAATCAACACAGTCCACTTCAAGAAGCTGCTGGCCAAAGGACAGCGTCTCCCCCCTCTCCCCGCGACTGCTTGGCCAGGTGGTACCAGGTTAACCCCACCGTTCAGCCATCAAGATGTTGCAGCAGATTTTAAAGGACATGTACATTGACCCCGATGTGCTGGATGCTCTTAATGAGGACCAGAAAAAGACTCTGTTCCTGAAAATGCGCCAGGAGCAGGTGCGGCGCTGGAAAGAGCGAGAGGAGAAGCTGGAGAGAGAAGGGGGGGACGCTGAGTGTAAGCGAACAAAGCCAAAAAAAGGTAACCACACCAACCCATCCCCACCACCTCACCTTTTGTTAACTTTACTTCTTCCTGTTTATGTAATGCGACAGGCTGCACTTTCAAGTTTTTCAAGCATACTGACAATTGCACTTTTAAACAAAGCCTTTGACAGAAAACCATCTGTTCTCCTTTGCAGGATTACATTCTGAATCCTTTTAGTCAAGTTGTTTGCACAGTGTGCTGTGACATGCCTGATAGAGAGTTACAAAGTCTGAGAAGTGCACTGCAGAGGCATGTGTGACAAACATCCTGCGCTGCTGGATGTACTGATGCTGCTGTAGCTCATGTTCTCCAGTCATCTCAACAGCTGTTTGCCAAGACAGGCACAGTGTTTACCTGAAGTACATTTGGCAAGTTTAAAGTTCCCTAAAACATAAACTTGGGTTAACAAACGCCAGCTGCTCCACATTAATGCGTCTATCATGTTGTAGAACTTGGAAGGGGATGATGCTGACAGAAACCAGAGAACATTTATACTTCACCAACATTAAGCTCTTTTTATCTGAAATCCTAAACAATTACAGCAGATAGATGATGTCCCAGAACTAATATTAACCTCACACTTGCAGATGAAGTTAACATTTACTCAAGTAAAGTAAAGTATGTCATGTCATGGTACAATAACATTCACCCTGTCAGTGCTGGTGAGTGTGTTATCAGAGGCATATATGAAAAGTGTTTCCATTATGGTGAATTTGAGGTATGCGTGTGCTGTATGTGTTAACGCACAAGCATGTTTTGCTTTAAGGCCCTCACTTATTATCAAGTTATTGTATTGTTCCCAATCACACCGTGTGAGAAGGAGGACCGGACACGTCACTCATATCTGAAGCTCATGTTTGATGGAAAATAGATTCCAGAACAAAACATTGCTGATCGCCAAAGACAAAGAGAAACACCCCCGAGCAGGGAAATACACAGGCAGGGTGGTAAAGTGACACTTGGAGTGTAGTCGCAGCAATCAAACAAAACAATACAACCAGAAACTCAGGAGGCCGCAAGTCCGTCCTGAAACCGGTCTGACACGTACTACAGAATCTTGCCCATCTGCATTTTCTCCTTGGTGGAAGCGAATGCTTTTATGAGAAATGCATGGAGCAATGACTCTGACATAACAAACAAATTGTTCTATTTTCACAGGCCAAAGAATGATTCGGAGATGATTCGCCTGAATACTTGTAGTTGAGTCTTTCCATTTTAAGCAACTTTCTGCCTGTATTCCACTACGTCCAGCATTGCACTTTTTACACTATATGTCTCACAGTTTTAGTTACTGATACTTTTCAGATTACCATACTCTTCCATGTTTCCAAATTTGGTGATTTCGTATTTGAACCTTTCTGATAAATGGATAAAGGATTCGAGCGTTAATTTAGAATTAAACTGTCCCACAGGATAGAAAGAAGTTAAAATTAGCTCAGCCTTAAAGATGTACAGCAGGAAAATGCAGCATATGTCAGACTGGGACTGGGACTACTTTTCTTCATAATGACTACTTCCACTTTTGGTACCTTAAGTGCATTTTGGTGATAATGCTTACATACTTGTGCATAAGTAAGGCTTTGAATGAAGGACTTTTTACTTCTGCCATTACTGGAGTATTTTCATACTGTGGTATTAGTGCTTTTACTTAAGTACAGATCCGAATATGATTTCACGCTTCTCGAATATGACTTAAAGCTAATTAACAGCACAGTGCAGTTGGTGCATTAATTCTGATTGACATGGTAATGTGATCCGTCTTGTCTTGGATAACAACAAAGCACTTACTATGAACTGTGGTGAGCAGTGAGAGAACAGTGCTCTTTCTATCTCTTAATGACCACTGCAGCTGTCCTTAGGAGGCTGCAGGGCAGCTGAGAGATCACATGGTCGCAGCTCTTCGCCACACAGGCTTCCCGTCTATACTGCGCAGGAAATGGTGGATAGTTCGTGTTTCTGTGTAAAAATAGGAAGTGAGTCAAGACTCAGTCCTTCAAACAATTAGCAGGAGGTGAAACAGGAAGCATGCAGGAAATGTATGTGTTTGAAAAACAAAGAGGGAGTTTGATTTTATCAGGTTGGCCTTGTGGGGGAGCACAGTTTCGTATGCACAGAATGAACCTGATGTTTCTCCCTTTACAGAGTCAGCCTTTAGCCTTTTCTGATCATGGGACCTTTTGCTATGGTTAGGCCGCCCTTATGGTAACTGGTGTTTACGTGCTTTAAGGCTATATGCTGGCATGTTTGTGTGCATGTGTTCAAGTTGTAGGCAGACTAGTGACATTCACATGAGGGAGAGACAAACTGCATGGGCCAGTGTGTGTGACGTAACGTTTTTCAGATTAGTAACTTTGGTCTCGCTCTTCAGATACAGACGCCTTTTTCATTTTCGGAACATTGCTCTGTTCCTTTTGCCAAGGCACTGCACCACATTATTGTAAGTTACATTTGTGACTGTATTTATTTAACCCTGCCTTTTACAGTAAGACCTGGGATATATGCCAACACAAAGGTGTTTTCTAAATGCCCATATACTCAGTGGAAATGATTCATCTCATCTGCACCTGACAATGGCGTGATGGTTTGTAGCTGTCATAGTCATCCTGGTATGCCCTGCTAGAATGCAATTCATAGTGCAAGCTGGCAAAACCAGTTCACTATGAAGCTATGTTATCCTGTTTTCAACCCAGCAAGCTCTCACGCTCTGAGATCAATTGAGCTGAGTTTATCTCTGTAAAGTAACTTCTGTATGTTCCCAAATATAGTCACAAGGCAGTGGCATTGCGTTGTCAAAGTGTGTGTCCCTGTATGCTTTTGAGGTCTCAGTGGACTCGCAAAGGCAAACAGATAAAGACAGATAAACAAAACATAAACAGATAAATAGAATCCAAGTGAAAGTGTGACACCAGATTTAATTTACTGATATTTTAATGACTGCAAATTGGTTGAAGTCTCATGCCAGAAGTAGTTTAGATTTAGGGAACGAAAACAGTAAATGGAGGATTCTCAAGGGTCTGTTTATACAAAGTTCAGGGGCTTTCCCTGTCAGTTCTGTTTTTATCATTTACATTGAGGTGCTGTCTCATACACTTGTGATGTGCTGCTTGGGCACCCCCTCTCGTCTCTCTATGAACCAAACGCCTCAACTTATCAGACACGCTTTTGATTGAGTTTTAGAATTTTAGAATGAACAGAGCTGCGATTACTAACAAATCTCAGTATTTTCAAAGATTTCTTTTTTTTTTTTTACAACTTACGACTTTCAAAATCCTGCAAAGATTGAATGAAGTTGTTAAATTTTGATGAAACTGGAAAAATTATTGCAAAGAGCATACATTAAATCAAAATATCTTTGCATCTCTACATTTCTAAAAATTTTAACTTGGTGTTTCAATATAACTCGTATTGTGTGTGTGTGCGTGTGTTTCCTCCAGCCAACAGTAAGAATGTGAGCTGGCTGCTCGGCCGGGATGGAGATGTGGCGGTTGTTGTGATCGGCGAGGTGGATGAGTTGAGCTCCAAATTCATCTGCTCAGGACTGGGAGAAAAGAAGGCGCAGAGTCTTCAGAACAGCACACAGTAATACACCTTCGTGTTATGGACGAACATGAACGAAATGTCACATGAAAGCAAAATGTATTTATGTTTCAGTGTATTAGCGTGGAGGTTTTTTCAGGCTGTATTTTGAGGGGTTATCAGGAGGTCTCTGCAAATAGATTTATGATATAGATTTATGATATCTGCATGAGAATACGTGGAAGAGATATGACCTGTTCTCATTCTGTTTTGCAGCCATCAAACTATCTTGAAGAGTAGAAAAACTGCAGAACCTGTCAAAACTGAAAGAGAGAACTTCCCTCCTAAAACACAACCTGGAATTTCACTGAATTTAAAGGTGTGTAGCTGTTCAGATCACTCGTGTTGTTTGTCATTGTGATTGTCAAACTCGGGACATACTTGTTGTTTCTTTTTTTCTATTCTTCTTTGCCTCAACACCTCCATCTCAAACATCACACTTTCCTCACGTAATTTTAACTTCTCTTACCTGCAGTGCAGTTTGTGAAAATTCTCAATTAGGCTTTTGATAATAGTTTGTGAAAATCAGGCCTCCCCATTAAACATGTTAATTTGAGCCTCTAGTTTGTGTCCAAAGAAGCATTCACTGTGCATAATTTCCAGGGTGGTGATATTTTGGGTGCGTGTGTATGTGTGCACTTGGCAGTGTGCGAGCTGTTGATTTTGGAGTTGGTGTGTGTGTGTGTGTGTGTGTGGTGGTGGTGGTGGGGGTGTCTCCTTTTTCACGCTATCTTAAAAAGAGATTTGCTGCGTTGTCATGGCAACCGTGCACACACCAAGCCAGAGCGAGCCGGGGTGGATGGTCTCATCTGGCCTGACCACGATGGTTTTCTCAGCTAAAAGCTGCACGCTGCTCACTCAGTGGAAATTAGAGCATCCCAGCGAGTCACTGATTTTCCTGCAGTCACATCACCACACCCACTGCACAGAGACGTTTTTAAGTAGCCTGCTTATCATTTGCAATAATTTATTTGTAAAATGAGAACTCTTTTCAACTCTCGACTGTTAAACTCCTGCCCTGTTTTCCCCCTGCTTATTCCAAGTACTGAACTGACTCACAGTTAAGGAGGATGACGTGTCGCCTCCAGTATCATCTAACATGGCACTGTCTCTCCCAACAGGGGAAATGTGAGGAGACGCGCACTTTACACCCTCTGCTGGTGAGTGGGAGCAACTGCCTGCTATAACTGAGCTCTGTGCTCTCGGGTTGCATCATGGTCTGTAATGCTCATGTAATGTCTTTGTTAAACCCACAGGTGTCAGTGAGCGAGCATTCATCACCTCCAGCAGCAGAAAAGGTATTTGTGAATTAAAATAATTGTGTTTTTTTTTTTTTCCTTTTAATTGCTACAATCTAGTTTCAGTTTTTTGGGTGTGTTTCTGCTGTTTCTGCTACATTTCAGACAGTTATAGAAAATATCTGTTTGTTTTCTTGTGCCAACTTCCCTGAACAACACATTTCATTTTAAAAGATTGCCTCACATATTTCACCAAGGTGTGATTAACAGTATAGAAATCCACTCATCGGCCCTTTGAAATGTGGCTTTAGAGAGCCTGCGTGTCTTTTCATGGCAGTCCCACTCTCTGTGAGTAACAGGAAATGGTGGTTAGGCCAGCTGTCCCCTCACTCCCAGCCTCTCTGCAGATCATCTTTCTCCCAGAATTCTCCCTCTCTGTGCTCCCGCTCGTCAGAGCTGCCGCACCCCTCGTAGCTCTCTCCGGGGAACAGCTGAACTGAGCTGTCCTCCCACTGGCTCCATCATCACTCCAGCCTTGGGTTGTCTGGGGAGTGCGCTCTCTGCATCCCCTCACTGTCTTTCTCTTCTTGTGTTTATGTGCACACAAATGCGTGTGTGTGTGTGCGTGCAGGTGACACGCGCTGCAAGAACAGCTGAATCACAGAGGCAAGGCAGGATTTCTGGACTGCCCTAGAACAGATGGTTGGTGAACTTGATCAGGGAATTAAAACGCCAGAGATAGAGAATGCGTCAGTCGCAGATGGATGGGATTGTGGGATCGTCTCCTGAGGTTTGGGCGCGTGAGCTCTCCTCTGTTCTCTGTTTTTCCCCTCCTCTTTGCCACAGAAGGAAATGCCTCTCCTTCACTTCTTATTTCTATACCAGACTCTCTATATGACAGGCCCCAACACATCTCTGGCCAACCCATGCTGATGTGGCAATGAACACCCACACCTTAGGAGGTTTGGCCGGTCTGACAGCCAAGAAATCACAGCCTAAATCTCTTCTCGCAAGACTCATTATTTTGTTGAATGTCTTGTTTGTAGATGGGGTGATTTGTGTCTGGATACAGGAAGGGGACTGGTTTGGTGCAGCAGATGTAGCGGTGGCTGTTGCTAGCGCTGCTGCAGGTTTCCTCCAGTTGATTTAGAGAGGAAGGAGTCAGCCAGAGAGAGGGGGAGAGAGTGAGATTGTTGATTAAGAAGGCGTAAGATCAGGAAGGAAGATTAGCGAGGCAGCTTGATTTCCAAGTCACCTTATAATTTTCCCTCCACACATCCTTAAACTCTTAATCAGTGGTCATAGTTCTGTGTGTTTCATTATGGCACAGTGGAGTCATTGGAGAACTGTAATTTGGTGAATCGTTTATCCAGTGATTTAATCAAACATGGCAGTAATTCCACTGCATGTGAATTAGCTGTCAACAATGATCGCACTCTTCTGTCCTCTTTTGTCACTCTTCCCTCTGCAGCCCGAGTCGAAGTCAGCCAGTGCGACTGAGGAGAAGTCAGATCCCCAGCCCCCCATCTGCTCCCGGCCTCCCATGAGAGCTAGCCCTGTCAATGTGAGACCAGCTTCTGCAAATGCAGCAACGGGCTCTGTCAACGCAAGACCCGGCCTCGCAAAGCTGAAGCTGGCCGCCGCTGCACCGTTAGCTTCTCCCAGCAGCGCTGTCAAAACAGACTCTGGCACAATGTCAGCCACCAAAGTGGCCCTGCGTGCACAGGAACCTCAAAAGCCCCGGGAATCACAAGGTTTGAAAGGTGAGTGAGCATCATGGGTAAACAGTGGATGATTTGTTAATTTATAGCTCATTTTTAACAGATGGCCCTCATATTAAACCTGTAACAAAACCTGCATTTGCAGTCATGTTTCCCCTAAGATATTTTGTTCCACAGGTGGCTTATTCTGGGGGTAGGAATACTAAAGGTAGTGTCTGTGTCTCCATGACCCTCTCACTCTTCTGTAACTAAATGTTGTTACTTGTCACTATTATCATAAATGTGACACCACTATTTACTGCATATAGGCTACAATATAGTACAGGACAGAATATTTATAGTGCATGGTTTAGAGCAAAGACAAAACTGACAGGGCAGCACTGAGAGATAAAGGCTCATTTATAAATCCGTCTGCTACTTCAGCACCACAGACAGCATTGTGTATTGATCAATAAACAGCGCAGTGAGGCTACTGATATTTCAGAGTCATGGTCAGGTCCATAGATTCCAACTTTCACAAACCTCACTCAGATAAAGGATCAATGAGTCGGGCAGACCAGACTAAGATATTCAGCTGAACAGCCCCACCGCACCTGCACTCTCTCTGATACTAGGGGATGGCAGGTTAACAAAAGGGATGCATTTTGGTCATTTCGCTGACAAAATGTCTCCTGTTATCTCCCCTCACATCACCTATTGCAAGAAAGGGTACAGGTACCATTTGATACATAAATAAATAAACGCATCCTCAATGTTTTCTATCCCCTTCCGCTTACTGACTGATCAGAAATACCTAAACCGCAATATTAATGGTGGCTGCTGTCATCATGCACAAGCACAGCAGTCTGTTGAATAACCAACCTAAAACTTTATTACAGGCCTGTAACAGAGCATCAAATGTATTTATTGCTGTCAGGATGTTGAAAGATTTTCAATAAATAAAACAAGCAAATCTTCTAACACACATTACCAATACTTCCTTTAAATTTTACCTATTGGAGAAAGACTGGACACAGATGTGGGTTGAAAATCGAGTCCACAATACTGCAGCCAGCTTACAGGACAATCAACACAGAGCCAACAGCTCTTTTCCACTGCTTCCTCTCAGAGAGTTATAATGGGTGTGGAGGGCTCAGCAGAACCAGTCTGAACAAAGTTCATACCAGATAGGTTTCTCAGCGCTACAGCAAGGAAGAAGGAACCATTTCCCCAAACCTAATGTGCTCGCCAAATAGTGCCTCAGCCCACTGGAATCTTTATGGACTGGCAGAGAAAAATGAGGCCAGCCTAGAGGGGGAAAAAGCTTATGTTGCTGGGATTTGTGTTGTGGTTCCACGTCGCCCCCACACACCTGCTTGTTTGGTGGCTTCTCTTGTCATTGATTGAGTTGCATGGTCATTTACCCAGATGCCAGAGAGCATACAAATAAGATCCTACTTTTCAATGTAATGTGGACTGAAATGAGCAATAGGAAACTCACTATTTTTTAGTGAATGGTAGTTATTAGTAACACTGCTTCTTGTTTTACCACCAAATTTGATAACTGAGACTTACCACTATGTGAAAACAGTGATTGGTTTTGATGGGCTGTATGGATCACACACATTTTTTTTGGCCTTCCCCAGTGTTGTCGATGTTATTTTGCAGCTTTTAGTAGATTTGCAATGCACAAAGGCATGAGGGAAGAGTGGTGGCAAAACTAACCAATTAACTGCACCTTACAAACATTCACTGCTACATTTTATTCAGTTTTTCACAAACCTGCGTGTTTTTGTTTCTGTCTTTGTGTCTTTGTTACTTGCATGTCTCAGCCTTTGTCTGTGCAGATGTTTATTGTGTGGGGATTTTCAGGCTTTTTCTTCATAACAGATACAGTATCTTGGGCTTTGACATGAATGTTATTGTCATTACTTATCTTGTCTTCCGTAATGTTGTGCAGATTACTTCTTGTTTCATATCATTGTGATTCTGAGACTTCCTGCCTTAACACAGCATCTAGTTTCATGAACTGACCTCACATTCATTCACCATACAGTGACCCAGTTAGGCAGAAGAATGGATGGCATGCAGGTTAACTTAGCACCATCCAGTGGAAAACAGTGATACTGCAGGGGGAAAAGTCCAGTTGGATAGAAAACCTGATTTCCATAGGGTCCCTCTGCTGGAAAAATATTCATCCTACAGCACATTCAGACTGCACTCACTGCAACAGATCCTGAAAGTTACCTTGTTTGAGGAACATTTTTTTTTTTTTTTAGAAAACCTTAAATACAAATCAAAGATTTCGTTTGCATTTGAACAATTTGTGAAAGACCTGACTTTATCAGAGTGAATTTTTTTCAATGTAGATAATTTCATTCAGAAAAACACAACATTGCAACCTCCCAGCACAGTGGCACCATGACAGTTCCTTGAGGTTGAGTGTCTGTGTATTTGCCTGCATGTTTCCCAGCACTTGTCATAGACAGCAGACTGAAAAGAAGATCAATTCTTTATTCTGTCAGGATTTTGTGTCCTGCCTCTCTTTAGTGTCTGGTTCATTCTGAACATTCCTGGCAGTTCACTGTAGATTTTGGAGTCAGGGCAAATCTCTCCAAAACCCAACGCAAGAGAACTGGCGAGCTCTTGATAATGTCATCAAGAAGCAAAATCCAAGAAGTATTTATAAAAATCATGTTTGCAGATACTGACTGAACTGAACGTCATAATCAAACTGTGTTTTTTTTTTTTGCTCTGATGTTGTCCAGTCCAAATCTGTTTGTGTAAGCATGTGCCGTGAGCTCTGAGCTTTTAAAGTGATTTCTCAACTGGATCAGGATCAACCGTTTCAGAGGACACAAGTGACTAAAATCTGGATAGAAAGAAGAAACCAAAAGATACATTTCTAGTAAACAGTGCCAGCACAGGCGTGCTTTTTGTGTGTCTGCACCCACATAAGTGGCTGGATACCAGGGCAGCGAACAACAGATGAATGTAGGAAAAAGAAAGGCAAAGTAAAGGGAAAGGAACAGCTGGTGTGGTGGGAGTTGAGGTGGGCCGAACAGAGTGCTGAATAAATGTGTCTTGACTCTGGACAAAAAAAAAAATACTGACTGAGGGTCTGTCCTTGACAATGGCAGGAAGCTTGTTCCAAAGGGAGGATGAGGCCAACTCGGATAAGGCTCATGCCTCAGCTGTTTTCATTTGAATGTGGGTACTGACAAGGTATTCCTGCATCCTGAGAACACAGACTGTGGCACACACAACAGTTGTAAAAGATGAACTTAATAACCTGCTTTAGTGACATTCATGTGTATTTACACGTACCCATCGGGGACGCACCCTAACTGACCGATAGGTTGAAGGACTTAAGAATTCACAAAGTTGTTTATGAGATTGGATGCCATGACAAAAATTAATAATGTTTTCTCAATGGAAGGGCGACAAGTATCCACAAATTGAAAATTTTTAACAGATACTGTCAAGATGCAGTTGTCAAATGTCAGGATGAGAGTTTTTTTGAAGGTTAGTTATTAGAATGTGTTTTTAACTTCATCTGAAGTAAATTACTGTAGTATTGTCCAAAATAATACCGTACAGAATTCTAGCTATCTTAACTTTTTTATGTTTTCTTTTCATTTTAAAAACTTATTGTAAGCCCAAGGATATTTTGATCACAGAAAAGTGCAAATCTGCCTCAAGAAATAAATGCTATAAGAGATCAATGTGAAAAAATAATACTATTTTAAGGGGGAAAAAATTGTTTATTTGTGCAAATGATTTCCTAATTACTAATCCCTCTTTCTCATCATTTTTCTCTTTGGTGTCTATTACATGAAGCATTTTCTGTGCTGTCAGTGTCAGAGGAGGACCTAATTTACTGCAAGTGACAGTGATCAGTGTCCTGTTTTATCAGGAGACATAACCGTTTGGAAACAAGTGTGTACTCCTTCTAAAAAATATGGATATTTTCATTTCAAATTTATAAAAACTGACACTAATTCGTCATTAAATCCTGTGTTAAAGTAGCGAGTCATCTGCATAAAAGAGAAGGTGAAGGACGTAATATTTCAGATAATAGGGTGAGCGTGTAGAGTTAGTGTAAGAGTGAGTGTAGAGCTGAACCTGGAGATGCAAAAAAAAAATTGTCTTGTGTGTTAGACTGTGTATGTGTCACTGTGTCACATGATTGGAGCGTATGTGAGCATGGCAGTGTATTGATCTCCAGCAGCTGGCGATATGTGATCATATGTGTATGCGTGCGTGTGTTCGTGTTTAGAAACCCTTCCCTATCTGTCTGTCGGCTTCCCTCTCCTCTCTCTTCACCTTCAGAGAGAAGGACACACATTCCAGCGCCGCTTCCCGACTCTAGCCCTGGGCGACGCTCAGCCAGAGCTGATAAGTGACAGGGGCCCCAGCCACCCCCCCAACTGCTTTGCTGACACACACACACACACACACACCTCCTCTCCTCCCTGCCCTTCAGTCCTCAGACATGCTGCTCGGGAATTCTGCCCTCTGCCCCACTTCTGCCCCCCCCCCTTCCCCACCCGACCCCCACCTCTCTTTCTGGCAGAGACGTGGAGGTCTTTAAAGAGATAGATTGGGCTTTAATTTTTGTGCTAGCCTGGTCAGTGACACTGCTTCCCACCCCCTCCTCTTTGTCCTCCCTGTACATTTACGAGCTGGACTGAGATGTGAGGAGTGGCGTACGAAAGCTCAAATGGGAGATTAATCAATCCAGACTAGTGATTTAATGCAGAGATTCTCTTTCATTTTAATAGGTGTTTTCACAGGTAGCTTTAATAACTGTTTCTGCTGACGGCGCTGAGAGTGCAGCTGCTGAGGCGAGTTTCGAGCAGAAAGGTGTGGGGTTTGAGCTTTTTTTGGGGGGAGGTGGGGGGATATTAAGACAGGTTAGTCGGTTTACCTGTGGGAAGGTATTAAGGTTTAGCTTCAAGAAATACTCTTTCTATATATATTTGTATTTCTATTTGCATTGTTTCTTTACGCCAGTAAAGTCCATGCTCGTAACGCCAACTCTCCTCCTTCTCCGCTCTTTCTATCGCTCTGTCTCTCTATTAAGCATTCCACTCAGACCTGCACTAAGGCTCTGAGCTCAAAAAACTCTCCGGCCATGAGTGTGTATGTGCCTGTGTCTGTGTTTGTGTGCATCTGTGTGTGTGTGTCTGCGTGTGTGTCTGCGTGTGTGCTTGGTGCGTGCCTGAATGTGTGTCAGCCTCAATTGCTGGAGCCTATCCAAGGTTTCCGTGGTGACCACACAACACAACGAGACAATCAGAGGCAAGCCCACGCAGCACGGCGAGAGGACATTAACACAGGAACCGCGGGTCAGGGGGCAGATGAAGGCAGGGCAAGACAGCGGGAGAGGAAGAGATGAAGAGGAGGGTGGAGGGTGGTGTAAGAGCCACAGGGAGAGGGGCAAGAGAGAGAGTGAGGGTAAGGAGAGAAAGGAGAGTAAACAACAATAAACAATAACACAGCCTTAAAGGCTTCTTTAGGTTTCTCCTTTTCATGCCTGCAAGACATCAAGAGCTTTAAAGGTTCCCTAGCCCCAGGAGTGCCTGTGTGGTTTTGGCTGTATCCTGCCTCTGTGTGTGTGTGTGTGTGTGTGTGTGTGTGACTCTGTGCTACGCTGTGGTGTTAGTCAGGAATGGTTGCATGCGTGACTGAATCCATGAGCACTAGGACTGTGCAAAGGTGCATGTTTGTGTTAATGTGTGTTTGTGAGCATGCACGGACCTGAATGTAACATGAGTACGCACGTGTGTCTTTTGAAATTCAACCGTTAGAAAGTGTGTGTATGCTTGTGTGTTTGTGTGGTGTGTGTGTGTATGTGTGTGAGCTTGTGTGCGTCTGTAGCCGTGCACGCGGGCGCTCTCACATATCTCTGTCCCCCGGGGATGACGCTAAAAATATGTGGCTCCTCAAGCCTTCTGGTGTCTGAGCAGCGTCTGTCTGCTCTCCATTGCTGTCCCTGTGGCCCTCCCTCCCTCCACTCCCTTACTCCTGTTCCCTCCATTCCTCCCTCAATTACACCCTCTTCCAAACACGGTACCTCAGCAAGCACACACACACACACACACACACCAACTACACCCAGCTGTGTCCCTACTACACTTCCACTGAGGATGACCTCTGCTCAGCCAGAGTGGGATAAAGGGAGGCGAATGAAAAGGAGGGAAAATGGTAGAAAATAGTGGACAAAAATGTAGCTACTGTATTTTGAGAGGGGAAATGATCAAGTAGTGTGCGAAAGCTGCATTCCTACTTCTGCAACAGTAGTGAAGCATAAACGTGCTGTGTGACTGTCATGGTTAAACCAAAAAATAAGGTGTTCATCAGTTTAAACTTTTCTCACCAGATTCTGTGCTGGATATCATGTTCTTGTGCTCCCAAAAAGGCGTCGCCAGAACATATAACACACAGTCAAGTAAAAAATTGAGAGAAAATGAAATTAAAGTGATGGTTGTGTAATAAAATCCCTCTCAGGAAAGTTTATTTTAAGATGTTAATACATTTTTTTGCAGATTCAGTGTGGCACCTGGACACAGTAACAACAAGTGCCCTACAATAAACTTAAATAAACCTAATCAATTACAAATAAGATATCTATTCATTAATATTCTGCAAATGTTTTTTTCTTTTAAGTTAGGTGTTTTATTATTTCTCTTAAATGTGGCAGCAAACTTTTATATATTTACAATATACAAAATTCCCATGTTTTAATTTTTTATTCATTTATTAATTTGAAATACAAGTCATTCCATGCAGTTGGGTAGACATATGTTGGAGCTCTTAACTTAATCCAGTCCTCACTTTTTGCAGATACTGGTGCATCAGAAGCGTCTCGGAGGGCTGCCTCAGAGGAGGCCGGGTCGTCAGGGAGCACACCAACCTGCGCAGGGCGTGGCCGGGTGGCTCAGCTGATGAAAACCTTCAGCGGTGAAAACACTTCAACCCCCACACAGACCTCCTCCCGCGGCATCAAGCCCCCTCTCCCCACCAAGCCCAGCCACTTGCGTGTAACGACCACACCTACTGTCAGGTAATCCTCACGCGCTGATGCACGAACGCACACCCAGCTTCACGCATGCCCGTGATTCAAACGAAGCCACACTGGACAATGTCGGACACCCTCACGTGGAGCCTCATCCAGTGGGCTAACGGATGGAGAACTCTCAGGTGGTAAAGTTCACAATCTTGCTTTCACTCCCAAAGCACATGGAAATGCTTGAATGTAATGGTTTTATTTTTGGATGGTGCAGTACTGTAAACAGTCTTTGTGGGAAATAAATTCCAAAGAAAATTGGTTACAATGTATATGAACATGCCAGCAAACTGATGACTATCACATTTACTCACTTGCTGTTGGTGCCTTCCACTTTGTGTAACATGTGGAAAAACACATCCCTATTCTAAAATACACTTTAAAGTCCAACACACCAACGCCGCACACACGCTGTTTACTTACGTGACGTTACTTTCAGTTTACATTAGCTCATATGCAGACACATGAGGCTCAGTATTTGTGGTTCGGGGCAAAAGAATGGCCAGTGGAAGGCATAATGGGGTGAATAAGGCACAGCAGGGTCCTCCTTCATCTTGCTGTCTCCTCCCTGGGAATAGTGTAGGGTTGTTTATTTGTCACGATGCAATGTATGTCTCCCTCTGCCACCTGGCAGGAGTCTCTCTCCGCGACCTGTTGTGGACCAATGACAGTGCCAAATACCTCGTCTGTTGCTCCCAGTGGATCAAGTTAGACAGTCGCTGCCAAATAATCCAGTTCTGTGTTACTTCTCTCCGATTTATTTCTGTACTATTTTAGAGATGTGTGGCTGTACTTCTTCTTTTTTACATTTTCTATAGGGAGAAAGATGTTTTGTAATGGGATATTTAACATTCTGACAATGCTCACTTGTAAAATGAGAGACAATTTTATCTTTAATGTCAAGCTTGTGTGGTGCAATCAAAGAAACAATAAAACTGTGTAACTTGTGCACTTTGTATGTTGAAGGTCTTCTTTTATGGTGTGAATTTCTGTCAGTCTCTCAGTCTTTCTCTGCGTACGCTGCTAACCTCCGTCCTCCAAATTCCATACTGAAATAAAACATCACATTTCTTTTTCATGTCCTGCAGCTGCAGCTTACAAAGGGCAAACATTTTACAGTCTGATATCGATAACAGCATTATAATTCTTTTGACTGCTGTAATTGCACACAGTATATATGTGAAATGAGAAACCTTGATTAGCAGAATACAACCTAACACACTGACATGTTGTGCGGATTGCACTGACAATATATGTGATTTTTAAATGTCCATCCTCAGCAAATAGACCTGCATGCTTAACCAGGGCCAGTTTAAAATTTGAATTTCAGCAGGGCCACACATCCACCCCCACGTTTGTTATTACTGTGCTCACACATTTCTTGCTTAATTTCCAGTTATGCTCTCCAAGCTTGCAAATCAAATGGAAATGTTTGCCGACGCTAAAATTGTGAGGCGTATCTTCACATTTGTATCTGTAATTGCGGTTACCTCCGCTAATGTTTGCAGCTGGCTAGTCTGTTTAAAGAAAATCTCCACTGTCACAAATCAGCTCACTGGAGTGAATAAAAGCAACACTCCAACATTATGTAAGTTGACACGCTACTCGCTGATTAATGATGGAGTGAGATATGCCCTCTGCTGCTGTACAGCATCTTCATTTGCAAAATTCAGATAACAAGTAATCCTTGCCCATCAAGTACCTGACAGAATGAAGTCCGTTTCATGAGCCTGGTCGTGGGTGTTGAAGGAAGAGTCGCACCTGTGACACAGGAGATGAAAGTAAGGTACTCTGGTAATTTAAGATGAGAGAGTTGGGGTAGTTGCAAAATGAGACGTACCTGTGGCTGACTTTTCAAAGGCGTTGAAATGGAAAGCAAGATCCATATGCACACACAAACAAGCACATAAACGCGGAGACGAGGACAGCGCTGTTTCACTGCAGAACAGTGGCAACAGGAAACATGTAAATCAATACATTTGTAGAGTACAGTAGGTTACAGAAGTCACTGTATTCACTACAAGGCACACTCACTATGTAAGTAAGTGTGTTTGTGTGTGCGTTGCAATATTCAATTGTGCAGCATTTGCAGAGAAGTTCAGAGGACAGTGATTCATCAGATCTCCTTCTTTTCTCAATAGGCTGCATTCACAAACACACAAAAAAAACACGCTGTACCATCATCATCGCTGTATTTTTCTTCTAGGCAAAGTTTTATCATCACCACATATTGTTTTGATCAAGCTGAAGGGTTCTGCATCTGGAAGCACATGTGCCCCCCCACTTGACCCTCAGATCAGGTCTTTAAAGAGATTCCTCTTTGGCTCTTTCTGTTTTTAAGAAGACATTAGAAACACCTCGCAGAGACAAACTGCTGTCTTGATGAGTTTAACTATTGCTTCAAAAAGCATGTGTATAAGTAGCTTTTCAAAACTTATATTTAATGTTTAAAATGTCACATTAACTGAAGATGTAAGAGAACTACACAATATAGACAAAAGTATCCAGACAGACTTCTTTGTGAGGTTGTTTTTCAAGGGTTGGTTCCCCTACTGCCAGTGAAGGGAAATCTTAATGCTTCAGCATAGCAAGACATTTTGGTAAATGCTATGCTTCCAACTTTGTGGCCACAATTTGTTGAAGGCCCTTTTCTATTCCAGCATGGCTGTGCCCCAGTGCACAAAGCAAAGCTCCATAAAGACATGGCTGGATGAGTTTGGTGTGGAAGAACTTGACAGGCCCACACAGAGCCCTGACCTCAACCCCATCCAACACCTTTGGGATGAACTGGAGCAGAGACTGAGAGTCAGACCTTTTGGTCCAACATCAGTGTCTGACCTCACAAAAGCTCTACTGCATTAATGAGCAAACATTCCCTCAGAAACACTCCAAAATCTTGAGGAAAGTATTCCCAGAAGAGTGGAAGCTGTTATAGCTGCAAAGCTGTCTGTGTATTTAGAATGTGATGTTATTTAAGTCCCTGTTGGTGTAATGTTCAAGTGTCCCTATACTTTTGTCTGTATAGTGTAGTGTCACTTCCTTGACTTTATTTTCCTGTTCATGCTTGCAGAAAAATACCACAAAACAGAAATAATGGAAATAGTCACATTAGATGTAATAGTTAGCTGTACACTAAAGTTAGGTAAATGTCACAGCACAAATATATCATGTTTAACATAGTATGTGATGGACCAATCATGACAGATTATATATAAGCCAAACTCTCAAAACTTGCAGAACAACAGTCCAGTAGCTTGCTGTGATTAAACTTATTCTTAAATGAAATGAAAGTGAGACAAAATTATACCGAAAATATCTTTTACATGCCTTATCTATACCTTATCTACACATTTACCAGCTGGGAAAACATACAGCAAACAAGTCATGCTGGTGACTCTTGTATAACCACGACACTACTGCCACTCAATGTAGTCAGCTAAAATTTCACTTACACTTTGCTTATGCTTATACACTACTAATAAGACTAATAAGACTCTGGCACCAAAGCATCCATTGCAAACAATGCACTGCTGTCCAAAAGAACATGGATGCTGCTGTGTCTGTGTAGGCCCACACAGAGGTAGGCAACAGTGTCACTGTTATGTTCACTTGATAAACAGTGCATCGAGCTTTGACAGCCTGCACGCATACACATGATGCACTGTTCACAATTGAATTTAAAGTAGGCTTCTCATCTCTGAGATTTTCAACAAAACACATCATGAAACATTTAAAGTTCTACTGTATACACACTGTAGGTTCTTGTGCAACACATTGCAAAATGCTGAAGCACGCAACTGTGCGACGCTGCCTCTGTTTCCCGACGAGCCCAACAATGGCTGTGGCTGTTCTCTGATGCGCAGAGACATCGTCGAGCAGTTTCCAGGAGATATCTGTGGCGACTCCCTTGGTATGCCCCCCCTCCACTCCCTCCCCACCCCCTCCTCCCCACACACACTTCTCCTCTTCATCCACCGAGCCTGGCCACTGCTGTCGTCAGGGCCCTCCTACAGGAGAGAAAAAAGAGGCTGTTGTTGTGTCCTCGCAGGAGAGATGGACGCCTGTTTCTTTCTTCTTCTTCTTCTTTTTTTTTTTTCTGCCTCACTTGCTTGACTCCCACTGAAGGGGAAGTGAAGGGGGAAGAGAGGGAAAAAAACAACAGTGTGAAGGAAAGAAAGAAAGAAAGCTATACTGCGTGCTGTGGCGTTCCACCACACCACCAATAACCCCCCCCCCCCCCCAAACACCACCACCTCCATATTCCTCCTCCACCACAACCACCAGCACTATCCACAGCACCCCCAGTAGAGAGAGAAAGAGCGAGAGAGGAGAGGAGAGAGGGGGGCCAGGGCCATGTGATACGCAGAGCATGCGGGCACAGCTTCACCCCCAGGCAGAATGAACGGGGGCCTGCTGTGTCTCTCCTGCATGATTAATCTGGCTGAGGGGCAGGAGGACTGCCACAGCCCTGCCTGCATTAACTCCCTACTCTCCAGGTCCACATGAGCACACATACTAACTCACAGACCAGCAGCAGACCCATGGTCAGACACAGGTGGATATAAGCATAGTGCCGTGTGTATGTTGCTTGTAAACAACAGTGAAGTGGAGGTATCAGATTCTGGCCACATTAACCGTGTATTCGTCTTTTGCCGAGGGCATCTTCTCGTCATCATTTAGGCGGTGACACAACACTGATCCTTCCGCATGTTGCCAAACTGTAAAGAGCACCATGGTGCGAGGCCAATCAATAGTGTTGGTTTCTAGGTAGTTCTGGGTTTGTGTGACTCATCCTCTCATGTGACCTCTGTCTCCCAGGCAACATTGTGGATGTTTGCTGGTGCCGGTCTTGTCTTTTGTGTAATTCATATGAGGCAGATGGTCCAGGAAATGTGGCTTACTCTTCAAAATTCTCCCAGACGAAGAGTATTTGGCATGTGATGGTCAAATTTTCAAATCACCATGACAGCTTCTAAAGATTGCACAGCAGGCCTGTCATATTGTCTCACAGTATTACACTAAGCTAACGTAGACGTGATACTGGAAAATAATGTATACTGTAACCGTCCCTCCCACAACTGGCAGGATTTCTTCCGTAGACTGTCCTGACATGTTTTAGCTCTGAACTGCTGTAAAAGTAGGAAGTGTTGTGAGGACTGACTGTTGTGCAACAGTGGAGAGCGAGCATCAAAAGGCAGGCAGAGGGTTAACATCCTGCGGTCCGCTCCACATTAACTGGAAAGGAATGAAGTGTCAAGCATGTTTTCACCACAGCGAGACGGTCAAAACCCTCTTCTCCTCCTCCTCCCACCAACCGGTCACCCCTCAAACCTTCTCCCCCACATCACCCACACGCCTCCCACTCCCAACAACCTCCCACAGCCATGACCAAATTATTTTCCAGCCTCCCGAGATTTGTCTTGCCAGACAAAAATCTGCAGCGCAGTCCTGATTCAGTGCGCAAACACATTCAGCCTCCCTTCATCTCTCGACGCCTTTCTGCCAGAACATAGGTCTTCTTTTTACCAAGTGGGCCTCTGCTGAGATGGCTCTTTGTGCATTTACTCACTGCCAAATAAGTTGTCTTCCTGTGTGTTTACTTTCTTAATTTAAACAATGGCTTGTGAAAGTGTCATGTTCTGCAACAACTGAATGAATCTCAGTGCAGGTATGGTACTAATACAGGTGTTCTGGTTCTAAGGGGTTGAATGAAATTATTGAATGAGCAACAGACACAAGGAGAGGGAGGAAGCACAAGGCAGAGAAAGAGGACGGGCACTCAGTGATTGAGAGAATAAGTGAAAAGGGGAGTAGAATGAGTGTGAGGAGAGACAGAATGAGGGAGGGAGAGAGAAAATAAGCCCCACCAGTGAGCAGGCCACACAGCCCTGCCAAACTGCTCGAAAAAAAGCCCCCTCTGTTTTATTTATAGTGCGCTGTATCCATGGCAACCAGAGAGGTCAGGCAAGCTGGGCCTGCGCTTCACCCTGCTCTGGGGATTAGGATTTCACAGAGGTTCTCAGATGTGAGGAAGGTGGGCTAGAGAGGCTCGCCGCTCGCCAAGGCAGCCCTGCTGCTTTTTGGTGAAGTCTGGGCCCTTCGAGGGAGGAGAGGGGGAGCAGCAGAGAGTCATGGGAATAGTGTGGGAACGGTGGTTTGTGGTGATGGGGCTGGGAGGAAGGGGACTGGCACGGAGGGGAAATGCATGTTAGCAGTTGCATGCGGAGGCTGTTTTGATTAGGTACCTTCTGTCACACGATGGCGCATTTCAGTTTATACGTACGCTGACAAGCATGTTTTTTTTGGATTGCTACACATTTAAATACTGCATGCTGTGAACTTTTTGCATTTGTGCATATTCCTACACCAATCATTTTCTAATAATATTACTCCACATTTTAGTGTCAGCTTTCTTTCTTTCTCAAGTTTCTATTTAACTCCTTCTATTTAAACTGCAGTGTTTGCTTTTTATCTTTCATATTTTTCTACATACTGTGTTAATTGTCAGGCTCCGAAACACCAAGGCAAATTGCTCACAAGTATAAACCAACTTGGCAATAAACCTGATTCTGAAAGGGTTAAGGTCAAGGGAAACCTTTTTCGGCAAGACACATTAAACTGCTCTGTACATTAGATGAGAGTATCTAATG
Source organism: Scatophagus argus (assembly GCF_020382885.2). Classification (NCBI taxonomy): domain Eukaryota; kingdom Metazoa; phylum Chordata; class Actinopteri; family Scatophagidae; genus Scatophagus; species Scatophagus argus. The sequence goes on along the minus strand of NC_058506.1, from coordinate 10,827,096 downwards.
AATGATGATATAAAAGCGGAGAGAATGACACCAAAAAAAACCCATTACATTTAGAGACAAAAGTTGCTGGATCTTCGAGTAAGTTATATTCTTCGCCCCTTTCTCACTTTGCCAAGCAGTTTCTAAGAAGTGAAGCTAATTTACTTTCCCCTCCTCTTTTTAAAAAATTTTGTGGGCTTGTTATTTTCAGCCTAAGAAAGACTTTCCAAAACAGCTAATCCTGTTGGAATGAAGCGCTGGGATGAGAGAAGCAGCGAGAGGTAGGGTTAGGCGAGTGACTTACAGAAGAATTGAGGAAAAAGCTGATTGCCCTCCAGGAAATGCATGGTGTGACTACAGCAGAGACCTCCAGATTACCCCTGGGGCAGAGGACGTGCTTTGCTGAGAGATGGTTGTTGGGCTGGTGTTGCCATGTGTGGATACTGTTGCCTACCATGCTCTAACGTGCAGCAGGTCAAGCATTCAATGCTCTTCCATGGAGCATGTATGAACGGATCTTAAGAGTCAAGGACAAACAAAAAATTGTGGTCCATCATTATCAAGGACTAGTAATGACTCCCCCTGTCTCTAGGGGGCACCCTCAGCACCTGAGTCACAGGACCAACAGCGCCAGCTTTTCCTCACTGGAACTGTGACCAATCCAACATTTGTGGTTGCCAGGAATAGATGTCACAGGCACATGATCATTGTAGCTGCCTCGGAGGTGGTCAGTTTGTACTTTGTCGAGCTGAGTATGGATTATGAGGGGAATGAAGGACAAGGTGTTGAGGAGCAAAGGAAGCAAGGCATTCAGGTCGCTTGGAAACTGGCTAATAGCTATGGCCTTGGCTGCTAGAGAGTGGGAAATTGAGGCATGACAAAGGAAAAGCGTGCCAGGTATGTGCAGCACCAGTCATCAGCAGCTGGTTTAGTTGGTGTATAGTTTGGTTCAGAGTGAAAAATAACAAAGTAAAGGTGTAAAAGTTTCGAAGCAATAGCAAGCACATTGCTCCAGCGATTCAACAGGGAGACAAAGCAGGGATATCAACACTCTGAGTTCAGAGATCAGGGAACAATGATCGCACCAGATTCCAGAAAAATGTTCCCACACATACCTGGGCATGAATGTCCACACAGAGTGGCAGATAACACAGAGTGACAGATAAGGGGGTTATTCATTCAATAAAATAACCATTCAGGTGAGTTAAGGTCTTGATATGTGAATCTGAGCTGGTTTAAATTTTTACTATTTTCCTGCTACTAGAATTACTCTTTGTGTATTAAAGTCATTTTTATTGTTCATTTATGAATGCTAAGCTTTAAGATGTCGAATCCTTGGATTTTTTTTTTCCTCAGCTTGTGCAAGTTTGAAAGTTGATGCATACATTTGCTTTGACTGCTGAATAAAACTGAAATTTTACAGTATAATAATTTGAATATTTGGTTATTAGGGGGGGATTCATGAGACAAGAGTGGTTTGGAGAATGAATAGTTTAGTACCTTGGGAACCAAAAGAAATCAATTACCCCCCATATTTGTGTTTGGCCCTAGCCAGTGAGGTCAAGTTCAATATAAAATGACACTGAAGTAGCAACATAATTACCACTGTCTGGTGTATTGACACAGTAAGACTTCTATTTGACATCATGAGGCAGCCTAGCAGTGTACTAATCTGTCTCTGCACCATACTGTAGCAATGAAGATACAATGCAGTGTCTCAGTGAGCAACAAGATGATTATATACTACAGGTTGTAATGACATTTACACTCACCCAGGTTCACAGGAACTTAATTATATTGCACATTACTGCAAATAGAATTTCAACTCTGTGTTAGAGTAAGTAGTGAGTCCTTCAACCTGAGTAGCCAGGTTCAAGCCCCTCCACTGACTCACAGCCCACCTAGCTGTTCTTGGACCTCCATGTGGAAGAGAATTTTACCCTAAAATCCTCTGCGGTCATTTCTTTATTTATTTAAGAGGATAATCTGGGAAAGAACTTGCCATAATTTCAAATTATATCTGTTTCTGCTCTTGTGAACAGCTGCTGCTGGTTATACAGAAAATGTTTATTCTGGGAATGATTCTCTCTGGCGCACAGGAACTGCGAGGTTACCAGATGCAACAGCAGCAGTTTGTCTGAAATCAATACAGGAAGACCTCAGCATGTTAGCATGAGTGCTCATAGCCACCATGGCTGAACAAAAGAAAAGAAACTTAAACTTTGTTTAAAAAAAGAGTTCTCAGAGTTCTAATCCTTCAAAAGCCAGTTGGCAAAAAGAACCTTGAAAGCTTTGAAGGGACAAAGAACAAGGGCATATATTGAGTGTTTCTACTCACTTCTTCTCTATTGATCCACATATTGTTAAACTGACAAGACAGAATAATAGTGTTTTTATGTATGTGAATACTCAGAAGCACATGGCAATGAGACAGTGGTGTAGGGTCTGAGGGCCAACAAGGTGATGCAGATCCAATTACTGAAACGGCAAGTTTTTCTGATGAGCGGAGCCCCTCGTATCTACTTGTACTGAACATATTCAACGCTAACAAATTCTGCAACACCCAGAATTTTTCTTCACTATCACTTATTTATTTACTTCTTACTCAGACCAACTTCTGTAAACTAATTAAATATCTGTGATCTCCAGGTTATTTCTGTTTTCCTTTTCAGTTTCTTGTGTGATATTTTCTTTCTTTTTCCAAATGAATTTCATACATGCATTTATGGGGGATTATTTAGATATTCATTAAGGAGAGTAAAGGGGAGAATAATATTGCAATATACTCCTATATCTGGCTTATTAGTACTGTTTTGCATTGTTTGATTTTTTTTCATAATTTCGTAGGTTACACTGCTGTAATATGTTTATGTATTTAGAATTATTATTGTTTTCAATCATGTGTTTGTATTTGTTTACTTAATTTGCAATTGGAATTCCCATCCTAAATTCGTATGTTATCCAGCTGTTTATATTAGACAGAACAGAACAGGTACACTTGGATTTTAATCAGTACAACTCCTTAACAAATTCATCTATTGATTTAATAACATATGAATATGTGTTGGTATGCGTTTAGCAAAATAATTTACTCCTTTGTTCATCTGGGCACATTTTTTTCCATTCAAAGTAAGACATCTTGTGGCTGTTGGACTTTAGAGTGAAATGTCCCTCGTTTTCTCTTTTGGCCACACTCCTCTGTATTTTTCCTTCCGTCCGTCTCTCTCGTTGGTATTGTCCAACCATTCTGTTGATGACTCTGTCTCTGTTTTGCTCATTTTTCTTTCTCCCTTTCCCAGCTCAAGGTGATTGGGGACTTGTCTGTTGTCCGTGGAGGCAGGCTGTATCCAGGGCTGTCAGGGGCTCAACTTGGTTCTGCTCTGGTTCTGGTGCTGGCTAACCAGAAGGCCCCCGCGGCTCAGGCCCAACTCCAGGACGGGCAGTAGTGGAACGGACAAAGGACTTCATTCTCTAAAAGGGGGGGGGGGGGGTGAGGAAAGAACGAGAGAGGGAGGGGGGGCTTGGCGAACCAAGCGCAAGGGGTCTTATCCTCCCGGCTCAAACACATGCCACCAGCTGCTGCCCCCTTCCTGTGCTTTCATTAAAAAGCCTCCCTGTGCTCCGCAGGGTAATCCACATGCTCACTGAAAAAAGTGTGAGGTAAATACAGTATGTCTATCCATTTCTCTGCCTCTGCCATTGCTTTTTGTCATCTCTTTGCCTTCGTTGCTCCGTCTTTCCCTCTTTCTATGATGTGCTCTCTGGGCAGTGGAGAGCAGTCCATTCTCTCTCTCTCTCTCTCTGTGTGTGTGTGTGTGTGTGTGTACCTGTATGTACGCCCATGGAGTCTGTCAGACTCTCAGTGTTTCCAGCACTCAGCCCAGAGCCAAGGCAAGCATTGCCAGAGGGAGTGCCTGCAATGTAGGGCGCCCAGCAAGCTGGACGCAGGCAGAATATCAACGCCACACGGCAGACACTCCTCCCAGCAGCCCACCTGCTGACTTACGTGATCCAAATGTGAGGAGGAGGGGGTTTAGGTGGAGAGAAGGTAGTGGGGGGATGATAGGCTGCAGGAAATTGCCAGGTAGTTTCCAGACCCACTTCCCTGTGTTGCGGCCAATTAATCAGGGCTACATCTGTGTTGGATGGACCTCTACCCCAAGGGGAGGGGGTGGGGCAGAAGCGTTTGTGTTTTCGTCTGTATATGTGCACACGTTTTGTGTTTCCGTGCAAGTCAGCATGAGTGTATGTGTGCACGCTACCTGTGAGAGTGAACATGTATGTGTTAGATGGTACAGGAGGGGGCGAAGGGGGTTTTGTATGCTTTGTGAGTATTTGACTGCAAAGACGCAAGGAGGCTGTTGATGCTGGGCTTATTCCAGCCTTGCAGTCATAACTGGAGTCATGGACGACCATCTCTGGTCCACTGTCCTCCTCCCTGTCCATATTATACTCATGGTGTCAGTGTCAGCTAACCCCCTCTCCTCTCCTGTACTATCCCCCTAACGCAAGCACACACACACACACACACACACAACACAACACCCTCTCTGCTTTGCAGGGCCTCATGAGGAGTAGGATCATTTTTCAGCACCTGTGTAGCTCAGTGCCTGTATGTTTACTTCCTGAAGCTTCTGGCACACCTGGACCTGAGCTACCCCTCCTTCTTTCATCTCTGCTCTGCAGTTTTTTTTCCCTTCTCCAGTGTTTGGCTGTTTTGTCTCCGATATATTACCAGGTCTATTCATATAAGTAGAAAATGAAATTAATATGAGGCTAGTCAGTGTCTACATTTTCACTAAGCAAACAGCAGCTTCTGCTGGTCTCACTTTTACTTACTTGAGTCTGTTTGGATGCCCAAACATGCTTTTGCATTACACTTTTATTTTGGTTATCTGTAAAGCTTGTCAGCATTGTTTGCCCTAACATCTCTCACCTTCTGAATATGGCCTGAGAAGTCTTTGAAATCTGTGTCAGTTTGAGGGGATGGAGCTGTGACCACGCTAAAGGAGATTGTTAATATTTTGAAGAAAAAACAAAAATACATGAATATAATTTCATAAACCCTTGATTTGACGTGTGGGTTTCATTTCACTGCAGTCTTGGGTAAGACAGTGTCTGTGGTTTGGGTAATGCAGTGCTCTGAATCAATTGATTAAATCTGGCTTCTCTCAACTGGAGAAAATCTTTTTGTTTCACACAATAAAACTACGAGAACGTGTCCTATCGTGATGTGGTGCGTATTAACGCTTGTGTGTGTAGCTCACGATCCTGTGTGGAGGTTTGGCATAGTGTGGTGCAGTGCAGAGTGGAGAGGAGAGGAGAGACAGCTGCCCTGACAGATGCCGGGAGGCAGGACCCCACTGGGAAGCAGAGGGAGGGAGCTGGCACTGTCTCACCCCAGCGGAAACACCATAGGCTGCAGAGGAAGTGGGCAGGGGGACAAACCAGGAGCTCAGTATGTGTGTGTGTGTGTGTGTGTGTGTGTGTGTGTGTGTGTGGCAGAGAGAGAGAGAGAGAGAGAGAGATCTACTTTGAGAGAACCTTAGCAGTTGGTCATGTATGTATGTATTTACATCTGATTGTCACACACACACACACACACACACACAGAGCAGTATATACAGTATAAGTCCAACCAGTCAGGCAGGCCACACACTCCATGCTGTGTCCATATTAGTCAAATGGACCGCCGATATCCTTGCTTGACAGTGGAAATCACCAATATAAAGTAATGAATCCTTTGATGACATTTTCTGGTTGAACCTGTAAAATATGCTGTTTAATTTGATGTCAGTACATCATTCAACTGCAGAAGGAAATACTTGCATTGATACTAGTGACTCAAGAAACAATGCACTATCCATTAAATTATCTAGTTTGTGCTGTACCATATTACTATATACTGTGGTACTGGGGCACAGATATTGTTTTGAAATACTGACACACTGACAAAGTGTCAGTATTTGACATCAGACTGGATTTAGGCTTTTTTTTGTGAAATGGTCATTATGTGTTCAGAATAAATTGGTTAAAATATGAATTAAGCCTGGTATGATGCTACTTTCATGTCAGACATGTACTACCCAGGGGTCCATTAAAGCCTGTTTTCAACCTACCAGTGTATAAATGCCAGTGTAATTAAATCATCTGAAGAAAAGCTTGAGCAACAAATAAAGACATCCTCGAAGTTCTCACCCATAAATGACTGAATGCACACAAAGTGACACTTGGTGATCTACATTATGTCTTTGAATGGACCTGAGAAACGCACTACGCACATATAAATATAGCAAATATAAATAGTGTAGAGGGAAATACAGAATTATGTCTTTTAAACTGATATTTAACCCCCGGAATTAAAACTTTGTGAAAGCACCTGATTACAACTTGAGCTACTCTTCACCAATTTGCAAAAACTACTTTTGTTTTCTCTCATTTGAACACCTACAGACTTTATCTAATAATCTTTTTTATACAAGATGCATCTTCATACTCATCACAACACATTAACAGTCAAGCTCAGTCTCTACTTTGAGAAAGATCATGAATGATCACAAATCATGATAAATATTTATAAAACATGAAATATTCTACGCCTCTACTCAGTGTTATTCTAAAGTATACTTTCAGCATGGAATGTATACAGTGATGCATCACTTTAGTCACTTAAAGGTGGTAAAATTTCTTTGACATTCATGCACTTTTAAAGCTTTTAGTTGTGAGCCATTTGCTGCACAAAATGTAATACAGCGTGTAGGTGCAATGTGCTCTGCTCTTCAAGTCTGCAGGAACACCATTATCACCACAAGCTTTTACAAAACAACCATTATTCATTAAGATTTTGAAGTTCATCTAAGAATCCATAAACGTGCATGTGTATCATATTGTTGCTTATAGTAACAAGATAAACAGGATGGCAGAGACTGTACAACCATTATCAGCCATTTGTGGCATCTAGGACAGCAGGAATAAATAGCTCATCTGTTTCGTTTGAGTTAAATGAGCTGCCTGAACTACCAAGAGGTTCAGTGGTTTCAGCATAATACGTTTTCTGATTTTCCGGTTTTTACTCAAACACGTCTCATTAATATGTTTGAAAGCAGTTTTAGGTTGTCCAGATTAAAAAAAAAAAATCATTATAATCCCTCCAGTAATGTATCAGAGGTGATAATAAAAATGAGGCACTTTACAGTTTTTCACTCAGTTTGATAAGAGAAGTAACTCTTTCGCATAATGTTGTTAACATGTTGTAATCCAAGTACTGAAGCTGTCAAATTTGCAGACTGTATGAGTTAGCTATAATCTACACACAATCTAGAAGCAATACGGTATAATAATTATAGTGCATAAGAAAACAGAGAGGGAATGTGAGAAAAGCTGCTCCGCACACAGATGTATAATCACACATGATCCATTTGATCTGGTAAATTATGATGTGTAGCATTGTGAGATGACATAACATGTCACAATGCCAAGTGTAACCACGTCTAAGTACCTTAGGGGTACTTGAGTGCCCATGCTGTTCGTGAAGTTTTTGGAAAAGTTGCCGAAAGAGTGGGCTAGTCAGACAGCAGCAGGTGGCAAGTCTGGTCTGAAGCGCAGAGGCAGCAGCATGGCTCATAGTCAGCTGCTTGTTCAGTGTCACTGACCAGACCCCAAGTGCTTTAGACAAAGTACAAAGCATTGATTCAATTCTTTATCCTTCATTCATACTAAAATAACAAATAAATTCATGAGATTCATAAGACTTGACACCTCTAAAAGAACTGTTGTTGTTTGTTGGTGATTGTTTGGGTTATCTTGCTAACTCTATGAAATTATTCCACAGAGGTAAACTCCTGAAATAACCATGTCCTGCTCATAATAACCACTGATGGTCACAGAGTTTTCTTTTTGCGAGAACTGATAGTTATGGATAGTTATAGGAAACAGCTGTTTTGCGATTGCCTGTGTCTACATGCTGATGAAGGGGTGTGTTTGTGAGTGCACGTAGTCTTTAGGAGGTGTCAGGGACGCTGGAGCTGAAGACTAATGCAGCTGCATGGCCTGCACTGTAGGAAGTGTTGCCATGGTGAGCCAGGCTGTCTGGGCCAGAGGGACCTTCCTCACAGTCCACATGGTCATTGCAGCCGTCTTTGCTAATGTGAGTCCTAAACATGTTAGTGCATCAGCGAAAACAAATACAAAATATGAACAATATTCACTCTGTTCAACAGAGTATCAGCTGTACTCAATGGCTGCCTCAAACTGAGCTTCCTCCTTCCTGCTTTCCCCAGAAACAGCAGCTGACGAAGTAAGAAGTCCTCAGAGATCATGTCCACTGGGACCAGTGCCACAGAGGCAGAGCCCACAGTGAGCCACAGTGACACTTTCCAAGTACAATGTGTCTGTTATAGTAATCCATGTGTGACGAGCTAAGGAAGGGGGATCTTATGAGGTTTTAGTTTCTTACAGGGATGTCATAGAAAGCAGTGTGCTGCACATATGCGCAAACAACTAGCCTCGCTTTGTCCAAAGGTGGCAAATTTCACCTACCAGCTCTTCTAAAGCTCATTAATTAAGATGTCACCAGCAGTTTAAATATGAAAACCGTGTGCTGGTTGGTGGATTTTGACAAAGCTTGGGGTTTCTCCGCGTTCCCAATCTTTGTGCTGAGCCAACTGCCTGCTGCCTGTACCTTCAATTTTACCGTATAGACCTAAGAGTGGCATCAGTCTTCTCCTTTAACTTGTAGAATTAAAGTTTTTTTTAAAACAAACAAAAAAATAATTAAAAATTAAACAGAATTATCTCACAGGATAATCTTTCAACATTAGTTTTGTTTGACAATAGACATCAGAAGCAAGAATTAAACTACATTTGTAGAAACACATAATAATAATAATAACAATTACTAATTAAAATACAGATAAATAGAGAAGCTCACTATCAAAACCAATGAGCTTGTGGTGAACTACAAAGCTTCAAATATGAATGTTGCTGCAAAGAAGCTGCAAATTCTAAAAGGGTGACGATCCACACACATCTTCAACCTGGCAGTGCAGAAAATCTACACAATAAGCACGGCTTCAAAGTGAGCACCTGAAATTAGTGTCCCAATTCAGAATCTGATCAAATGTGAAATATGGTCACATTCTCCCCTCTCCTTTTGGTGATGAAGATCTTGAAGACATCTCTACTTCTGATTTCCTTTTTCTATTTATGGATCTGAGATAAGTCATTCATCAAGGCCAAGATAATAATAATACCTTTATTTATATAGCACCTTTCAAAAACCAGGTTTCCAAAATCATTAAAAACAAAATCGACAAATTGTACACTGAAGAGAATGCAATAAACAAAAGAATTAACATGCCTAAATAAAGGCAAATCAAACAAATTTCATAAAATCAAAATACTCAAGTACATATACCTTGAAATTGTACTCTTATTGATAGGTGTGTTTAAAACCAGTAAGAAGTAAGCAATCAACCAAAAGAACATGCAATGAAGGAGGAGCCACTACACTAGAAAAATCACAAAAAAACTATTCTTTTAAATGTAATTTCAAATGGTCAGTGTCGCCTTCAAAGCTATGTACTAAATGTGTGAATTCCCATATATAACTATCATAAAAATGTGGAAAAGGCAGTTTTAAAAATATGGGGGACAGCTGTGATTCGAACCCCCCAGTGTCTATACTACACCTTTGACTGAAAACATGGGCAGTAAATGGGACTGCTGGATGACCATTTTTACTTAGACTGTTATTAAGATTGAAGTTTAGCATCATTTGCGTTGTTACAGTCTGAGTGCAAGAGAAAGTGTAGGTGCAGTGTCAATGTGCAATAGTGTAATGGCTGCACCATCAGCCAGCCTTTCTCCACCCGTTCAATCTGCATTCTTAGCAGGTACCCACCTTACTTCAACAGTGTGAAAGTTTGTTAAATCAGACCCAGTCTAATGGTGGAGAGTCACAGTAGTCTGTGTGTCAGACTCAAACATGACACGACAAAGATGCTGAGCACTCAGCACATGACATTATCACAATTTCAGGTGAGATGCAATCATTCTGGCAAAATTTCAGAACATGAGTCATGCTGACTCACTCTCTTGTCTCTTTATTCAGTCAGAGGTGGAAAAATGTCATCAGTGTGAGTGTATATGACTTCTGCTGTTGTGTGCTTTGGCAGGTTTGTCACAAACTGGAACTGACCAATCTCTTCCCAAATTGTTTTAAATAAAACCATCCATCCATTTTCTATACCGCTTATCCGTGTGGGGTTGTGGGTGGGCTGGAGCCTATCCCAGCTGACAACAGGTGAGAAGCAGGGTACACCCTAGACCGGATGCCAGTCAGTGGCAAGTCAGACAATCACACACGCTCACGCACTCGCACCTAAAGACAATGTAGAGTAGCTAATTAACCTAATGTGCATGTTTTTGGGACTGTGGGAGGAAGCCAGAGTACCTGGAGAAAACCCACGCAGGCACAGGGAGAACATATTTAAACAAAACCAATGCACTAAAATTTAATTTTATTATAAAAACGACTTGTTATATTAATTAATGATACACACACTGTCTTTTAACCACACTTTTCTTCCTCAGTTTATAGTTAAATAAGGACACAGCAGACTTAACTTCAAGTCAGTGGAATTTGTTCCCTGATTTTCATGTCTCAGGCATTTCTCCCTTTAAGTCTGGACGCAGTCTCAATCAAGCTCCATCAATCAAATCATTTAGGTTATATAATGACTGTGAGGCTCATAGACTACCAAATCTACTAAAGAGGTAATAGTTTGTATATGGATTTGATTTCAGGGGAAATTTGCATGTATTTGCAAGACAATAACCGGATAACTGAAAAATGCATGCGCACAGCCTCAGTGAATTTATACATTAAAGCTTCAGTTGGAGAACCCAGCAAAAGCAAGCAAGCCGGAGTACCCGGAGAAAACCCACGCAGGCACAGGGAGAACATGCAAACTCCACATAGAAGGGATTCAACCTGGGACCCTCTTGCTATGAGGCAACAGTGCTAACCACTGCACCACCGTGCCGCCCAAGCTACATAACCAACTATCTTAAATGCTACAATCACATAGCCTCCACAAATGTACTTGAGTCCGAAAAGGCTACCCAGTCACTGTTCACTACCGTGAGTGAATGCTTTATGCTAACCTCAAGCCCCAGACACACCAACAAATCACTAGTGATGACAAAGACCAACTCTTGTGTCACTTCACGTCCCCAACAATTTTCACTTGAACACACAGCCAGCTAGCGTGGAAGTTCTGTGCCTGAGTAAAAATAAATGACCATGTAGCCAGAAAGGAAAGCTAGGAGTAGAAGATTGAGACTGCAGATATACAAACCATTGTCAAGATAAAGCAGCATTTTCCTTTGACACCACTTTTACTCAACACTTAGATGGTTTCTTTACTTTTGTCATTTGATTGCCTTCCTTACTTTCGTTTCTCTTCTCGTGCGCCGACTCACTTAGCTGAAAAGCCAATCAGAGAAATTTCTCTTACCTACACCCACCGATTCAATACGCTCAATTGGCCAAAAAGTCACCAACAAGGGCCGACTAGTTCCAATGGTGCACAGACACTCGCCGACGGCACTGACATTTGCCGTACCTGACCTTGGCACGTCAGGGCTTTTAGGCCTACTGGGGTAGAAGCTGAATGAGAGTCTGCTGCAGCTGCAGCAGCTCACTCGTTCTTCAGCTCAGAGAGTTACAGCCAACGATTCCTGTTCACTGCTGAGGATGTGAACTTTGTGCGATTGGGTTAGCTGCTTAACGTAGCTATGGAGTATTGACGCAATATTTGATTTATGGATTGCTGCTAGGATGTCACAAATATTCCTACAAATATAACAAAAATGATTCTCAGATAACTTACCTACCCTTTAGAGGCTTTAGAGCGAGTGTAAAACATTTGTTGTCTGGTTGTCTGAGATCCTGGAGATCTAGAGTATTTTAAAACTGGCTATCCTTAACCTTATGTGTGTGGTATCAATTTTAATATTATTTATTTGTTGCTTTTATTTGAAATGTGCTGATATCATAATGTATATATAAACCAGTCAGTGGCTGAAACAGAGAGGGAGGACGACCGCGCCGACATGCAGTGACATTGGTCCTGAGGGACAACAGGGAGCACATCACGAGACGGAAAAACAAGAGAGCGGGAAACTTGTTTATTGATATGAACCCCACACACACACTTTTCTGTCCACACAAAATCATGGTAACAGACTGTCTCTGTCAAGACAATAATGAGAAACTCTTGGTAATGATTTTGACAGGTCACACTTGACATCCAGGTCCCCACAGTGATATTTTTGGTGACCACTGTCCCGTATGAGACCAGAATCTCTGTATTTTAAGCCTTGACAAATGAAAGGATGTGAAGCTCTGAGGTGACGTGCTTGAGCAGCTGGCCAGCACCCAAGTCTGAAGTCTTCTCAAGCGTGAAAGTCAACATGGCATTATTGCTACCATTGGCAAAATCGCACAGTATGGTGCAGATGGACTGGAGAAGGTAAAAGCTGAAAACTCTTCTGCACTGAGGGGACACCTCAGGTGGTCACATAGCAGAAAAACAGAAATATAAGATTTAGGAATTAGGAATTTTTTTCTTTGCTTAAAAATGTGGGTTTATCACATGCCAGATGAGATTTTTCTGATATTAATGCTTTATTTGTGATCTCCCATTATTGAATATAACCATGGTATATTTTGTCATTTGCTGATGGGGATCAACATTTTTGTTTTCATGTTTGTTGTGGCTTTTAAGGTCAAAGGTAGGTAAACACATAATACAAACAATAAAACTGTACTGGAACTGCTGACATCACATTTCATTAAGTGTAGGATGAGCAGAGATGTTTGAATTACCAGAAATGATGACATGACTGATAGAGGAAGCAAACTCTACACAACATCACCACATAGCTAAAATAAGCATTGCACACCATGAGGCCCAATAGTAAGTCACAATCACAGATGCATTTTTATGCTAATCTGAACTGAAAACAAAGAAGACGTTTGTCCCCACCTTTGAAATCACAGAAATGTCATACACCCTGCTGCAAGCATCAAGGTAGCCATTGTGCCTTAATGGAGCCATTTGTGATGTGAAGGTGTGTACCATGATGTATGGTCATTTGTTTACACATTAGCATATTGGATATTTCATTAGAACAGGAACATTTCTTTGTTTTTGTTCTTGGACAGAATGAAATATAGCCATCACAAGTCTGCACAAAAGCACTATGCAAACAAAACAAATACTAATCAATTCTGGAAAAAGTCTCACTTCCATAATGATTTGTTCTTTTTGTGATGTTCAGGAAGCCTTTTCATTTACTTCAGCTCAGTGGTGGGTTGAAATCACTGATTGAATTTTTCGCTTTCTTAAATGTCCCTATTAAATTCAAGTTTGCCATTTGGGTGTTAGCATGACGGATGTTTACTTAGAACATGTGGTAAGGCATTGAGAGGCTATGAAAATGATTTAGAACACAAAGGGAAAAATTTACTCTCTTTGGCACCGCTGTTCATGTGTTTATCATTAGTGTCATGTGGAAAAGAGAGGAAATTCTCACATTGTGCAAAAGGTTTCCAGTAGTATATCTGAGCACAAAAACAAATTCTGAACTAATTTAAAAATCAAAATTTCTTCTCACATGTAGTAAGCTTTGGTGGTGAATATTTCTAGCCGTGGGTTAATGATGCATCCAGATTTAAGGCGCAACAAAATCAGGTCTACAGGAGCACCACAATACAACATGTAAAAGAGCTGCATAAAACCTTTTGCAGCTGGGAGTGAGCATCAGGTGATGCCAAAGACTACAAGACTACTACAAAGGGAAAAATCTAAAAGTCTGAAGTTAGAAGGAGGTTAGCCTAACAGTCTTGTGTAGCCCATTCCTCATCTTTGCTTGAGGCCAGCAACTTGAGGCCACATTAGCTGCTATTTGCAACTGTCGCCAGTTGAGTTGCCTTGTGGGAAATGTAGGTGTCAGGTTTTGAAGAAGAAGAACACATGGAATAAAAATGTCTGATCATTTGATATATATGTATACGAAAGAAAAATCAGTCAATCATTGTCACTGATGAGTTCATTTGAAACATATAAAGATAATCACACCATCCTACAGCCTGTGTGATAATGACGACGATAATGCGTAGATACTTTAATTTGGCCCTTTTTTTGGATGTTTTGTTTCTATATGTACACGCATGGATATCACACTGTGAGAGGACAGACTGCAGCAAAAGTACTGTGGGGACATTCACACACGTCTCCTCCCTGCACTCCTGGGGGAGGATCCATTCCCTTCCAAACACACACCATTGCCTGAGGGGCAGAGTGACCGCTCAAGCAGTGAATTCATCAACACACACACACACACACACACACACACACACACACACACACACACACACTAAGGCACATTTGTGTAACACTGTAGCAACATTCTAGACAATTGATTAGAGGATACTGACTGCCAAATGGACTGACCACCTATTAATGATTAGCAGATAACCGAGCTGCGTGATGCTGCTGTCCAAACAACGGGTGAATTTAGCTCAACTGCTGCACAAGATCATGTAGGTTGTTTTTTTTTTTCACAATTAACATAGTGTCCTTACTCATTCATCATTTGTCCATTTTAAAATCAGGCCACTTGTTCCTGCTGTCTATACTTCCTCCATGAGCAGAGCTGGCAGCCTCATTAGCTTTTAAAAACCAAAAATCCACACCTACAGAAGAGCACAAGTGCTCTCTCCTTCCCCACAGTCATTGTCCTGTTGTTTATATCTTTGTCTTAGTCTCACTTTGTAGTCCTACTCTCTCTTTCCTCTAGTTCTCTCGTCTTTTTTATATTATAGTATACACCTCCTCCATTCTCTGCCTCATATCATCTTCACTGGCTTCTTCCCTCCGGTCTCCCACTCCTTGCGGGCCTTGTGCCTGACACCTTCCCCAGCCCTTTGCCATGCTCCACTTCATGTTACGAGCATCACATGCCACCTCACTGTCTTTTGTGTGTGTTTGCGTGTGTGTGTGTGTGGTGCACGTGACCATGGTTTTGCGCAGGAGGTGAAGAAAGGAGAATGAACAAGGAGGGAGAGTTTACGCATTTAGCCCGAGTTTGTTAATAATTAATGTGTCACAGGTTCGCAAAATTGCCTCTCGCTCCCTCTGCTCAATCCTCCCTTCTTCCTCTCCCCCTCTGGCTTTCCTTTCGTTCGTTCTCTCTGTCTCTCTCCACCTCCCTTGTGGCGTGGGCTACCTCACCCTCTTCATCTCAATCTTTCCCCAAACACACGGCTCAGTCTTGGTGCTGCTGCTGCATGCTCTAAAGGAGGAAGAAATGCAAGTATACTTATGAGGGAAACAGGGCAGCGAGCGTCCAGCCAAGATGCCCACCATGATTCCATCTTCCTGACCAGCAGTGTGGGCAGTTCTGGTGACAGTGTGCTGCCATAACAACAGGGAGATGTCAAGCTCACAGCAAAATTTGGTACCACTGTCATTGAAAATGAAGGTGCTCTCAGTGGCTCAAAGATCAGTGTTGTGGACTGCATGTAGTCTCTTTAGTTAAATGTCCACATTAGGTAAACCACAAACTAGTCTAATATTTAAAAGCGTACTTACACAACTAAATGAAAGACGTTATGGTCTTGTCTCTCCCTCTCTCTCCTCTCACTGCAGTGCCCATCACTATGCCAGCCGTCTAATGCTTCAGGGTGCTGGACTGCGCAGGCGGCAGGTGACACGGATTTCAATAAAAGGGATTATAGATGTGGTGACTGCAGAGTGGAAAAACAACACATTCATGTACGCAGTTGGGGCAAAAGCATGTCTGTGAATATGCAGCAGGCACATAAAAATTAGCACTGTGCTGTTAGATTGCATGCATTTTATCTTCTTGTGCACAAAGCGATTACCACTGTAGGAACTGGAGAATACACAATCTGGAAATTTCTCAGCAATTACAGATTCTTACCTACTTCAAAAACTGCACATAAAAAATAATACGAGAACAACAAGTTTACACGCAACCTGTAAGATAATTCCTCGAGTTGCTTGTTGTTTGAGTAACTAAAACTATAAAATTCATTTCGAGTAGTTTTTCATTTTCCATCTACAGCAAAAGCCAAACTATTCAATTATATGAAGATATTCCCATAATGCATTTTGACAAAAAAAGAGACACATTACACCTTTAAATGACTTACTATATTAGGTCATTATTTACTCTGTGTTGCAATTATGCTTGGACACACAGAGGCCAAGTGACAGCAATATAAATGAAGAGCCTCTCAAGCTTTTCTTGAAATCCTTTACAGTGTGTCCATTGCCAGGTGCTGGACTTACAGGCCTCAGTAGGTGGACAGAGGACCACAGTGTGACCTGCTTGGGACAGCTGCTGACATAATGAGGCCAGTAAACAAGCATCTGTCTCCCTCACTGAAAGGAGAACCCACTCAGGCCAGATCATTTCTCTTCCCTTCTTCCTCATTGTTAGGGTGAGCTGGGATGCTGCAAATGGTCAAACTGGTGATGATAAAAATATAGAAAGTTTATCTGTAAGATTATGGACATGATGTTTTATAGCATTTGCACCCCTCTCTCAATGGTTAATTAATGTTTGAGATATTTTTAATCTCCACTTATACAAGGACATGTTTTGGTAAGCTTGTTCCTGAGCACACGTCTGCTTCGTGTGAATATAATTATGTCTAGTTTATGTCCACCTGGGGTCTAATGTGTAGCACCATATTCTGGGGGGGGTCACAACATGTTTGCCACAGTTAAGCAGAAACCGTCTGCCTTCTGTTCCTACAGGTTTGCAAGTTTTTCAGTCTGTAAAATAAACAAAAATAATCAACACTGGATCACAGCAGATAGTATTCTGATATTCTCCAGTCTCAGATAATAGATGTTCCAAAACTGAAACCATACCAAACATCAGCAAATGGAAAACAGTCAGTCTTTTGATCTCCTGTCTTGCCTTCTGTTCTGGTTTTTTATGGGTGTGTATATTGGTTTAAATGCATTGATTCAGAAAGCCAGCTGGGCTGCTTTGTTAATGTCAACATCTCATCACAATTACGGTATGTGTTTATTGTATCAATGAACAAATAATGCATCATGTCTGTATAACTGAGTGTTATGTTTATGTGAAGTCATAAATGAACTGTATTAGTGAACACACTCCCACGTTTATATTTTAATGCTGTTAACAGTATTTGTTGTACAATTTATGTTTCTTGTGAGAGGACTTTTGAACTTTAAAATGCACCAGACCGACCAAATGACAAATTTTTGAAAGGCAAATTATGAACATCATTATGACTCACTATTGTTCTTGTAATTTTGCAGCCCTGTATGTCTCACGACTATTTTTGAACCTCATTAAGAGTCATCATACTCATGACATCGAAAACGATCAGTGTATGAGTAACACATACCTTCCTTTTGGTGCTGAATTTCTATGCTGCCTCACAGTTTGCATTCATCTATATGTCCAAAAATAAAAATGAAACGAAAGACAAAAGAATGTATGTATAACAGTGTGTCTCACTGATAGTGCAAGCAGGTGTTGTCAATGCCATAGGACACATCCCACAGCGCAAACAGCACAGCTGTGTGTTTTTAGCTGGAAAGATCCTTTTCGCTGCACCTGGATGCCTTTGCAGCACAGCGACTCCGCCCTTCTCAACAGAAGTGAATCAGTGGGTGGGAACAGGAGTGGATATTTTTAAAACTTTGACATATGATCCTGAGAGAAGGTGACATTGTATCGTAAGATGTACTTGTGATTTGCGTATGATCCGCATAAAAATAAATGCTGCCACTAATGACGCAGGTTAGATCTTCTGTGGTAAAACAGACTTCTGCTGTCTGTAAGGGTGAGCCTGAACAGGGGAGTTTATTGCACCAGAAGACAATAAAGGGGGTTGAGGTTGTTGGTGAGTGAGGGGACGGAGAGCTGTTGAGTCTTTTCCTGTAGTATGAGTCATTGTTGGCAACCTGACTCTCCAGTCTGATTGCCTTGTTGAGCTGACTTTTGGCTTGGTGGCGTTCTCTCTGTGTCCTCTCCTGTGCGCTGGCTCCATGATATTCATGAGGTTTCTGAGCTCCCGACTAATCCGTCATGCAGCAGTGGTGAAAATATCAGTTACTGTCAAAATTTAATTATTTTTCTTCTATGTCACCCCAGATTGGCAGTCAAAGTCAAATGGACTTGCTGTTTTGTCTTGAAAATTATGCTTTTATCTTGATAAAGACAAGAAACGCGGAAACTAAATTTGATCTATGTTTGCATATTTTACAATGAGTTTCATGAGTGAGAAGTGTTCTTTGTGTATGTGACTTTATAATACAGTTGTGACAGAAAAAAGAGCTGATGGGCAGCATGTGAAGTAAGAGCATTGGAGATACAAAGGACGAAACAAAGCTCATACAAGCGCAATACAAGTGTAAAGTACGACGTACAGTAAGAAGAACCGAGGTTTTCCAGCGTGAAACTTGGGCAGGTGGGGCATTACGTGATACATTTTCTACAAACACCCGGCATTGACTCTGCTGTTCAGGCTTCACGGGAGCAGCATTTGGGATGTATAGGCCAGAAGAGCTGGGCTGGGTGGAGTGCTAACCAGAGAAGCAAGAGAGGGAAGCAGAGCGGAGTGTGAGAGCGGCGTGCAGGGCTGGAGCATCGCCTCGAGGTATGTGGGGGTGCGGTTCCCTCAGCAGCTCTATGTGCCTGCACCAGGGTTTACAATCCATTACGAACAACCACAGGCAGGCCGTGGATAAAGAGATGCACAGACATCGACAACACAGATAGCAGCAAGGTCTGTCGGCCTACATTTTGCACAAAAAGTGATTATGCCTTTACTGGTTAACTCATTACTGGGTGTAGGTAAGACATGTGTTCGCCTCTTAATATGTAGCATTGCCTGTTGACTTACTGTTGATTTATTTATTTACGTTTTCATAAAATGTTATCTTTAAATAAGTCTGATGATTATCACTGAGCTTTTGTTTTGTGCTTCTGTAGGTGCTGCCTAGCTTTAAACTATATGGGACCTGCACTCCAACAAATGAACTCTATTCAAACCTTTGTCAGGACTGTACTTTGTTTTACCACATCATACCTAACTGAAGATTATACTTTTGAGACAGAGTTTGTTAAACTTGTTTCACAAAAAGAAGGATGGATAAGTTATTTCAGTATTTGTACTCATGAAACTGCTATGGAATACTGAATCTATGGGGTTGTTTTTCTCTTTGTGTCATGTCTGCATCTACATGTTAACACAATGTACTCTTTCCAGTGGTACATGAAGTACAATTGTCAGGTGTAACACCGTATGCTTGACCGTGCAACAGTGAGGGCTCTAAATGAAATAGACAATTAAGAGCAGCTTCTCAACCAGAATTCTCAGAAACTAAAATGGATTGAGACTCGGAAAAATAATGTGATGGGATGTTAACCTGCAGTAAAACCAATTAAATATGGCACCATTTGATACAACACACAACCAGCAATAACTGCTTCATGTACTGGGCATACACGAGAGGCTGATGGTAAATCTGGCTGCGTTTCTCTTACTGTCAACAAAGAGCAAAACCAACAATGAATAGCTTATTGCTCTGTGCCATAGAGCTGCATCGCTTTCCAAAAACACTTCAATGAGCTACATCCCTGCACTAGATGATATGTTCCTTCATTAACATGAACATGGCCACTGTGGATTATTTTGAGTCAATCCCACACACCGTCCTGCTGCCATAAATACTCACACGAGCAGCAAAACTGTGGCTGAAAATAGACCCCAACAGACACACTGTTTACCCTGTTTGAGGTAAAAAAAAAAAAAAAAAAAGTGTGTCCAGCCATTTGAAGAAACGACTAAGCTCTTTTCAAAAACGAAACTATACATTTGCACCTGATTTCAGTGGGAACCGGCGTGCTTTGGACTGAGAGACACAAGCTGTCTGGTGCAGTCAAGTACTGAGAGAAAACTAAAAGTTTTGTTGTTGGTTTAGGTCTTTACATCAAACTACAGTATACTGTCAGCCTTACACTTTAAGAATATCACTGAACATTTGTGAGCCTGGAAATACAAACTCAGGGTTACAACAGTAGTGAGCGAAACCTACATTTTTTAATAATTATGCATCAGAGGGTTTGAATACAATCTGTGATCAGGGGCAATACACAAATATCCATTCACAAAATGAACATTTTGAGTTTACAGGAAGTAAAAGTAAAATAAATTAGCTTTCGGAAGTGTGTGTGTGTGTGGGTGAGGAGAGAGTTTGTTTAGAAAAGCTTGGGGCAATCTCAAGTGTTTGGAAAGCAACTCCAGCTTAAATGATCACCACACACCAACATGTCATGTACTGCGGTACATGTACATCTCTTTTATTCAAAATTCGAACAACCATTCTAACATGGGACAAAATAAACATTTTGTCTGTGATGATTTTACACCATTCTCAGTGAATAAGGTTTTCCCAAGATGCAGTGTCACCATGTATGCTTTGTCAGTATCAATAAACTTGGAAATGTTGTTCTTTTGGCGGAAGCTTTCCAAATTTGACATCATACATGGAAAGATTATGGATAACTGTGAGGCGATTTGCATGCATTAAAAAATGCATCTGCTTTACAGTAACATTACAGCACCAAATCTGAAGTCGCCTTAGCTTGTCCCTCGAATG
The DNA here is from genome assembly GCF_020382885.2 of Scatophagus argus. Lineage (NCBI taxonomy): Eukaryota > Metazoa > Chordata > Actinopteri > Scatophagidae > Scatophagus > Scatophagus argus. Next base: position 10,806,373 of record NC_058506.1, on the reverse strand, counting down.
AGGCAGAGAAAGAGTAGTAAAGAGTAGTAAGCACTTAAGTTCTCAACAGCTGAGGCTACATCAGTTTCATCTGTGTCAGTTTGATTCAGTTTTGTAATGAAGTTGTAGTCTCCTTCATGCCATGTAGACATAAAATGTGTTAGCAAACATTCAAATATTCACGTAAAGTAGAACATTATACACACACACACAGACAGACATATATCCATACACATACGCATATACCCTACATGCATATATACCTTGTGCAATGCCATAATTTAAATACATTGTAACAAAATGAGTGAGAAATTCTGTTCTGATATTCACTTTCAGTCATTGTGTCTGTTTTAAGGCATACTTGAACTCAGTTTTAGTGAATTTTAATGAAGCTGTCTGAGGCACAACAGTACTCATACTACATGCTAACGTCAGCATACTGTCATTGATCATGCTAATATGATGCTTATCAGGCATAATGTTTACCACACTCATAATGTTAGTTAAGCGTGTTAGCATGCTAACATTTTCAAATCACCACTTTACACAGCTGAAGCTGATGGATTTGTCACTTTGCATTTTGCTCAGTGTCTGAATGTCTGGGACAATTTGAAATTTTGACATGATGGTGGCACTATCACCAAAGTAGATTTCATCCTCTGGGGACCATTTAGGTATGTGCAAAGTTTCTTGGCAATCCATCCAATATTTATTGAGATATTTCAACATGGACCAAGTGACATTGCCATCCGTAGAACCACGACTAAAAATCATGATCCTCCTGTCCCTCCTGATCTTGTTATCAAAATTACACAGCCAAGTCTTTAGCAAACACGGCACAAAAAGCCACAATAGCCATGGGATGCTCCTTTTACACCTCTGCTACATTCACAGTTGCTATTGCCAAACAAAATAACCTTATAAGTCTTTCTTCATTCTTCAGAGGGGCCAAGAGAGAGTTGCACAGACTCCAGAAGAAGGTTAGACGTGCAACACAGTGTTTTCCCATTTGACCAATACCTGGAAAAATCAGTCATTGGGAGCAAGACAGAAAAGAGTGGAAGCAACATAAAACAGAGTAGATAATGACAAAACCCGGATTGGGGCACGAAAGCAGCAGGGTGGGGGGGCATCACATCTAGGCATAATTGGCAGTCTTTGTGGAAGGGGGCCTTTGATTTAATAGGCGGGTCTGGTGACTAAACCACTGGAGTGCAAACAGTGAGGAAAGAGCTGCGGTGGATCTGGAGTCTTATGGCCAGCCGCCCCTCCCCCTCTGTCTCAGTAGACAACTGGCTCACAGCCTGTTTGCCTGACTGCTTGCCCCCAAGCCACACTGCATACCTCACACCAGTGTGGATGGAGCACACTGTTACACACTCACAATGGAGTGCCATTATCAGTTATTATGCATATTAAGAGTTCATTTCATCAGATGACAGGTTGGAAAAGTGCTGAATAAAAATTTTCTTGGCATTTTTAGTGACCAGCTTGTCCTAAGAAAGAATATTCCATCAATTTATTTTGCATGATTTATTTGTTGTTTGTCGGTCTGACTGACTTCGACTCAGATCCTACAGGTTAATGATAATGTGCAGGTGTTGCATGTGAAATGGTATATGTGCAGCAGCATTTGCAGCAGTGTTACAGCAACATTATCACTTAACATCCTTTATGTAAAGTGTATGTCAGATTTATGTAGGGTCTCACAGTGTGAAGTGTATGCTTGTACAGCCTCTGACTTTGTCATTCCCCTCAAGCATACGATAGGTTTAGCACAGCACAGATGAGGTAGTGATGGTAATAAATTCCCTGTAAAACCTCATCAGACAGAGCACGACAGCCCTTATCTACTGTGCATGGGCAGGACACCGGCATCGGTATGGTCAGTCCCCATCAGTTAAATTTGTTCGTAAAAAGGGATACATGATAGCCTATTGTATGCATGTAACTGGTGTAGGCTATTCTGTGGTTATCAAGATGCCTTGTGGGAACCCTAAGAATTATGACTGGTCAGCTAAAGTACAATACCATAAGTTCACATATTGGTCTGAAGTCTAAGAACAATATTGATTGATGAGCAGTTTGCATCTGTTGAGCATGTAATTGATGGTCCATTCACTAATTTGATCCTTGGTGGTGCTAATAATACTGACATCTAGCTACTAAATTCAAGATGTACTGCAGGGCCTACTGCATGTCAGTCTTCAAAACAAAAGAAATTCGTTTGTTTTATATAGTTTGCTATCTTGAGTTAATTAAGTTTTGTATTCATAGTAATTTAAACATTCAACAAACAGCAAAAATGTAGGTCAGCTTGTCTCTTGTACTCCAATCCAGATGGGACAGATATGCTGGTAACTGTTGGAGAAGAGATTTATAAATAAACACAAATCAATACAGATGTCTTCTCACATTAAGATAAGGCTCACTTTTATCTAAAAAAAGGTTGGATTCCATGTATCTCTGGCAATAAGTCTAGGCAGCACCTTAGGGGTTAAGAATTGTGTCTATCACCTCACCATCTAAAACAAGGAAACACAATCTCCAAAACACTGTGCTTTTACTGTCAGGTGTTTTTGTGTCAGTGTCAGTGCACAGTGTGATCAGAACTGTTGATCATACTGAACCTTATCTGGAAGCAGGCTGTAGAGTCTAAGCCAATAAGTAATAATCTGAGGAATAGAAGTAAAGGACAGGCTGCATCTGAACTGACCCAGCAAAGTTTCAAAACCTGAGCTTCAGTATAGAGCTATGAAATCCCTCCTATTCTGGTATCCCAAATGGGATCTGATTTTTAAAATATTTTTTTATCTTGTTTGAAAAAAATAAAATTGCCAGTGAAGAAGGTCACAGTTTAGTTTTGTGTGACACCGCTCATCTACAATTATACAACAACTACAACTGTCTCTCTAGTCTCAAACTATTACCAAGACAAACACAGCTATCATCTTGGCACAGAAAGAGAATTAAAAGAAACCAAAATCAATACAAGTCTGGCCATGTTAAAACCTGCAGCTATGTGAAAGGGGAGAAAATCTGTCACATACCTGTTATAAATATCACGCTGAATTGTAGGCCTTATTACACTTTGATAAGCCCTTCTGGTCTCTATAGGCTTCTGCTATGTGCATGTTTTGCCACATGCATTACACTGAGTACTTAATGTGTATAAAGCAATTCTGCCTTTCAGTGCAGGAGTGAAAAGGGTGCTAGTGCTTGGGTAATAACAGAGCAAAAAGGTAGAACAGAGGAATGGTGGTGGGGACATGTGGTGATGGGGGGTAGCCGGGCATGAGGCTGCGTCAAAGCTATGATTAGTGCCGACCAAACTACGCTCTTATTGATTGGCACAGTGGAGACACTGGGCTGCCTTCCACCACACTCTAATGAGAAGCCCTGACCTCCACTAGTCAGCAAGGTCACCAAAGCCTACTGTAATTGCACTTTCCCTAATGGCGTCAGTCACGCACGCACTCCAACCCCAGTAATGACAATTACCATAATGTCACTGGGCTCCACAGGGGCCTTGCAACCCGCCGTCACTCTGGGAGAGGTTGGTCAACTGGTGCTAGAGATTCAAAGAATGTAACATCGTATTTGACAGCATATGGCCTAATTTTCCATTATAAATTATGGTTTTCTTCCATTATTTATCTGTGATGTGTTCCTTTTTGTTTTCTTTCTCTCAGGTACTTGCTCTGCTACAATGTGAAAAACTGTGCTTTGTTTCTTTTTGTTCCCCCCCTAGTTTGTTTTGGAAACCTGAATTTAAGTCTCTCTACTTGTTTACAGCCGTTGTGCTTTTAGTAAAGCATCTCCCTTCCATTTTTCCATAACAACCATATTTTAATAGCAACTCTGTCAATTTGATACTCTAAGTAAGAGACTCAAAAGCAGCATCAGCAGATTTTGAACCAGCATGTTACCACTAGTGAAGCTGCTGTATCTGTAGCAAAGGTGAGGTCTAGAATGGGTCAGGAGGTGGAGATAAGTACGGCCGTTCTGATGCAATAAAAAATGATTGCATTTAATGATCAGCGTCATCTGTTAAGAGAGACAGAGGGAGAGATGGCAGGGTCTTGCTTAAGACACTGTGAGATATGTTATGAAAATGTGCTTTATGCCATAACAGGTGTACTTAAAGCTGTGGTCCTTTCCCTACAAATAACTTGTTACTTATTAGGGAGCCATTAATTTAGTTGAAAAGATCAACATGGAGAGATAGGAAAACAGAATTCTTTCACTTTTGATTCCCTTTTGTCTCATAATGCTGTTGCAAGTACTAAACTGTTTTCAGAAAAAGCTTTCACTGAGGACAATAATCGAATATCTGACAATCAACAGTCAGCTGCTGATTTGCAATATTTTGAATGCAAGGAAGCAAAGAAACAAACAAATTTACTTAGTCCTTTGGTTACCACATGTTATAATGTCTTATTTCTCCTCTGGAATGTTTCTGTTTGCAAAACTTTGTGGCAGCTAATTAAAAATGACACATTGGAGCAATTTGGATTTGTCCATCAGATTTAGTATCTCTCTGAGTTACATTCATACTGGACAGTTCTGCTTGTGATAATTTATGTCCAATGGTACTCTCAACCAAGTTTTTTTCTTGCCCGACCTTAAGTTTATCATAGTTTCCAAGTGCGGGTATTGCTGAAAGTGATCATTTTAAAAACATTGGCATTGGGCGTGAAAAGCATTCTCACTGAAGGGGACAGGGTATCACACAACAGCTTCAGTATAGTTAGAGCTGATGGTTCATAAGTCTGAGACCAATAAGTCAAAGCCTTTAAATTCTTCATTTGAAATACTTTAAGTGCATGTTGGGTCCACCCAAAAGAAACTTTTGTTCTTCATGCTAGTTGCCCCCAGTATAATGCAAGCTGAAATGAAGAGGTGCATTTTGTTATTCTATAAATAGCTGTTTAAACAACAACATGTGTCATGAATTAACATGAATTAAAAGTTGCTGATTGTGTTAGCTTTAGCTGGTTCCTGTTTGTGGGAGCACAGAGACGATATTGGCTGTGATGCAAAGCAGCTGCCCTGACTCACTGTGAGCGCAATCAAACAAATATTATCCTTTGAATGTGTTGTTTTTGAAACAACCTCCTGATTCAGACTTGTAGGCTAAATCCATAAGGCTGTAATGTAACAAGTGAACTGAAGGCATTATCTTACTGATCTCATACATTTTAATTGTACAGTATAGGCTTTAATGTTGATTTGTAGTCCATTGATCTAGGGCAAAATGCATGCACAGTGATTGCAGGCCTTACTGACAATAAATGATGTACAATTCAATACGCACTGGCTTGAAAAGTAATAGGCTTATGAACTGAGACTGTTGTACAACTGACAGTATAGATCATAAAGGAAGTCTGTCACTTCAGCGAGTTTACACGAGGTTGTGTCAGACTTGGAGGTGATTGGCCCAAAACATTGTGAAATAGATCCGATGTTATACAGTGTGACTGTCACACACACACACAGAGAGAGAGAGAGAGAGAGAGAGAGAGAGAGTTGATGTTTCCATGCCTTATGGGGACATTGCACAGACTTACATGTACTTCCTGGAGACTTACACGAAACATAACCATAACCATTACTTGCCTAACCCTAATCTTTACCCTAACCTAAACCTGAACCAAACTTTAAACCAAGTCTTTACCCTAAAATTCAATCAATCATCATGGGGACTTGTATTTTATCCCTATACGGAAAGTAAAACACACACACACACACACACATCACCTGATAACCTCATGTTTTACTTCAAACAGCATTTCTATTGTTGCTGTTGTTGTTGTTGCAGCTTCTTGTCTCATGCTGTTGTTTTGTGTCATTACTCTTAATGATGTTGTGCTAATTAAACCAAACAACTGAATTTTGGAGCTAAAGGTAGTTATGTTCAGTTAGGATTATCACTGATAGGCCAATATTTGGTCAAAATACAGTTTTTAATACAATTTGTTTGTTTGTTTATTCCCACTTGATTTCCTCAGTGAAGACGATTGTGTTTCCTGTAGAACAATGCCAAACAGCTCTGTGGGCGTTTTTAATGGCCTACTGTGTTTGGCTTCTGTTGAAAAATCAATGTTTCTTTATCATTTTTATTCCTAATGTGCCTTACCATGCATCATTGTCATCTAGCTTATTTTAATGAGAAATAAAAAAACAAATAAATTTGGGTTTTGACTAAAATGCAATGAAAATGTGATGCTGCTGTTAACGTTGCTGTGAACGTTCAGCCTTTTTGAAGGCCTTCATGACGAGGATCTGAACGATCTGCCTGATGGTCTTACCACAATTTGTCACCCTCCTCCTCAGCTTCTTTTGGTTTGAAGAGTGTGAGTTGTTTTGCTGATCAGTGGGGAAAACTGGTACCCTAATATTGGAATAACAACAGATGTCACGCTGCCATTATTCTGCATCAATTTTGTTCTACTAACAGCTGCACCACTAGTGCTAATGGGTTCTTTCAAGAAATTCTCTGACAAATTTCCTTAACTAGCGTGACCAAAGTATTAAGACCATAGAAATGAAGATGTGTAAGTGGGCCAGCCAAGCAAATATCTTGTATCCTCATGTGGTCTCATGAGTGAAACCTAGATGGTCATTCTTCATTGTAAGAGCCTTGCCTTGCAAGTGGCATAGACATTTAAAAAATAAGACAAAATGTTGGACTGCCATACTGTTTAGGAAATCATCACAGTTCATGGGCAGGTTTCAGTGTACATTGCTGTGACTGTTCATGGATTATTTTTGTTACTATATGATATTTTTGAAAATGACCACAAAGACCATAAAGAAGTGAATGAAATCTTCCGGTATATGCAGTATGCGTTCGTATTCATGTCGAGAAGTCTGTGAAAGCACGGGTGGAACAGTGCGTGGTAAAAGGTTTTTAAAAGTACTTTATTTTAAGGAGGAGCACCCTTTTTTTATAAAGACTAACTAACAAGTGCTAATAGTGTTATATTTGGCATTAAAAGCTCTGTTTCTCAGGCTTTACTGAAACCAAATTCAAGTTCAAGTGTGCTAAGGAGTTGTATGAAAAACATATTAATGGGAGGAGGGTTATGTCTTGTTAATGGGGAGGGTAGACTGTTAGCAGAACAGGGAAGTTTCAACTTTTTATCATCCCAGGAGGCAGCAGCAGCTCTTTATTCAAGTGTGGAGAGTTTTTTTGTTTGTTTGTTTTTGTTTTTTTGTTTGTTTGTTTGTTTTCACTATTTTGTTATATTTGCTCTAAATATATTTTTTTGATATCAAGGGAGGGTATTGTAATTCAAGTCAATGGGGGGGGCCTTGAAGGGTGTTGCTTTAAAAAATTATATTTAAAATTCAGCCCTCCTCCCCAACCCAACAATTTTCTCGCAGTCCCTGAAGAAACCTTCACAGATTACACGGAATGAGTATGGAGATTTACCTGGTGACATAATCAACATAATTGGTCACTGAACACATCCTCTGCCACATGTTAAGAAGAGATTGATTCTGTGTAAAAGCAGAACCAGTGTGGGGGAGGAGGAGAGGGCTTCGCAAACCACCAATACCATTAGCGGCGGCAGCAGCAGCAGTGTGAATGTGCTGCAGGAATGAGTGTGAGCCATTGTGGCGTTAACAGACCGACTTATTGTCACTCTGATTGTAACTTGCGTGCTCATGGGTCAGCTGACAGCATGCATGACTGAGTGTCCTTTATGAACTGCTGCATGCTCCATTATATCATAGTTTGGACTTTTTTGACTTAATCTAGCCCCATCTACAGGTGAATCAGACTGAGTTCATTGTGTAGTCAGCTTGAACCTGGAAAACCATTAATTAAAATAATGTTATCACTGAGAAAGCCTGTCAAGCTACAGTGTATGGTTGACGTGTACTTCATACTGGCATGTTTCATAGTTTCTCTCTGAGATGATTACTTTTCTAATGAAAAGAGTGAAAAGACATTTCTGCAGACAATAGGCCACCAAAGTCCTGTGTACACCTGATGAGGGGCTAAGGTTTACACCATTTGGCAGAAAACATGCACTCTGCCTCTCGGATTTACTGCCGTGTCTCTAATTTCAGCAGGTTCACATATTTAAGGGAGAGTCAGGGTCATAAAAAAAAAAACAAGGAGGAAGAAAGAAAAAGTAAAAAAAGAAAAAGGCTTGGGTAGGTGGTAGCTAAATCAGTGAGAGCAGAAAGAGGCAGGCGTCTGAGAGGTATTGACCCTCCATTGATCGTCAGAAGCTGCGTGGTGGTATTGACCAGATAGAGGAGAGACCCGGGGAGGCAGCACACAGCTCCACCGCTGAGAGAGAGAAAAAACAGAGAAAAACAACCATATACACTGCCTACTCTGACCTTGTGGGCCATCGCTGTCCTACAGCCCACACCACTCTACCCCCACCTCACACACAGAGATATGTGTGTGTGTGTGTGTGTGTGTGACAGAGACCCCTGCAGAGAACTATGCAGAAAGCTCAGCTTTATCTTACTGAGGCCATTTCCTATCATGCCTCTTCCAAAGCGTGCCGGTAAACACTGCGGCAGTTAACCGTCCACAGGGCCTTCTGCTGCCTCTGCCACAGGCACACACACACACACACATACTCTCACACACTGGACTTCTAAATAGGTTAATATATTTGTTATGATCCTGACTATATGAGTTATTAGCAGTCATGATTTTCATCTTTTGCCAGAACAAAGCATTAAAAAAATGACAACAGGTGTAGTGGCCATTTTCCCACAGAAAAGGTGGCATTCATGCAGTAAGTGGCAAGCTTAGAGGTTGTGTGTAGGGTTGCAGTGCAGTTGTAGGTAGAGTTGGGTTGTAGACAGCAGCATGGCTGAATGCAGACGTGGAGGTGGGGGGTTGTTGTCTGGTGACAAAAAGAAGAGAGAGGAGAAGACGCACAGCGAGAGACTGAAGGTGCACACAGTATTTTGTCACTAAAGGCCTTAATGGTCAATAAACACGCATTATTTATCTGTAAATGTGCATAACTGGCTTGTGTATCCACACCGTGCAGTCATACAGGAAACTGAGCGTGCAGCACCAAACTCAGGAAAGTCATGGGGTAAAAAGCAGAGGGAGAGGAGGGGGTCATTAAAGTGAAAACCAGGAGCCACATGGGAGGCAGAATTTTAAATGACTCCCCTTGTAGCAAGACCAGCCCAACAAAAGAACTAAACCTTTCTCCCTCTCTCTCTCTCTGTCTCGCTCTCTCTCTCGCAGAGATGCAATTAATTTGGATAGAGCGTGCCAAGTGTGCAGAGATAGAGCGAGCGGGATGCGCCCTCACACAGGGAGGACAGGTTCACATTCCCCAGAACAAATACAGATTTGGGGTTTCTCGGTTCAGCGTGTCGCAACCTAACTTCGACTTCAGCATGTCCACCTTGTCTCTCGGACTTTTTCAGCTAGCAGTCAATCCTTCAGAAGCCTCGAGGAAAAAAAAATAAATAAATAAATCACTCTTCCTCCTGCACTGCTGCAGTAAAACCACCCAAACTTTTAACACCTACCACTCTCACAAGCCAATCTATTAAAAAATGCTGCACTAACCCAGATATTAAACTGACTCCGAGAACATAGAAGTGGAAACATTTGTGTTTTTCGATTGCTTGTTTATAGCTCTTCTCCAACACACAGTTACCCAGCTGTTGATATGTCTCAAGGCCAGGATCGCAGAACTGCAGGTGGGAGTGCCAGGGTTTGGGGATCGTGTGCTGGAGTGTGAGTCATGTCATGGTACACAAAGCACGTACCATGCAAAGTGCAGGAGGGAGTGTAGCTCAGGGCCAGGGAGGCCATCGATACCAGGGAAATTGATCGTAATCAACCAAGTTACAGAGACTGAGCAGGGATTGGCCGACGACTATCTTTCCCCTCTTCTCCTCCTCCTCCTCCTCCTCCCTCCTGCTCCTCTTCTTTTTCCCTTGTCTTCTTCCTCCATCTTCCACTGTGTTTCCTGAGGCAATTTTCACGCAGATTGAAGAAAAAAACTGTTAGTAAGCAATTAAAAAAAATGACTCTGTTGGATGTAAATATCTCAGAACGTGTTGTGACAGGTGTTTGTGCTTTACTCTTCCATGCACACAAACAGTTCTTCATAAGCTGATTTTTTTTTTCTTTAGCTTTGTTACTTCATTTTGTTGATTACACATTTTGTCACATCCCTTCTGCACATGTCTGTTTGATCAAAACAAATCAAAAAGGAGCCACACAGGAAGAAAACCGCTCTTGAAAATCGGCCGCATCTTGTCTTTGCCGTGGCTCTGGTATAATTCCTCATTTGAAGACAGTGGCATACCTGGCAGTGCAGCTGCACCGTTCAAAACGCTGGCCCAATTATAGCATAACACCTAGCCTTATGGTTTCCATGGCTGCACGATGCATTTTCCCGCGGGACGCACCGTGGAGAAACGAGTGTCTTATCAACCATCACCCTGGTAATAACACTCCCTCCAGCCTTTGCCGCATGTGTCAGACCTTAACGAGAACCCTGGGTGAAATCTCTCTCCCAGTCCAGCCACAGCCATTGATTTGGACTTAATCTGTTCCCACGTGTCCTCGTGGGTGTGTTTGTGTGTGTGTGTGTGTGTGTGCTTCAGAGAAGGAGAGAGAGATAGAGAGTAAGAAAGAAAGAAAAGCAGATTATGCATGTCTTTGTGTCTGTTTGGAAGTGTATGTGTTTATGTTTGTGTATGATTTTCTGCATGAGTGCATTTCAGACCTTGTTTTCTTGTTCTACTTGTGGTGTGTGTGTTTACCTTTGTTTCAGAACTGAATCAGTGATATGTAATATTTTAAATCAACCAAAGTTGTTAGAAGAACTTACTACTTACATTTCATTTTTGCATTTTAAGATTTTAGGTCTGTTCCCAGAGAGCATTACCTAAACTAGTAGAGAATTCAGCACTCGATAGGATGAAAATTATTCATTGAGATTTATTTAGTTTTAGTGCAGGCTCCGACGCAATGGCTCTTGTAGTCCAAGGCTGGAGCAGATCTTGGCAGCACACACTGCAGGAGTACATCTCAGCCCGCCTGAGCATACAAACAAATGCATATTAAGAAACCTCTGTAAGGTCTATTCAGTGATGGCCTTGTCCTCGTGGTTACCCTGAGGTGGTGTGCCTTTGGTATACAGTAGCTTCAAAACTTTTTATGGGTTATGATACAAATTGCAATAGCTCATGCATTATCTAACATTAGGAAGCCATCATCAGCAGTTATCACTGAGATTGTTATTTGCAGCACTTTGTGTGTATTGTCGAACTCGATTAAAGCATTCCCTCAAAGGACAGACAGCCAACATTTTCGGGGGTCCTCGGTTACAATACACTCTCCATCAACCTTGTTAATTGCACAAGCTGGTCAATTCATTAGTAAGTTTCAATTTACACTATAATTCGAACAATGTCACTAATTAAACTGTAGGTCATTTTGATTTCATCTATAAAGTCCAAATTGTGTTTTACTTGGTGTGTGCCTCTGGTTTTTCAAAAACAACAACAACAAATGACCTAAAGGCCCCTCTGAGCACGGTTACTTGTAAATTGTGCTGATCCTCTGTGGTTTTCTTTTTCATGAACCTGCCCTTAGAGATCCCTGAAGCACTGATGGTTGTCAATTCAACTCTAACAAAGTGATGACGAAGGAAGTTTGTCAGATATAACTTCTATTTCAGTTATGAATTTTCATATAAGATGATCTAACAGGCAGTAGTGTTTTTTTTGTTTTTGCTTCAAGATGTATGTTACACTGTTATGTTGCGTGACTAAGAAATAGAATTGCTGTACAATTATCTGTTATATCACATTTAAATGATAGCGTAAATCTGATCCTAAAAATCAGTTACTGAAATCCTGGGTGTGGTTATGAATGCAAAAATATAACATGTAGCATTTCTACACTGAAATCTCAGAAAAAAGACTAGGCCATGGTAATAATATAAATATAATACATAACAATATGTTTTGGTGAACTGTGTACTTACATTAAATATTTCCAATAGTGCTCAAAAGCAGCGAAATCTATAATTGAGTCACAATAACGCAGTGTTTCATTTGGTCAGTTGTCACTATAACATCTGAGAGAGGGTCAGAAAGTAAGGAAGTCAGCAAAAGTGACCAAACACAATGCGAATAAAGTTTCAAAACATGACTCGATCTGTGAACATTTCTGAGTCACATCATATAGCTTGTCATCTGCCGTAGTGAAGACGACAGCCATGAGCAGCCCAGCAGAAGAAACTACGTACTGTCTGTTTAGTTGAACTTTTCTAGTTACTGATTTTATATATTACATTATTTACAATATAGTATAAATGGAGCTATTTGTTCATCTAAAGGCAGACTCTATGAATAAAGGTTGATTATATGGTATATCTTTTAATAGTTAATAGTCACCACTTAGAACTAGGAGTTAAAAATACTGAAACTGAACAGCTCTTCACTAAAGACAGATGGTCACGGATCATATTTTTAATAGCGTTTCAGCAAATATACCCACGAAAAGCCTTTTCCTGATTCCATCTGTTTAGTGCTTCAGGTTAAAAAGGTACAACAGATCTTCAAATGAGAGCTCACTTAACTCAGACACGCTTTTAGATATATTTTGCATTCATTAAGCTTGTATTTGGATATGTTTATATTTATATTATACATCTACCCTGCAGCAGTAAGTACTGTAAGTCTTTGCTACATTTTTGGATGCAGTTAAGTATTTTCAGAAAGTACAAAATGGTGTCATTATTGTGGCAATAATGAGATCCTCTCACAAATAAAATGACAGAAACCATTTATGACACAGACGGACTCTTAAAACAAACAGCCAAAGATAGTAAGCATGTGTGAGCTGTGTGTCAGCTGTACGCTGGCCTTTCAAAGGATTGTGAACATGCCGTGTTTGTGCAGGTGACGATGTGTGTTTTTAATAAGCAGGTGAAATCAACATGTTTGTAGTGATATTCTAATATACTGAACAGCTGAAAGTAATTTTGTCTAAACCAAATATACCTGTGTGGAGGGATGAGTGGGGGCCAGTGGTTTGCAAGGTAAACACTGAATTCATTCATACCCAAAGGGAGATTTATCCTTTGCTGTTTTGCACATTTACTCTCACTGGGAAATTTATAATTATTCTTATAAAATATCATATGTTTCCGTTCTTTGATACATACTTAAATGTTTGAGATTTAGTACATCAGCCAGGGCATCTGTCAAGGTAAGCTGCTACCTGAAATTTAACCAAAGTAATAGTACCAAAAGAAAAAAAAAATACAAATGTGTAGTGAGTCCAGTGTAAATAGATAAAGATTTTTGTCAACAAGAACTATTAGAGTCTATGGCAATTTAGAAATAATTTTTATCGAATTACGTTCATCAATGAGCCAGAAACAGCGTGTTGAGCATTAACTGTATTTTCATTCCTTTGTTTATCTTATATCTTCCATTTGTATCCTGTACAGCTTCAGTAAATCTAAGTTTGTTGTTATAATACATTTGGTTGATTTGGTTGGATGGTTACGTCTGCTCTTCATGGCTGAAAAGCATCACGAATACACAAATATATGTTATCATATCATTATCAGAGCTCTTACACGTAACATATACACAACTGTCAAATCAATCGAAGAGAGAATGCAACAATTTCAGAAGATCAATGCTCTACAGGGGCACTGACGACACTGATTTCTGTGGTTTCAGCTTGTGACAACATTCGCGCATGTGGGGCATTCTGGGAAAGCGTGACATCACTTTAAGTGTGCAGACTGGTCAGCAGTATTTTAGAATAACATAAAAATACACCTGCTGTAAGTGTAGTGTGTGGATTTCACAGGTTTATCTTTTTAATCATATTATCACAGCGCAACATGTGGTAACACATGAACATTATTTGTGTTTATTACTAAAACATGCATCAGTATAATATGTGTTATCGGTAACATCCACATAACATCTGTTTACTTCTAAATACTGGTGTTATCTGCACTTTATGTACATCAATACTGACGTACTGTATTGGGGGGCTTTTATACAGAAGTTAATTCTAAATTGTTTGATATTTATGTCACTCTATTCATATAAATAAATGGGCCAAATTAAAAAGATTTCACTCTGGTTACCTTTGTGGCTACAACAGTTGGGGTTGCAACCATCTTTCCTGCGTGAGAATGAACAGCTCCACTGGAGTTCACCTTTGAGCAATTAGATTACTTGAGAGTCCATTTCGGAAAATGGGGGTAATGTTTTAAAAAACATTTAACCAGTGACACCATTCAGTCCAAAGTGAAAAAAAGTAGCGAGCCATAAAGTACGATGGAAAGTTTTAACGCCGTTACATCATGTATGACCTTAGTTTTCGCTGTTCTAGCGTCTTTGCAGAACATGTGGTGAGGAATTGCGTGAAATCTAATGAGAGAAACTTTTTCACTCATTTTCCCTCATTACACTGAAATAAAGGTGATCTCCTTAGATAGCGGCAACTTATTTACTAAAACATTTGAAATTAGTCTTTGATGTTCACATATACAACATTATACTGTGACTTGACTCTTAATGGTCATATAGTAAAATAAGGGTCACTGCTGACTCTCCAGCACCCTAGCTTGTATACTCACTTGCAAAGCTGGTGTTTTTCTTCCTGTTAGGCACATTTTACAAGCAACATTCCTCCCTCCTCAACAATTGGACTGCATCAGTTCCTGCTATCTCCCCGCTCGAAGAAGGTGGCGAGCGAGCTGAGAAGGGGCCAGCCTGTGCAGGGGCATTTGGATGGGGGAAGGGCATGTCTGCTGGCAATGAGGGTGAGTAGATCAGTGCTGCTCAGTGTCTGTGAGGCAGCGATAAGATTCCAGGATTTTCCCAGTGTGACAGGCCTGCTCACCAAGCCGTATTCCCCTCTGCATGAAGACAAGCGCCACAACCCAAACCCCAACCCCTGGGCTGCAGCACCTCGGCAGGCAGGAGCCACAGTCACCTGCAGCCACACCCAACAACCTCCCAACTCAAACTGAAAATCTCAACCTGACCATTTTTTTTTTCTGTCTCAGGTGTAAATATGAAATAAAAGTACATGATTGAATTTCTGCTTTACAGTTGTATGATACTACACTATACGCGAGCCGTGCTGTCTCTTTCGTTCTTTCTCTCTGGCTCACTTCTCTTTCTTTATCTCTGCCTCCTCAGTCCCCCCCCTCCCCTCTCCCTCTCCCTTGGATGGCAGGTCAGGCAGTGAGCTGTGCGGGCTCAGAGGAGGTAAGGACGCCGCGGTGCACATTAATAATGAAAGGCCTCATTCCCCCCCCAAGACACACACGCACACACACACACACGCACACACACATACGCACGCACACACTCCCCCCATCGCCATGGCAATGGCACTAGCCCAGCACTGTCACCGGGGGGGAAGCTGGGAATATAGCTACACTCTCCAACCCTCCGCTCGCCAAGCTGATCACGAACTCGTACACAAGCCCACCATACTGGGCCTTCCACCGCGGATATTCACTAATTAAAAACACTCAGCACTACGGCTGCTGAAGAAATCTGCATCTACTACCCCACCTGGATATGAAAGAGTGACTATGGAGCTGTGAAAAAAAAAATCACTGAGAATCATCACTTAGCAGGAAATGGAAATTCACTCTAGTGTCACAGACCTGAGGCATTAGAATCAGTAATTATGCTAAGACCCATGTGAGATTGACCACATTTTGGAAAGGGATTTTAAATCAGCTCTGCTTTCACTTATCCATGTCTTTATCTGAACTTCCCTTCTGCTCCATGAATGCATAACACATCCAGCTCTAAACATGGAGGATAGCCTTAATCATGGTGGCCCTCAGAAACATGGCACAAGCAAATTAAAAAAAAAAAACAACAAAAAAAAACAAAACATTTGACAACACACACAGCATTTAGAGAAAATGCTACAAAGACAGAAAACACAGCCAAATACAGAAACACACTGTAATTACAGAAAATGCTACAGGCATCCCAGATGACAATGCAGACTGTTTCCATGGGACACTAAAAAGTGATGGGACATGCTCGTTGTTACCATGTTTGTGACTTCGCTCTCAAAGTTGGCCGTACGTTTTTGGGGGTTTTTGTTATCATTTATTTCGGTGGGATAACAAGCATGTCCGGGTTCATTCATCACTTGTTAGTGTCGCCTGGGAACAGTTTGTTTAGTTGTCTATACTACTTGCAAAAGTTTTCTCCATTTGCAGTTTTTCCTAAATGCTGCGCTGGTGTTGTCAAGCTGATGAAGATGTGAAGATTTTATTTTTGCTTGTGCTTTGTCTATTTGCATGTGTTTTCTTAAGCTGCAGCTTGTTGAGCTCTCAGGTCCACCATAGCAAATACTTCTGAAGACAAAACTTCCCATCAGTAATCCATGACTATCAGCGATTTTCTGACTGCGTTTTCTGACTGTAAATGTCACGGAGAAGAATGAATGCCACAGAGATCTCAGGGAAGAGGGAATATCACTGAGAAAAATAACATTTGGGATGATCTTCAGGAGGTCTCATGCATTTTGAAGAAACACTGCAACCAAAAATGTTCTTATTCAAACATTTTTTAAATCATTTTGGTTACATTTTAGCATAGCAAGGCTCCATCAGTCATTCCACTATAGGAAGATATTACAGTGAGAGAAATATCTCAGTCAAACCAAGGACATCATGGTTATCCACACCACTGCCTGATTTACTTTTAATGAATTCTGCTGGCATTGTATCTTTGAGAATTTTCCTACATCATTAAATTCTTAAAGAAAAAGGAACATTTTTTTTCACTTCATGGAAAATTTTAAGTTTTTTGTTTTTGTCAAACCAGCATTGTTTTCGTTTTTTTTTTATATAAAGAAAAAAAAACAAAAAACAAAACAAAACATGCAAATAGACAAATAGACAAACATCAGAACTGTAAATTTCGACACAAATACATGCATTCCTTTTTATTCACAAAACCAGTCCAATTTTCTAAACGAATACAAAGATTGGTTATTTTTAAAAGCTGTAGCTACCCAGCAACATAACAAAATCATGAAAATATAACAAATAAACAAATAAAAAAAATGTAATCTTGTCTCAGTGCGTTCAGTAGGGTAGACTCAGAGCAAGTGCTGTCTCTTAATGCTATTGCCCTGAGCAGTATTGGCACATGCTCAGTAGGGCCACAGTAACATAAGGCTGCCAGTTTCACTAAAGGAAAAGTTTGGAAATGCAGAGGAGGGCTGATTGAGGAGATTACAGTAGTGACGGCTCTGACAAACAGCATCTTCAACCCGGTGAGGAGTCTCTGGAGATCTGCCCAGTAACATGACTTTGTCAGCTTTGTTTAAATCGGAAACCCACGGCATCCCAATTTGAAACATTTCTTTTGTCTTGGAAAGACATCCACTGATCTGTCTGAAAAACTGTACTCTTCCAACCAAATGAATCATAAAATAGACAAGGGTTTAAGTAACATAATGGTGAAGAATTACAATAATGTTTGCCATTAGCCACTAGTTTTGAAATATAGCTGTAAATTTACATTCTCTACACAAGTACTGTATCTTTCCACACATGAACAACATTAACACCAAACACAGAAATTAGTTGATTGTCCACACTCAGTCCGTCATTTCTGGTTCTGGCAATGAACAGTTCCATGTTTAAGCGAGAGGAAAAAAACCTGCTGGAAAAAGGACAAAAGGTACCAAAATGGAAACATAGAAAAGGGAATGAAAATTGCCATAGATGCTTTTCTTTACGCTTCATTTTTGGTTCAAGGAATAAGTAGGTGCATCCATTACCCGATTGTTTTTTTTTTTGTTTGTTTGTTTTTGTTTTTGTTTTTTTTCGTTGTTCTGTTTTGTTTTGTTTTTGTTTTTTTTGTTTTTGTTTTTTGTTGCTGTTGTTGTTTTTTTCTATAATTTTATTTGTTGTTTGTTTGTTTATTAGCCAGTGTCTGTTCCGGAGACAATCCAGGAGTTGGCATTGCACTTGATGGCAGAGCTTTGGGTAGGGGGGTGGAGGAGAGGTCCTACTGGAACCACCGGAACGCCGCTCCTGTAGGAAGCATCACCTTCTTGGAGAAACAGAAGATGGGGAGGGAGGGAAGAGGGAGGGAAGAAAGGAGAGGGGAGGTTGAAGTTGTTAATGAAAAGCAGCACATTGTTTGCATACATAATCCTAAACCTTCTACTTCGCTGAGAGGCCTCAGTTCCTTCACACCTTGACAGAGAGACATGCTTTTATGGCCATCCTGTTCTGACATTCTGTGTTGTTTATTGGTTAATGTCGTGCCTAATGTATGAAATTTTAAGAAAAAGAGAATCATAAAAAATCAGAGCCCCGGGTGGTCCTCTTAAAGGCTCCAAAATTTTAAAAAGATGGAAAGAAGAAGAAACCCCGAAATGTTGAGTATTTTTAGCTGACAAATGACTTCAATCATGAATGTCAAACAACTAATTGATTAAACAGTGAAACTTCTATTCCAATCTTTATCCCTGGAGTAGAACGTGTGAAATCTCTACTTCCTCCCCTCAGCACCACCATAGGAGCCGGCTTCAGTCCTGGCTTCACACAAAACCTGATATTCCACATTTATTATTTAGCCACCACACGCACTGCTCTCCCACACCATCGCCAGTGATTATGCCGCTTTCCCTCCCTCACCCCTCTTTCACTGTGGTTATCTGTGCGTCTGATTGCACTGAGCAGGAGTGGCACACATGCATGCAGCTGCAGGGCTCAGCAGCGGCCTGCCAGTCAGGAGATAGAGAGCCGCTCGGGTCCCTGGAGCTGCAGCACGGCAGGCGTCCTGCAAAGTGCAACTCGATTCTGCAGCACGGATCCTTCCGTCAGCCAGTTCTGCCTGAAGCAATGCAGGAGGAGCTCGGCAAACATTTATGCACCCACACACACTCTCACACCGAACCAATATGTGTTCAAGTACAGTCACACACCTCCACACACAGTGGCACGTTAACAGACACTCACAATACTCCCCCGAAATCACACCAAACAGTGAGACTGTTAAAATAAAATTCTCATACACGAAGGATTCGGATTCACTTTTCCAGCAGCAATCAACAGCACAAGGCTTGATAAGGAATCATGCATGCTGTGAGTGAAAACACAAATACACACAGACGTACATACAATCACACCTATCAAACGGAAAAGGAAACAAAGATGCACTGCATGTATCATACACTAATCACATTTACATCTTTGTATTGCCCTCTGAAGACATTACAACTTTAAAACTGCCTAAATTCTAATGAAAAAATAATCAGACTTCGTTTTGAGAATCTCGTCGAGCAGCTCTCTTTCACAGCAGTGAAATTATGAGTTTTTCAACAAAGGCGACTCGTTTGTTCAGAGAAGTTTGTTTGAAACCAAAAACAATACAAGCCCTAATTACTTTTCTGGCCCACTTAAACCATTCCTCTACCCTTGAATCAGCAGTACAGTGCTCCTTTGAATGCTATTGTTCATACCCGGACAAGAAACTGAGTGACAGCAGGGTTCGTGCTCCACAGGTTTCATTTACATTCATTTTGAAAGTTAACTCCTGCTGACAAAAATGAAACATTTTTGCTCGGGTAAAAAGACTTCAAACAAGGTAATTACTCCAGTGATCTCAGCCAAATATAGCCCACAGTGTGCTTTATTTGTTAAATTGACTCAATCAGGAATAATCTGACAGCGGAGACACTGTATACCATGGAGCTGTTCAGAGCCCACATACTGTATATGCATGTGCCAGTTCACCTCAAACTCTCAACTTCATATCCATTTCACAAAGAAGGAGCAAATGTCGTTAGATGGATGCAGGTTTGGATAGAATATATGTTTCTGGTACTGCTATATTTTTCTTTTCCTCACCTGAAATCACTCACAATCATGTGAATTTAGGAGATTTTATTTGGCTCCAGTGAATATTAATAAGAAGCACAAACCTGGAGGTTAACAGAAAACATATTGCCAACATTTTTTCATGGTCTGTTTGTTAAGTATCGTTAGCCCGTCATCCATCTCTGTGATGACCTTTCTACAGCAGCATTCAGCTGTTAAGAAGACAGTCAGAGGACAGCAACATCTGGCGCTGTCACAGATGTCAAAACCCTGGTAAGGGCTGGACCGAGCATGACGTAATGTGTGGGAAGAAAAACAACACATCCCTCGACTGAACTGTAAACGCTGTTTTTCCTCATTATCAAACATGAGCAATCAATGGAAAAATGGCAGCGGTTCAGGAATAGAAAAACCTTTCCTGATTGCACAGGTTCAAACAGATGGGATCTGTGGGTGTGAAGTGGCCAATCACTAAAATCGATGGATGTTTTTTTTTTTTCTCTTTTCAAACAAGGCGAGTACATTTGTCTGAACATAGCAAAAACAGTTTGTGTGCAAAACATCACAAATGTAGAAGAAGGATGGATCGTTTATGTTTTCAGATTAGTTGCTTCTGAAATAACCTAAATCCGCTAAAACCTGTAACAGCCCTTCCGAGTACATTACATGTGAGGTGTTGCTGATGCAAAGGGCACAGCTGAGCATTTTGGTTATTGTTTTCAAGGCCTCATGATCAACAACTCTCACTCTCATTGTGCAAGGGAAAAAAAAACAACAACAACAAACTGACACAAAGAACGCAAAGCATCTCCACATGCAGTAGAGCATGTGGGATGTAACACGGTCTGCTGTTCACAAGGCGCAGAAAAGTAAACTTTTGAAACAACTAAATCAAAACACCAGTGACCTCCAGCTGGCATCAACACTCAGCGTTTGTCTGGCTGAATGTGAAGCACTTCCCTCAGCCGGCTGGCCTTTTCACAAGTCAGATTTGATTCATACGGAAATATAATAACGTGATTTCTCCGACACATACACCTTGTGTGCGTGTGGCATGAACATTAACATGCGCAATCTAACCCAGGCTACTCGTGTAAATAGGGCTGCAACAAATGATTCTAATAATATTTGGTGTGGCTGTTAATGTACCTGAGATGATGCATTTAAATTACTGGATTTACATGCTGAAATGCAGCCACTGACATGCTGTATAGACATCTAGATGTCTTCTGACCTGAGCATGACCAAATCAGCACTTACTGGGTGGACTACAGCCTGATCTTTGCCTCTCTAAAGGGCCATTTGCTTAATCCAAATGTCAGTCTGCAGTACGGCACCTTGGCTGCCTCGCCACTTCCTCTATCTTTCTGCCTTCCTTAGCCTGCTCTGTCCACTCCAACTTGTCCCTCTGTCTGCCCAGCAACTTGCCCACACATCCACGTGTCTCGGTGTCAGTCTGCATGCCTGTCAGTTTGCATGAGCCTCTTCTGTCCTGGCTGTCTGGTGTACGGTGTCTGGGAGGCAGGAGAGACCACGAGGGAATACGCTACTTCCATATCAACGTCTGATACTGCAGGGCTGTTCAGGTGTTTGCTGTGTCTGATGACAAAGAAGCTCAGTCTGGGGTTTCATTACAAAATATATTATTCCATAAGTGGACAAAGACAAGTACTCCGCTCCTGTCTTAGCTCTTTTCAACCCACCCCCACCGGCACAGTACATCCTGAACGTACAGTGACATACAAGTAAAAACAAGGTACACTACAACTTCCTAACCCCGACTCTCCTTTCTCTCAGTGTTCAACAGCATCGCTGATACTGACACCACTGGAGGGTATTCAGACACAGAGCAGAAAGGAACTGCCTTCCCACTTACTTCTCTCAAATGTAACATTCCCAGAATAAATCCAGACATCTTCAGCCAGTGAGCTATGAGGTGGCAAAGGCCTCAGCATGCTAACTCCCCCTCACTTGCCAATTTTACGCTCCTCTTTGAGCTGCCATGAGCTTTCAATGGAAACCGTCAACACCCTTAAAATAAGCACAGTGCTGCTGGACTGCACTTGTGTACCAATACACTCGCAGGCCCGTGCGCGCACACAAAAAACATAATCTTCAATGCAAATGCAGTACAACAAAGCAAAAGACATTTCGTCCTGTGTTTTTACTCGTGCGTGTGCGCACGTGCCGAAAAGCAGTGAAAACCATCTGACAAGCTGCAAACTGCAAGACACATGTTAAATAAGACGCCATGCCACTGTAGAGACAGCAAACTGAGTATAACAGCCACAGCAGACGGGGATGTGCCGCTCCGTCTTTGATTGGAGGGGGATGTGACACTTTGAGCTACAGCTGAGGCTCACTGCAGTTCAGTGTGGATGATCTTCTCTTCTGGCACAGGTGCTGCCCAAGTCGCCCTGAATATGCATTAATGCTGGAATTTCTCTTGGAGAAGCCTCATTTAAAGGCAATGAAAATATGAAAAGTAATTGACAATCTTACATCAGCTACTCATTACTGACATTTTTGAGTTACTGCTGACTCTCTGCTCTCCACTTTGTCTCCTGACGCAGCACATCCTCCATGAATCTAACCCTCTGACATTTAGCTTGTACTGATGACATCAGGCTCAGTGACAGTGCAGCCCAGGCTGTATTCTCTGATCTAATCACCTGCTGAACAAGAGCTGTTGACTTAATAACAACACCATTTGAGACAACTACTACACTGCTAATGGGAAATATACGAGTGTATGAGGACAAATAAAAAGCAGGCAAGGTGTATTTTATATTTTGTCAGTTCTGTTTAACTGCTTTAAGTTATTCTTAAAATACATACTTTAACTGCAACACGTCGCAAAGATGTCCAACATGCACTGTAAGGAACTTGAATAAAACCAATAGGTTTACAAGGCGACATCAGAGGAATATCACAGGGATTACTTTGTCACAAAGATTTGGATTGTCAGGTGATGGAGGTTATGCTTCCATTCATGCTTACTGTGTGGGCAGATGTGCAGAAGCTGCTCACTTTGAATGCATGAATGTTTCTTGCCTTTCCCGCAGCAACTTCATACCTAAGACCTTCAGTACATCTGTGACACTGAATAAACTTTCAGCTCTCTGAAACAGAAACTGCATATTTGTTTAGATAATGTCACATTTCATCTGTCGCACGGCCATCATGCACCTGTTGTTTTAGCAATTAATGAGGACGGGGCCATTAATGTATTCACATCCATTTGTCTTTGATTACTGGGCCAACTTCAGTGTGACACAATCCACATTTTGGCAAAGTAAAAACAGACTAAACAAGTTTTGAGTCTGAAAGGGGATTTGCTGTCAAGTTCAACGTGGCTGCTTGTTTTTATTTACAAGCAGAGATTAGGCTTCTCATCTCCGGTCTGAGAAAGGGAACTTGCTTAATAGACACATTAAATAAATCAAAGAAAAATGAGTGCGAGGTAATTACAGCATGTATTCTTTGGTACTTGGAGGCTTGGCAGGTTTATGGGACCCTCTTTCTTTCGTACTCGATGGCCAGTGGTAAAATCAGCGTGATGACCTATATCAACATCAACATTCATGAATATTCAAGCCCCCTTGGGTTTGGCATCACTGGTGTGAACGACTGGTATTAGGCTAACTGCCATGAAAACATCAATTGCAAATCCCAAATTAAAATTAAATTCCTTTCAGTTACAGACATTGAGTCGCGCCACCTACATAGCAAGCTGACACATTTCAGCATTTTGGTGAATCATAAACAGAGACAAATGAAGCCTCTCATTAATTCGCAACTAAACAATACAACACTGAAAAACAACATGCTGATATTCCGACACGTCGGTCTGATTCTCAACTTGTGAGAAAGTCAGGGTTTTTGTTTTTTTTTTTTAGTCACGGTGACTCATGAGTACCAGCATATGAATCCTATCAGAGGTCCATGCCTTGAATGTTTCGACTTACTTTCTGTAATGCTTTAAATTTTTGTGCTTTTCTTTGTGGTTCAGGGAGCTATTGTATTCATATTTCTGCATCTATCTAACTTTGTCAAAGTGCATATTATTGTTGTGCAATGACACACAGACTTTTCCCACCAATCTGTGCTTACAACTCATCAACAACACCATTCTGACAGTCACTAAATAAGGCATAATCTTCACTGTGATGGACTACCTAACATGAGCCAACAAGCCATCCAAATGAAATGATATAATTGGTTGTTTGCCCTTTAGAAGGACACATAGAAGCGTTTTATGTGATATTCCTATCGGCAGGACGACATCATTCATCATTTTTGCCTTCTGAAGCCGTTACAAATCACTGTTTAAAAATAAATTTGTTCAGTGACGTGACAGTGATGATAATTGAGGTTTGGTAAAGCTTAGGCACAAAAACAACTTGGTTAGGCTTAAGGAAACATCATAGTTTGGGTTAGAAATGACTTCATTAAAGTGAGGGGCCCTGCTTTGTCATGGTTACAATAATAAACATGTGGTTAAGGTTGGCGAAAGAAAATGGCCATGGTTAAAAGAAAATATTGACTGTTGGTAGGAAATCTCATATTAAAGTCCAATGTTTTCTTAACCCACTCATGTACCCTGACATTCTCCCTCCGCACACTTTCTCACTCTAGAATAAAGTCACAACTTTGATGGACAAAAGTTACAATTCCTGCAGCTGTTAGAGGGCTTTGTTGCATGAATGTTAATGTAAAAATGTATCTGCTGAAAATGGTCAGTAAATTGTATATGCTTACCGCATGACTAGTAGTAAATGTGCTAATTCATGAAAAACACTGATATGACCTTTTTATAAGTAATAAAGCATGTGTATGGAGAAATACTTGAATATTTGTGCAGCTATGTTATGATGTTGACTGGATGTTTTGGTTTAGAGTAGAAAATAACATGGACTTGTCCGGTCAGCCTTAAAGAGCCACAAAGATCCAGTGTGGATAGTATATGCAAATCAACATATATCAGTTTATCTTAATGGCAGTAGCGCTGGTCGGCAGTTTAGAGGAGTGTCCTGTTTCTCTCTTTTCTCCGGTCATGTAACACCACTGTATTTGTGTCTTTCTACTGCATACTGTAACAGTCCAGTTTTATCAAACGACCATCTTTCCAGCTGTGAAATATCCCTTCAACTGCACTAAGGCAAATTAATCTTACATTGTTTGCATGACTCCCTATCAGAACTCAGAACTATCCCTTTAAGAAGGATGTCACTGTGGATGGTCAAAGTCAGCACATGGGGACTGAACAACCAACATTTGAGCCTACAAACTAGGGGCCAAGCTGTCACCCTCAATCATCGTAAAGAGAGAGAAGTAAAGCCATTAGCAGTTTGAAATGCAGGTCCAGTTTGTGTCAATTAGACCAGAGGCCTCTCCACTGGTTCATGTTCACACTGTGCTACATATTTATCCATTTATTATGTAATGTCAAAGTGACACTATTATCCATTGATCACTAAAGTTTATTTCCTTTGAAATAGAACATCTGCTGCAATTGATTTCATGATTGGTCATTCTGTCATCACAGACGGGGTTAGTCAGGCCACTGTGTGATGGAAGTAACAGACAGGAAGTTTGCCAGTCAGCCTTTTAGATGAGCAGGAGTTTCACCCAGAAGAAGGACAGCAGCAGCAAAAGGGGGAAGTGGAGGTGTGTGTGTGTGTGTGTTGGGGGGGGGGGGCATGTGCCACACTGACACCTGGTGCTCCAGATGACAGCTCTGTGGCCAGATGGACCTTGTTACATGCACATACATACACAAACATACCCAGGCGTGTACACTTAGACACAAACACATACTGTACACATATCCACAATCAGTGCCAGTCTGCCTCCACACACACTTTTACATCACTTTATGAACATATGCACAAGCAATCTCAAGGTGGATGTGATGAGATGTGACCAAATAGAAAATGCTCCACTGACGGAAGTACATGGTGGAGCTCAATGCAAAAAACATAAACAATCTTGTGTTTTGCAAGGCTAATTCCTCGCAAATTAGCCTTCCAAAGACTGGGTGATCGCACGGACAGATTAAAGAAACCCCATGGTGCATGTTTGCCCTGCACATACTCACCACACTCCTCACCACCTGTCATTTCCCTGCTAGTGGAGCCATCACCCCACCAAAAAGCCCCCCTGCACTACTTCCCTTAAAGGGGAATGACATTCAGGTGTGAATCAAATAACCTTTGTGCTTTCAGGTGTGAAGCTGAAATTTGGTTGTTTTTTTCAGATCTCACAAAGACAAACTTGTGTCTGTCTGTCTTATTTGTCTGGTTAATGCAGTGAACCTTTGCCGCTTTGGATCAAAACCCTTTAAAAATGTCCCACAAAGGAATGAAGGAAGGAAAGGAAGGAAAGTTGGATCATAACCACCACCCTCTTACCTCCAGAGCAGCAGAGGGCTTCTTCTTCAGTTCCTCACATTTGCGAAACTTGCAGATCTGGTGGCCTGTTTTGCGATTCCGGCAGCTGCTGCACTGCTCGCAGTTAATCCGCCGTCTGCACGGTGGACACATGCCGCAACGTTTTCGCTTCTTTTTACCGGAGTTGATAGCAGAGGCCAGCTCGCTTTGCGCCGGGTACTCGGCCAGGCCGGCCATGTGCAGCGCGCTGTCCGCCAGAAACACCCCAGCAGGCGTCATGATGAAAAGCCCCGGGTTGAAGGGGAAACCACCCCCTACTCCATATGGGAAGTCAACAGGACCACCTACGGCGTCCGTGACAGACGTACCCTCCAAGTCGCTAGCCCCCGAGCCTGCGTCTCCACCGCCAACTCCCACTCCCATGCCCCCAGGCAGAAGCATGTGCTCCATACCGGCCCGCTTTAACAGTGCTGCTGCCTGGGCAAAGTGCAGCAGGCCATTCTGTCCCTCCAGAACCTGTTCTAGGGTCCGGTCCAACTTGGCTGCCGTCAATGCTGAGACAGTGGGCTGGGGCTGCGGGGGTGGCTGAGGCTTAGCCGAGAGGCTCTTAGTCTCACTGTTGTTCGTGTGTCCATTGGTGGTGGCAGAAGAGACTGCTGTATACTGGGAGAGGGTACGGGAGTTCTTAAGGCTCTTACTGAGGGGCTCACTGATGATGCCACTGCGGTTCCTGCGCTCTATGACAGGAGAGTCCTGTTTGCAGCTGCTCTGCTCCTGGTCCGCTGTCCGGCCCCCCTCCGACAGCGCGCTAGACATGGTCCAGAGCGTACGTGCCTGGGTTGGGGGTGAGGGTGGAAAGGGGGCAGGGGTGAGCGAGGAGGGGGAGCAAAGACCTTTTCTCGGTCCGTTCTGTGCCCTGGTGAGAGTGGTGCCTCACCTCAATGGACCAATCAGCCAGCTGACAACAGGCAGGCCCCGGAGCCTTCTGCCCGCACTACAGCTCAGCCCTCATCCACGTTCTTCCATGGGCCATCTGGAAACTTTACACAGGGGGAGAGGAGAGGAAAATTACTGTTAAATGATCAACAAAACACCAAAACACTCAGAAGAAACATTTTCCAGTTTTGTTAAATTGTAGGGACTAAAACAGCATCTTAAACCTGCAAGCACTGATATTTCTGGTCTTGTCTTGGGGACAACAGAAACAGGATGTGAACATAGCAATGGCATATCATCCCTTTTTGAGTTGATACAGTGAACTTATTTACACACCCAGCAGTTATGGGGCAACTTTCTCATTCATTTTGAGTTAGGATCCTGGCCACCTGGTGAATCCTATCCAGTATTCGCTCTCTTTCAGTTCTGTTTTCAGTCTTACTGGGCTAAGATCAGGGTCACTAAATTAGCAGACTTAGCAAATCCAACGTCCTGATCCAGGTTGTAAAATGTGCACATAATGTGACAAATCATAAAGATAATAAGAAACACCTGCTTTCCTGGAGCCTTTCTGGTTGGTTAGCAAAGAAAAGAAATTAAGAGGTCGGGAGCCTAATTTTGTTGCTTGGGTCTAAGAAAATCAAACTGCATTGTACTGAGGGCAAAAACTGTTTTGGTATTAAACCTAAACTAAAGCATATTGTAACTTAGGAGTATTTGTTTTATATTCTCAACTAAAATACTCCTTGGTATTAATCCAACAACATGTTCATAAACAAACACACAGTTTTTACAGAGGTGTAAACTCTCCTACACAAAAGTCACTGCCTTAATCTGTTACCTTATTACCTTCTTTGAAACGAAAACTCTTGTAAGACCTCTTTAACCTATCAATCTGTCGTATCTATTGATGTGTGATTATCTGTGTATTTTAAAGTGTAGTGTGGTGTCTTTTCTGAAATCTGTTTCATCAGTATGTATCTGTAACAGTGTCCTCTTTAAACACTTAAAGCCCTTTTTGAAACCAGCCTTATTTGGAGTGAATGTTTCATAAATAAATCAAATTTCTCTGACTGCAGTATGGTAGTTTAGGAAATGCTGTATATATTGACTAACAATTACATGCTCATTGATCTGAGTGTATAGTCTTGCAATACAAAATGTGAGAAAATAAAAACCTGTACCTTATTAGAATTTCTCACACAACAGTCTGAGAGGCTGCTGAAAATGTACCCAAACGTCCTGTGACAGAACAAAGGAAGTTGATTTTCTTTTCATTAACTTTGCGTTTCTTTTGATTGCTACAATTTGAGAGTGTCAATCAACTGTTTTCATATTTTATTATTTTATTTTTAGAGACCCAACCTGTAGAGCAATGTGATTTGGCGAAACATTAGAATCAAATGAAGTGGTGGTGGCTTATGAAGAGCATTCCCTAAACTAGAAATGGGAGACTCCCCACTGGACAGAGATGCATGCACCCGCCGGCTTTTAGCGTAAGATTCCTCTGACTGCTCATCTATGAAAAGAAAAACTATGCTGCTATTCTCCTGACCTGTCCATGTTCACAAACAAGCCCACCACCTCCCACAGAAAAGCTGAGGAAATGGCCGGGCCTGTCCTTATAAGGGAAACAAAGGGAAATGGAGGGGAAAAGGATGGGGGGGGGGGGGGGGGGGGGGTGTCTGTGCAGTGTGTGGAAATTGGAAGGCCAGAATTAGTGGGAGGTAAAGCTTCAAAGGCAAGAGCACAGCCCCCACATTCTCACCAGCTCAGGGGGATGTGGCGCCAGCGAACCAGAGCCAGCTCCGCAGCCCCTCAGCCCTGTAGTTTCAGTTTCTCCTACTACAGCACTGACCAGAGTCTGGTTTCCCAAAAGCATCTCAAACTAACTGCATCTCTTCTCAGTTGTGGGTGAATGCATAACTGCAAATCATCAGAGTGATGCACAGGGGTTTTGTGGTCTTAGGGAACATTTGGACCTGAAAAATGATGAATTTAGTGGTCAATCAGGAGTACTTTAATGTTGTTAAAGGAGTTTTGAGTGAGACTTTAATGTCAAATTGTCTCAGTTGAGACACAAATGTAAATCTGGTACAACAGCATTATTTCTTGATTAATCACGGCCTGGGAGAATATGCAGCTCTGATCCAACTGCTTCATCAATGCTCTAAATACAGTAAATGTGCTAAAAGGCTTGAGTATTCCACATAATTAATTGAATAGCTAAATTAGTTCTCAAGTAACAAACCGGCAAAGTTGCAATCTCTCCTCATGGAAACAGTTTCAGAAATATCACTGATCAGCTGGAACATATTAATTCAGCCAGGAAACTATCATCTCACCAGTCTGCAACAGCAGACCTGCTAATGACACCACCTTTAAAAAAAAAAAAGCCAAGTATTTCTAACGAAAGTGACTTATATTTAAACTGCTCTTCCTCCAAAGTGTTGATGATGTCCATAGTATGGATGTGACACAATACTTTTCATACCGCTGACTTGCTTTGCGTCAGTCCCAGCAACACCTGCTGTGCATGACGATAATGCAGTGACACACACACGCACACTCTTTTTGTTTCTTCAGTAAAATATTAACAATTTGACAAATGACTGGGGTTTTTTTTGGTAAGCACAGGTTTCATCAGTGGGACAAGCATGACATTGAGCCACAATGCGTCAGTCATTTAGGCACTTCAATAGTTTGGTGATGTAAACCTGTGCTAAGTTTATGGAAAAACAAGCATGTGGTAATACCTAATGGTCAACAGCTATCCTGCGGTTTGTAAAACAGACACAAATCAGCTAATTTTAATCTTTAATCAAAAAATACCTCAAAAACCAGTGTGGAATGACAAACACAAGTATGGAAATTTGTATTTTACATGTTTACAGGTTGTGTTCACACTCCAGCACACAAAAGCTGCTGCACCACACCACAGTCGTTGCCTTTCATCCTACTGGCCTAAAAGTCACACTCGTTCCATCATCATCAGCCCTGAACATGGTGTATAGTCTCCTGCTAATCATCCTCTAGGACTTCCAGTATCACGACTCTTCAGATCCCTTCGCCACATCATTTACAGAAGAGGTTTGTGTCCTCATGTGAACTGTCTCCCAAACCCGAAAAAACCATGGTATTCGGGGTTGTTTTGTCATTGAAGCATGTTTACTGAATTTCCTGCAATGTTATAGCCTTAATGTTGTTGTTCACATGAAAGCCTTACACCTCAGGTTTCTGTGAACTGACCTGACAAGAGCACTATAATTACTAGTGTCATATTAAAGCCTATGAGAGACACAGCTCTTGCACCTCCAAGTGTCTCAGCACAAAAATAGGTGTAAATATCAGTCATCTTTGATATTCCATCCAAGTCTGTCTTGTTTTTTGTTAATCCATCTGCACACAACATGCTGCACAGGATTAGCGGACGGAGATAAAGATCTGGATATAAATGGTCCACATGATCAATACGTTCCAACAGCTACGTGTGTGAAGCCTTTCTCAGATCGACCAATGAGCTCAGCTGTGAACCTGCAATCGAAGCATCCGCAAAAAAAATAATTGGCAGCCTCTTGTTTCCGTAAATTCAAAGCTGCAGCAAGAGCAGGAAGTCTATATTACGTAGTGTGACTTTTTGAGCTGTTTCTTTGATGTCTGATCTTCATCGTGAGCAAAACTGAATCCATTTTGTTATTTTATTTTATTTTACTTTTTACAGTCCAATCTGAGTGTGGGACAATTACTTTAGTTTGAATAGTCAATAAATCCTTCAATGTAGCCGACAAAATATTGACTAGTCTGAAGAGGCATAACACAATGTTCTTAAAGTGATTATAAATGCTGCTGTTGATTCAATAAAGACACTTAGTGAAAATCCTGACATTAATTCCAGCCAGTTTTGTTGAATAGCTGAGTGGGTTCAGGTCAGTAACTTTGTCACTTTGTGGAGAGTTTGTAAACAACAGCTTATGTACAGAATTTTACAGTCATTTTCAAACATTAATGTATGAATGTCATCTACAAAATGTGAATATACGATAAAGGTGTTACTTTTCAATCAACTAACAACTCATGGTTAAGTCTGGGTTCACATATACCTTAGCTGCTGACTCAGTGAGTGGGTATAACATATTTTGTGCAAACAGCCTCATGAAATGTAAATTTGAGTGTCATCAGTGACTTGAGACATACTGATGACTTAATACAAACGATTACACTGGGAAGGAAAGTGGAAATATGTATATTTGCTTTCTTTATGACACAGTTAGCTTAGCTTAGCATAAAGACTGGAATCTGACAGGGGGTGGGGGGGGGGACTGGGTGAGAACTAGCGCACAGTTAAACAAACAATCATTCACACCTACCAATTAAACTGGGTGTCTGCTGGCAGAAAACCAGCGCAGATACTGGGAGAACATGCAAACTTCACACAGAAAGGCCTCAGTCAGCGGGTTCAAACCCAGAACCCCCTCGTTATGAGACAACAGTGCTAATCATTGCGCCGCTATGCCCTTCAGAGCAGAGACCAGTGAAAATTGAAGTTTTTTCTGCTCTTGTTCGGGAAATAGGAATGGAAGTGTCTTTTCAGCAGGCTGCTAACTATAGCTTCATACTTAGCACACAGCAAATGTGAGTGGTGTCAATCTTCTCATCTAACTCTCAGTGAGAAAGCTTTTCCCAAACATTTTTCCTTGAAGTCATATTGCAACAAACATCAGTAGTCAGTCGCCCATATGCTGTACTCCTGAAGTAAAGCTGATCATAACAGCTAAACAGTTTGTCACAATGTAGTAAAACCATTCAAAAGCCCAAATAATTAAGTCAAAGGTTCAGTATATAAATCATTAGCAAAAACTGGTGTACACAAATCAACATCAGAGGTCTATTATTTTGTGTGGAAAATTTAAAAACCTTTCAATCTGAAATTGTTGGTGAATTAAATACCAGGTCAGCGGATTTCAGTGATGAGCACTTCCAAACGGTGCTGCTGAATGTATCTTGTCAGCACAACGATACCTGTGTGAGCATGAACGGCTCATTTAACATTCACATGCAGCTCTCAGCTTGTACAGTAATAACTCTGAACTTCAACAGTCACCTCAGATAAATATTAAAAAATTCTTTCAGGTCCCTAATTTTATACTACTTGATAAACTAGGATATAGGACTAAAAGAAAAAACCATAACAAATAAATTCCGGTCTACAGTGACAATTGACTGATGGATGAGTGGTTGGGTGGTTCAGTAGTTGACTAGTTCGATCAATAGGTGATGGAGGAATGTGTTTGTGTGTGTGTGTGTGTGTGTGTGTGTGGAGGCGAGGGGGGCATTCAGGGCCAGTGTGTGGCCTTCCTGTAATCACAGTCAGAACAAAAATCCAAACATGAGAAGGATCAAAACTACCAAGAATTTGGGATCTTTTTTCTGTCGTGGCTGCTTAAATATTCATCACAGATTGACTTGGTCCCCACAACAAGAGCCAGGACCACTTCTGAGATCACTGAAACACAATAAGTCATTTAGTCTGGGACTGTGATGGATTAACTCTTTCAGGAAGAATCCAGGATTATTTACATTTTTAAGATAAAGTCCCTGCTAACTGAAATGACAGACCACTTTTCACTGGCCAATGAATGAACTTCCTTGACGCGCACTTAAGTGCCCCTTGAATTAATTTCCTTCACTGACGTCACTGCATGCGCAGGTGCCAGGTAATCGCAGTCAGCTTTTTAACGGCGGTGGGAAAAAATAGGCTATTATCTAATTTCCTACAGGGTTATGAGGCATTTGGTCCGTCACGAACTCTGGAGCAGCTGACTACACCTCTGGAGACGCGAGAACACTTAATGCATTAGAACAGGCGATGCACGATGCAACCCCCCCGCCCCCCCCGCCCGCCGCCACCACCACCACCACCACCACCCGGCCTCCTGCAGACACGCTGTCTGCGGACTCTATACTTGTCTACGGTGATCTACACATCCTCTATTCCTCCCACCGCCTGTCGACTGAGGCGCGCACGCGGACACGCACACACGCGGACGCACAAAACGCAGAGGAAGTTAAAAAGCCTGGTGACAATAATTGGACTCACGGCTTCATCCATTGTCCTTAGCCTGCTGCGTCTTATCCCCTTAATTAGGCTATGCACACAAAAAGTTCGAGGAGGAGGGGGGGGGAACCACCACGCTGTGCATACTGTGACTCCAAATTATTCACAAACATATGGAGCACTTGGAGGCGCGATGCTGACGGTGGATTGTCGGGGGTGCATGACTGTAAATGTCCGGGTTGCGCGGTGAAAGCTATAATGCACCCGGCAACTTTGTAACGATACCCGGAGGGGGA
Organism: Scatophagus argus; assembly: GCF_020382885.2. Taxonomy (NCBI): domain Eukaryota; kingdom Metazoa; phylum Chordata; class Actinopteri; family Scatophagidae; genus Scatophagus; species Scatophagus argus. The sequence goes on along the minus strand of NC_058506.1, from coordinate 10,772,844 downwards.
AAAACACATACAAAAGAATAAAAAGAACGTGACATTTGGAATAAAAAAGACGATAAATTCTATTCTATAAATGTCTATTTACCAGTTTGGGTTTTGAGGATTAAATAAAAGTTTCAGTCGTAATGGGTGACGATCATACAGAGTGTGTTGTCAGATGTGAGCATGACCCGACTGTGGTCCGCGCCGATCATTTCTTTCATTAACCGGAAGCGTGAAGTTTTAGTGCACATCATTAACAGCTGATTCACAATAAACCATCGCGCCTTTGCTTCGGTGTTGTGCCGATCCGTGTCAGCGCTCTGTGAGACTTATTAATTAAAGAGAAATTAAGATTGTTCTTGTAAAACTGAGAGCAGCTCGTAAAATATCCCCGTCAGCATCATTACATAGCCTGTCCAATCACCGGATAGCTAATAAATCCGTTGTTTTGTTTTGTATTTGTTTTCTTTTTTCCTGTTGTTTTTGTTTTGTTTGTTTGTTTAGATAATAAGCAGATCTAAATAGCTGTCTTTTGTCTGGACTCGGTGATCTATGAGCACGGTAGCCTGTCTGCGGTACCAGCATATGGTCTGCAGTCGCGCATTTGAGGATCTACAGAAGAGCCCCGGTTCACCCCGCTATAACTTGATCCTATAAGAAGATGACATCCCAACTTTCAGCAGACTTCAACAAAGTATGATCCCCCCCACCACCCCTCATCCCGCACCTCCTCCCTCCCCTTCCATGTATCTGCATATTTGCAAACACGGACCCATTTTATTCGCACCTACCAAAGCAGATCCGAGCAGAGGGGAGGGCTCCCACAGTCCGAGCGGTCCGTCTGTCAGACTGCCGTGCAGAATGGTGACAAAAAAAGAGAAGGGCAGGAGGGAAAAAAAACCTTAATCTCCGAGAACACAATCCTACAGAGTGTCTGTCTGTTAATGACAAATGTGAAAAGAAAAAAAATATTCACCGTCAGTTATTTTGGAAAAGCGTACTTTCTCTGAGGCTGAACGCGTGGGTTCCCCCAGCTTTCTCGGTCCTTGCAATCCCACCTCTACATCCCCGCTTGCAGAGAGGAACATGCAAACACATTTCATAGATTTTTGGAGCTTCGCGGAAAAACCGAAGTGGACTTTTGTGCGGCGCGCGCGCCTCAGCTGAGGCAATAATGAAGCGCGAGAGGCCGCGAGGTTCAGCAGGCTGTGGCTCCACGACAGCTGAGGAGGGAGGCGTTTCACAATAAAACTGCGGGCTCAGGGAAGATCACTGCACTCTAGTCCCACTGAGTGATTATCAGCTGTATTTTTAATGAGTCTGCGGCTCAATCTGCGATTATGACGACCTAATTTAGCCAAAAACTAAATGTCTTTCATTTGATTTCTTATTATTGACATAAAATGCCCGGATGAACAGTGATGTTTTTGTTTTCTAAGTACAGGTGAAATAAATATAACGAGGCAGATTGAAATATTAAATACATGTTAATATCTTCGTTATCACGTTGTTGTGACAGGTGTGATTTTAGACGTCGTTTTGCTGTTTTAATGAGTTATATATTTGTCAAAAGGGGGTGCAGGCTGGTGGAGGGTGAACTCAATTAACCCTTCTTATTTTTTTCATTATTTTTGGAGAAGGTTACGCGCTATGCAAGGGCGGCATGAATCAGCCTCGTCTCCGCTCGCTCCTCCTCTCCCTCAGTCCTCAGAGTCCACTCCACCTCTTTCGACTGGCCTGTCTGCTGGCAGGCGGCCAACCCAAGTGTGTGGAAATGACACCGCCAGGGCGGCAGAGATTTTCCTTCATTTCTCTCCTTCCCGATCGCAGACTGGCTGACATTGGCTAGAAAGTGGAGCAGCTCGTCAGGGACAATCAATGCGAATCGATCGAGCTGTGCGGTTGAGGCTCCAGAGCTGGAAAATATCGCGGCAGCTGAAGAGAGAGAGAGAGAGAGAGAGAGAGAGAGAGAGAGAGAGGGAGGAGGGGGGAGAGGAGGGGTGTTCAGCTCAACTCAGTAGCCAACCAACCTCTCTGCAAACAAATATGTTCTGGCTCTCATAAACATGACACTCACTTAGTAAATACTAAAGTTTAAAAGCACCCAAATGTGTAAATATACGCTAGGGATCTGTCTTAAACAGTGAAGTGATCCACCCAAACAAGTTACTTCATATTTTATTGGGTGTAAATCATTTAAAATAAAGACTTAAAGCAAAAATAAATAATTTAAAACAAGTCGGCCAATGGGACACAAGGCTGTTTTCGAAGTTTGTGCACTTGTTGGGGGAAGACGGGAAACTTGTGGAAATCTGATTTATTTTCCAAGCTGAAAAAAACGGTTGTCATATTTCATATGATGCTTTACAGCATCATAATGACTGTACTCTGACTGAATTAATAGGCCAAGCATCATTAAAGCCAAAATGTAGTACAACACACGCATCATCCATATTCATGATATTGATGTTATGCATTGTGATTTAGATTTATTTGAGCAAATACTTTAAATTCATCATAAATTATTAAGGAAACGTAATTAATTCTGCCCTAAAATGTAGGACGTCTTCAGATGACATTTATTTTTATTTTCAGTGCTACCATTAATGTTTTCTAACTTCCATCAGTCAGTGTGAGAGTGGATGCCATTCATTAAAATGATGGATATCTCACTTCCGAACATTGCTCCTTAGTTACAGTTATTGTTTAAAGTCTTTCTCTCTCTCTGTCTATATTATGTGTGTGTGTGTGTGTGTGAAAATGTGATTTTTAGTAAAACATCATCTTCCCATATTTGACTTTTCTGATTTTTCACACCTGTTGCACTGATAAACATCCATTGTGTTCCCTGAAATCAATGCCCAGCTGACAACCAGGAAGTATGTGACAGTTACAAAAACATGTGCTCCTGTTTGCTGAGATGAGTGTTTGAAAAGGGAAAAATAATAATGAAAAATTCTGTGGATTTATGACATTAGAAGCTGTTTAACACATTCCATTTTTCTTTGGTTTAAATCCAAAATGGATACTCCAATTCAGACACTTGGAAGTAGCTCAGAACGCTGCATATAATCCTTTATACTCACCAAATCTCGTTGTAGACACACCAGTCCAATTCATTTCCTTTGGTGGTGATACAAAAATATATCCATCAATTAAATTTTTCTTGGAAAAACCTTTCAAGGGCTGAAAATTCTCAAAACTGAAACTCAAAGTATTGAATATCACTGCCTTACTTTAATGTATATTCAGAGTTTGTCTTAAAATACATGTCAACAGGATAGGATAAATTCGCACTAGAAGTAGGCTTTTCAGTAATTAGAAACCCTGGTAGCTGAACTGTGGTCTTAAAGATGAGGAAAGTAGACGTTATGCAGCAATGATATTACAAGAACCTAAAAGCAGAAAAGATCCATTTCCTTTTTCAAAAATCTACTCTCTGTACTCCGTGTCCCCTATCTGAGTTTGGTTTTCTGTTTGCAAATCCCTTCAGTCTAGTCCTGCCATGATTCTGTTTACCTTCAGCACATACAACAAAATTTTAGCATTGTATCCGCAAAACCTTCACTGAGGCATGATTAAGGTCACTTAGTGAAGGCCGGGGAAACTGGTGGTCATTGTAAAATAAGGGTATAAAACACTGGCTACTATAGTGAGACTGGCATTAAAGTCAAACATGAAGATCTCAGCAGCCACATTTCAGTTTCTTGCATTGGCACGAATAATTCATAAAACACACTTGTGACTTTATTTTCAAATCCTGATAAAATGAAGTTTTAGAATGTGGCTAATTTTAAGATTGATTTTTTTTCACACTATTTTTGTTGTCACCTACAGAGCCTTTCTTTTTAATGACATGCAGCTTACCAAATATCACATCTAAGGATCTCTAGCCAGGGGAGCACCCCAGTGAGGCTGTGCTCAGGCACAAAGGTGCCTCAAGCTAAATATTAATGTCAGAAGGCTAAGGTTCTCAAACTGCCAATGTGACAATGCTAGTATGCTAATGAGAAATCAGAAATCAGAAAAGACTTTATTGCCATGTAAGTGAAGAGGTTTCACATTACTAGGAATTTGTCTTGGTGATTGGTGCATACATAGAATGTAACAGTAACATATAACTGAAGAATAAAATTCTGCTAAGTGATATGAAGTTAATCAGGACCTTTCCAGCTTAGTTTAGTGTGTTAGCATAATGATATTTACTAATTAGAACTAAACAATAACTACAGCTGAGGCTGATGGAAATGTCATCAGTTTTGCAGATATTCTGTTATACAGCAATGTATTGGACAAAATGAAATTCTGACCAAATGATGAAAATCCCCAGGATCACCAAAGTTACATTGTCTACTGTCTTACAGTGTCTATCAAATTGCACAACAATCCAGTAGTAGTAGTAGTAGTAAAACAACAAATATCAACCTCGTGGTTGAGAGGTCAGGAGATGATCTGGCATTGTTAAATGTCTGGATATAATTCACAAAGTAGTTGCTGAGATGTTTAATTCTGGACCAGAGTGGTGGACCAACCAACAGACACTTCTATCACCATAGCCTAGAGCCATGCCTCTAGCATATCTAATACAGTTACTGATGCATATATTTAATTATTTGATATGCAGTACAGTTTTGTGGACATACATATCCACATTAGCACTTGCTGGTGTGATAGTCACAGACTATTCAAGAGCTTTTTTAAGAACCAGTTTATGTCAAGTATCACAACAGGCCAATCAGCCCAACAACAAACACTGGTACAGGACAATGTACAAGAGCCAGGGTTTTCCAGGTTCTTATTTACATTCCCTATTTTTGTATGCTTCTGTTCACACTTGCACACCAATTCACTGTAATTACTGTATATATTTAAAATGAAATGATGTAACTCACCGTGACCACAGTGTTTTGTTCATTTATAGCGTTCTGTGTGTCCTGCCTTTTGACCTTCTTAAGTGCCCTATCTCTTACGTTGTAGTCTGAATCATACGTGTCTTTCATAGGTTGAGAAGAGGGTCAAAAAGAAAAAGCGTGAGAGAGAAGGAGAAGGAGAGTCATGCATGGATGGATGGGTAGGAGGAAGCAGCAAGCTGTGACTCTTGGACATGTTCTGGTGGGTGCACTGAACCCCGGAGGCTGCAGCCACACTCAGCTCTTTGTTGTTTTCGTTCTGCACAGGGAGGCAGGGTACTTTCCTGAGCTGAGGAGGAGGATTAGCGTTGCATGGCCTCCATCCCCAACTGCACACATGACCAGAATCACAGGAAAGCCCCCGAAGACAGCCCAAAAAGAGGTACGTAAGGGATGATGGGAGCAGGGCGAGACATGACCATTAGCGCCCCCCCCCCCCCCCCCCCCCCCCCCCTTTTTTCTGAGAGGCTGCCTTCTTGCTCTGTCAGTTGTTCCTATAGTGCGTCTCCTTGCTTACAACTTTTCTTTTTCCCCTATTGTTCAGAAGCACAAACAACGAGACATTCGTTCCTTTTGTATCTGCATCAATAAACGTTCTCACAGCATCCACACACTGAATGACATGATGATTTAATCCATTTATCATCTCGCTGCTGAACATTTTGAGTCATGGGGAATTATATTGAATCATAGTATAAATAATAAAATTACAAAATTAACCCATGTTATCCCAAACGTGTATGAAACGTCATCTACTGGCAACAAACAAGGTTCTCGCGCCCTCCTATTGGCTGGTTGTTGGTGTCAGGTGATGTCACTTCCCATAGAATACCACAGATCATCTGTCACCAAGATTTACCAGCTGTTGGAACAGAGTGTTCCAGTTGCTGTTTCTTTTCACAACCTCCAGGAAGTCACTGCTCGGAAAGAAATGGTTTCAGTATGTAAAACCACAGTGTGTTGTTTTCACATTTCAGTTTCTGTACAGATTAAACAAACAAGATGCAACATGTTAATTAGTGAGCTTAGGTGGGGGTGTTTGTGAGGTTTGAAGTGAGCCAGACTAGATGCTTTCCCTTTACTCACTTCTTCCATCCTGCATGCTAAGCTAAGCTAAATGCCTCCAGGCTCTGGCTTCACAATTAAAGCAGAGAGAATGATGGGATACAGAAATACTTACTTATCAAAGTAATCAGATTCTTATGCTGTGGAACCCACTGACAGCACATAATCACACAAGATTAATGCATTTATGCCCAATACACTTGTGAATTGTTCTACATTATGAGCCAAGGCATTTTGCTTAAGATGTCATTGAATTACATACAATAATGTCTTGTGATTTAATTAATGACTTGCACTGCTGACAGGACAGCGAGTAAGTAAGTGTGAGTTAATTATGTGGGAACTTACAGCTGGATAAGTTGCAGTATATAATATTGGAATAAACCACCATTTCTTAGTGCCATTTTCCCCAACTGTGGTGCCAGCACAGCATGCCAGCAACAACAGCATTTAAAGGAGGGGTCAACACATGTAGTTGCCAACAGGTCATTGCCACCACAGAAATACTCTACACTTGAGAACCAGAGTTTTTAAGTAATTCTCATTTTGAATGTGGTTTGCATACTTTTCCTCTGTACGCGTGGCAATCAGTTAGTCACATTCAACAGCATGTAATATCAACAACGCAAACATTTTTAACAAAGTAAACCAGGTTATTGCAGTTAGTCCTTATGTGTATACTACACATAAGAAAATATGACTCAAGAATGTTGTTCATTTTGCTCTCAATATTGAACTGAAAGGTAGAGAAGCAGTACAAAATGCAGCACAGTTTCCCTCTACTTTCATCAGCACTCTCTGGTTTATCTCGCCCAGCAATATTGGCATCTTCAAGGACATACCATGTGCACCGAGGATGGTTATTGGACACTGTGCTATCAATTCAGTCTCTAAAGTGTTAGAGATTTTGTGGTGTATTTTCCCGTCAGTCACCTCTCGTGTGAGCCACACAGCTCCACGCTGCAGAGACCCAAAGCCTGATGAGCAACACTGGCTCCATTACTAAAATTTATTACTCATCCTGCCACTAATAACATGCTTAGCCTCAACTGTCAGGACGCTTGTGGCTCTATTGTCTTGACTGACAGTATGAGCACAAAAAAAAGCATGACAAAATTACATCAACAACTGTTTAGCTTTTACCACTAAATAAGTACTGTCATTGCTTTCTCAAATTATCATGTCTGTTCAGTGTTAGCAAGTAAACACTGCCCCTCCTGTAGCAGTACCAGCCAACCAGCTGTTGCTGCTGTTGAAGTTAAAATCAGGGTTAGGGCCCCATCTAGTGGCAGGTCTTCAAAACGCTTCCTGAGAAATTGGTGGAAAAAAGTCTCAGTGATTGTTTCAGCAGTATGAAAATTACCTCATGCTTCTTCTGAAGAGCTGAGATAGTAGCATAGAGTATTGTTCCTCCCACATCGTGTAGGGTTCAGTGATATTCTCGAAAAGCTGTGGTTATAAATTCATTGCAAAGGGGTTTGATCAGCTGAAACACTCATGATTCAAAACATTGAAATTATGCCGACATGAGTATTTTATCTCTGGTTTGCGACAGGTTAAATTCAACAAGGGTGCTGACGGTGGTTTTCATCAAAACATCACTGAATCTACCTTGAATTACTTGTAGTCTGAACATCTTCTGTATTTTCTTATTCACCTGTATGTACCTAGTGACGCATCTCGAGAATACACTTACATTCAATGTCATATTGTGCTCGGCTTTAGTGAGCTTTTATCTGTTTTCCTTGTCACTCTGCACTGGGTAAATTTGTCTCTCAGACGCCAGAAAAATCAAATCAACTATCCTGCTGTTCCACCGCTGATCATTTTGCAATTTTTCTGTTTGCCTTACAGTGTACATCATCGTATTGTTGAGATTTGTTTGCTTGGGTGTATTTTACACCAATCAGTGTTATGTAGGCCTGCTGTATATTAGTTAATCTAGAAATCCACCAGTGCATCAGTTTGAGACTGACCTTCATTCACTGTTATAATACCAAACAACAATCACGAAAGGGATTGTTTTTCATGGGAGTTGGCCCAGATGATTTTGTTTGACTGATGTCCTGCACATGTCTTAAGGTCAACCCTGTGTGATTCCTGTGTCACTGCGTCGCATGTGTGTTTAAACACCAACTCATCTAGGTCAAAACAATGGATAATATGAACAAAGATTCTTAGGCTATATCACATGGCTACAGTTTGAGTTTAAAAAAGGAAAGGAGAAAACTAAGAGCAGGGAGAAGAACAAGAAGAAAGCCATGAAAACACACAGTGTCTGTTCCAACTTTTTCAAAGCTACTAACAAGAGCATCAGTATGAGCAAAGCTTTCATTGCCAGGAGCAATAATGAAGATGAAAAGCCACCAAGCTTGAAACAGGCTGCGAAGACTTATCCTTGTGTTTCAGACTGGTTATCATGACTGCGCTGATAGTCGAGATTGATGTAATGATGATAAAGGCTCTGATTCAGTCAGGTGGTAATTAGTGCAGTTACATAATTCAAATATTAATAACAGGAAATAAGGAATGAAACAGTTCCTTAAATATGAAACAATTATGAGCCACAAAAGCTGACTTGATGCCATTTTAAAATTTACATTTTTACATCTGATTCCACTCACTGACAGTCTGGCTTAAAATATTTACTTTAGCCATACTAGTAGATTAGTTTAGTGTCACAGACTGACTTAAAATTACAAAACTTTGTCATTATGACATTTGTATAATATTTTACCTTCACTGTAACAAATCACATCTCTGTATGCAGTTCTATTGCTATTGAAAATGAAAATAAAACAAATCTAGTTTAAATGAACAGATACAGCTGTCAAATGAACTTTTCTTTATATCTGACTGTGTGGCTATTTACAAATACATTACATTACTACAAGCTGTGGACTCTCTGAGTCAGAAAATTGTCCCTGAAGATGTGAACATGCAATGTACATGGTCTACTATTAATGATTTTTCAGGTTTAGGGTTGTTTTTCAAAATCTTTAAATTCCTGTTCATTTTAAACTGTCACTTATATAGTTTGGACCATCCACATTTTATACCAATTTATATAGCCTACCAATACTTGATATGGTGACAGTATTAGAAAGCAGATTAAATGTGTGATGTTGGATCACTGGCTGAGCGTAAACAAGGTACAGAGGTATGGTTGTCTGAGTGAAGAGTGGCATGGGAGCAGTCAGGCGTTTGCCTTGCAGTCTGCACTCTGGGATTAAAGGTACCTTTTTATAAACTTCCACAATGGGGTTATTGATGGATATAAATATTTGTGAATTGATATATTTTTATTTTATTCCTATGGATCCAGTGGAGGTCACTGATACACAATTCAGTCCACAGAATTAATTAACAGATCATTTTAAAAATATAGAAATTTAAGTTTTCAGTTTTTCAGCAGACGAGGTTTAACCATCTTAACATGGAATAAAGATAAGATATGCAGCATTTCTGCATTAAAACACAAACAGACTTTTAGTAAATATTTTTCTTAAAGTGTGTACTTAAATGTTTCCAGCAGTGTTCAAACCCAGAAGAGCCTAATTAAATCGCAGTAACTTCCGGGAGAAGAAATGTAAACGTGACTAAACGTAACACGAATAAAACTTGAAAACATTACTTTGTCCGTACGCATTTCTGCCTTAGTCACACCAGATGCCATTGGCAATGGTTGCTTAACAATTCGGACAACAACTCCCATGATCCCGCGCTACTTACGCTTTTTGTTTTGTTTTTATTGGGAGACCCCTAGCGGCAGAAACCTTATAACCTACTGTGCGTTTTTGTGTTATAATGAGAAAATATACCTGACCTTTCCTTCTCGGTAAGGATATTTCCTTATTTTTTATATAATAAGATATTTCCTGTTTCATCACATCCATGGTTTGCAAAAAGTATATATTTTTTCCTAAAAAACGTGTGTTTGATTGACCGTTTTGAGCCTCATAGTTCAATGCACAAACAGTCTGCCGCCACTAAGTGACATTTCTCTGCTCTCACTGAAACAGTCAAACTGCGTGTTATGTTACCAAGACTAACCTGCCTACATGATTGTCACACATACTTGAACCAAGGCCCATGCGCTCTCATCTTCAGACGTACCAAAATTTCGGGAATACCGAATCATGGCGCACCGTGCGTGCGTGGGGACAACCCCGTCTCAGCCTCCTCCATCTGATGGCAGCATCAGGCAGTCCCGTGAAACATTTGCGTGGGAGTTCCCTTCACCGCCATGTCGGGATAGTGCATCTCTCTCTCTCTCTCTCTCTCTCTCTCCCTCCCTCCCTCCGTGCATCCTCCCCCACATTAACAGCTTAGCACAGCAGCAGCAGCAGCTCCTACAGCATCCAGCATCCATCCCTGCCTGCCTGTCTGCCTGCCTGGGGAGCAGCAGTCCTACCCGGCGCAGCACCGACGCACGGAGGGGGCGCATTGTCTAAGTGATGCCACAGCATCAGTCTCATTTCACCAACAAACACTGAAGAGTACATTCTTAAAGAGGGAGAAGAAAGCGCTTGCAGCCACGAAGACAGCAACTGCCCATGAAGATGTCTAACGCTGACATCGTCTTAAACGCCACCGATCGGATGGTGAAATGTAAGTTAGCCCGCATTTTGCGTTTGGTCATGACTGTAGATATTACATAACATCTCAAGTGTTTGGCTCCTTGTGGTTTTGCAGAATCCGGCCTTTATTTTCATGTCGTGCGTTAATGGTATGTATGCGGCCATCAAGTTGTGTTCACAGTGATGGTTAGTGGGCTACAGGAGCATTGATGTTGATAAACAATCCGGTTTTCTCTGCTGCACAGCCCCCACGAAGAGCGGGCACAAAGCTTAGAGGCATCAGCAGTGCATCGGAAATTTTTATTATTATTATTATTGCACACATTAAATTCTATTTTAATCTTTGCTGTTTTGATTTTACTTTAATTTGGCTTCGGCTAGGAATTAGTGGAGAGACGGGCCGAAAAAACAGCTGAATTGCCGAGCTTGTGGTAGTAGATGGGGCAGTGATGCAGCAGGATTTCGCAGGGTTTGATAGGGCCAGTGAAAGAGAAAGAGGGCATGAAATTGACATTTAATGGGTTATATTTTACCAGGAGTGAGTCATCTTTTAATTTGATTAGATAAAGTCTGTAAGGAATCCCAAAAGCCGCATCTGGAGAAGGCTGCTCCGTTACATAATTACCGAAGATACAACTTGGATCAATGGAGGATGATGAAGTGCTCACAGTTGTGCCATAACTCATTTAGCCCTGCTCATTTTGACCATGGATCAGTTCACAGTCAGCATTGGGCCTGAATGTATTCACATTCAGTATATCATGGAAGTGACCAAGCAGCTCAGTCAGCATTAGCAACTTTGTCCTTCAGGCTACAGAGTTGTAGAAACACGAAGTTAATCTGCAGTGTGAGATACACTCATGTGACAATGACTGCAGGCACAAATCATGTCCTACATATATACTTTATTCCAATACAAAAATCTTTATTTAACAATTATACTAACAGACATGGGCCCTTTAAAAAGAAACTGTCAGAAAACCAGCCAGGTGGCTCTTAAGGGACATTAACAATTGCTTCAGGCTCATTTTTAGTGGAGCACTTAAACAGTGTTTCATAATGGACATGGCCGTCATCACGGAAGAGTTTGCTATCACAAACTGATGCTAAAGTGTGACACACAATACAATGTGCATCGTAAATCTTGAAACTTGGAAAACAGTGCATCTAACTGCAGCACAGTCAGTCATTTCTCAACCATAGTGTCCATAACAAATAAATAATAAAGAAGTCAGTCTAAAATGACATTGTTATTAGTTGTTGTCAGTTTGAGCAAGACCTCACCACCTACAGTAGATAAAGATATTGTAGTTATTTTCTTTGGCAAAGCTTTACTGACTTCCAGGCATTGGAAAATATATCAAACAAAAGGTTTATATAGCGAATGCAGCACAGCCAAGAATTCTGAGTCAGTTTTCTGCTTTTGTAACATGGTCATGTAACATTTTGTATTTAGGGTGTGAAACAGTAAAATGGTTTTTCCTGGACGAGTAAAATCATATGCATTTAGTTCATTTTTGCTATTCACATACCCTCAGGCTGTGTAATTTAGAAACCTTTCTAATTAACTTCATTTGTCTCTTCAAATCCCATTAATTTGGTCTCATTTAGACATTGCTTGAGAAACACATGAATAATCCTTTTGTCACTTTCATCTATTCCTGTATTCCTCTTCGAAATAAGCAAGTAAAAGTAAAAACCTATCAAACTGAATCATGTATCCTTCGAGGGGATCAAAGCAAGTTACAGAAGGTGGCGATTCTGATGAGTTCAGAATGACATTTTTTACAGTTATCACATGTGGTGCATGCAAGGTGTTGAGCCGTGACACCAAGACCTACTCCAAGTTATCTCTATCCCGTATTTAACTTCATTTTTAACTTCTAGCCTCAGCAAGTTTCTCACCGGCGCTCCCTAACATGTTTTAACCTGACAGAACATATCTTAAGAGATACAATAACTGCTGGTCTGTGCAGTTTGTTTTCCAAAGCACTGTCACCACTGTGTGGGCATCAAGAGGCATATTCAGGTCAGCTATTTCAGGGATGAGGCCTTCAGTACACCTGAGAGCCATCTAACTTTATTATAAGAACTTAGAAAATACAGTAAATGTCTCTGATTTCACAGACTGACACAGTCACCGCGTTTCAAACGAAATGCAGTGTGTTTCATCCAGTGTGCAACGCTATAAAAACAGTTTCTTGAAATAAATAATTATGCAGCAACATGAGATGCGTTGCACTGAGACTTGACAGCTTTAAAGTCGGCAGGCCTTGCCACAGGCTTATACATTCCCTCCAGCTTTCTGTGGCAAACATGCAATTGGTTCCAACAACACTTATGTTGACATGAATTGTTTATTAATGGTTGCGAAGGAGCAACGGTTGGAAGGATAGATCTGGTTTTATCTCCATGTTTAACATCACTCGAGAGGTACATAACCCTCACATAAAGAGGAGGTGTGTGAAAAACAGCGACTCTCATGACAGTTTGTTAAAGCTTGATCTTTGGGTCTGCATGTTAATTGGAACTCTCACGAATGCACTCTGTTCACTTAGTGCAATCAGCTGAAGGCATTCAGAGTTTCCTTACTGAACCCAGAGTTCCTCATTAGCAACACAAACGTGGCATACATTTTATTTTATTTTTTTTTTTTTTTTGAGCTTGGCAATTGGAGAGACCATTCTTAGTAAAACATGTTTTGGCATAATGAGGTGTATATTATAGACTCATGCTGAGTGTTCTCAATGTAATAGGAATAATTTGAGATTTAGCCTACTCCATGAGCATTTCTAACAGCATCTGTGTGAACCTACAATGCAAATTGCAGTTTTCTGTGGCGGCACTGGCTGTACTCCAACAGTCAGCTGCTGCTTTTGCTGCTGCTGCTGCTGCTGCTGTTGCCCGGCAACATACAGTATTTCATAGTTCAACTGTGCTCGGGTGCTGAGCAGAAGTCATCTCATTTCATCTCACCATACATCCACATCAGTGTGTTTATATGTCTGCGTCTACACATGTGGATCTCTGAAATGAGTTGTTGAGGATTATCTGTTAAGTATCTGGGTTGCTTTTTTGTATTTCTTTGTTATTTGATGGGTTAATCTTTTGTTACTCCGTTCTACCTTTGAAAGAAGCTTAAAGTGTAATGTTTAATGTCCTTTTCAAAGCATTCACATGTGACTCCATTACAGCTAATTTTACTGGTTTATTATTGTGTGCCAGAAAGTGAAATCACTTACAAAAAGATTTCCAGGGTGATTCAGGTTGCTTTATCATATTTGCCTTTTAATATTCATACAATGCAAATTACAGTACCTACACCAATGGATTTTGGCTAATGTCTTCCAGTTCATTCATTCATCATTCACTCTGTAATTCATCACTGCATTTAAGATGTATGTTGTTATCTCAGTGCCAAGAGTCAAAGAAATAACACTGCAAATTCATCAGTGCACAATGACATTAACTAAACTAAAGCTTGAGCGGTGACTGTGCTGAGTTTGTGCTAACTGGTAAAGTGTCAAAGCACACATCACTCTCACAGATACACACTGCACACTGTGAAACATTTTAGTCCCATTAAATTCACTTGCTGGTACTCGCCTCATTATCCCAGGAGCAGTGACTTTAAGATTTCTCTGCTCAGGCATTCATTATTAAAGACCATGTTGATCATGTTTAGTTTAAGCCTGAGCTTTGAGACTCTTCCTTTTGTTGTCTCTTCATTTGGCACTGCTGAGTAGCCTTGTTTGCTGTGCACTGCACAACTCTGGCAAGCACAGTCATGAATATACAACTGCTGACAGCTTGTGTTATGTGTACATACAGTATGTGCAGAGATGGAAAGTGTTCTTCAATTTTTTTGACTCAAGCACTGTTACAATAAAGAAATTTTACACAAAAGTGACAGGTACGTACACTGACATCTGTAGAGCGATATACATCCATCAAGTGAGTTTGTTGTTATAGTCACCTGTCTGAACATTGGTTTGGTGCACCACAAAGTCTTCCTCAGTCTGTTGTAGGTCCAACTTCTCTGCTCTTTTGGTCCACTCAGTCTCTCTGTCTCTCTGCTCTCCTGCTATTCAAAAAATGTTTTGAGCTAAAATGTGACAGGGATTATCACATACAGCAGAAAGGCCTCCCACATCTCACTGAGGGTATACGTTTTTAAGCAAATGTAGAAGTCACAACTGGAGGATCACCATCACCGAGCATACAGGTGCTTAATGTTTCAGCTAGACTAAGCATGCACCTGTTTGTTGATCTGACAAGTACATATACTCAAAAACATGGCTTTGTTACAGTAACGTATAAATTTAATCATTTTCTCCGTCCACCCCTGCATATGTGAGTGTGTGTTCGTGGCCAATGAATTTTGCAACCGGACTTCATGTGACTTATTTTACTTTTCAACTGTCTTATTCACAGCTCCAAAGACACTTAGAAAGAGTTTTCCGTGTTAATCCAGATGATCTGTTAGATTAATGTTAATACATGGAGCCATGAAAGCTCCCAGTGACAGCACACGCAGATCAGCACCAGATAATGAATAACCTTTGCTGCCACTGAAGTAATGATCTGTGGTCAGATTTCACAGTTTCACAGGCCGTCTGTTGAGTAGGTGACTGGTGCATTTTAATGGCCACAGGCTTCAGCAATCCAGGGAGAGTGCCGGGTGAATGGACTACTTAGATGTTAGCTGAATTTTATCCAGTGCTCAGGAAATACTTAACAAGTAACCACACATCTGTGCTAGAAAAACTATTAGTCGACTGTGTGCCAGTCTAGTCCAGTTACTGATCTTGCCTGCTGCCATTTACACATTACAAAGTAGGGTTGAGATTATTAGCAGGGACATAAGAGACATTCATTTTGTATATTTTGTGCTGTCTTTTCAAACTGTTCAATAATGATAAATTCAGTATAATTTGCATAAAAATGTTAATTATATTTTAAAAAGGCATTCAGTTTATGCAATGTATGTGTGATATGCCTTACTGATGTTTAAGGATAAAACAATATATTTCCCAACGCATTCAAAACACACTACAGAAATAACTGTGTGGGTTGATTTGTGCCTCAGAAAAAAAACAAGAACAGAATTTTACAAATATAAACATACTGAAGATGATCATATACTCAACAGACAGTAGCAACAACAGTAGCACAGTAACGCCTGCAGGCAAAACACGGAGGCCATTTTCTCAGGTTTTTCTCAGGAGTTCCTTGATGACATGTTTTCTGTATCATTCCTGAGTGGTGTTTGCTGCTCTTCTCTCACAGCAGTGCAGTAAACAAGACTTAGGTCAAGATGGCCATAGTTACTGTGATGCCCCCTCATTAAATGTTGCCATGTGCTCTGTCCTCAGCTGTCCCATTCCCCCTGAGCCACCGCCTTACACTGAAGGAAGTGTTTGACTGCGAAGGCAAACCCCGCGTGGATCTCCTGAAGGCCCACCTCACCAAGGAGGGCCGCGTTGAGGAAGCCGTGGCACTTCGAATCATCAACGAGGGAGCAGCTATCCTGCGGCAGGAGAAAACTATTCTGGACATCGAGGCACCAGTCACAGGTATGGAACCTGTGAGAGATATTTGAGTTTTGTCCCACTGCACTCACCTGCAGGACACCACACATGGAAACTGTGAAGACTCAGTGTTCTGGTTAAACATATTGCTCCTGATCAGATATCAGATATGATATGACATGACTCACACTGGCTTTTAAAAAGTCTTTTCTCACCAAATGTGACACATCTAAACAAAATGTATCTCACAACTCACCTTAATACAGCAGTCTTGCTTACCAATGTTATATTCCTTTTGTCTAATAGTTGTTTTGAACAGATGTAGCTTCTACTCATTTTAAAGGCAGTAGTTCGTGCTGCTGTTGAACTGTATTACACTACACTGAGAGGTGCGATATTTTTTCATCTCATTTTCATCACTGAGGATGGAGACTCTGGTCTGTGGATGTATGACATTGTCTTGCTGTCTATTTGTTTATTCGTTTTGACATGTTTGGATAATTGATAGTTGATACAGTCAAGACACACAAGTGGTGGACATGCAACAAAGGTCCCTGGCCAGAATAGAGCCAATCCAGCAGGACGAGGCAGACTTTGTTCGTCTAAACTTTAGAGGTGAAAAAATAAGGAGACTGTTGAAGTTACAACTATCCTGGAAGTCTACAGTGTACTGTCAAATAAAGTGACCTGTTTAGCAAACTGCCCCATCTGTGTTTGTACACGTTAGCAGATAACGTTTGTTTCTCCCTCTGATCAGCCTGCAGTGTGTCATTGTGATGTGAACCAGACACCAAGTGATTTTTAACCTTATCTTCAACCACAGTTTCCCATCAGGAGAAGTGAATCAAGAGACTTTTTCTCCAAGCTGGTGTTTTATTGTTGCTGCATCTAAAATAAATGTGTTTTTCATCTTACAATGCCAATGCTACAATGCCAAGATATGTCTAGCCAATAAAGGTATTAATAAATTTACGAGTTGAGAACTTTGATAAGATAAGAGGTGTGAGTAGTTCTGTTTCTCAGTGAACGTTGCCATCAAATGGCTGGTCACACTTTGGGTATTCTTATTCTCCTATCAGAGATTTCTTGATTTAACTAAATTGATTTTGTGTGAATCAAGGTTTTGACAATTTCAGACTATTTTGTCCAGTTCTTATACAGCTGATTGTGTCTGAACAACAGTTTTGACAACACACTTCTTTTATTTAATTACTGAAAAGCTTTGATCGGGATGTCCTGTGGAGCAGTGGTTATCATGTATACCATGTGTTGTCAGCATTCCCTGTTTGCTTCCAGCCAGCTTTGCCAAATTGCATGTGGTCCCCTTCTTTCTCCGCCAAAAGGTAATCTTAAAAACTTAGAATAACACCGTAGTATCGTAGTTGTATCGTAGTATCCACCAAAACAACAGACTAAGTGGAGCAGTCTAAATCAAGTTCTAAAATGTGTATATGTTTTTGTCAAATCGAAGTTACATCTTCTTTGAGTTTGCTTGAAATTGTCATAAATTCTTTGCACTGTGGACATTTGATGGGTCTTTATAAGGCTGCAGTCATATGCTCTGTTTATTTTTAACTTTTCATTGAGCTTCACCTAAAACTGTGTGACATTAAATATATATGTAATTGTTTTAAATGTCTCCCTTGAAAGCAAGTACAGTGTTTAACTGAAACAAAGGTGGCAAATGGATGAAATGCACATTGACTTGAAGAGAGGTTCTCAGGCTCCTCATCTTGACTGGCGTTGGGAAAACAGAGGCTTTATGTATTAACCATGAAATATGGATGACGAACTGAGTATTGTGTACGGGCTCTTGTGAGTGTGGAGGTCTGTTTTATCTCTGCGAGCTTGAGTTGTGTCGGAATGTCTCTGCAGATGTGCTTGTGTGTGTGTGTGTGTCGTCATATATTTTATGTTATGTTATTAATTATGCACTTTTGAATCTTGACTTGCATGGATGTGTTCTACGGGTGTTTGTGTATCTACATGTAGGTATGTGCGCATGTATGTGTTTGATTGCTTTAGTCACACAAGCAGTCTCCCACTCACATTGCTCTAAGCTTTTGAGTGGGCGAAGGCCACTGTGGAGCTGATAGGGGAGACGGAAAAGAGAGAGGAGATGGAGGATGAGTAGGAGAGAAGGAGACAGAGGGAGATGATAATGAAAAATTGAAGGCAGTGAGGAAATGAGATGTAGGTTTGCACTCCAGAGCCATAGTGTTCGTTGCGAGAAAGTGTGTGTGTCCCTGGGGGATGGAGCTTTCTCTACCCCTTTGAGGTGAGAGCTTCTCGTTTCTCTGTGGAGGACAGAGGCCTTTCAGTCTTGAGACTGTAGAAATATCTCAACACGACGACAACCTAAGGACATGAGAAATTTATACCATTATATTCTCAAATCCAAGCACTCCAAGTAATTGAATATTGGCAGCATGGCTATAATTGCAAATTATTTATAAATAATTGCTGCAGGAATATGCATATGCAAGAATATTATATTCATAAGCCATAGGCTCCTCTGCTGCTCTTCTGTTTACGGTGAAGTCCATCCTGTTACTGCTTTATGTAACTTTGAGATGGACCAGAGACTGAGCAGGTGTAAAAATAAAATTAAATATTTATATACTTCAGCGTCAAAATATGTTTTGGGACACTGTATTGATTCTTTAGATTATTAATTAATAGCTTACATGCGAAGATTTGAGGCTGTGTTTTATTTTGTGTTGGGTTTAAACCCAAAATGTTAGACAGCAGTGTTGAAATCCACCTTCAGCCATTTCACTCTTTCACTCCTGTAACATAACGTCGGCTGAGACAGGAAGGCATAAGCACATATTGCTAGTTTAAAGACAAAGAACACAGACCTGTGAAACAATATGTTGCCTTGCTTTAGTATCACATTATATCACAGTATGCTGATGCTTGCCGATACACAGGCCTAGTTATTAGAATAAGAAACACTTAATCCAGAGTGATTGTGAAGAAATGTGTGAAACGTGAATACATTTTCAGTTAGCATAAAATATGTTCTGTGTGTGTGTGTGCGTGCGTGTGTGAGGACAACACATGTATGTAGCTGTTCTTATTTATGGCAGACTTTATGGTTACATAACATCTATACTTCACTGTACATTAGACTTCACTATTAACGATAACCCACTCTATGTTAACTGCTCTTGATTTCTTAACAGCAACCGGCATTCAAAACACCATGACCTTTATGAAATAAAAATTACGCTCTGTAAAACAGAAATAAAACAGAATGTGATCAATTGCTAATCTGTTTTGACATACAATCATTTGAAAACATTACAAGGGCAATATATTTAACGTTTTACCTCTTCAGCTTCACTGATTTTTGTAAATAAATGCTTATTCTGAATTTGATGCCAGTAACACGTTTCAAACAAGCTGGTACAGGAGCAGCCCATGTGGAACCTTCCACAGGTAAGCAGGTTCACTGGTAACAGGTGATGTGTGTCACGATTGGCTATAAAAGGAGCATCCTCGAAAGGCTCAGTTATTGACAAGGATGGGGCGAGGTTCACTGCTTTGCCGAACACATGAATGTGTGAAGTATATTACTACATGGGCTCAAAAACAAAAGCACAAACACAACTGTCAGTGAACCCAACTAGTAAACCCAACCCAGTCAAGTTTTTGGAATTGGGGTTGTGTAAAGCTAACCTATGAGCAGAAAAAGAAAAAGATACTCATCTATTATGTAAAGTGTACTACTCTGTACTGCCGCGAGATCCTGCCGGTGTGTCCTCGAGTGTCTCTCTCGTTTTCTTTCTTTGCACCTTCAGAAACGATAAATAAAAGAAGTGGACTTTTACAACTGCAGGCATTACACCTCTTCCTAAACTACACATCATCAGTTGTTTCACTCAGTGGAATTTGCCAAAATGACCAAATGATGGTAACAGTGAGAGCAAAAAAGAGGGACGTGCACGCCTGCATGCAAAGAAACAAAGATGCAGGCCAAGATGTTCATAGATTCTTTGCTTCTGTAATGTTTGCTGTTCCTTGATTGTTTTCCAGTGTGTGGTGACATTCATGGGCAATTCTTTGATCTTATGAAGCTGTTTGAAGTGGGAGGATCACCAGCCACAACACGGTACCTGTTCCTCGGGGACTACGTTGACCGTGGCTACTTCAGTATTGAGGTAATACCACCAGAATATCATTAAGTTACTCATGGGGGAAACGAAGTCCAGGGAGCTGATTTCTCCTGATTCCTGCAGCTTTTTGCATGGATTAACTCTGTTCACGTCTTTGTTTTACAGTGTGTTTTATACCTCTGGTCGCTGAAAATCCTCTATCCAAAGACACTATTTTTACTTCGTGGAAATCATGAATGTAGACATTTGACAGAATATTTCACCTTCAAACAAGAATGTGAGTAGCTGTCAGTTTTTAGCATATTGTTTTTATTTTCATTTTTCTCTCCTTGTATTGCAAACACATCCAAATTGTTTTTTTTTTTTTTAATCAAATGTCATGACACAATGACATTTATTTTGCATGTTAACTAGTTCTGTAACTCTGAACAATTCTTTTTTTCCTGATAACATTTCTGTCTTCTGTCAGGTAAAATCAAGTACTCAGAGCAGGTGTATGACTCATGTATGGATGCATTTGACTGCCTTCCCCTGGCTGCACTCATGAACCAACAGTTTCTGTGTGTCCATGGTGGACTCTCACCTGAAATACACACCTTAGATGATATTAAAAAGGTAATGAGCTTCTGCCGCTACCCTCCCAGGTCATTGGTTGTTTGTGTTTGTGCAGTTTCTATAACTGATAATTCTGCTTCTTTATGTTTAGTTGGATCGGTTCAAGGAGCCGCCGGCTTTTGGGCCCATGTGTGACCTGCTGTGGTCTGATCCGCTGGAGGATTTTGGCAACGAGAAAACCCAGGAATATTTCAGCCACAACACAGTGAGAGGCTGCTCCTACTTCTACAGGTGAGCTGGTTCTTGTTCTTCTGCCCTGCAGCATCTCCACTCCTCTGGACCATCTGCGTTATTATAACTTGGACAATGCTGTTGTCCATACTTAGATACCTGAGAGAATATGCATACAGATCTGAAATCCAAATTCAAAAAGTGTTGCAGTGTTGCTTTTCACGCATTAACAGTCTTTGGGTTTTTTTGCCATCTTGGATATCATATATTGCCACTAGCAACATTGACCCATGTTGCTAGTGAAAGGTCTCTAATTACACTTAAGTTTTCTGGCTCATAAGTTGGAAATAAATAAATAACCCCAGGAAGGTTGATCATGAACTGGTCACACTTTTTTTTCCACTTCATTAGACAGGAAGACCGAAGAAAGGTAAAGGCATGGATCTGAGGACACACCGAACACCCGAAATTATCAGTGCTGTGAGATCTAATTTAATCTTTCAGGAGAGTTACTGTGGCACAAGGTGAAATTTGACTGGTGCACAAAAGCCTGTCGCAAAGGAACTATTTTTGATATCAAAAATAGATGTTAAGATTATAAATTATTAATAGATATCAAACATTTATTGCTACCTGAGCAAAACCAAAATGAACGAACCAAATATTTAAAACCTGATAATGGGAAGAAAGAGACCGAATGATTCAATGAATGAGCAGACAAACATATGTTGGAGGCCTACAGATAGCATCTGTGTGTATGAGTAAATGGGTCATATTGCTTGGTGCTTAACAGCCGTTTTTGATCAGAAGTTGTCTTTTTGACTTACAGAACAGATTGTTACAGTCAAGGGATTAGCTGGGTGAACATGGAGTCAAATAAAAATAGAGGCAGAGAGAGAGAGATGGGGGAATAAAATCTAAAACACAACAGTGAGACAAATTGGGAATGGGTTTGTTATGCAACTGTTCAACCTCTGTGACAGAGCATGTAAAAGAAGGAGGGGTGAGCACTGTCCCAATATTGTCGTGAGATGGAAGAGAGCTGTGAAAGTAGGTGGTGGTGTGGAGAGGAGATTAGGTGGCGGTTGTGGTGAGAGTTTCCTTAATGAAGGTTCAGAACAGTACAGACCACTGCGTGGGAGCTGCAGTTCTGCTCGAATCACAAAAAGCAAAGCCAGGGATATTTATTCCTCCACTGAAGAGGAAATGACATTCTGGACAGTGTGCGGAATAATAGCTGTTCAGATTCACATTAGAACCCAACTGTAATTTTTATTTTGATGTACTTGGGTTGACACGGAGACGTGCCAAGGTGACATTTTGTCCAGATGATATCAGATGAAATATTCCTGCTGTTAAGTGCACCGTCATGAAGCTTACTTCAGAACACAGTGAAAGCTTTGCTCCCTTAAATTTTTAGATTTTACCAAAGTGACTCTTTGTGAGATAAATGCCCCCCAAGCAAGGACTATTTGAAAACTGTTTTTGAGACATCTTTTCAACAACAAATGCAACAAACCTATGAAATTTGAAAGCTGATTTTATTTCCACTCTGAGGTGAACTGACACCACAAACCGCCTGAAACAACAATCAGTCTAAATGCTTATAGCATATTATTCTTTGGAAATGTTCTCCAGTATTGAGCAAAACCACGCAAAACTCAAACCAGTCACAAGATTGAAACTAACAAAGAGATTAATGTTGTATTGGTCGAGTTAAACAGCAACCTTGGTGAGTATCTGCTAGAGCAACAAGAAGCAGGTGATGGCTCTCAACTTCCCCTTTCACTACTGTGAAATGGTCACTGATGAGAAACCATGTATTCAGGGTGAGAGAGGAGCTTAGTGAGGATTATTCTGTGGACGTGTGGAGGATGCTGCTATAATAGTCATCTGTCTCCCCATGGCTTTGTTCTGCCTTCACTCTCAATCTTACCTCTCCATCATTACGACTCCTGCCAGCTTTACAGCATGTATGCAGCACAGAGAACCACATTCTCTGGGGGGGGGGGGGGAAATGCAAGAAAATCTCTGTCTGAAATAGAAGTCGGTATAAGCAGGTCGATATAAGAGAGAGTTCTGTTGTATATTAAAATATAATCGATCAATATGGTGCCGTTATTTGACTTACTTACCTACTGACTGTTGCATTACATGACCTGTACATGCAAACACACACTGATGTATTGGTGATGATATTTAACTCCATCAACATGTGTCATAAAATCAATACAGGGCGTTTTTCACAAGTAGCTCTACAATTGCTTGCTCCTCAGAGCTGAGGAGAATGTTTTAAACAGATTTGTAGTACTTTTGTACAATAAAATCCATGCCTGCCTGCTCTTTGTTCCCCTATGATATCAAATCGTAGTTTTATTTTTTTTCCTGGTGATAACCAAATGAAGGCATTGTGTAAGACTTATGTGAGATTATGAAATTTTCATTCCCCCCTTTATATATATGTATATCTCCAGACTTATTCATTTGCATAATGCGATGTAGTAATAAGTCTTTTCTTATACAATTCTGGCCAAACTACATGTTAAGTTAACATTAACATTGCCAGTAATTAGAAAAATGTGATTCTGCTTAGTGATTAGCAATACAGTCTTTATATTGGAGGGGATGTGAATGTGATGGCCACCAGCCTCTCAGTTTCACACTCACAGCACAGCACTTCCATCTCTCTCTGTCTCTTTCGCTCATACTCACTTGTCAGATTTCTCGCTCGCTCTCACTCACAGGCTCACCGACACATAATTGTGTGTTTTCACAAAGGGGAGAGAAGGAATGTGAGCCGCAGGCAGGCGATGTGCGTGTGCTGTGTTCCCTCGCACTAATCAATAGATACCGTTGGAGCGGACAAAAAATAAATTAGTACACAGTGTACACTGGGTTCTTTATTTTTATGTTATTACATGTCATTTGTGCCAGTACTATTAAAAAAAAGCACTGCTGTGCAGCTATGATTATTAATATATTCCCCTTATTTTTAAGTTAGAAATTCAATTTTATTCTATTAGGGTGCACTGTCAGCCATATAGTGGAAGGAGTTACAGCATATTCGTGTTGGTGTGTAACGCAATTATTCGTATCATTTATATGGTGGCCACCAGGGAATGTTAGCCATGTGACCTAGATATATGAGGATGGCACAGTTTCGCCAGGTGCTCGGGGCACAGCAGTTTCCTTGTTTTTCTTCCGGCACAAACCTTTGAGCACTTAAATATTTTAAACACCTCTGAAAGTTTGATGGATCCATGGATGGTAGCCACTGTAAGAAAGTGCCAGGAGAGAGAGTTGTTGCTGGGAAGGATGTACTGTATGTTACTGTAGGTGTAGAACAGATAAAAATGACTGCTGTTGAAGCAAATCCTCCATCATAAGCCAAGTCAGGTCAGAAAAGTAATTGACAGTTTTGATTAGCAGTTATCAACATTTTAAATGAAAATGTTCTCCAGCTCCTTACATTTGCTTTTCTGTAGTTCATCATTGTAAATTGGATATCTGGGGTTTTAGACTCTCGGTCAGGAGAAACAGGTTGTTATTTTATCATCAAAAAAATATAATTGGCATTAATTGATGACATAACAAGCAAATCTTAAGAGGGAAAGATTGAGGGTATTAAACTTAATGTTTAGAAGAGTTAATCAAGATGTAGTCTCTTATTTTAACACAGGAGTTACAATTTGAAGGAATGTTACAGTTTATGAATGACATAATGTTACCTTCTAGGTATTACATAACAAGGGTGGTGAGAGCTTCTACATTCAGGTGTGATGTTTCCATTTTCCTTTTTATTCTGGCCCTAAATCTGCTCCTTATCCGATCCATAGCTCCTCAACTCTTGTCTGAACTGTCACATAGGAAGTCGTGTGGTTTTTATCATCTTTCTCGATCGGACAGCTCATTGTCCATCTGGCCTGAAAAACATTACATGACTTCGGCTTGCAGCCAGTGGGGAGACAACAATACCGCAAGTTGAATTAGTGTTTGGGAAATGGTTCAGTTACAAGAAGCATTAGAGAGATTGTATAACAGTTAATCAGTGTTTGATATCAATAATATAGATGGGTTTGCTAACAAACAGTCATATGTTGCACATGCAGCTTTAAAGGAGGGAGTCCAGTCAAAGGATCAAAATCATAAGAGGACCTAAAACAATGTCAAATTTGGCAAGGAGCTGCGGGAAAGGTGGTGCAAACCGAATAAATTGTCTGTTCAAAAAGCTGTCTTGAGGCAACATAATCAGACTGTTTAAGCTGAGTTTTTAAGCTGAGTGTGATTTTCAGCAATAACAGAGCAAAAGACTAGGGGAGCGTATACGTAGGTAGCGTATGTGAGCGTTTGCAGCGACCTCAGTTGCCTGCCTGAGCCTGCTCGCAGGCTTCACTCCCTTGCAAGCATTTTCCCGTCAGGCTAAAGCTGGAGGGCAGGAAGCTCTGACTGCCGCTTACGGGGTTAGTTTGTTTTCATTACTGCAACAGGTAGCTGCTGGATTGGTTTTTCACAACCTTGCATCATCCTCAGTAATGGCTTTCAAAATGAATCCGTGAGTAATACATCTTTGTTTGTTCTCTCGTGTGGTGAAACTGTATGTGAAATTAGTAACTTGCGGCCTAAATGTAGTTCTGCAGTGTGATGGAAAAACATATTTTTTAAATTCTGTCAACTTATGGCAAGATTGAGTGCGTAATTGACTTGACCTGTACTCTGTCTTGTTTACATTGTCCTATTATTTTACGCATCAAAAGCATTTTTAGTGACATCTCTAAACCTAATTTTTATTTGCTCTTTTCCAGTTACCCAGCTGTGTGCGAGTTCCTACAGAGCAATAACCTATTATCAATCATCCGAGCACATGAAGCGCAAGATGCAGGGTATGACATCCTTACAACACACATGAAAAGACACAAATATCCTCAGGAACAATAACAGATGCATATTTACACATACTAAGAAGAAGTTCTGCCATTTTTTTCTGTCTTTACTTCCACCTGACCTTCTTGTAGCTACCGGATGTACCGTAAAAGTCAGACCACTGGATTTCCATCCCTCATTACCATCTTCTCAGCACCTAACTACCTGGATGTTTACAACAACAAAGGTCAGAAAACTCTTTGTTCATTTTATACCCATCTTTGTTTCAGTTTGCTGTCTCACTTGCAGTTCTGTCATTTGTTTCTGTTTGTATCCCTGTAACACCTGCAACTCTGGCATTTTAACATCATTTAGACTCACTGAAGGTTATTTTCCTGCTGGTTATGTAGAAGTATCCATTACCATCTATGTATGCAGTTAGAAATTTGTTCATGCATTCACAGATCTATATTTCAATCAGGAGAAACGTCATTTATTGCCATGGGCACAATAAAGACAAGAAATGAGTCTTTGGAACTTAGCCCTGTTGTGACGTCGTCACAATGTAGGGGTGATGAGTGGACTCTGGTGAGTGCGTCCTGGGTACTATATATAATGAACTGGAGGTGAATATGGTAGAGGAGAGTCAGTTTTGCCCTGAAATGACAGCTGTCAACAGCCGAGAGGAGAACACATTTGAAGTTTGACAGCAATGCCACAATTGGCTGTCTGAAGTTGTGGGAAAATCTGGTTGGTTTATATAGTCATCTAATTAAGAAGAAGCAAAGAGAGACAGAGAGAGAAGGGGATAATTATGGCTTCCTAAATGAATGCTCAGCTTGATACAATATATAGACAAAAGTATCCAGACGCACCTATTTATGGGACTGTTTTTCAGGGGTTGGGCTCAGCCCCTTACTTCCAGTGAAAGGAAATCTTAATGCTTCAGCATACCAAGACATGTTGGACAATGCTATGCTGCCAACATTGTGGGAACAGTTTGGGGAAGGACCTTTTCTGTTTCATCATGACTGTACCCAAGTTCACAAAGGAAGGTCCATAAAATACATGATTGGAAGAATTTGGTATGGAAGAATTTGAGTGGTCCACACAGAGCCCTGACCTCAACCCCATCAAACACTTTTGGGACAAACTGGAATAGAGATTGTAAGCCAGGCTTTTTCATGCAACATCAGTGTCTGACCTCACAAAAGCTCTACTACATAAATGGGCAAAAATTCCCACAGAAACTCTTGTGCAAAGCCTTTCCAGAAGAGTGGAAGCTGTTAGTCGTAAAGCTATCAGTGTATTTAGAATGCGATGTCATTAAAGTCCCTTTCGGTGTAATGGTCTGCTGGTCTACACTTTTTTCTATATAGTGTATGTACACAGATTTACACATTTGTCTACACATTTGTCTACAAACCTCAAAACACTTGCAAATCTGAATACAGATTTGGAGGTTAAAATTAATTACACACATATTGATGCTCAACACATATTTTCAGTGTACACATTCACAAATCTCAGTATGTATTTAGAAATTCTTTAACACACAAATTTTATTACACACAACCCTCTACTGAGATTTGTAAATAGTTTTGCTATATAAAAAAAGATATTTTAAAGGCATACAATGTAGTTTGCAAACACCTCATTTAAACGCGTATTAAGCAAGAAGGTTAAATATTGAGTTTCATTCCCAGGTCAAGAGTATTTGACAACCTGGGAATACAACTCAGAAAGAAGAAAATAAGAAAGTGCAGACATAGGGCAAGGTCTTTTGTAGAAGAGTGTCTAGACTGAGACACATCTGTAGGAATCACTCTTCAAACTACCTACAAATGTGATGTTGAAACCAGTGGATCCAACGTCACATTGCATTTTGCTGTCCAGATTTGAACAAAATGTGGATATGCCAAACAATGGATTTTGGTTACAGTCTGACAAGGCCAAAATGGCTACCACGGTCTGCTTGGACTTTTCTATTAAAATGGTTTTAATAGCACAAACTGGAGTGTATGGGTTAATGTAGCTGTATTTATACTCTTAGCAGGCATAAGAATGGATCAGGGAGCCTCAGTTTGTTTGTGTTCTCAAATCTGTGTCTTGGTTGCTATGGGCTATGGGAGATGGGGAGTGTGGGAGGGACTGTCGGCATCGCTGACTATCTCCATGTGGCTTTATCTCTCTTGATGTAACAGTGTCAGCAATCCCTGGCCTCAGCTCGGCCATCTAGTGGCTGAACATTACATTTTCCACTCTTAATAACTACTGTTTAATGTGTGCAAATATTGTATGTGTATGTAGATGTATATATGTTGTAATCTAAAGATAAATCAGTCTGTTACCTCGGGCTATAAGATTCTGCAAGATTTAAGAGGATAATGCTACTCTACTATCTCTTCCCCTACAGCTGCTGTACTCAAATATGAAAATAATGTCATGAACATCCGACAGTTCAACTGCTCACCCCATCCCTACTGGCTGCCCAACTTCATGGATGTCTTCACCTGGTCTCTGCCATTTGTTGGAGAGAAAGGTATTAAGTCCTCTGATATGTGATTTTAATGCACCACCACACCCTGATCTGTTGTCCCTTATCGCTCAACAACTTCAACTTTTTCCTCCACTTCATCTCTTCCCCAGTCACAGAAATGCTGGTGAATGTGCTGAGCATCTGCTCCGATGATGAACTCATGAATGACGAAGATGAGATCTTTGATGGTAAGATGTTTTGTAAATAATGATTTAATAATTCATTATTTGGGTAACTTTGTATTGTGAGTGCATCTTGGGTTCATTTCATGCTCCATACACTAAACTAGGTCTTTGATGGAATGAGATCTTCACACATGAGCTGCTCACATCTGAACTCTTCACACTCAGGAATTTGGACTGAAAGTGTAGCTTCCTTCTCTCACCAACACACATGGCAGAAAACCTTTAAATTATTCTCTTTTTCTTGTGCTGTCAGGAGGGGGTCGTCATTAAATATTGGCTTGTGCTGTTGCAATAAAGGATGTAAATTGTCACTTGCTGTGATATGTTAATTATGTATAGATAAAACAGTATAGCTTATAGTTCATCAGCTTTATTGCATCATGAAACATACTAAAGTCATGTTTAATGCATCAGAGAAGCCATGTAGAAACATGCAATTTTCGATTCACTATATTCAGGCTATGATAGCAGAAAATGCAGTGTAGGGTCACATGGTTATATAATTACAGGAGTCTAATGCATTACAGTGACCTATAATACCCTATGGCCCATCATCACAGTAAAGTAACACATATAATCAGACTATTTTATGCATCATAGAACACTACAAACCATTTCTCATACATAATACAGCCTTATTATGACACCATCTATTTTACCAGAAAAGCCTATAATGACAGTATGTGTATATATATATTTCTTCTCAGCCAATGCAGCTGCAGCACGCAAAGAGGTGATCAAAAACAAGATCCGTGCTATTGGGAAAATGGCCAAGATGTTCTCAGTTCTCAGGTAAACTTTGTAAAGTTTGTTGATGTGAATGTAAGATGAGTATTTTTGAGACTTGCATACATGTGCGTAGAGTGAGTGTGTGTCAGGTGCGCACACACAATACGTGTATACACTGCTGTGAAAGTGGGGGCATAAAGTTTGGGGTTTTTTTCCAGTTTGATCAGAGTTCAGTGAAGTTTTCTGACCTGTTTGCCTGTCTGTGCATTTCCTACAGAGAGGAGAGTGAAAATGTGTTGACGCTTAAGGGCCTGACGCCCACTGGCATGCTGCCGAGTGGAGTTCTCTCTGGAGGCAGGCAGACACTGCAGAGTGGTGAGTACAAGGCGCGGCATAAGCCTTTTCTCTGCCCTTTACTCCATCTTGTTCGTTTCATTTCTTCATCACGTTCTCAGTCCTACGTCTCTCTTTTCTCTCTCCTTCTCTGACTTTAATGTAGGGAGGTCAAGCAAGCTTTGTTTTAGGGCCTCTTAGCAGTGTTCTGATCACATTTAAGTTACGCAAGAAGAACCCCATGTTACCAACCAAACCAAAATGGTTTTTAGATATCTCTGTCCTCAGTAACACATTACAACAGTTGCATAATACAGCGTAATGCTGGCATCACAGTGTTTACTAGAACTTGCTGCTACCACCTTAACACAGATCCCATCATAGTACCAGACAAGTTAGAAACTGCCAGATCCACGTCTTAACTATAACAAAAAAAAAAATCATCCATAAACATGAAGATCCATTAATTCACCCATAGCTGGCAGAAAAATAGACCAACATAGCTCTATCAGCTTACCAAGTTGTTACAGTTGGCCTACTCCTACATCCAGCAGACAGAACGTCATGGGAATCCATTTGGAGTGACCTTTCTCACTTTCTTAAGTCTATTATTCACAGACATTTCAGTTATTGTTTAGTTTGCCAACTCTGTCTCTCTTCAGCTCGTAAGATGTTGCATTTTCTTCACCAGCTCCCTCCTGCACCTCAGCACTTCAACTGGCGTTTAACTCTCATGAACTACGTTCAACTGAAATGTGTAAAAGAGCTGTAGAGTTCAGTGCAGATTCACAGTGGGACTGGGAGCACAAACAACCACACAGAGCCGTTTGACTAAGTGCGAAAATTCAAATGTATTTTCAAATCAAGGTTTTAACCATCGCTAAACCATTTATTGCGCTTGTGCATAAACCCTTTCTGAATCATTCATGCAAGGTCAAATGTTTTGTCCTCTTTAAATATATTACACTCTCAACTCAGCCTATCACTCTTTCCATCTTAATATCTCTGTCTCTCTCTCTCTCTCTTGTTCTCTATGACACTACTTTATGTTGACACTAATTCTCTCAGTATTAATGCATGGCACTCCTCTTAGTTTGGCTGCATTGCCAGTGAACCTGTATATCTCATCTGGCCTAACGTGAGCCGCCGTTTTGCTGGAGGGCTGCATTTTACATTTGCATGGCTTTGTCAGGAGTAACCTGCTCCCCTCCTCCCCCCTCAGCCACCATTGAAGCCATTGAAGCCATCGAGCCACATGATGAGGACAGAGAAGGTAAACCTGTGCTCCTCCTCCCACCCCTCTCAACATAACATCATGGTTTCCTGCCACAGAGACCATCTGCCACTGACAGTTCATGCACACAACAGCTCACACAATAATAATTCCATCGTGCAGCATTTCACAGGAAAGTTTGATGCTAGTATGGCGGGCACTTAACTTCGCAATACTGTTGATTAAAACAGAGATCCAACAACATGATTGGATTTTAGAGAGATGGGATCCATTTGGAACTCATAAATATATTTTATACAGTGAGATAAATAATTATTTGTAATGTAGGCCATCATATGCTCAGTAATAATTTTGTAAGGAATTATTTTATAATGGGCCCCTGTGCGTTGAGGTGTATTTGCGGGGTGGGAAGCTGGTGAGGGATCAGTTCTTGTGACTGTTTGGTTGAGGAGGGAGGGAACTGAGGAGACAACATGAGCTGTAGCAGACTTAATCCACTCCTGCTCCTTGTGGACAGATGAAAAGAAAGCTAAGGTTCCGGCATGTTTATCAGTCTCCTCCAAACTCTCTCACCTCCACCCACTGCCTATAACAGTATAGAGAGGCTCAGCACCAACAATCCACTATAGCACACATTTGGTTATTACAAATTGGTAGAAAAAGAGGAACAATGCAAAATTGAAAAGGAATAGCTTTTAAGATTTCAAGGCATATTCATGACAAATGAATACACTGCAAAGTCAAGTGCTGCTAAGTGATGCATGACTAAAATCCTTCATTGTTTTTGGGTTTGGATTGTAAATGGCCTCCATCTGGTTCTTAAAAGTGTTGCATGCTCAAGTACAAGATACAGACCAGAGCATCTACATGAAATATGCATCCTGAAGCCTCAGTTCCTTGTGATATGTATGAAGTAATCATTGCTTACTAACCAAGAAGCTTCAGTGTGAGACAACAATATACCAATAAACCAATATATGTTCTCCTTATTAACACGTTTACACATTTTACATAAGTAGCAGTATAGTAGACATTCACATTTATTGTTTATACATGGGTTTGGTTCGTCTCATAGTGAGGGTAAGTGAACTGAGTCAAAATAAAACACAGGACATCTTTCTGAAACCGGATACCGGGGTGAGACATTTAAAGGGGTGGGGCTTTTAAATATGTAAAACAAAAGGATATCAGCTGAGAGAGGGGCAATTTTGATGAAAGAATCTCCTACACACCTCTTGTTAGAAAACCTGGGAAATCCCAACAAGATTCCACATTTTGGGGAAATACACAATTCGAGATGATATGAGGAATATTCTGAGATTGTGCCATTACAAGGAAAGCCTGATTCCTTTACGTTTGTTTTCTCTTTTCAGCCATCCGTGGGTTCTCCCCCCAGCACAAGATCACCAGCTTTGAGGAGGCTAAGGGCCTAGACCGTATCAACGAGCGCATGCCACCTCGCAAGGATGGGGTGAACCATGTTGGCCACTCCATGGGAAAGATGAATATGTCAGAGGCGAACGGCACGGATGACAACAGCAACATCCAGTGATGTGCTGTCTGGCCCTCAGTATCGTGCCGCTGTTGCGCTGTGCAGCAGGACATTGCCAAATCGGGAATTCAGGCGTCAGAACATAGAAATAAACCAGGCCCACAGACAGAACATGAAATCTGCAGCAAATCTAAAACAGCCGGAAAAAGGTAATTTTTTCATGACAGTATGTCATTGCACCGTTGTGGGAGGGGGAGCTGGGGTTTACAGCACAGGGCAGGGATAAAAAGAGGCCAGTGGGCTGCAGCTTGACCGTCTGAATTTGTTTCTGCCTGTTGTTCCCTTCCTCAGTTCAATTAGAGACTGAATTGTTGGCGGGTGTGTTGTTCTGAGTGCTGACAAACGTCTGCTCCTTCATTACAGGGCCTAACAGAAAGCATAATTGCAGTATCCATGCCACACAAATCATTTTACTGTTTATTACAAATCACTCAAATTCACTTCATGAGGATACTAATCTTACATGTTAGTCTACATGTGTTGCTAGTATTAACAAGACACACCACTTTGTGAAAGATAAAGCAAAAAGAAAGAAAGCAAAATGCGTACCTCTTAAAACTTGCAGTGCAATCTTACCAGTGGACTTAAATTTATTGATTTACCTTGTAGTAAGATGCTGTCGTGCTGCGAGGGAATGAGGGCAGGCTGCTCACAGCTCTGGCCTAACTACCAAAGCCCACTGCAGATCAAACTCCACCTTTGGTATGTCTTACTATGCTCCAGGACTGCTCCTTTCCTCACCTCCCTCATTGTCAGTCATCTCCTAGCAAGAAATAACTTGGAAGAGGTGAGGAAAGAAGACGTGGGAGGGGGTGAAAGGAGCATTTTGGTTCCACCGCTTACTGTACTGTGGGCATATCAGCATTGCAGATTAAACAGCAAGATTTAATATCTGAAAATGTCCCCAAAAGCAAATGCAAAACACCCGCATATGAAGAAGCAACTTCCTCAATGTACCTTGGTGAATCTTGAGAGGATATATTTTTATCCAGACCGTCCTTAAAGTTAGTCTTTTCCCCTCCATTAAATGTTTAAGTAGTTCATATCAGAAAAGCATGGCATTTGATCAAGTTATACCTCACACACGTCGTGCAATTCACTTTCTGGAAAGTATAAACTTTAGCATCCTCTGCGGAAGGAGGCTTTGGATTGTGGTTTTCTCATCTCTTCTGCATTGCTGTGACTGGCATCAGAGTGGCATTAACACCAGTTTCTGGACCACAGAGGAGAGGAAGTGATTTCGAACTTTGGACATACCCTGCTGTCACACACCACCTGATTATTTCTCACCTGCTTGTTGCTTAAGAGAAAATAAAAGAATATGTGTAGTCACTCAAGTATACATTAGCGCCCTTTGAGTTTTTGCACTTTTTGCTGTGCTGCAAATTCAATGAGATTTCATGCCTAAGAACTACACAAAGTACTATATCAGAGTGACAAGGAAATTCTACAAATTTGTGAATGCATACAAAATATCTTTTGTTTATTCAAAAACCAAACACAGTTGTGTCATGTGGAATAAGTGGGCTTAGTGCCGTTACTATAGGGGATTTCAATAATGTATCCTGACCAGAATTTAATTAATTAATGTTTCTTTTTCCACTTAAGGTTGTCAGAAATACTTCCCTCCTGACAACTGAGCATTTGGTTTATGAATCAATCCATAATGAATCTAAGTGTGTTTATCATATGTCATTTCTTGTCATTCAGTCAAATTTTCTAATCTAATCTGAAATGCACCCACACTGTGATCCAAATAAAACACCAATTCCCATGTCCCAATACTGTCTCAAAATACTGAAATACTGATGAAAAGTCCATTTGTATCCTAAAATGCCATGTTGCCCTGAAGGGGTCTTCCTGACTGATACAAAAGAAGAAGAAGAGAACCAAAATTAAAACAGGAAACATTCTTCTTTCAAAATAAATAATTTGACAAAGTCAGCATCAGTGAAACTCCAACCTGGGGCGAAACACACTGTCACATAAATTTCTAGAATTTCCTTTCATACATTAATATTTTTTCTACTTTATAGTTCATCTTTCTATTTAGTGATAAAGGTAAGTCAAATAAGGATGGACAAAGTGATTTTTAACACAGCATCTATGGTACGGAACGCATCAATGCATGCAATTAAGTTCCTAATTGTTATGTGAGATTATAATTGTGATAGTTGTGTTTCAGATAGTAAACTTGAATTATTCTATTTTTGAATTCTCTTTGTAGTTTTATTTGTCTTGTTTTATAAATTTTATAAATAGGCTTCCTTTGATTGTTTTTGTCGATTTTTTTTTCAATCTGTTATTTATTACCACTGCTTTTAATTTTATATTGATTCATTGTATGCGGAGATGCCCTTCTAAGGTGTGAAGCCTTGTACTTACTTTTTTCTGTTGTACTGATGTACAGAAAATGTTTAGTAGTGTGAATGAATATAATCTCAGTGAAAAGCAACTTTCAGGCTGCCAAAGCATGATAGCATGGTTTTCCGATGTAAATGAAATGGACACAAAGAAAATCATGTGTTGCACTTACGTTTAACAGGAAACATTGTAGTCTGGTTATATACTGATATTATTGTTACAATTTAGCTTATGGTTATTTTCCTTCCTTTGTTTATGGTTCTCGTATGGTCTACATGCATATTTCAACAAACAAATATAATGGATTTTATCTTGCAACATTTTTTATTATCTATGGAAATATGTTTTCGCATTTGACTTCCTAAATGATGCACACATTGTAAGCATGCCCTATGGGACAAATCACATTTTTTTACTCTTGAATAAAATATGCATGAACAAAAAATGTGTGCCATATTTTCTAACTTACTGATAGAAAAATGATTGCTACTTTCACCCTGACCTACATCTCGATACAACCCTTCTTAAAGAACTTAAAATAGTGAGTGTCGTACTCGTGTACAGTATAGCCAACCAAGAATATTTACACTTAATGTTGACTTTTGGATCAGAATTGTCACACCACAGTATGTTGTATCTTCCTGACTTTCTCTTAGTGTCCTTTCAAACTGTGTCTAACCATTTCAATGAACAATTGTTATACAGATGAAGACAGTTTGCCATTGTTGTATATTGGATAGCGATGATGTGAAGATGTTGAATGAGATCTCCACTGACACCGTCTTGCTTGTATACAAGGATTTATTACAAAACAACCCAGCATCAATTATATGCATGTGAGCGGATCCAAGCCAATAGAATCACACTGCCGAATCATCTCTAACCATTTGCTTATATAGGTTTACATGGATAAGGGATAAAAAGTCTGTCAATCATCAACTAACCTCAGTTCTATGTTGAAACAGAAAGAGGGGGGAAAAGACTCTATTCCCATTTGGCATATACCCTCGAACCTAAGACCCTTCTCTAATCATGACTCCAAAAAACATTAACCATACTGAACTGCAGACACCACATTGTTTTATGTAATCTCACCAAAATCCATATTAGCTAAATATGCAGTCTTATCGGTAGTTTTTGTTTTTCATTCGATCAATTGACATTATATTTTAAGATAAACAGGGCAACATTAAAAATATCCATTACATCCTCACCGTCTTCTCTTTCTGCCACTGCAGTCAAGGGCAGAACTGTGCCAGCTGATGGTTAAATAAAAATCAGTCACCAAAAATGGGCATTTTATACGTTACTCTCCTTCACTTGAATGCATCACAGTCAATTTCGGACGTCCGCCTTTTAGTGAAAGAACTTGAATGCAGCAGCAGCATCACTGTACACCTGCTGATGTTACTCAACTTGTTGATTTTTTGAAGAACTGTTGGGTAAGAGACGGGAAAATAAAATGGTACGACAAAACATGTATAACTTTCCAACAAACAGACAAACAAGTAATTAACATTCTGATTTATTATGGACGACGGTTTTCTACAGATTTCAGTGCTCTCTTCACCGGATATGACGTCGCTTCTGCCTTGCCCCCCAGCTCTTGTCCATCACAGCTTAGGCGGTCTAGTGTCAGCAAGTGTGGCCCTTTAAACATCGCTTAAAAACAGACAGTAGGAAGTCTTCATATTACGGACTTCAGGTGTTTAAAAAATGGCCTCTCTGCAAACCTGTCTGCAGCCTGACAACAACCGCCATCGTCTGCAAATCGTTTTCTGCCAAAGACTTTGAGTGGCTCCAGGCTCGCACCTTGCTAGCTAGCGTTAACGCAGCTGTCTGAAACCAAAGCTAATCGGATATCTAACGTTAGCTGTAGTAGCGGGTCGCTCTGCCATATGATATTGACGCACATTGAACGGGGACAGACCTCTACAGACAGCGACTGGATCAACAAAAATAACCCCGTAACAGTGAAATGGACAAAGAAGAAGCAGACAGGCTGATAGAGAAGGCGAAGCTGTGTTTGCGGTCCGGACGGAAAGATCGGGCGCTACAGCTGCTGTATGAAGCCCAGAATATTTACCCCAGCACCCGGGCCAGAGGTAAAATTAGCTGACGCACATTCTTCAGTGACAGTCTGATTAGCTAACGTTATTCGGGTCGCTAACTTGGCCCAATCTTTCAACCGTAGAAAATTTTTAGATTTCAGGAAAGGTGCACAGAATTAGTATTTTTAGACGGGGACAAAAATTAGCGAGCTAGCTATCTAGCTTTAACACTGGAAGTGTGCATGCAGAAATTTATTGCCGTTGAGGGTTCCCTCCCCCCTTGCAGAAAGCACTACAGACGGTGAGGCAGTGAGGTGTTAAAATCTGACTGTGTGCAGTTGCTTTACTTTGGTTAACTGATTTTCCATCAGTGGCATCAAATCCAGAATAATCCAGCTATCATGGATTACATTTAGCTCTTTGAGCACAACGTTCATGAGGCAGTTAAATGCCACAGGGTCCATTTTTAAACCACTTTGTATTGAATTACACACGTTTTGCTAGGAGGGAAAAACTGTTGAGGTACAGTGCGCAGTCAATATCACTTTAGTCATATATAGGTGAAAGGAAAAAACTGAATAAATGACTGAACATGGACGAATACATATTGTAGGGTACAAGGAGTCCCTGAATGGTTTGAGTAGGAAGATGATGTGAATCAGGTTCTTGACCACAACACCTTTTGGAGCAGTGTGTTTTGGATGAAAGGTTATCATCCCTCCCACTCAGTTTCAGAAATGTAGTTACCATATGTAAGGGAGGATTGAAGTTGTTTGGGAGGCCCTAAGATGCCAGATGTTGGTTTTTCCCTTTAGTGTTTTTCTTTTGTCACCAGTCTGTATGTTTAAGACCTACCAAATAGATTTTAGTAACCATAAATTTCCGTTGGGATTTTGTCTGAACTCTCGGTTAACTTCAGACACTGTGTTTTTTATTTTTTTATAGTGCTGATAGATGCCATAGTAAGGAACGGAGGTACTGCTGCTCCAGAGGCAAACCACGTTCCCCCGCCGACAGGCTGGAGAGATGAGGATATTGGAAAGAGTGAAACAAGTAACGAAAGTGGTACTGAGAAGAAGAGTTACACTGAAGAGCAACGACAGGGTGTTCTCAGGTGCACATTGTTTTTCAACAGCTTGACCGCTGCTGTTGTTCCTCACCATATAACTCTGGTTGTGTTACATGCCCTGAGTAACCTGGCTATTGGTCATACACTGGTTGAAATCAAACGTAACACTGATTATTGTATGGAGTGCTCTGTAAATGTGCATACGCAGTAACTTCCTATGAGTCTGACAGGGAGTTCAACTTGTATTTTGACATCTATTATACTTGGTTATTTCAGGATAAAAAATTGCAAGGACTTTTATGAAATCCTTGGTGTTCCCAAAAATGCCAGCGATGAAGATTTGAAGAAGGCGTACAGGAAGTTGGCCCTCAAGTTTCACCCTGACAAGAACTTTGCTCCAGGAGCAACAGATGCTTTCAAAGGTATAAGTCTCAGCAGTGCAGCTGTGCACTACAGTGGTGACATCTCTTTTTCTATTGTTACTGTATCTTTAAGAAAGGAAAAAAAAAAGAAAATCCTTTTTAGTAGGATGATTTCACCTGATTTTAATTGCAGAGCACTATTCATGCATAATGATGAGCGTCCACAACAGATATTAATTTTCTCGGTTACCACCTCTCTGCAGAGTTGGAGGTCACGATCAGATGTGAGCACACAGACACGACGCATATTTTTAGTTTCAATGTGCCTGTCGATGATGATGGCCTTCGGAAATACTTAGCAGAACTTGCTTGAGAAAGTTTTCTTTGGTATCAGAGTAATCCAGTGATAGCTGTTTGTACACAGGACCTACTCATAGCTAATTCAGGATATGTTCCATGGTGTCAGGTTGCAAGGTTGTAAGGCTGAAGTTAACGTAATCCATGGCAGCATTATACTTCCTGTTTACTTCCTCAAAGTAATACCTGTACCTGCTCGAATAAATATGACTGAATATCAGTCTGCTTAAATGCTGCAAAATGTATTATCATCCATAACGTTTTTATTTTCAGCAGATTGTATTTTGCATTGAACTTAAACGTTTTCCTCCTCTCTAAACAGCAATAGGCAATGCATATGCAGTGCTGAGCAATCCAGAGAAGAGGCAACAGTATGATCAGTATGGAGATCAATCTGCAGCTTCAAACGCACCCCAACACTTCAGCCACAGTCGCTCTGGACGCTACCGAAGCTTCCACAGAGACTTTGAGGCTGACATTTCCCCTGAGGAACTCTTCAACATTTTCTTTGGAGGAAGGTTTCCTACAGGTGAGTGGTTGTATATGATCAGATTGTGTGCACAGTGAAGGGTTATGCTTAAGAAGTCACTGTGAGATAACTATTTAAGTTGTACCATCAAGTGAATTCATATCCCGGTTTTGCTGAGTAAGCAGGAAGAAATCTGAATATTCCCAAAACAACTGGTGTTTTTTTTCCAGATAATAATTTAATGGAAAGACTAATACATTTTATTCATTTTAATTTTTGATTTCGCTCTAAAATATTGCATTTTTTTATTACGACTATAATTGGCTGGGCTGCAGCCACTGGACCAACAGATGAGGTTTTCCTTGACTGAGTAGCCGAGCGGTGAAGGTACACGATTGGTCCAGCCGGATGAGTGTTGTATTTCCCTATTGGCTGTTGTGCTTTCAAAATTAATAGGTGCCAAGTGATGTCGT
Source organism: Scatophagus argus (assembly GCF_020382885.2). Taxonomy (NCBI): domain Eukaryota; kingdom Metazoa; phylum Chordata; class Actinopteri; family Scatophagidae; genus Scatophagus; species Scatophagus argus. Next base: position 10,733,295 of record NC_058506.1, on the reverse strand, counting down.
CGGAAGAACAACACAAGTTATATTTTGCTATTATTGAGTTTTACTTGTTGTAATTCACAAATTGATTTAATATATGCAGAAATAACTAGTGCTTAGGTGCCAACACACAATTACAATTAATGCGCCAGCAGAAATAAGCAATAATATTATCTTAAAAATATTATGTTAACAAACGATCCATTTTACTTTGCTTACTGCTTAGACACTACCACTGAACCCTGTAACAAATTGACCACATTTTGCACATTGACCACGAGGCCCAGCCAGCCATATAATAATTTTTCACCTGGCCCTGTTTATTATTATTATTGCTGTCAGCTGTGGTTTAGACATATGATGTACTTGTCTTATTGCATAAGTGTAGACCCTATAGAAGTGTGTGTGTGTATCTCTACAGGAAATATCCATGTATACACCAACCAGGGAGCCTCCTACTCTCAGTTCTATCAACCTCGTCGTCGACGTACTTATGAGAGGCGCGAGGAGGTGGTGGAAGAAAACCAGAGTCAGGTCAGTGACTCAGAAAACAGAAACTAATTCATTTTTAACAACCACAGTATTCTGCTGTGAGAGTTTTGTGAAAATATGGCATTATTCTAATCATTAACAAACATTCATACAACATACTGTTTGTGTGTTTTTAACATGGCCGCAGCTCTCCAGTGACTGATTCCTTTAATGTTTGATTTCATGTCGTATATTTACTTTGGTCATAACTGAAGTGCTTTTATTCCTTTGGTTAATCATGGTGTGGTTCTAAGAGAAAGCTGTGCTGGCATGAGTACAGTGTATCAGAGCAGCCTACATATAGTTTTATATGCTTTGTAATCAGTGCTGATTTTATCTTCCCACAGAACACCTTCACAGCGTTCCTGCAGCTTCTGCCCGTGTTGGTGCTCATCCTCATATCGGTGTTTACTCAGATGATGGCCACTAACCCGCCGTACAGTCTCTTCTATAAGCCGTGAGTCTGTCATACCATCAGTTTTTGGTGTCACTATGGTTGAAACCACAGTTTCTCTATACAGTATGTTTTAATGATGTGTTTGGGTTTCAGAGCCATGGGGCTGGTGGTGTCCAGGGAAACGCAGCACATGGGTGTACCATACTATGTGGATAAAAGTTTTGAGAAGGAGTACCGCGGAGCTGCACTGGATGAGCTAGAGAAAACCATTGAGAGTGACTATATTGAACACCTGCAGAACAGCTGCTGGAAAGAGAAACAGCAAAGTAAGCAAGCAGTTCATTTGCCTTAGGTCATTTTAGTTGCAGTGCAGGTATCACTGGCTTCATTAAAGAGCAAACCCTGCTGTGTATGAAATCTGTTACATTGCCTCCTGTGACACAAGCAGACCCTCAACTTCAGCTGGTCACTGTTAAAGGAGTAGTACAGCTTGTTGGGGAGAAGAATGTCAGAATACAAGATCTGATATTTTGAAACCGATTTAAATTTGTGGCTACAGCCAGTAGCACGGAGAAGTAAGTATCCACTGGTTGCCTGGCAACCAGTCCAAGAAGTAGGCCATCACATAAACCCCTGTAAAACACTTCATGTCAAGATAACAAACGCGTTATAATGCATTGTAAGGCATTATAACCACTGGACAGTGCCAGACTACCTGTTTCCACTTGTTTCCAGTCGTTATGCTAAGTTAAGGTAAGCTGCTTTCTGGAAGATACAATGAGATAAACCTTTGTTAGTCCTGCAATGGCATCATATTTACAGCACAGCTTCGAGAGTGTTATCAGTCTTTTCATGTTCTACTTGAAGTAGAACAAAACCTTTTCATCCTTCACTTTTTTCCTATTCACCCAAAAAAGAGTAACTATTCCTTTAAGTGTAAAAAGCTACTGTAAGTAGTTGTAAAACATCTTCTTTTTTTTTTATTCGCTCTCCTTTTCAGAATCAGACTTGGCAAACCTCGGACAACTGTACCGAGATGAACGATTAAAGCAGAAGGCAGAGTCGATGAGACTGGACAGCTGTGAGAAACTGCATCGACTGGTCGGCCGTCAGAGAGGCAAATGAAGACTGTTTGAGAAGAGAGAACAGTTTCTTTACAGACTTTACAATTAACACATCTAATTCAATGGTCTAATTTATTCAATCTGGCCACTTTTGCAAAGAAATCTCTTTTAGGTACAGCGCAGTCAGTGGGAGATTATGCCACTGGAAACAATGTGCCTTCTCTCCTCTTTGATGGTAGAAAATAAGAGTTGCATGTTTTCGCTGCCAACTCTGGCTGTCGAGGTCACAGCATCAAGTGCAAACTCACTGTGGCAGTGTTTATGATGTCTTGGAGCCTTTAAACTTTCTTATAGAAATGGCATGATGTTCGGGGTCTCCCTTTGGGGTTATGAAGGCATATGTATGTTCACACATACACGTTTAGGTTTTGTAGTTTACCTGTATTTATTTTCATGAATGTTTTCATGTCCTCACTGGAATTTTAGGTGTATTTATTTAATAGTTAGTAATAGATTGAATGTTACTTGAGCATCTTGAGCTCTTCTTTTTCTCTGTAGGAACAGTGACTGAAATAATACTGAAGTCTTTGGACAAATCTGTGATTTTGCGTACTGTGCAATGACAGAAGATATTTTTACTTATTATTGAACAATAGACAAATCAGATTAGACAGAACTATAACATCTATACTGTGGTTAATCTGGCAAGTTGACCTCTGACACTGTAGCAGTAGGAGGCGCAGTACAGTCAAATGAAACAAAATGTGACCACATTTTTCTGATTAATGTGCTTAGTATAAAAAGGTTGTACTTGCCATAAAAATGAGCTGATTCCTACTGTACAGCTTCCCACTCTCTGCACTACTTCCTCTTTTAAGCCTCTTCAATTTAGGAACAAGCATTTTAGCTGCAGGTATATGTTTCAGGTTGAGAAATGACTGTTGTGTGTTGCAAAAAAGAGGCCGTGTTTTGTAGTAGTTTTAACTGTCACATAGAGGATGACCGCTTCAACCAAAAACCCCATTCACAGTCCTGCACAGTACTGTACATCTGCAAGGTCGCTGAGGCTTAAATGGCATGCAATACCTTCGAAACCTTCCTAAACCATGCACAAATTTAAATCATTTTGTTCTCAGAGAAATGTTTTTTGGCCTGTATTTTAGAACTTTTTATGAATCCTGCACATTTTAGTTAACTTTGTCTCATAAAGAAAACGTTTTTGTTTGAAAATCTCACCTTAAGTGGAATCAACAATTTAAATCGTGTTTAGAAATACTGTTAAAGTCCATGTAAAGGAAATTCAGTGACTTGCTTTGATACACATTAAACATGTCGTACATTAATTATGGTATTAGGCTGCTACAACAGTTTTTCATAATTTTCAGTATTTTGGGCAGGTCTGAAATCATGGTTCAGTGACACACTGGAGCCATACTTAGCGTAACATGGACATGAACAACATTCTCCAACAGCTAGGAGGCAGAATTCTGACTTTTTCTTGTCAGGTCTTGTCATGAATAGACACTGACTTCGTGGAGTTGTTAAATTTATTTCTTTATACCAGTCCTAGATGAGTCAAACCCTATACAGACAGTGATACTTGTTGTTGTGCACTAAGACTGCCAAACTGCCTTAGCTGTTCTCATTGTGAAATCTTCAGGTTTATCTGAAGCACTTTTCAAGTTCATAGTTAATCCTGTGTTTCATATTGTTACTGTTGCATGCACCCTAGTAAGAGAGTGTTTTATTAGTTACTGATTATTTTGTGCAAACGCATCTTCATGACTACTGACACGCTAAATGATTAGAGAATTCAGGTCCACACTGTAACTCACAAACATGTCAAACCTTTACTGTGATACACAAAAATTAGGTTTTGGTATCAGTAAGTATGATCGTATATTTGAACATCAGGTTTTCAGCCAAAAATACCAGACATTAAAGATGTAACCAGAATCTGTTTTTGCCTGTGGGATTTCATTTGCTGTTTGACTCTTTGAATGCTTCATTTAATTTGCCAGCAAATAAAGCATGGCTTTCATGCTTCTGTGCATGTGATCTGACCAATTCTAGGATAACAGACTTATTTCACAGGCTAGATATTACTAGAGATACTACCTTACGCTTTCTTTGTGCCAGCACTTTGAGCTGTCAAACTAATACATCTAATACTAATACATGTCTGGATTTAACTGAAGTAGAACAAAACCTTCTGTTTTCCTTTTCTTAGCAAAATCAGTGGAAGTAATCATAATGAAAATATGAGCAGAATGTATTGCACAGGAAAAGTGGCAGTTGACTACACAGACAACATGGCATTATCAGGTGGCATGCTGGGAATAGAGTGGGTTTGGTTCAATAACCGCTATGAATAACTTTTATTGATCAGGCCAATTTCATAACACTGAACATGACTAAGCAAAAGCCAAATGCAAAAAAAAAAAAAACAAAAAAAACGTGATAATCATTGGTATGAGCTTTGTGAGTAGACCTCGCTATGAAACACAGCAGTGGTGATGTATTTCTCTTGTAATGTGTAACTTTTTAACAGTTTTGTGCCATGTGGTCACTGATGTTTAAACCCATTCCTGAGAAAATCTCCATACAGAGCAAATAACAGCCACAGCATGCCACCATGGTGTTTTTTTGTTGTTCTTTGGAGCAAATGTGCAAATTCAAGATCATCATAGTGGGGTTGGGGGGCTCTTTATGTGGTTTTATTGTTTAAACGTCCAGAAAACGGTTCAATAATGTGATGTTTTCTCAAAAATACAGAAAATGACTCGGAATATGCATGTGGGTAGTGTTTCACAGGAAGTGTAGCATAGACATAATCAACTCATCACAAACAATACAACCATTTGCAAAAATGATCTGAAGGTTTGCAAAATTAAAGAACTTAAAAAAGCGCTCAACTGATTTTTATATATGCAATGAAAAGGTGTTTGAAATTCAGAAATTTTAGGATAATCAGAGTCCTCGGCCCCTGGTTTTACATATTACCACCAATACTGTATATTTCTCAAAATCAACCACACTAATCTGAAGTTCAACCAGGCCCTCTGCAGTCTTAATTTCAGTCCATTTGTAGGTTAGGAGTAACTTTTATCTTCATCTCTACAATCTGGTGTAATTCAGATCAGGCTAAGTCTTACAGATCTGCAACTACGTCTAGGAAAGGTTTGACCTAGTCTTTCTGAATGCCCCATTGTAATCCGGGATTATGCAGTATGTAATCCATGTCTACATGGCTGTCTCAGAAGAAACAAGCTTCTCCCCAACACACCCATTTAATGTAGTGTGCAAGTAAAGGTTATGCTGCAGTATGCAGGGTGATAATCTGTGCAAATGACACAGAATAAGCACAGTCTTGTTGTAGCACACCTTTTAGTTCAACACAGGGCGACTTTCGGATCAAATTCATACTGCACGTTCATTTCTTCATCTTGAGGTCAGCTTCTATGGCACAACGGCGCCCCCTGGTGCCACCATCCTATAGTGAAAAAGAGGAAGAAATGAAACTTTCACCACATTCAGCATGTGGCTGAACTGACACCTGTGTTTGACTTGACGGGCGAGTTGTTCTTCAAGATGCTCCAGTCATGCATGACTTACATATTTCAGCTGAATGAGTTCTTTGTTTTTTTCAGACAAGCAATAAAGAGAAGGTACTTACAAAAAGAGAAAGAAGGAAGGCAGGAGAGGACATGGAGACAGAGTCCTGAAAGAGGAAAATGGTACATATCAGCACTGAGACACAAAAACGCATTTAAAGTCTCAAGATGAAGCAATATGATGCCAAGAAAGATACTATTCACTTCCTGGCTGCACTGCAATCGCACAACATATACAACACGTACTACAAACATATATTCTTGTCACCAAGTTTTTACAATAATCTTAAGTCTACATAACAAAGGAACAAATATGAAAAACAACTTAGCAATACGAGCTAAGTGGAAAAACTGGTGCAGGGCCTCCTTCAGGACAACTTAGAAAATGTGTAAAAAAAATCAGAATATTACATCAGACTTATTTTGTTTTGTTAAAGGTACATGACATGTGGTATGGTAATATAGCTAAAATGTATGGTTAGGGTTTCTGTACTTCCATACATCTAGTACAAATCACCCTTCTGACATTAATAAGCCATATTTTTATTACAAATAATTAGAACAATTTTCCAAAACATATGTTTTTGTACTTCCGGTCAACCATTTGTTTGTGATACATGCAGTAATGACAACAGTGAACAATGTATAGTCTTTTTACAAGTGTGTTTCAAGTTTCTACAAGTTGACTTTGGTGGCATGGGAAACCAGTGGCTACCTTAAAGGATATCATTCTAAGGACTAATATCATGCTACGGAAAATGGCACGCAGATCTACTTTAGCATCATTTTTCACTCTTGAAGTCTTCTTTAAGTCAGCCTGTTGTCTCACCCTTGTCTCTTCTGCTGTACTCTCAGCTTTTGTCAAAATTCTAGTGAAGCACCTTGTCAGTAGAGTCCTGTTTGCGTGTGCTCTCACGGCCCCTCAGGCTCTTGGCGCTGATACCAGCCTCTGATGTCTCCATGATAAGCTGGGTGGCTAGAAACTGCTGGATCTGCTCCAGGACGTCACGCTGCATCTCAAGAGCCATGTGGTACACGTCGTGATCCAGGCTGTTGTACATGACCGCGTTCTGAAACATGAGCATGATGTCCCTCTGGAACTCAGCGGTGGTCCGTATGAAGCCGGTCTCAATGTTCTTTTTTATGGTGGCCAGGTCCATGGGCCTGAAGGAGTGAAGAGCAAAAAGGGGCTAGAGTGATCAAAAGTCAGTCAAGTCTGTGTCATTTAATGAGCTGCTGGGGCCTCTTGATTACTGAATGTTCAATTCCATCGAGCAAAAACGTTTTGTTAGATTTTTTATCTGCACCAGAAATATGACAAGTAAACACTGTAAAAACCACTGAAACTAAAAACAGACACAAAATATGACCACAGCAAATATTTCCCGTGCTTACCTGTGCACGATACTGTGGTACCCAGGTGCTATGTCATCTGTTACTGGCTGCAGAAATACATTTGCATACCTACAACAGGTTCACATAAATCATATGTCTCAGCAAAGAAACAGTACAGTAAATTAAAAATAGAAATCTATCAAAATCTGAGCATTAGCGGCTAATGTTATTTATAAAAGTCATATTCTGACCTGTGATTGGCTGCTGCACGCCACACCAACATAATGGCTTTCTTCCAGATCTTGTGAGCCTGTAGTGCTTCCAGGTCCTCACTGCACACAGAACTGCAGAGTCATGGTACATAAGGAAGAAGGCAGTGCAAACAGAAAGGTCATAAGGAAAAGTAAAATCAAGCAAAACCTGACTTGCAGCACTACACAGTGTGAAATTCATGTTGTTAGTCATAAGCTACGATGCAATTTCATCTCTCACAGTTCACACTTTATATGCTGCATGTGGCTGAACTCACAACTGCGATGAGGCAGGGCTGCTGGGGATGGAGTCTGTGATCGTGTTGAGCTGCAGAGATGAGGAAGCCGTGTGGAGGCTGTAACCATCCTCGCTCTCACTGGCCACAGGTCCTAGATCCATGTCCCCATCTGGTTCTGACAAGAACTCATCTGTCCCATCACCCTCTTCTTCTCCACACGCATCCACTGGCCGATTGACCTCGGCGAACACTTTAGTCCCTGAGGCATTCTGTCCTCGTACAACATTTCCATCTTCCGTTTTCATCTCCTGTAAAGACAGACGGAGAGTGACTGCAAGATAACTGTGGAGCCATGCACTTTGCATTTCAGTAGGGCATTTACAAGGATCATGTTTGCTCTATCCTCATTAGGTGCTATACCTTAGGATGCTTCTCTGTCAGTGGGCTATCTTCTAATACTGAGTCTGCCAAGATAGTAGAAATGAATAATAAGAGGGAAATTGTTATAAAAAATGCATAGTTGGATGCAAACTGCATGTCGTGAAGCAAGTGAATAATTTAGTATTTATTCATAGGTGTGCATACTTCTCTGGGGTTTATCAGGTCTTTTCTGTGCCCACGTCTCGCTCTCACATTTGATGGTGACCATCTCTCCAGTCTCCATTCTCATTACCTCAGGCAATGAAGGTACTCCATTGTGGCACTGCTCCAAACTATTTGAGCTGCATGAGGATGAGGAAGTGGGAGGAAGGCCCCTCAGTCCCACGGGGAATGCTTCGAGACAGTTATCCTGACTGTTGCACAGAGAGGAGAGTGAAACCGTGGTCCCCCCCTGAACTTCCAACACTTCTGTCTTACCCTCCCGGCTACTGTGAAGAGACGAAGACTGTACGGACTGAGGGACCCCTGTGGGCGCTGTGGGGTGAGACTCATGGGGTGGGAAAGGCCCAGTCTCCCAGGCACCAGACAAAGCATGACCGTTCTCCTCACACAGCGATAGAGCAGCCTCGACTGCAGCTGCATCCAAAGCCTCTGCGGTCTCGTCTGCCTGTAGAAGAGGAGATATGAATCGATAATAATTGAGTTTTTTTGATAGTCCATAATCTTCCTAAATCTGAGCAGTGATGTCAGTGAGTAAAGTGTTGATATAACTCACGACATTAATGACCAAAATGAAAAGACCCACAATTTCAAGGAATTTATTTTTCCTTAAAACCTCAAGAAGGCTTTATAGATGTTTTAAGTTATAAATAAAAAGATAATATTGTCAATTTATCACACTTGATCTCAAGTGCTGCACAATATCTAATTTATATGCAACTCGTTGATTTTGGCACCTTGTCCTCAATGATGGCGATGATGTCCCCCACAGTCTTCAGGTCCAGCTCATCTCCCATGTAGGATGCAGTCACATCCTCCTCACTGAGCTCTGACACCCTGTCCTCTGCAGAGACAGGCAGGCATCCAGAGGACACAGGCAGCACCATTATATCTATTTCTACAAACAGACAACAACTGATTTTCAACTGTGCTTCTTTTTCAAGATACAATTTTATAGTAGTAGTAGTAGTAGTTATTAAAACAATTAATTTTCGATTTGTACACAGCTTACTTAGCTCAAGCTCCATCATTAGTTTGCATCTAAAATTCAACCAAAATGAAACTGAACTCTTGTTAGTTTTTAATTGTGATAAACCTTCGCCTGTTGCCTTAACCTTTAACAGATGTAGCTTTAACATTACATATCTGAAATGTCCAATGAAGTGAGACCTTAAAATTCTCTTGTTATGACTCAGGTGGCATTAAGGATGCGAGAAGGCTTAGCCTGTGGGTTGTTTGGGATGCGGGTCAAAATGGACAGACCTGTACTTGCTGAGCCAGTAGGGTCAACAGAAACAGGAGTAGTGGCAGAGAGTGGCACACTGGAGGCGGAGTTTGCGCTGACCATGAAACCTAAAGGAGCATGAAAGTGGGTGGGACCTGCTTCCAGGAGACGTGACAACATTGGGGAACCTGCCATGCAAAAAAAAAATCATACACATTAACGTACAAAGCGACAGAAGCAGTCAGCTTCTCGAAGCAAATAGCTTTAACAACAGTAGCACTTTCATAGAGAAAACAAACATCCATTTAGGATTCAAGGTGTAAAACTAACTAATATAAAACATCCATTAATAAATATGCAAAGTCCATATTCAGTATTCAACCACCTGGATTTTATTTTTTGTTTTGGTGCCAAGATTTGTCTTGATTGGAATTAAAACTTATGCAATCAATTAGACATTTGTTGTCAGCACCGTCTGTGTACCTGTTGCCTGAGAGAGAGGTTGACCAGACGGAGCCAGCTGTAAGTCATGTGCTCCTGTCACATTACCAGGGGCCACATCACCCTCCCCAATCTGGGACATAAACACATACAAGCAAGTCAAACATTTTACTGTTTTCTTGTATATTAAGTGCACCTCAAGTATCATTATTTGTGCTCCAGCCTGTGTTCAAAAATGCAATTGCTGATTTACACACAATAATGCATTTTATCAAAAATAAATTTCAGAAGTGCAATACATCAGTTTATACATGCTTTATATTATATATTTTAGTTTTCACCCTGCATATCAGTGCAGAAGGATTACCAGAGGAATGCGAGAAGGCAAAGTTCTAGTAAACGATAAAACTTGTTGACATGTTGGGATTTCATAGAGCACAGTGGGCTTCATTAGATGGAAACATAAATAAAAACATGAAACAAGTCACACGGTTGACAGCGCAGCAACCACTCACGAAGAACATTGGTCAGACACAAACTGAACAGTGGCTCCTAAGCTGCAATGGGAAAACAGACAGGACAGGACCCATCATTGACATACACCTTAGAGGTCAAAAGTACAAGAAAACAACCAAGCAGCAACCCATAGTTTGCCTGAAACTCTTCAGCTATAATATACATACGAAACTTGGCAGAAACCAACACAATTACAGCCTTGAATTCATAAAAACAAATGCCAAATACATTTTGCGATATGTAAAATACACATTCACATTTCTTCATGTCAACTTCGACTATCAAGAAACCAAGCAAAATTCATTTCGCGACCAAACGTAATGTGTCTGTGGTACAGCCAGTTAAGGCTTTTAAAGGTAGAGAGAAAAAACTCCTGCTTCCAAAAACAGGAACCTTGTTAGGCGTATGCTTCAGAGCACATATGACCACACATAAAAGTAATAACAGGACAACATCCGAGCATATGCAGAACACTCCATATGCTATTCATAAGAATATGAATGAGCTTGTAACACAGCCTTAAGGGCCATTTACACTGAGAATGATATCTATGGTGATAATGATGTGAGCATCCACAGTAATGAACAATAATGCAGCGCTGCCAAGCACCAGCTGTGTCAGCAGTTTACCAGCAGTTAAATGGATATTTATAACCTGTCACTGCTGTGAGTTACGCGGGGAAACAACTCACCCCACAAAATTCTAAAAGAGGAGTTAAGTGAAGCCAACACTGTTACGATAGTTCATCTTTTGAAGACAAAATTTATTCCTGCTTTCATTTGGGTCAACATCAATTTAACGGTAACCTGGCAATCATCGAAGAGGACATCGGTAAGGACAAAACTTCAGAGACCCCATCATTGGTCCCAAAGGCCGACTGGCAGAATGTCTCATGTGAAACGACTGAATCTGTTTACAACTGGCAAAACAAATCATAGCTACCAAAACCACAAAACAGAATGGAAGTCATAAGGACTGCATACTTCCTAAACACACAGAAATCCTACAAATGGGTGAAGTAAACATGGGATGTCTTGCAGAATCAAACATAATAATTACAAAGCTTGGCAGCGTTGGCATATTACAGTAAGTCTCTTCCACATACCAGTCTGGAATTTGTAGCCAAAATACTGCCTTTCTTCAGTAACTCTGACAGGAGTGGAGATGGTGGCGGCGTGGCTTTCTGGCCCAGGAGCTTCTTTTGAGTGGGGTCATCCAGAAGTGACCCCTGGCTCATGTCATCACTGCCAGGTCCACAAAGCTCAGGAATTGTCATTAGTCTGACTGAACCTGAAGCCTAGAGACAAAGAGAGAGGAAGTCAAAGATTCTTATTCTGTTATTATGCATTACAGCAGTGCATGCAAGTTATATTTTAAGGTAGGTCATGAAAATAGGTCATTTTCTTTACAATAACACAAAAATAGTATATTACTTAACAAATCTAAACATGTAACACACAAGATGTATCTCAAAGAGCTGATTTTAACTATAAGTACTACACCAACTGAAAATACCAGCAAACAGTTTTAAATGTTCTAACACAAAGATATGATTACTGAAAAGTAGGGCAGACCTTAACACACTTGAACTTTCAGTGACTTACATTTTTTGTCAATGCAAGATCCAGTGTCAAGCACTCGAGTGGGTCACCTGGTGAGAACTCCTGGCTTGAGGAGCTGCAGGCTGAGGGTGAATGCATGGTGATGCCGGGCACTCGCTTAGGCGTGTTCTTTGCCACCTGTCTGGCTGGAAGAGGGAGGAGAGAGGGGCAGCATAGAGAGACGATTTTCTCACAAGCTGAGTTTCAAGTTTTTGTTTTTTTTTTGTCCCATGAAAAACGCATCACGATTCCTGTGGCTAAGACGAGTTCATCTACTGGTCCACAACTGCTGGTCCAACTGCGGACAACTGACTGATTGCTAAGAAATTTTGCACAAATATTGGTGCTTGCCGGAGGATGAACCATGCTAACTTACTGACAAAGCACTTCTAAAACAACTGATCAAATCTACAACAGCCTATTTAATTAAGTAATGCTGACACTCTGATGTTAGTTTTTTTACCCAATGCTGTCTGTATTCTTGTTACACTAACATTCTGACAACAGCATGCTGCCTGTTTAACGAGCTAGTGCGCAAAACACTACATACTAATCTTTAGCATGTTAACTTGCTAACAGTGAGCACGCTGACATGCTAATGTTAAGGCTGATAAATTGCTGAACCTTAGAACATCTGAGGCTGACAGTTCAGAATGAGGCAAAATCAGTAAAGTTGAGCTGAGGCTGATGAGCACGCCCAAATGGAATCTGCAGATTTTTATACAGTTCTCATTGGTTCACAAATGAAAATCTGTGCAACTGAACTTTTTTTTTTTTGCTTTTATTCGCCTGATCCCTTGAAGTAGTGACTAAAGGTGTCTTCTCCGGTCCTCAGCAACAAATTAAATTTTTGACATATAGTGACACTGCCCCACTAACTTCAATAACACACACATTTTATAAGCAGTATCTCTGTTTAAAATCTGTGGTAAATCTGCAGAGGTGTCATCGAAATCCTGCAAGTGCAGATTCCACGTGGGCCTGCTGAATGAACGAATAAGAAATGTCTTACAGGAACAGCTGAGGATGTTTCAACTCAACAACTATACATAAGCTTAGTTGTTTTCTTGAAGTATACATACTAGTTATAGAGCACCAATGAAATTCCTAAAATATAATTATGTATTGATATTTTTCCCCAAAATACCCCTTAAAGGGAAGAAGATACCTTGATAAGCAGCCTCTGTGTTTTTTCTTTTCAACTCTGCTTCCTCCTCTTCCATTTTCTTTTTCCTGACCAACACACAGAAGATCGTTTATTAGAGAGTGTAATGTCTAAGCTTTACACGTTTCTTACTTAGTTTCCCGCCTCTTACCGCAGAATCTCTTGCCATAATTCTTCTAATTTGGAATCTAGATGTCCTGCTTGAATCAGTTCAGCCTCTCTCTTGAGTTTCCTGTGAAAACAGCACCACATCCACAAGTGTCATCAATGCACTTTATGATGGAGCCATTTTGTTTTGTTCGTGCAGTTAAAAGCGATGCTTGTATACCTGTGCTTTTCCTGTGTTTCTTTGATCAACTTTTTTAGTTCATCAATCCTATCAGCTGTCAGCCTGCGTACTATCACATCCTCCGCTGTCTCCACCACTTCACCTTTTTCACCACGCTTCCGTCTGAGGGCAACAAATGCCATATACTGTCAATGCGTGATGTCAGACACCAGGTTTGAGGTAAAAGTCACTTATATGCTTACTTTGGGACTTCTGTTGTTTCCAGGAGCTCAGAGTACTTGGAAGCACAGTGCTGTGAAAAAGCAAAGAAGAGTCAAAAACAGCTCTGTGACAGGACAAAATATAATTTGCCAAGCTCGCTGTACAGAACATGTGTTTGGTCGTTGTGCTCTGCAGGAGAATGAACTTTTTTGAATTTTTTTTCATACCTTTTGAGAGAACCAGTCAGGTGGTCGTCCAGATTCTGCAAATGGTTTGATGGCTCGACTGACAGATACCCTGTCGAGATGAAGACGATATTAAAGACTTCTAGCACAAAACAGGCAATAATTCCTGTCCTGGTTTAGTTTTAAACAATTTCATGGATAGCTAGTCCATCACAGTATTAACACCAATCGAAAGCAGACAACTACATTCCTGCCTAATGTATCGTATATGCATGTCTGTGCACTGTGCAAGGAAACTAGAACCCTCAGCGACAACAACAGAGCCTCCACTATACTGGAAGGTAATCTTAAGTAAAAAGCTTATACACTGCCGTAAAGCATCAAACTTCTGACTAGTTAAACATAATCATACATACATGTTACAAACTACAAATGACTTTGACATAAAACATTGACTTGCACACAATAAAGGATCACTAGCACAGGCTTTAGTCTAAAGTGGCAAAAACAGGACAGTACCAGTTCTGGTCGCCACTCTTCATGACAGATGTGGCCAAACACAGCTTCTCCCTCACTGACCATGGCTCCGTTGGTCCAATGACAAGCAGCTTGTGTTCTACAAACGTGGAGGGGGGGGATGGACAACGCATGACACATGCTTTATATAGTGTAACAAAGCCGATATGTCATGCATGTTGCCTCCTGCCCATTCTCAGGCCTGGTGCTGAAGCATGTCGTTTTGAACAGTTGATGGTAAACAGGAACGACTACTACTGTAAACAGAGCTGTCAACTTGTGATGACAGCCATTAATCCATGCGGGCTACCCTGCAGGGAACGGAGGCTGTCGTGCAGGAAGTTAGTAGTGATAACACAGACAGTACGACACACTCGCCGCTAACGGATAGCATGTCATGACATTTTGCTATGTAACTACCAACGTTACTCACTTGCAAGCCCGTTTGCCATCTTCCTGTCATCCCGACATCCCATACATCTTTGTATATAGAAACCCTGCAGTTATTAACACCGACGAGATCCGAAAACAGTATACATGAAATAACGAACGTTAACATAAGTGTATGTTACGTTGTGGATCTCCAGGCTTTCAATATGTTTCTTTGTAGCTAGCACTCCGAATCACTGCTGCCCGTTAAAGTCTCGAGTGTCTTAGCGACTGGTAACTTAAAGATTAACTGCTAACTAGCTAGCTCAAATGCTATTATGTCTTTCTCCTTAAAGACTGGCAAATGGTTCAATAACCCCAAGAGACTCGATGCTGCCAAGTAACACCTAGACGAGAAAATTTAGCTTACTAGTCACTAACGTTATTTATCATTTTAGCTAGCAGCGACCAGTTCGTGCACGCCCACCTCAGTAGCTTGATGATGGTTCAATATGTTGAATATACTTAACTTTGGCTGACTCGCTTCATATAGAGTTTGTATACAAGGATGTTCCTTTTTCGTTGGATGTAGAACAACAATATTACCAACAAAAGTAACAACAATAACAATTATGCATGTATGTATATTAGACCAGCAGCCCTTTTATTTAACCACAGGGGATAAAATATAGGGAGGATATTTGATGCCATCTTTGTGGATAAAATGAAAAAAAAAAACTTAACCTGGACCTTAACCAGAAAGTGTGTACATTGTTGAACAACTAAATTATCACTAGCATTAGAATAAATTGAGGTGCAGATACAAGAATCCATGGCATCCAATGACATAGTCTACAGTTGTACGGAAGATATAAAATGTCACATAAATCAAAGATAGAAACTGAAATTCAATATGCATCCTTTGTAAAATGCCAAGCGGACTTAGTCATGTAATACCAGTGAATGTGTTAAATGTTTGCGTAGGAGCTACAGACTAGAAAAACTGGTTTGTGACCAGTATGATAAAACAAAATTAACAACCAGGGAGCAAGGGTAACTGGGAACTTTTGACTGCATGTTGAAAAATGTTGTGATTGTTATATTCCCACATTACAACTTTTACTTTTCTCTCATATTCTTATTACACACTACACTGTTAACTCCTCTCTGGTTTTATCAATCACATCTTCATCCAGTTCCAATTCTTCATTCTGTTGTCTGCTCTGTTTTTTCCCATCACCTGACCTTACCCACCCACCTGTTCATCTCCTCCCTATTTCTTTCACTGGTCTCACAGAACATGTACCATCCCATTTCCACCCACACATAGTCAGATTGTCTGGTTTGGATCCACATTAGCTATCCAGTCTTTGCTTTGCCTGTTTGACTCACAGACTGGGGACTAACCCCTGTGGATAAGTGTGCCTGTTCCTTATCACCTTCCTGGGTTTTGATTTAGTAAATGTGAAATCATCTTAATCTGATTGATTTTGATTTGAATTTCTCATAAATAAATGAGCAATATGAGACACGCTGTTTGGTTGGCTGGATGGATGATAAGAGTTTAGACCCACACATTAACAGCTTGTATTATGCGACACAACACTGGGCAAATTATATTTTTGGGCCCTTTGTGACAGAGACTGGTTAGGTAAAGCAGCAGCTCTTTCTACTCATATGGTCCCACACCCTCCACAGAGAGAGACAGGGAAACAAATGTTAATGAGGCACTTGACATTTAACTCCATAAGACTGCCACTTTGCCCCCTGCTGCTGTGTGGAATAACTGTCAGCTCTACAGGAAAGATTGGCAGCAGTGTAGAGGATATCTATAACCTGAAATACACAGTTCTGTTGTCTGAGAAAACTCACAATTTGACCCTGACTTACTTTGCAAATTTACTATTGGATATATTGCATGTTATCAAGTAATTTTGTGTAGCCTATTAGTTGTGGGAAAGAACTGGGCTCTTAAAGTATCTCTTTGTAGCTTGATATTTTATTATTATGTGTCTAATAATGAATTACAATTAAGGAAATTAATTAAAGTCATGGAAAACAACCTTGCCTATTCTCTTGAGAGTTTCCTCATTATATCCTAATGTTTTTTATAATGCTGTCAGGTGTCTGGGGGAAAATGTCTTTATATTAAATACACTATTATTTAAATCTAATTCCTACTTTGCCTCTTTTGAAAAAGCCACGTTTAACGTTACATCTCGGAGCTCCAGGTAGACGAGTGATGCAGACTCAAGAGATGAAGGTCACGCCACATGTTGCCTTTAACTGCTGCACTGAGCCCATCCTGGGGGCAGAACCACAGCTTATTATTTGAAGGAGGGAACCTATTGAAGCCTTCCTCCTCATCTTTGCCACTAACCTCTCTTCATTTGTTACTGTAAGTTGGTACGGAGGACTCTGTGGAAGGCAAGCAGACTTTCATTCCAGGAGCCCAACAGTTGCTGTCACTCTTTTGGTGAGACATGTTGTGATTATTACAAGTTAGGATAAATTTTGAGAAACTGTATATATTTTTTTATTTTTTAATCAGATTTTGTTCAGATTCATGGAAATGTGTCTCTATATCTCCGCATGTGTGCCGAGTGTGAATTATATTACTGTGTAGAAAATATTTGTATTGACAGAATTGACTAATTAATTTCACACTCACAGAAAACAGTCTTTTGTTGTTGACTGATGATGCTTTTAATTCACTGCTCTATAAGAGGTTCAACTAGATCGATCTCTTGCATCAGTCTATGCAGCTGAGCAACATAATAGCAGCTTTGTAGAAACAACAGTAGGGAGATTAATAGCATTGGGTCTCTACATCTGCAGCTTTGTGCAGATGCATTTTCAAAGATCAACAAGTAAATGTTAATATTAGGTGTATTTACATTCTCAGCTAGCGGATGCCCCCCTGGGGGAGCTGATCTGCCTCCTGTTCCCTGCCTCCTCCTTTGAGACCCTCCCTGTGCACACTTGCAGCTGAGACCCAGGGAGCAGAATTAACTAGCAAATTGAAACAGACTCCAGCCATGGCACAATAGCTTTAATAAATTGTCACACACTGTGTTTGCTTTCCTTTAAAAGTTAAACCATGTTTATGTTTAATCTTCCTGTTCAGTGATGCATACTGATATTGTTTGTCCAGTAACTCAGCATTTGATGCTTTGTTGCATGCAGGCTAAGTTGAGCAGTAAATGTGCAGGATGTCCAACAACATGGCCAAGATTGCAGATGCTCGAAAGACGGTGGAACAGTTGAAACTGGAAGTCAACATAGAGAGGATGATGGTGAGTCAGCACATTATGGAACTACAGAGCTGATAATAATGGCAAAGTTTTTACATCTATTTTAAAACTTTAACCCTTAATTTCTGCAGCTGATCTAATTTCCCTTTCAAAAGAAAATCCACATTAGGCATTTACCATTTAAGGCATGATAAATATATGAAATCAGAAACTTTGATTTTGTCACATGTAACCACGTTTTGACAGTTTAATCAGCAAAGTTTTGTGTTTCCATTTCCAATACAGTCATTTTATAGACAGTTCAGTCCACACAGATCATATAAAGCTCAACTAAGCTCCTTTCCTTTGCTGATACTAGTTTTTGATTTTTGATTAATGCAGGAAGAAAGATGTTCTTTGGTTGTCTTAATCAATGGTTAAATACAGGAAAATCTGAATTTAAAATGTTCTTTCAATCTTTTTCCCTACATGGGCATGCATTACCTTCACCTTTTTGTACAGGTATCCAAAGCAGCGGCTGAGCTGATGGCCTACTGTGAAAGTCATGCCAAAGAAGACCCTCTAGTGACACCAGTACCGTCTTCTGAGAACCCGTTTCGGGAGAAGAAATTATTCTGTGTAGTATTATAATCAACTCCTCTCCCACACTGCCTTTTGTTTTTAATGTGTGAATTTAATGACAAATTGGATTAGAAAACATTTTTTTCTTACAACATTCGGTTTTGTAATTAATTAAATTAGCTCTCTGGTGAATAACTTTATACCTGAGGAATAATCATTATTTGAACATGATGATAAAGGCAATAAAGATTTTTTTGGTAATGGGTGCAAAGTTCATTTAAGGCCAGTATTGCTGCCTCTCCTTGTGCACACAGTTTCTCACTGGCCTTACGTTTAACTCATTTGTATAGAGAGTAACAGTAAGATTTTTTTTTAAACTGTTGTAAGGTGTTGGTATTATTGTTTTAGACTAATTTCATATTATGAAAAGGCAAAATAAATTATACATTTGTTCACACTATGTTTTCACAATATGAAAAAAAGTTTACTTTAAGGTGACAAGAAAAGTTTTTTTTTCATAATCTATAATATTTACCTGAGTTAACAGTACAGTCTTTAGTCTGGTGTTGTTTTTCCGCCTGAATGTTGCAGACGTTTCCCAGGAGGTTGTCCCTTGGTCATGGAAACCAATACAAATAAGGGGTGGGGCTCAGTGATGTTGCCCGTACAGGTTACAAGTGCAGACAACAGGTGTGCATAGTTCACACAGACCAATGTGATCTCACACTGTCAACTGCCAACATTGAAAGATTTCCCAAAGCTACTCAGCCACTGGGAGTTAGCCGCAGAGAATAAGGTATGTACATTCTGTTAGCCATCTCTCATAAATGTGACAGGAAAGGCTGGTATCTCCACAGTTACTGTTTTGCAGCTTACCTTCAGTATGCTTTCTTTAGGTTTACAATAAATCTTTTGGGTGCAACTACATCTACCTATAGGCCTGTGGCTCCTGGTAATTTTTGTGAAAATATTTGTAATTGTGAAAGGAAGATGTTTTGAATCAACTAGTCAAACAGGGGTAGTCAAGAAAAACTTGAATTACTTCACAACTCTTGAACACACCCGTCACTCTGAGCCTATGGACAGGAGGAAGTTACAAAAGAAGTTAGTGGCACCCTTGCACTGACAGCACATTGCAACACTTCAGTGAGTCCAACCGATACTGCTAAAACTGAGATACGAATAGCTTAAGTACTTTTGCTTTTTTTAAAATATAGGTGAACAACGTGTTCATATAACCATATAGCACCTGTCTGATTTGAATGAGTGTCATTTTTGCTAGTCAAATGAGCAGCTTGTCTGAATCAGAGGGCTCACTGCCAACCTGCCCTGATCGGACAAAGTACAGGATAAAGTTCCAAATAATGAATGCTTCCTAATTTCCATTCTATGGCAGATCTCAGGATTAGTGAGATTGATATGACCTGAAAGTTAATAGTTTTAGACAATACTTATGCTTTGGCTCAAAATGAACTCCCTCAATGATGTTTTAATCTCTATAGATTATAAATTCAGCCTTTCCTTTTTGTTGAAGTTCTTCATAAATATTTGGCAAGATTACTCTATATTCTTGAATTTGTCATGTGTGTAACAAATCTGTTAGACTATAAAAACATTTTACTTAGCAAAAATCAGTCCACCATCTTGTGACTGAGGGTATCTCTGCTACTCTTAATAGCCCCCCTTTTCCTTTAAATGACACTTTATTGCTTGTAATCATCACATGGATCCAAACACCATAAAATAAAGCTCAGCGCGTGAGCTTTAACCTCAGAGTGAAGTCCTTCCACATTCAAAGGAATCAGACCTATATAATAAACACTGTGTTTCTCTCAAATGTATGATAGTGTTACTAAGGTATATTTATTATATTTTCAGGCCCAACAATGGCCAACTTCGGAGGACATGCCATTCCTGGCTCTTTTTTTCTTCTCTTTGGCTTTTGGCTGACAGTGAAAAACATTCTCCAACACTATTGGAGGACAACTCAGCCTAAAGGCAGATGGATCATGCCACCTTTCTTTAAAAAAATGGAATACTTCGAGGGAGGATTTGCTATCTTTGCCTCATTTGTTGGTCAGTTTCCCTCTCAATCCATCTGCACACTTAAAACTCTCTCAAACCTGTTCTCGGCTCATCTCAGTTGGTCTGACGTTGTTCCATCTCAGGTATTATGGTTGAACAGTTTGTGGTGGATGGTCCACATGCCCACCTCTACGACAAAGAGAACAGTTCATGGGTCAAGCTGATGAACTGGCAGCACAGCACCATGTATCTGTTCTTTGGGATCTATGGAATAGCACTGGTTACCAGTACTGCATCCAAAATGGTGCCGGTTGGTGTAGACCGCCTTGCTCTCTCCTTGGCTCTTTTTGTTGAAGGTAAGCTGTAAGAAAGCTCGGGTTTGATTTCTTTTCATATCACAAATATGTCTATATGTGAGTCATGTTTTATGTTTGACTGTCCCATGTCACCCAGGGTTTCTGTTCTATTACCACGTGCACAATCGGCCCCTTCTGGATGCTCACATCCACTCGCTGCTGTTGGTGGCTGTGTTTGGTGGATCGGCTAGCAGCATGTTGGAGGTGTTTATAAGAGACAACATTATTCTGGAGCTGCTCAGAGGATGCCTGTTCATCCTGCAGGGCTCGTGGTTCTACCAGGTGATTAGCAAAAATAAGATGCCAAGAATGCCATTTGTGGAACACTGTGAATATGCCCATACGCACTTTTTCATATTTCATAGCCACCGCCAAGCACAGTGCCCATGAGCACGCTATGTACAACACCAAAACAAGGGATATTTCAAAAGAACATACCAGAGGTTTTGACATTTTAAGCCGACTTACCACAACTTCCGTATACTTCACCTTACTGTTAACCATTATAGACAATAGATTTGACTCATTTCACCAAGCTTTTTCAGCGGCAAATAAGTTTAATCTTGGCCCATCGCGCTGACATCAGACCTGTCTCCTTTTCAAACTTCACTGTCATTTCAGATTGGTTTTGTACTTTATCCATTACATGGACCAGATTGGGACTTGACACTGCATGACAACGTCATGTTTGTCACAATGTGCTTCTGCTGGCACATAGCTGTGGCCTTGCTTTTAGTCACCTGCACCTCCTCTGCGACTTGGCTGTAAGTATCTCATTCTTTATTTATATACATTTTAGAACTAAAATCAATAGTTATTTAATGTGGACCAGTACAGGCTTCATGCAGAACAAGGTAAATACTTAACAGACATTTGAATTCAAGTAAATTTATGTGATGTATGTAATCCACTTCTTCACTTTCATAAAGCCTTCTGATAGGAGCAGCAAACTGAACCATTCACCATTCATTATCCTTCCCTCAAAAATGCAAAAGAGCTGGATATTACTACACATACTCTGTGTGTTGTATTCATATAACTTGTTGTGTAGACAAAATGATGATCACCACCTATTGATAAATAAATGATTAGAAAATAGCAGAGCGAGTTTTATTCTAATCTCTGAACCTGTATCTGAAGTTACCCTGTGAAGTTTTTATAGTCAACATGTTTTAGTTTACATTCAACACTTCCAAGCAAGATGCACTGGATGCTCAGGGCCTTCTAAACATGTTCAAGGAGTGTTTAAACTCTGTACAACACCTTACAGATATTTGTAAAGCCCTTGTCTTGAAACCTGTATTGTTCCCATCAGGTTGCTGTGCTCTTCTTCTTTTTTCTTTTTCTTTCCACTGATGCATTGCTAGTCATCAGAAAATGTGCATCATATTAACCACATGCTGCAGATGTTTGAGGAACCTCATGCATACGCTGGTAGAAAATTAGATGCGCACATACAGAACAGCGGTCAGAACAGAGACCTCAGTTTGGGTCTTCTGAGTACATTTTAGAATCTTGACTTTCCCTTTTAAGATAATGCTTGGAGAAATATTTACAGAATTAACATATCAACATGATAAGTTAATTTTCAGTTCTAGTGTGAATGTGTAGCATTTATGTTGTTCGTGTGTTTCCTTTTATTCTTTTTCCGACAGCACACTGAAGCGATTCTCAGGAAAGGGACGAGACATTGAGATTGGAATGCGCAACACATCCTCCAAAACAAGCTCCCAGAAAGCTTTGCTGGAAGAGTCAGATGAAGAGTGAATGTATGGTGGTTATTTCTTTTGAAACTTTTGTTAAATGTATGTTGATGTGTTGAGGCCAAGTCTGCTGTTTTGCACGTGGTATTTCTAATTTTTTTTTGTTTTTGGTATATGTAAATAAATAAATAAATCACTAAATCAAACGCATCTGAAATATGATCTGCTTTTATGGTCTGTTAAAATATTTTTTTGTATGAGTGTATGGCCTGCTTTCAAATAAAGCATATCACAAAACAACAATTAATGCATTAAAACAAAAATCAACAAGTAAAAACAGCAAGATAGGTCAGACATTCCCATTCATTTCACATTTGCTAATATTACATCACACATTTAAAGAGATGACAAACATCCTATTGACAGTGACAGAAATTTGAACTGGTTGTGATTTGGGTCAACCACTGAAAGAAAAAGTAAACAAGGGATTTTTGTGTAACCTCCCTGAACACGGTTGTAGCCTGGTGAGCTGTTTTACATTATATTTCTAACAATGTGGAGAACAAAACTCAGGAGATGAAATGTAGTTGGGGAATAATGACAATTCTCAACATACTGGGGATACTGGCAGCTTTTCACCCTCCAACAGACTGTGTGAACCTGAACACAAACCCGTGGATTCATGGCGAGGAAAGTACTTTTCTGGCCTTTGTGGGTATTATTCAGATAAAAAAAAAAAGGAAGGCAAATTGCATGCTGTGGTAACATCACTTGCGAGAGTAGTAACAAGTCAAATGATGCTGAAAAAAGCTTGAAACAAAAGTACACAAATGACTAGATACAGGCATGTATCTTGAGCAGGGCACCTTTAATTCATTGCTAGCTGGCTGACACAGGATCACTGTTGGGGTGCAGGCGGAGGATCGGGCGCACATTTGGGCGAAGGTGCTGTTGTGACTACAACTGTGGAAACTGATTTCGGGGTGCCTGTTGCTATGTGCTGCTGGAGCTGCTGTGCCTGAACAGTCTGGATGCGAACCTAAAGAATTTGAAGGCATCAAATAACATGAATGATTTTTTTTTTTTGCAGGTTTTGGTGATTAATTACAATGAGTGTCCACAAACTACAAATTACTGTAACAAAATGATCGATTAAATGAAAACTTGTTTAGATTGAACAGACCCCCCCCCCTTTCTGACAATACTTTCTTATTTCCGACATTAAAAAAGTGAACTCTGAGCTCACCTGTGTGGCCTGGCCCTGCTGCTGAAGCTGTTGGAATTGCTGTGCTGTGACAAAGCTGACTGGTTTGTTCCCTGCAATCAGCTTGGTGCCAGCAGGCATGGTGGTCAGGATGATATTTCTGCCCAGACTGCTGATACTGCTCAGAAAAGAGACGGAAAGGACAAAAACATGTCAGTCTACCACCGTTTTACAGAAACACAGACAAGACAACAGTAAAGAAATGAAGGCTGCAAGACTACAGAATCTGGTCAATATCAGTAGAGGTTAAAGCTCAAGTCAATTCTACAACAATCCAATTTTCTCTGGAAAAGTTCTTGACAAGAAAAAATACTCTCAATATAAATGGAAAAGGGATGATGGTGTGCATGATAAGGCTCACTTTGTGTTAAGGCTTCCTTTCACAATGGGTGTCGTCACAACACTCTTGCTCTTCAGTGGTTGGTTGAGGACGGAGAGAGGCACAGTTATCCGTGCAGGTAACTTGCCCTGTAACGTCAGAGTAAGAAAAGAGACATGCTTGAGGTGAGGTTCTTCAGTAACCAGTGCAGAAGGGATCAATAAACACATCAGAGCAGTAACTTAAATACAAACAACTAGAAATGCACAATTTACGGTGAAATCGATTTACTAAGAGGAAGTAGCCTTTGTGTTTGAAGAAGCTGAGATAAAAGCTGATGAGTTCCTATTTGATAAATTCCAACTGTCTCAGGAGGAAACCACACAAAGCAATAAATCAACTATTCAGAGAGGCATTTGGGAGGAAGCACGCTGCAGTTCTAAGTCAGTACCTTGCACAGCTTGTTTTAGTCTAATAACTTGTAAACAGATATCCAAATTCAGACTGTGTGCATTGCCAGTCTGCAGTTCTTCATCCATCGACTGCAACTCAAATGACCATGTGAACCACCTTGTAAACAAATTTCTTTTTTTTCTTTCTTTCTTGGAGAAGCTGTGTGCTGACAGGCAGAAAAAAACCCAGATTTCACTCAGCCGTGCCAATCTGATATCCTATGACGAACTGGGTGAATGACCTCCATAAACAGAGTAATGCTTAGAACACCACCCCTATTACCATCACTTAACAGTAAGATATGATATGATGGTCTGTCATTGTAATAGAAAAAACTGTTTTGTTTAAGGTTAATAAAAATGTTAATAAAAATGTCTGCAATGCATGTGTAGTGTTTTACATTATCACACATTAAATTGCCAGCTTTTATCAGCTGGCGACTGAAGGAGTACATGAAACATAATGCTCCCACATGGAAACAAACGGTCCAACAGTGGCCCCTGGAGGCCATGCTGCTTCGTACATGAACATCCTGAAAAATGGGTTTGAGCAAATGGATTAAAACTGATGGAGACTGAAAATTCTGGTCTCAAGTGGTCTCAAAATATCAAATATTAACATTCTCTCTGTAGGATAGCTGTCATCTTATTAAGCTATGTAGCTTATCCAATGGGAATGATGGCCAAACCTACAAAAAAATAGTTTTATTAAAATCTGAACAGAATCAGGAAAAATTCTCTTACTGTTTGTGTAGTGACCACAGTTGCAGGGACCTGCCGCACAGTGGCTGTGGCCGTTCCTAGCGTGAGAGGTGAGCACGAGGCTCCAGGAGCTACTGTGATGCCCTTAGCACCAGCCACAACACTGGCAGCCATGGTGACAACATTAGCACACGTAGACGCTGTGAGCGGTTTACTCCCCGTGGTGGTCGTCATTGTGATGGTCTGACCCTGTTTCTGTGGAATAACACCAAGACCTGGCATTATCCGAATGGTGGCGCCACTCTTGTCAGGGGAGGACACAGTGGAGAAGGTCCGAGCTTTCTGGTCACCCACAGCCAATGTGGGCATGAGACGTATGGCCGTGTCTCCTGCAGCCTTCAGCAAAGTGGAAGCAACAGCACCGGCTTTAGTGGTCTGTACTTCCCCTGTACAGGATGTAGCACTGGAGGCCGAGGAAGGTGAAGGGTGTGGTGGTGTCACATGGAGAGTAGCTGATATGCTCTTGTTGCCTGTGGTTGCAGTGCTAAGAAAGTCAGGGGTGAGTTTGACAGTTGCAACTGGGGATTTGGCGAGTGTTGCCATCATGTCAGGTGTGATTCGCAGCACTGTCTGGCCTTTAGCGTCAGTGGTGATGGAAGATGGTGGAAGACGCAGGACATCTTTACCCTGGATGCGCAGGTTTGTAGCAGTGATTGGAATTCCTGTTGCTCCTGGAGTCTTCATTCCCAACTGGCCTGTGATGGACACCTTCAGGAAAAAAAATGCAACATATCAACATAGAGATCTTGTGATCATTAACATGGCAAATTACATTTGTTACTCATGTGAGGATATTGAGTTTTTCCATAACCTGTAAGCTTTTCTTGTTGAAACAGGATTTCCAGTGTGGGGCGATGACCAAACTAAATGAACTATCATAGGTGGAAGTTTAGTTTTATGCCCTACCTGTAAAGAGCATCTTACTAGTTTGACGCCGTAGTCACCTCCACAATTTGTGCAATAACTAACTTCCAGCCTGCTGGAGAATTTCTCATAGTTCATGTCTGTTTAGAAAAGGCGCCAGTGAACCAAATCTTCCAGTTGAAACAAACTGGTTCACCTGTTTGATATTCGGACTGGAGACTCCTTGCAGCACAGCAGGAGAGCCAGGGTTGTTTGCCGGGCTACTGGGTGATCCAGTCTGAGGTCTGGCCACAGCTACAGCAGACACAGACAGGCTGGTCGGTACCTGAACTGGACTACTTGTAGACTGACTCCTCAGGGGCACAGAAACTACTGCCTGTTGACATAGACAATAAAGAGAGACAGTATTAATTATACATTCACTATATGCAGAGAAACACATGCCGCTGTTCAACTGATTACCTGTGAAATGCCCTTGGCTGCCACTGACACGGGCATCCTGATCTGGTGAGGGGTCTGGTGTACTAGTGTGGTCTGCTGACTTCCTGCCGACTGAGTGGAAACCACCCTCACCTGAGGGATGGAGCCTGCTGCGATGTGACTCACTATCCGAGCCGCATGTTGGGAGGTCACTGGCTGTGAAGCTGGTGGACCAGCCTGACTACTGGGTAAGATGGCTCCCAGCTGGGGCAACGAGGGAGGGGACACAAGAAGAACACTACAAAAGCGAGAAGGGGTAGAAGCAATAATTAAAGTTAGAACCTAGTTCAGATTACACAGATGGAACGTGGGTGCATGTATTGTAAAGTATTAATATGAAGAAAAAGTCTTGTGTGACACTGACCCTGGGCTGGATTTGACAGCATCTGGGACTCCTGTCTTTGTTGGTGTGGTGGCTGTGCAGGGTAAGGGTGACTTTGGGGTTCCAGGTGTGTTTATAGTGGGTGTAACAGGAGTGGGTGACAAGGGATTGGAGCCAATATCCTGTCCTCCCTCCAGACATCCAGGGGCTTTACTGGCTCCATCTTTACTTCCAGACTTCTAAAACAAAAATAGGGCTTGAGATTCATAATCAACAGCTAAAATGTTGTCCTAAAACACTAATAAAAAAACCTAAAACTCAGAGGTTGCAAAATCTCCACTACAGTAGCATTATTTCATTAGTTTTCATACTGTAAAAAATCTAAACAGAAATTTTAGCAATAAAATGGAGGAAGTGGACTCACAGGCTTGGATGCAGGTTTAGGTTTCTGTTGTAGAGCTTTTCTTGCTTTTGCAGCAGCAGCTTGGGCCTGGTGGATCCTCTCTGGATGGGAGAACATGAAAATTAATCACTTTTTCCATATTTCAGTCATTTTCAAGATGAGGAGCATATGTTACCTAATGAGCTACTGTGCATGAGAGTGCAATCATTAATAATGAGGGCAGAAGAAAGATTAAGGTATTAAAAAAGGTACAAAAACTGAAAATTAAAATAAATAAATTAATTAATTAAATCTATGAGTCTACAGGGGTTATAGGAAATGAAATAAATCTTCCTACACAACTGGCGCCTTATTGGCTGCCTTCAATCAAATCTACAGGATTAGAGAGCTTAAGCCAAACTAGGGTGAACAGCTGAACCCTAAAATAAAGTCCACGGCTGCTTACCAAACTCCTCTTGACTGCGACTGCGATGCAGGTAAATCCAGAGTTTGCGGCCGATGTCATACTTCACACAGGGGTCTTTCTCATAGTGAAGTCTATCCAGAGCCCCACTGACCACCGTGTTCACCTAAGCAGCAAAGAAAACTCTTTACATGCAGGAAACGTCACCATATGCAAAGACCTATATAAAGGCAGTATCTGCCTCTAAAAACTGGCTCTGAAACAGGCCAATATACAGTCCACACCTGTGCACTAGTGACATCTGGAGCAAGAAACTGTGAGTCTTTCAACAGTTCACAGATCTCTGCTCTTGTTCCTTCTCCATTGGGTAACCTGGCTGCTGCATCCCGCACTATAGAGGAAAGAGGGCAGAAGTCAGAATTGTGTGATTGGGTTCCTTTGCCCACAGTTGTGACCACAGCCTGAATATGGAGTCGAAAGTAAAACAGCAGGTCTGACCAAGAGAGAGAATGGTGACGTATGGTGGTCGGTCAGAGCGGAGCAGCGTGTGCTCCCTGGCTTTGTTGAGAGACATCTCCTTATCAAACACCCCTTTGACAGGTCCCACCACAGACTCAAAGCCGTGCATCCTGTAGGTGAAGGCTTTATGTGGCTGGTTGTAGCGCTGCTGCTCCTAATAATCAATCAAGAGAAGTATGTGAGCTTAGAGAGTTCTTGTCTAGACAAAAGAGACAAAATGTTATAAATAAGAAAAATGATTCCAGTGGCTCAAACAAACCTGGATCTGAAACACTTGTCTCTCATCTCCAGTGCTGGGCCGCACCACATAATCAGTTGAACTGTTTGGTTAGAAATATCGCACTGTTAACAGCCATGATTCCTGTAACTCAAACTATTTCACTACTTTAATGTTAGGCTAACAAAATAACTCATCTCTGTTATACATAACATATAATATATATATATCACATCTGCAAAGATTTATGAATCTTACACTCTTGGTGTGGGAGAAGTAATCTCTAACATGTCTTCATTTTCTGTCTGTGGAAGACAAAAAAGTCTGTTTAGATTTTGTGACAAATAAAACAGCCATAATCATAAATATAGTAGCATAAACACAATATGAACCGTCAGTCAGCGCTGAAACTGTAACACAATACCTTGACGACTAAATCTCTGGAGTCCAGCCACAGTTGACAGAGTGCACTGATATCCTTCTCTGTATCCTGAGTGGGGCCTAAAACAAGTGAGTGACTTTAATGTTCAAGAATACCATCGGTCTGAATAGCAAGACATGCATTAGTCAGGAATCTCAATAACTGATCCCTCTTACCAATCCACCTCCACTGCTGAGTTTTATCAGAAAATTCCACAAATGGAGAAAAGCCACTGGGGAGTGTCATCATGCCATCTGATTGAAAAACAGAGTGAAGGGAAGAAATCCATGGCTAAGATGGTGTGAAAAATAAAGTCTGACCATTTTTGTGTGAGAGATGACAGCCACTTACCTTTAGTCTCTCCTGCAAGAAACTGCAGGGCTTGAAGAACCAAGTCAGACCAACACGGGACAGCTGAAAACCACACGTTGAGGGAGCTGGCAGGAGACGACTGCCACATTTGAACTTTGTCCTCCAACTAAGAGAACAAAATGAAGGCATTTTGATGTGTAGTCAGAACTGTGATCTATTTAATAACATGTATTTAAGACTCTGGAATGAGTGCATACCGCTGAAGTACTGGAAAAGTTCTCTGCTCTTAAGATGTTCTCCAACAAGTTGAAGAAACTGACAGCTATCTCCTCAACTAGAACCGGGCTGCTCTGACACTCCTCCACAATTCTGCAATAAATGGTGATTTTTTTTACATTACACATACAAACACAATTATGTAATTATTTCTGACATCAGGTGGCGGTAGACTCACTCCTCCTTGATATTAGGTAGTGGAGTAGATGGTGTGTCTGGCAGGGAGTTGATGATGTTCACTGGTGGAACAGATGGGGTGTCTGAGGGTGCAAGAGTTTCACAGGGATCCTCGGATTCCACTTTTATCGTCCTCAATTTCTTCTTCTTTCTCTCATCTTTCATCTTCTTCTTAGGCAGAGACAGGTCAAAGAGTGCTGGGAAAAAAGAAAAGGAACATACTGACCATGTATCATGAAGGAATGTAAATAAGACTTAAGATTTTTTTTAAATCTGTTTACTCACGCACGGTCCCCTTTCGACCAATATTTGTTCTTGAGAGTATGTCTCCAAGGTGGATATCAGAGGTCATCAGGTCTGGATGGTCCTGAGAAAATCAGTCACTAGTGAGATACTGTGCAAATTAAAGATCAAATCATATCTGTGTTCTTTTTCTTACTGGCTGTCGCTTCCTCTTCTCCCGATGGTTTTGCAGCATGGCTTTCAAGTCCTGCTCCCCAAATTCTACTTTTTCTGTGTAGAAGAAAAGTCTTATAAATATCATATTCCCTCTACTCAAACATTTGAGGGACATCATCTTGAGATTGCAGAAATCACTGACCGGTAGTCTTCATGTCCTGAGTGGAGAGGCTGGGAAGAACTCTGAGTGAGACGGCAGGTGTTGGAGAGGAAGGTGATTGTGGTGCTGGAGTCCATAATGATATGTCTACAAGCACATGCAATTAAAAGAGGAAGAAATCCAAAGACATTGATATGGTCAGTTGTAAAATCTGCCTTTCTCTATTTAAAATTCATATTGATTATTTTGCAATGGTTTTAATTAATGTTCAAATCTATCCTTATTTGATGTTTATTTTCTTTTTAATTCTTTTAACCTTTCATATTCCTGCTACATAATGGTCCTGCCTAAATCAGACTGTGAAGACTTATTCGAGCTGAGAAACACACACTGACCGTCATCATCAGATGAAGCGTTGCTGTCTCCACATTCAGTTTTGACCTCCTTTAAAATACGGCTCAACCTTCTTCTCACTCTTGGCTCCCGCATTTCAGCATGTGTTTTAGATGGTAACTTTCTTTTCGGTGGAAAGTCCAGACCATTGTGAACAGCAAACTCAAGCAGCTCCTACAACAAGAAGACACATTAAGACCAAGTGCAAGACATCACGTGTGTCGTACGTAAAAGTTTTACAAAAATACCTTTCTGGAAACAAGGATCTGCTTCAATAGTCTGTGGTAATATTGCTGAAGGGAGTACAACTGCCGCTTTCTCTGGGACTTGGCACACAGTTGTCTGTACTTGACCACCTCAGGATTGAAGTAACCATCTAGGTTGAGATAATGAGAGTCATGATTGCAAGGTGCTTCAAAAATTCACTCTGCGTGACATAATTGTCATGTGGTGGGCATAAAAGTGGACAACTAGGAAGTACCTCTGAACAGTTTTTGTGCAAGATGAAGGGGATTTCCAAAGTTAAAATCTCTATTGTTGAATAGGTCACTGATGGTGCTGTCCTGCTCCGCAGTGTTGTTGTCAGGAAACTGTGGCAAAAACTGACGAAGGTGCTGCCTCTGGGAATCTGACAGTACTTCATTCCAGGTGCTCTCGCTCATGACAGAGAAAAAAATTTCTGGCTGTTGCAAACAAAATTAAAGAGCAAAAGTGAATGCATCATCTGCATTTTGTCTGACAAAACAGATGCTAAACAACCGAACAAAACATGAAAGAACAGCATTTCCATCACTGGGCTCCAGGTAACTCACGTCCTCAAGCAAGTCTTCCGGGAGGTTTACTCTGCAGTTCCCCAGCATGCATTCCTCTGTAATTTGTCCATCGTTTTCTTCTTTTGGCTCAAGGGGGTCTGTTAGCATGTGGGTGAGGGCATCCATTCTTCTTCTCTGAGCCAACCTCTGAGTGTTGTACATATCAGAATCAGAATCAGAATTCCTTTATTTATCGCCGAGGGGAAATTCTTTACATAGAATTAAATAGAACATAGAAGAACACGTGACTACAAAAATCATGCTCGCTTTAATCTACAGACTGACGTGAAGTGGTGCGTTTGCTTCAGTCATTCAACTTGCATAGGCTTACAGTAGTGCAAGGTTTAAGAATCTGGGTGATCGGTGCTTCACGCGACCGCATAAACAACCATTCGCCAATGTCAAAACATTAGCCACTATGTACAGTAACCTAGCAGCACTGCTTAGCGAGCTAAGCTAGCAGCTAAGTTAGCAAAAGAGCCAGTTATAGGATAAGAATTGCTGTTTCCAGTTTAAAGGCAGGCACAGTGGTTCTACACAGCATATTGTCAAATATGTATATTTTGACTAAGCTGATAATGCTAGTTAAAGTGGATAATAGCTCTTACCTTATGCTGCTTGGTGTTTTGAAACAGAACAGGGAACTTTTTTAGCGACGCACCGATTTCTTCTTCTATTGAAAAAAAATTGGCTAACGGCAATCGGAGGTCGCTTGCATTGCGTGCTTTACTGCCCTCTATAGGAAAATTATGTACATGGACATTAATGTTTATAAAAATGTTAAATTGTACACAAAACTTAACAGCTTTGTTTCTTTTAACATTGTATTTGATGCGCATTGTGTGTAATTTTATTATTAATACGTTTGCGTAGGAGAAAGAACACAGTCAATCTGTCAGTCACACACATGATAGCAAACGATTGCCTGGCTAACATTGTAACAGTGAAGCTACTAACTTTATTGCTTGTGGATTCAATGACTTTTTTTCCCCATGCCTTCATGTTATTTTCAGGTTTTCCAAAGTCTTAACAGAAAGCACAGACGATGACAGCGCATGTGCAGCTAACCAGACAGGTGAGTTGGTATTTCCAGGTACATAACTTTACGTCAGAGTTTAGAAGAGCTAGTTAGCTTTAGCCATTTAGGCTTACTTTCTTCATTTTATATAATTTTATTTTGTTCACAGATAAACACTATAGACGCGACTTCCCCAGCTCCTCTAACCTGAGAAGAAAAAGAAAAAGAAGGTTACGCTCAGTAGTTTAAACTACATTCAAAATGCATACAAATGGTATATTTTATATTTCATATTAAACTTTGGGAATACACTGTCATTTAAATTTGTTAACCTGCCCCCATTTTTTATTTAAATTTTATGTCTTTGTGAAGTGCACTCATTCATTATAAAACAGCATGGTGTGAAAAAGCAGTTTAAACACCATAACCCAGGAGCATCTGAATTACTGGCTCAGTTTTGACAGTTTGCTCCACCTCTTTATGCTGTTGTAATGAACAGGAATGATCAGTCAATCCCTCTGCCTCATAACACAGCCAGAGAGAGAGAGAGAGAGAGACACAGGACCCACAGTGCCCTTCAAGGAGCCGTCACCAACAATTTCTTGCCTTATGTGGTGGCCATACAGGCACCAGGAGTCAAGAGGTCTGAGAGACAAACATTTTCCCGTTTTATCTCAAGGTTTTGCTTTTAATGCATTTGGAGGATGGCAGAAGGCGCGGATGGAGAGGAAGAGATTCAGTTCCTGCGTACAGTAAGTGATGCTGTCTGCCTCTTCTCAAGTAGTTTACAACTATCAGAGAACTTATTCAGTCACGATGTACAATGATTAGCTTTTTATTCGTTGATTTCTTGTTGCATAATAGATAATAGATAAACACTTGCTGTGTTGGGTTACTTTCTTTACATAGACTGAGCACAGATTGACAAGAACAGGTGGCTGGTTTTTGTCACCATTGTTATCTATTTATATCTCACTGGTATTTGATACTTTACTGTTTTGCCACAGAGAAGAAAACTTGCGGTGCCCGTTAACACATATTGGATATTAAGAAAAGGAATTAGACACAGTTATACAAAAATATTAAAACATTTTGACTGACTCCATCCTATTTAAGTTGAGGGCAATTAGGATGATGAAACATTTCTTTAAAAGATTTATCACTTGCCTCATTTTCTGTGGTTGTATTTTGATCACAGCCAGACTGGACGAAGCCAAACAAATTTAACGGCAGTGTGAACTCCTGAGGTCAATTGTATCAGGCCCCATTGTTTCTTAGTTTGTGGGTTGAAGATGTGCGGCAGAGTAATGCTGACATGGTTTTAAAGCTCCAGCAAAAAATTCTAAGGCCTCCAACCTCCAGCTGATGCAATGTCATCATGTTTATTGCTTGATATTTTCCTTTTCTTTCTGATTATTACTTGGTCCTGTTGTTTTTCACTTTTGGGGCAAATCATCATAGCATCAGCTGAAGTATTTTAGCTAGTGTGCCATCATTTTAATTTGTATCAAGAATCTATGTTGCCTAGACTGGTTCTTTATCCCATGATATGATGATGATGACCTACTTGATTCGTCATGTTAAAAGTTAGAAAATATTTAGTTGAAATTTTTGCTGCGGTATTGACCACTGAGCGATGGGGTTTCCCGTGTAGATCTCTGTGCCAAAGCCTCGCAGAAGGACACTGTGGCCTTGCAAGCAGACAGCTCCAAGTCAGGCTCTCTATTTGGATAGACGGCGTTGATACACTCAGCTATCGTAGATGTTCCACATAGTGTCACTTGAGTTTCTGTGGACTCTGGTAACTCGAGCCCCCATGTTAGTGTAAGCCAGATGCTGATTATCTATAGACTGCGTTATAAGTATCCCTTGAAGCTCAGTTGATTGTAAGTTGTACATCCTAAAGTGAGACTGCAGTCTTTTGGAAAGAATCTTTCACTTGATATTTTGATGAGTGTAAACACATTCAAATTGCAATATTTTTCTTGAACGTGTTTAAAACAGCAAGATACTAAAAAAAACACATGTTTTCAGTTGTCATCGTGTCATGGCTTGACAGTTACAGTAAAACATGTTAACAATGTGTCATAAAGTTATTGTCAGTCTGTTGCTGTTCACCCTGAACACAGCTGAGTTCTATATTTACTATGGGGTGATTAGCAGGTTTAAAGCTTGGCCCAATTCAGCACCTGCTTACTTCAGTCCATGTGGGAACTTTACTACTAAAGTAGGACTAGCGATGTTTATTATCAGACACTGCTTTCAGAGCACTTTGTCGGGTTATCGTTATGGTTTGTTTTATGGCAAATCCTCTTGCAATAACTGGTGGAATTTTGTAGAAATGTTGTCAGGCTGTCATTCAGTCTGTCTGTCTGTGGGTCCGTTGGTGTGGACACATTCTTGTGCACACAGTAAATGACTTCTTTCATGTTATGGTAGGATTTTGTCCAATGTCTTTAAGGTGCTGGCACCCTCAGAGGTGTTTGCTTTAATCTCAGGACTGTTTCAATTTATTATAAAGTATTATGTCTACCGTATCGGGTAGATATTTCAGTAGACCGTATGTTCAGGACGTGAGATCGACAAAGAAAGAGGAATCATCAACTCCTCTTTACGACACTGCAGAACTGCTTCACTGTCCACCAGCTCTTGTCCTCTTTAGGCCTTTCATACTTTACGCATCGTTTCCAATGTTTTTATTTCAAATTGGACTCTCTTGTTTGAAATGCACTATATAGACAAAGGTATTGGGACACTTGACCATTACACCAACACTTTAATGACATCACTTTCTAAACACACAGACAGCTTTGCAGCTCTAACAGCTTCCACTCTTCTGGAAAGGCTTTCCACAAGATTTTCTGTGGGAATTTGTGCCCATTCATGCAATAGAGCATTTGTGAGGTCAGACTCTGATGTTGGAGCAAAAGGTCTGGCTCGCAGTCTCCATTTCATCCCAAAGGTGTTGGATGGGGTTGAGGTCAGGGTCCTGTGTAGGGCAGTCAAGTTCTTCCACACCAAACTCATCCAGCCATGTCTTTATGGAGCTTTGCTTTGTGCACTGGGGCTCAGTCATGCTGGAATAGAAAAGGGCCTTCAACAAACTGTTTCCACAAAGTTGGCAGCATAACATTGTCCATAATGTCTTGGTATAAAGCGCTAAGATTTTCCTTGTTCCCTAGCTATAATGTTTACAACCTATTTATGGCAGTGGCTGCACCTCAGAATTTTAATTTTGTACATACTTGTTTAAATTAAACAAATATCAATTTACAGATTTCCTTTTTTCTAGGTTTGATTCCACCCCTGGAGCTTTTTCTGCATGTCGTTCCCTTTCTCTCTCTCTTCTTCCCATTTCCTCTCACTCTTAACCTGCCCTGTCAAATAAGGCCAAATAGATGTTAAAAAAAGCATCTGGCATTAAAGAGTTGTACAGATCTTCAAACCTATCAGCAGTTTATGTTTGGCCTGATGTGCTGCCAGATTGCAGCTTCAGAAACAGCTATAATAAGGCACAGACGAAATGAAGTTATATGATAGCGGAACCCAACTGACAACTTTGATAAACACTTTCTCCTGCAATGAAATGTGGTACTGACTGGCATGTACTTTGTTTAAGGATAAGAATGAACACAGCAGCATTTGGAGATCAAAACACAAATAGCTGAGTATTAAGTTTGGAGTCCAGAATATTGAAAGTGAATTTTTGAATATTCCTCTCCTCGATGAAGTTGAATGATTGAATTATTGAGTCACTGCAATCTGGGCCAATTATTTTTCTCCTGGCTGTCAAATCCTAAATATCTATTGCTTTCCAGAATGGGATGTGTGAACAGCAGGTGCAGCGGCCTGAAATAGAGAGCTGGGTGGGTGGAGTGGCTGGTGTCATGGAGTCAGAGAGGCAGGGAGATTAGAGCTGTGCCAGTGACAGACAGAGAGAAATACATGAACAGGACAAAACCAAGTGAAGGTTAAGAGAGGCTGTGTAAGGAAGCAGCTGCTTTGCGGGTTATTTATATACTGACCCATGTTTCTATCATGTATGTTGGCCTTAATGTTTTCTTTGTGATAAAAGCTTTTTTTAGATAAAAATGTCTTTCGCTTATGTAATGAAATATGGTGAAACATCTGTGCTCCTTTGTTAGCAGCTTTGTTAACTTGGTATGTAACCACCTCTAGATAATTATAATAAGGGCATCATGTAATCTGAGTTCTACAGGATTTATTAAAGGGGAACTCCACCGATTATATCAAAGTCTGTTCACAGGTTTTGGAGAACAGCAGTACAGCATGTGGGGAAAAAAGTTGTTGGAAGGTTTTCCTCTCTCCAGAGGGACTTGCACAAAATGTAACAGACGTCATATGGAGCCAAAGAACAAAATTATGCCTCCGAGTTATCTAAAATCCAGACAGCTGTGGCTGGGAAACTTTGTTGCATGTCTGTCTCTCTTTCTCTGTCCCTCGTCCTTCAGTCTGGACTTGTCTTTACAGGATGATCAGGTGGTGCTGCAGTGCACTGCATCTATTCTTAAGGAACAGATCAAGCTTTGTCTCTCATGTGAAGGATTCGGGAATCGTCTGTGTTTCCTTGAGACCACCTCGAACGCTCAGGTAGCAAAGGGACACAATGCTTTTTATCACATTCCTTTGAGAACTGTAACTTCTGCTATTCACCAGGTTCTACCGGTTGTCCTGTGTTTCAGAATGTCCCTCCAGACCTCGCTATCTGCTGCTTTATTTTGGAGCAGTCCCTGTCTGTGCGGGCATTACAGGAGATGCTGTCCAACTCCTCTGTGGATGAGGTAAGAAACAATCGGCAGGGATTTTCCTAGTTTCAAAAGGATTTACACATTAAATAATAAACTGGTGCTTGTTAATTTAGCTGAAAATCGCTTTGTTTCTTTTCTGACTTGATGCCGCATGCTTGTTCTCTTTCCCATCTGCCAACTACAGGCTGTCGATCTGGACAAATGGGTATGTTTGCTCCCTGTCCCCCGTCACTGTCCAGTAAAATTTCTGTCCACTGCTTCACACTGAAAGTTTTCACAACCTCATTGGTGTTATCATGGAGCAACTTAGCTTACAATACTCTGAGATAAGTTAGTTGGTTACCTGTCACTTACACCTTGCTTGGTTTTATAAAAGGAGGACATGGCTTTGGTTTTTATTCCTCTTATTGCTGTAAGAACATAATACTATGTAGACTCCCAACTGTATGATAACCTCCTTTAACCTTTGTACAGTTAACTGACCCTGCCTGTTTCTCTTTCTCCCAGTCGTCACAAGGTGGGGGTCACCGAACCCTGCTGTATGGACACGCCATCCTCCTGAAACACACACACTCCAGTATGGTGAGCACATTCAAAGCCAAATATGTGGCTACTGCTGCTCTATCCTCAAAGCAGCAGTTGTCCTCACAGTTGATTACACCCTTAACTGGCTGGAGTGCATGTCATCTCATGGCACTAACTTTTGTTTTCTCTCTTCATGCTGCAGTACTTGAGCTGTTTGACTACTTCGCGCTCACTGACAGACAAGCTGGCTTTTGATGTGGGCTTACAGGAAGACTCCACAGGTGACTTTACTCTTTACTGCACATTATGTCCCACACACTCAGAGCGTAGATTTCTGTGTTCTAAACCTGTTTGTTCGTCACAGGAGAGGCCTGCTGGTGGACCATCCATCCAGCCTCCAAGCAAAGGTCTGAAGGAGAGAAGGTCAGGGTGGGGGATGACCTCATTCTTGTCAGTGTTTCTTCAGAGCGATACCTGGTAACCACAATTTTATTTACTCTCGCTGTAAATGACAAAATGAGTTTGGTGTCAGTTAATGTTACAAGTATTACCACCTGTGCTCCTTTCAGCATTTGTCTTACGCCAGCGGTGACTTGATGGTAGATGCCTCCTTCATGCAAACACTTTGGACCATGACTCCTGTGATGTCTGGATGTGAGCTAGCTGAAGGTCTGTAATGTAGTTTTTGCTAAAAAATAAAAAGTCCCTTAAAAATTTCCACTCTCTCAGAGCAATATGACTCTTTTTCCTCTAGGTTTTCTTACCGGGGGGTATGTGCTCAGGATGTTCCATGGTCACATGGACGAGTGTTTGGCAATCCCAGGAGCTGAGCAAGGGGATGACCAGCGCAGGTGACTAATTTCATTCATTCTTGTACATGCTATCGAATATTGACAACTGTACTCGTACATTTTGTTTTTTAATCTTTACGCTTTATGTCAGTCTCTTCTATTTTCCAGAGCATACAATATGTGACAAAGTTTTGAATGAATATGACAGCTTCTTATCTTCTCATAAAATGTTTGCGCGATTGTGTTCTTGATTGATTAGTTTTTGCTGGTGAATGTTTTTCAGCACAATCATAGGGTCCTTCAATACATCAACAGTAACTTCAGCCTTAAATGTCATGTTGCATATTTTTGACTGGTATGTTGTATGACTGGTTGTTTTTTTTTTTTTTTTTCCAGAGTTGTTCATTATGAAGGAGGGGCTGTATGCAGCCATGCTCGATCCTTATGGAGACTTGAGCCACTTCGTATCGGGTGAATGTCTCGATTCCTCGCATTTAACTGCATGTGCATGACAGTCATTCCTTTTTAGTGACTTTACAGCATGCTGATGCTCATTCATTTGTGCCTCTTGGCAGATGGAGCGGAGGCCACATTAAGTGGGGCCAGTCTTTCAGGATACGTCACATAACAACAGGCAGATATATTTGTCTGGATGAAGAGAAAGGACTCCTGTTGGTGGACGCGGAGAAGGCAAATTCCAAGATGTCAGCCTTCTGCTTCAGAATTTCAAAGGTCGTTGTCATGCCAAGTCAGTTGTGTCAGAATTGTGTTTGCGAGCTCATTGTGTGGTATAGAAATCCTCATCAGCCTTAATGAAGCATGTACTTTTTATTGAAAGTACAGGAGAAAATTGAAGTGGCCCAGAAGCGAGATGTGGAAGGCATGGGCATACCTGAGATTAAGTACGGAGAGTCCATGTGCTTCGTACAGCATGTTTCATCCGGCCTCTGGCTTACATATGCAGCTGTTGATGCTAAATCTGCCCGTCTGGGCCCTCTAAAGAGAAAGGTAAACAGTTCAACAATACAGTCAGCAAAGTATGAATTAGTAATGAGTGCTAGAGGAACAGTACCAACTCAAAGTCGGGATGTACTGTGTGTGTTTGTATGTGCTGCATATTTACATGTGTTGTAAGTGCACCTTTTTAATCCTTAGGCCATACTCCATAAAGAAGGTCACATGGACGATGCACTCACAGTGGCTCGATCCCAGACCGAAGAGTCCCAAGCTGCCAGAATGATTTACAGCACAACAGGCCTCTTCAACCAGTTCATCAAGTAACCCTTCTTCACTAATATTTCACTCAGATCTTTGCTAATAATCACGTCTTTGTTTTTTACACAGTATATTTTTTGTGGTATTCTCGTAATGCCTGCAGAGGTCTGGATGCCTTGAGCGGGAAAAACAAATCTGCCAACCCCCCATCTCTGCCCATGGACGCAGTGGTGCTGTCCCTGCAGGATCTCATTTTCTACTTCAGACCCCCCGAGGAGGAGCTCGAGCATGAGGACAAACAGTTCAAGCTTCGCTCCCTCAAGAACAGACAGAACCTGTTCCAGGAAGAGGTTGGTCTACCTACTGAGGGATGACTGTTCGTGAAAATGTATAAGAGCTGCATGTTTGGATGTAAATTTGATTTGGTTCATTTATTTCTATTCACTATTTCGGATTCGGCTCCCTGTGAGTTCTTATTGTTTTTTTAACAGGGAATGATTACTCTTGTCCTGGACTGCGTTGATCGGCTCAATGTCTACAACACAGCAGCCCACTTCTCAGAGTATGCTGGGGAAGAGGCTGCAGAATCATGGAAGGAGATAGTAAATTTGCTGTATGAACTGCTAGGTATGGCCATCTGGTGATTTGTTCTGTGCATTTGTGGTGATTTGGAAGATTAGTCGTTTATGTCCCTCATATCAAACCACCTGTCTTGTTTGTGAATGTGATGCATTAACATCACCTTTTCTGCTTCTCTCCTCTTGTTAAGCTTCTTTGATCAGAGGTAATCGTGCCAACTGTGCCCTGTTTTGTGATAACCTTGACTGGCTGGTCAGTAAATTGGATCGTTTGGAGGCATCTTCAGGTATCTAAGACTGAGAGAAGCTAATTTAAATGTACAATTTAAATTTGTTATTTTTTTTAATAATTGATTGAAACCTGGTTATTTGGCCTGTCATTTGCAACTGAATTGGATTTATTATGAATAGCATAAACAGCTGATCAAAATAACATTTGGGAGCATGATGTAATTTAAAAGAATTTTCCTGCAACAAACGCTAACTTTGTAAAGACTGTGTTCAGAGAGATTGTTTTTAAGGATTCCTCCATGGAATGTACACATGTACTGCCAATGTTAATGTAATTATGTACTGTCACATGTTTCTGACAGGAATCCTGGAGGTGTTGTATTGTGTTCTGATTGAAAGTCCAGAGGTGCTTAATATCATCCAGGAGAATCACATCAAATCAATCATCTCTCTGCTGGATAAACATGGACGCAATCATAAGGTCAGGAAAATTTAACAGTTAGTCTTTAGGAAAAACCTGAAACTTGTGAAATGATTGCAGTCCTCATGGATTTCTCTCTCCTTTTTTGTGTCAGGTCTTGGATGTGCTCTGCTCTCTGTGTGTGTGTAACGGGGTGGCTGTAAGATCCAATCAGAACCTCATCACAGAGAATCTGTTTCCAGGTCGTGACCTCCTCCTGCAAACCAAC
Source organism: Scatophagus argus (assembly GCF_020382885.2). Classification (NCBI taxonomy): domain Eukaryota; kingdom Metazoa; phylum Chordata; class Actinopteri; family Scatophagidae; genus Scatophagus; species Scatophagus argus. Next base: position 10,692,110 of record NC_058506.1, on the reverse strand, counting down.
ATAATCAATTATGTAACCAGGTGGGTCAGTCTGTATGAGCACACTCCAGTCCAGGTTTAAAATGCTTTGTGGCCTTCTGTGCCGTGGACCACTTAAAGAAGCATCTATTTGGAGTTATGTATTTGTTTTGTAATCCTGCCTTAGCATGAGACCCAACATTTTCCTTGGAACTTGTGAAGGATCCACTCAGTATAAGAAGTGGTATTTTGAGGTGATGGTGGACCACGTGGAGCCGTTCGTTACGGCTCAGCCATATCACCTGCGTGTGGGTTGGGCTCTGACGGAGGGCTACAGTCCTTACCCTGGTGGAGGGGAAGGCTGGGGGGGCAACGGGGTCGGGGACGACCTCTACTCCTATGGCTTTGATGGACTTCACCTCTGGTCAGGTAAAGTAAACATGGTATGACTTTTTTGTATGCATTTGACCTGTAATGGCACCGTGCCAGCTTAAATTTTGATGATTTACTTCTGGGAACATATCCGTGTATTAACTGTCTTTAAAACTTTATTTTTCTCTGCCTCTTTTTTTCCACAAGTTTTAGTCTTGTGCTTTTGAGCACTGAGCTCATACAACTTCCTACATGATGCCTAAAAGTTATACAGGAAAACTCATTAAGATCTCATGTTCATTGACAAACATGAGTTCATTTGCTCTGTGTGTCCACAGGACGTGTTCCGCGTCATGTTGCCTCAGCCAGTCAGCATATCCTGGCAGCGGAAGACGTGGTCAGCTGTTGTTTGGATCTGAGCGTGCCCAGTATTTCCTTCCGTATCAATGGGCATCCTGTTCAGGGCATGTTTGAGAACTTCAACCTGGATGGCCTTTTCTTCCCTGTTGTCAGCTTCTCTGCAGGCATTAAGTAGGACATTACAGTTCATAAATTATGATTTTTTTAAAAATGGTTTATTTAATTAGTGCAGTACATTTACGACATATGAGACTAATGTTAATTTTCCACTCTAACTGCAAGGTTACGATTCCTCCTTGGAGGACGCCATGGGGATTTCAAGTTCCTCCCACCTCCGGGCTATGCTCCATGCTATGAAGCAGTGTTGCCCAGGGACCGTCTGCGGATCGAGCCCATCAAGGAGTATAAGCATGATTTCGATGGCGTCCGCAACCTGTTGGGTCCAACTCAGTCACTGTCACATACAGCCTTCACTCCATGCCCAGTGGACACTATACAGGTAATGTCCTATTCCATCTCTTTTTCATGTTGATATTTTTCTCTGCACTGATTTTATTATTCTCTCAGATTGTGCTTCCTCCTCATTTGGAACGCATTCGAGAGAAGCTTGCAGAAAATAGCCATGAGCTATGGGCTGTTACTCGCATTGAGCAAGGGTGGACCTATGGACCAGTGAGTATTTTTTTTTAGCACTGTACATCTTTCCCGTATAAAATGTTATTGTGTACACTAACAGTTTCCTTTAAATGTATTCTGCACCACTTTCGCACCACAAGTTTCGTGATGACAACAAGAAGCTTCACCCCTGCCTGGTAGATTTCCAGAGTCTGCCTGAACCAGAAAAGAACTACAATTTAGCAATGTCAGGGGAGACCCTTAAGTAAGTCAGTGCCTTCACCTAATTAACGGCCCTGTGTTTTTTTACCTCTTTGTATTTCTAATGCTTTGCATGATTCATTTCAAAGGACTTTGCTGGCACTAGGTTGTCATGTAGGAATGGGAGATGAGAAAGCAGAGGAGAATCTGAAAAGGACCAAACTCCCCAAAACGTGAGCTAAGCTTGTGACATTGCTTCTCTGTTATCATGTATGCTGCTAATGGTCTTGTAAAGGCTTTCTAGGACCCGTTCTGATCACAAAGCATTGTTCTTTAGTTACATGCAGACTAACGGATATAAGCCAGCTCCTCTAGACCTCAACCATGTCAAGCTGACTCCTAATCAGAACACTCTTGTGGAGAGACTGGCAGAAAACGGACACAATGTGTGGGCGAGAGACCGAGTTCGCCAGGGCTGGACATACAGTATTGTGCAGGTACCACCATTTTTATAAATATGTGTAGATATTTTAATGGGTACATGCTGCATGGAAGTTTTTTGCCATGAGTATTCTATTTGATATTATTTTCTTGTTCAGGATATAATGAACAAGCGCAATCCTCGTCTGGTTCCTTACAACCTACTGGATGAAAAGACTAAAAAGACCAACAGAGACACAGTTTGTGCAGCTGTTCGCACTCTCATCGGATATGGTTACAACATAGAACCACCTGACCAGGAGAGCAGTAAGTTTGCACTGCTGTCTACAAGCAGTATAGCAGGAATATTTTTTTATGTGATCCTATAAGACTTGTCATTTAAGCTGCAGGCATTTCTTGGATCCACACAGTAATGAACTTTCTATTAAGTGTTCATTGCTGTGTTTGTGTTAATTTAGGTGGGGCTGGACCAGGCAGCTCCCGTGGAGATAAGATCAGAGTTTTCAGAGCGGAGAAATCTTATGTTGTCACGCAGGGAAAGTGGTACTTTGAGTTTGAGGCTGTGACAGTCGGAGAGATGAGAGTGGGCTGGGCCAGGCCCAGTGTTCGTGCTGACACTGAACTTGGCGCAGATGAATTGGCATATGTCTTCAATGGCTTCAAGGTGGGAGCGAGACCTGAGTTATATGCTTGTGAAGGATTTTGAAGCACCTGGAATATTCTAACAGTTTTTCTTTTCAGGCACAACGTTGGCATGTAGGAAATGAGTCATTTGGGCGCCAGTGGCAGTCTGGTGATGTGGTGGGTTGTATGATTGACCTCACAGAGATGAATATCATGTTTACTCTCAACGGAGAAATGTTGATCAGTGACTCAGGTTCAGAGATGGCCTTTAAGGATATTGAGATAGGAGAGGGTAAGTACAATAACAACTGACGTCAAATTAAATTCTCACTGGATATTAGCACATGTGAGTTTGTTTTTCTGATGCACATTCACGTACATGTCAAACTTCCCTAGGCTTCATACCTGTGTGCAGTCTGGGCTTGAGCCAGGTCGGCAGGATCAACTTGGGCCAAAATGTCAGCAGCCTACAATACTTTACTATCTGTGGCCTTCAGGAGGGATTTGAACCCTTTGCTATCAACATGAAAAGAGACATTACCATGTGGTTCAGCAAGAGCCTCCCCCAGTTCATCATTGTGCCTACTGAGCATCCTCATGTTGAGGTACTGTGACTGATTTGTCAGTGTTTTGATGAAATATTTCTTTGTTTCCATTGTGCGTGAATATTTTCTAGATCATCACCTGGCCCCCACTTTCATTTTGCTTTAGGTGTCCCGTGTTGACGGGACAGTGGAAACTCCCCCTTGTCTCAAAGTGACCCACAAAACATTTGGATCTCAGAACGCCAACACAGACCTGCTGTTCTTCAGACTCAGCATGCCAATTGAGTTTCATGAGACCTTCAAAGTCCCAGCGGGGACCACTCTTCTCACTCGTGCCCTGACCATACCCGAGGACGAGGTGGTAGAGGTGGACCCAGACTCTGACTTTGAAATACTCAAGAAGTCAGCTACTCGCAAAGAGCAGGAGGAAGAGAAGAAAGAACCTTCTGTGCCTAAAGAGATCCCTGCCATCAAAAATGGAGAGAATGAGAAGGATGCCTCCACCGAGAAAAGCAAGAAGAAAGGGTTTGTGTAGAATTGTGTAGAGTGTCACGAAAAAGGGGTGTATGGTTTGAGAAGGCTGCAACTGTGATAAATCTTCACATATCATGAGTAATTGCTGCTGTTATTTTCAGGTTTCTTTTCAAGGCTAAGAAGGCTGCATTAATAACCCCACCCCCTGTTGTTCCCACCATGCCACGCTTAGTGGAGGATGTGGTGCCAGATGACAGGGATGACGTCGACATCATCCTCAACACTACCACAGTACGACTGTCACTGCTATAACTATGTGGTTGTCATATTCATTACCATATAAAATCCATTCACAATTTGCTCATTTGTGCTGGTGATGTTAACTGTACAGTAGATACAGTAATTAGCATACAGTATTTTATTACTTTATCTATGTTGAACTCGTGCTTATGTTTGTTTCACACCCACCTCCTTCTTTTACCAGTACTATTATTCTGTGCGAGTGTTTGCGGGCCAGGAGCCCGGTGGCGTGTGGGTGGGCTGGATCACACCTGACTATCACCAGTACGACCTGCATTTTGACATAAGCAAAGTGAGGAATGTAACAGTCACTGTAGGTGATGATAAAGGCAACATTCATGACAGGTAAATTACTCTTGTAGACAGAAAATGAAGCAAAAAGTTTGTTTTTATTTGAAATGACAAATAGGCAATAAATGTGATATTTTTTTGTCTTTCCCAGTATAAAACGCAGTAACTGCTACATGGTTTGGGGAGGGGAGTTCAGCAGCTCCCAGCAGACTCGAGTCAGTCAAGAGGATTTTGTGATTGGCTGTCTTGTTGACTTGGACACAGGACTCATGACTTTCACTGCCAATGGAAAAGAGATCAACACGTTTTACCAGGTCAGATTAGTTTCAATTTGGTATTCATACAGTTCCTTATAAAGTTTTGGTCATTTAGTGCAACCATGTTATGTCCCCTTCTTGCAGGTGGAGCCCAACACAAAGCTTTTCCCTGCTGTCTTTGTCCTTCCTTCCAGTCAGAACACGATTCAGTTCGAACTCGGTAAACTCAAGGTCAGTCACGAAGACTCGCTCCACACAGTCCGCACCACTCAATAAAATCCAGACCTCGATTACACATGAACAACTTTCTAATGTAACTGTTTTCTCTAATATTTCATTCAACTTGCTTTGCTTGTCTTGTCTAGAACATTATGCCAATCTCAACTGCCATGTTCCGGAGCGAACGCAAGAACCCTGTCCCTCAGTGTCCTCCCAGACTGGATGTCCAGATGTTAACCCCAGTCATCTGGAGCCGCATGCCAAACCACTTCCTGGCTCCAGAGACAGGGCGTGTTAGTGAGAGACTGGGTTGGATGGTGCAGTGTCAGGAGCCACTCACCATGATGGCCCTCCACATCCCAGAGGAGAACAGGTCAGAGTTGCATTGTGAAGGAGTTATGAAAATTTGTTGCTTTTTTTTCCAGCAAAATTAACCCCTTTGCGTGCTGTAGGTGTATTGACATCCTGGAGCTGTCTGAACGTATGGACTTGCTGAAGTTCCACTATCACACTCTGAAGCTGTATGGCTCGGTCTGTGCTTTGGGAAACAACCGCGTGGCTCACGCTCTGTGCAGCTATGTGGATGAATCCCAGCTCTTCTATGCCATAGAGAACACCTACTTACCTGGACCAATGAGGAGTGGCTTCTATGACCTGCTCATCAGCATGCACCTGGAGTCTGCCAAGAGGAGCCGGCTGGGAACCAACAAGGAATTTATTGTTCCAATGACAGACGAAACGCGCAGTATCACCCTATACTCTGACAAATCTCATGCTTTACCCGGGGTGGGCCTCACCACATGTCTGCGTCCCAAACTCCATTTCTCCTCTATTGGGTTCGTGGGAACAGATCCAGACATCTACACTCTGAGTCCTGTCATCCCCTTACAGGTGAGGTAGAACAATTTTGACCTTTTCAGGGAACTCTTGAGTCACTGGTAATTAAAACTTATCTTGTGTTTCCAGGTTCTAAAGACCAAGGCTCTGAACATGCTGACCGAGGCTGTGCAAGATGGGGGTCAAGCTATGAGAGATCCCGTGGGAGGCAGCGTTGAGTTTCATTTTGTTCCAATCCTGAAGCTCATCAGTACCCTCCTCATCATGGGTGTGTTTGATGATGAAGATGTCACACACATTCTTAAGATGCTCGAGCCCACAGTCTTCAGTGGCAAGAAAGCAGAAGAGCCTACTGAGGAGTATGCCAACTTGAAAGATGAGAAAGAACAAAAAGTACCCCCAAAAGTGGCACCTGTGAAGGAAGAAGAGCAGGAAGCCATGGGGGGAGAAGAAAGAGAAGGAGAAGAAGTAGAAGAAGAAGAAGAAGAGGGATTTGAGGATGATGGCTTGGGTGAAGAGGAGGAGGAGTTGGACGAAGAAGAATTTGAGGATGAAGCAGAAGAAATAGAAAACACCCGAGCTGTCGTGCCACATGAAGCAATGGCAGATGAGCCAGAGCAAGTAAATGGTGAGAAAGGAGCTGAGGAAACAGAGAAAGAGAAGCCCATTGAGACAACTGGGGAGAGTAAAGAAGAAGACCTAGAGCAAGGACTTTTCCAGATGAAGCTACCAGAGTCTGTCAAATTGCAGGTATGGCTGATCTTTTTTTTTTTTCCAATGACACTTTTAATATAGTATTAGTGATTCACTTTGCTTTTGTCCTTTAGATGTGTACTCTACTGCAGTATTTCTGTGACTGTGAGCTACGTCACAGAGTGGAGGCCATCATTGCCTTTTCAGACCAGTTTGTCAGCCAGATACAGTCCAATCAGAGGCAGCGCTATAATGAACTTATGCTGGCCTTCACCATGAGTGCTGCAGAGACTGCCCGCAAGACCCGTGAATTTCGCTCCCCACCACAGGAGCAGGTAAACCCAGACAAATGCATGCATGGAGTGTATGGGTTCTTTTTTGTGCTTGTGAAAGAATATACTGAAATAAGCTATTGTGTAGGTCAACATGCTCATGAACTTCAAGAACTGCACTGAGGATGAAGAGTGTCCCATTCCTGATGAGGTCCGTGAATCTATGCTGATTTTTCACAATGCTCTGCTGGGACACTGTGGTAAGTCTTTGTCTACAATATCAAGTCTTCTAACCTAAGCTTTTGGAATTAACTGTTTTTCTTTTACTATGAAGTCTCAGTTTGTGTGTGAATTCTTCCATGATATAGATTTTTCTAAATATTAACAGCCATTAGTACTTTGTAGGTGGGTCTGTCATTTTGCATTTCCTTGTAGTGGCTCTTTTGCTGCTGCTAACAGTAACTAATTGTATTTTTAATATTTAACTCTTCCTGTTACATTTTCTAAAATGAATTTCCAAAGATAAAACACTTTACAGCCCATGGGGACCTTTTAACCAAGTATCTGTTGTAACGTTTCACAAAACAGTTCTTTTCTGACACTTCCAAAAAACGCTACAGTGTCATCATTGAAATTTCACTCTCAGGTGTTCATATTGAAGAAGAAGAGCAAGAGGAAGAGGTGGATAATTCTCTCCGCGGACGACTGCTCCGTTTGTTGGAAAAGGTGAAAAAATTCCGCGAGAAGAAGGTAGAGGTGGAGCCTGAGCCACAGGAAGATAAAAAACCAAGTGAGGCTCTCATCTTTTTTATGTCACATACAAGTGCCATAATAATACTCCAGTTTTTTGGAGAAAGTATAGATAATCCACCTTCATAAGTGTTGAAGGAATTTTTACAGTGCATAGTATCCTTTGTGCTATTAATTAACTCTTTGTACTTTGTTTTCCAGGCACATTGCAGGAGCTGATTTCCCACACTATGATTCATTGGGCCCAGGAGTCATTTATTCAGAATCCTGAGCTAGTGCGTATGATGTTCAGCCTCCTTCACAGGCAGTATGATGGCCTGGGTGAGCTCATACGTGCCCTTCCTAAGGCCTACACCATCAATGCGGTGTCAATTCATGACACCATGGACCTGCTGGAGTGCTTGGGCCAGATCCGCTCACTGCTTATAGTCCAGATGGGTCCTGAAGAGGAGAGGCTTATGATCCAAAGCATCGGGTTAATATGATCTTTTCTTAAAATTTATTCTGAAGTCCCTACCTTGAGGTGAATTCTTTGATCATTGCATGTGGCATAAACTATGTGTCAACAACAAATTTTTGTCTTTCTTAGGAACATCATGAGTAACAAAGTTTTCTATCAGCACCCCAACTTGATGCGAGCCCTGGGCATGCATGAAACTGTCATGGAGGTTATGGTTAACGTACTAGGCGGTGGGGATTCAAAGGTATACTTTTTTTTAGTCCACTTTTTAAGTGTGTTTTATATATATATATAAAAGTAGAAAATAAGACTAACATTAAATGTTAAATGTTCACATTTTTTTACATGCTTCCAACAGGAGATCAGATTCCCTCGAGTGGTGACAAACTGCTGCCGTTTTCTCTGCTACTTCTGTCGCATCAGTCGTCAAAATCAGCGTTCTATGTTTGACCACCTCAGCTATCTTCTCCAGAACAGCGGCATCGGCCTTGGTGGTTATCTTTGTTGAGTTCCAGCATTATTCTTGGCGATTTATTCTTGGATGTGGAACTGTGATAAAGTCGGATGTTCTGTGTTATTCTGTAGGAATGCGGGGCTCCACCCCCTTGGATGTGGCTGCAGCTTCTTGTATCGACAACAACGAGCTGGCATTGGCCCTCCAGGAACAGGACTTAGAAATGGTAAAATACAATCAATATGCACAAAGGAAGAGTTGTGCAACATTTTTAATCACTTGAGTACATTGATATCTTTCCAGGTGGTGAAGTATTTAGCTGGATGTGGACTTCAGAGCTGTCCAATGCTACTGGCTAAAGGCTACCCTGACATTGGCTGGAATCCTTGTGGTGGAGAAAAATACCTTGACTTTCTTCGCTTTGCCGTGTTTGTCAATGGTCTGATTTTTAATTTGTCCCAACAATGCAATATTTAATTCTGTTGTTTCTGTTTTCTCCCTTATTAATAATTGTCAACACAATTTTCTCTTTCCCTCCTGTAGGAGAGAGTGTAGAAGAGAATGCCAACGTGGTGGTTCGACTCCTCATTCGTAGACCCGAATGCTTTGGTCCAGCCCTGAGAGGAGAGGGTGGAAATGGTCTGTTGGCTGCAATAGAGGAGGCCATCAAAATATCGGAGGACCCTGCGAGGGATGGCCCTAGTGTTAAAAAAGACAGACGCTTTCCCATGTAAGAGCTCTCAGCTGTGATTCAGAGGCCTTCTGATGATATTTAATGAGTTGCCAAAGAGACCCCCAGTGTCACTGTAGCAGAAAGATGGAGAGCCACTGTCTTTCTTTCTGATAGGTTTGGAGGAGAGGAGCAACACGAGGAGAACAGGGTGCACCTGGGAAATTCTATCATGTCCTTCTACTCCGCCCTCATTGACTTGTTGGGGCGATGTGCTCCAGAGATGCACGTAAGCTGTTTAGTGGCTACCATAGTGGATTTATCAAACAGGATGAGAAAGAAACAGGATACAGGAAAAGGACATTTAGCTGAAAATGTGTTTATAGAAAAATGTACTTTTGCCTCTACAGTTGATCCAGGCTGGTAAAGGTGAGGCTCTGAGGATCAGGGCCATCCTGAGATCTCTGGTCCCTATTGAGGATCTGGTGGGAGTCATCAGCCTTCCTGTTCAGATTCCTTCTTTTGGGAAAGGTAAACACTTGGGAGAACATACTGAATTTATGAAGTAAGGTGTCAACACACAGAATATGATCGTAGTGTCATACTAGTGATCATTCAAGGTTTCACTACATGTAACATTACCATGTATTGCATACCGCTGTGTGCTGAATGTTTCCTCTGCCTTTGCGCATGTTAACGATTTTTCCAAAATGTTTTCTTTGCTTAGACAACAGCATTATAGAACCAAAGATGTCAGCCAGTTTTGTGCCAGATCACAAGGCCCCAATGGTTCTTTTCCTGGACAGAGTATATGGTATTGACAACCAGGACTTCCTGCTCCATGTGCTGGAGGTGGGCTTTCTGCCTGACATGAGGGCTGCTGCCTCTCTGGACACGGTGAGCCTCAAACTGTTTACAAACACACGGTCGTATACAGACCTGGGGGACAAGACTTGACTCATTAAATGACTTCCTGTTCAACAGGTGGCTTTCAGCACCACAGAGATGGCCCTTGCTTTGAACCGCTACTTGTGTTCTGCTGTGTTGCCACTCATCACCAAGTGTGCCCCACTCTTTGCTGGCAGTGACCACCGCGCCATTATGATTGACTCCATGTTGCACACCATCTACCGGCTGTCTCGTGGACGAGCCTTCACAAAGGCCCAAAGAGACATCATTGAAGAGTGCCTCATGGCTTTGTGCAAGTAAGTTTAAACTTATGGCAAACGTTTTATGTCATTTTTAACGGCTGTTTTCATATCTGAAATTAACGCAATTTCTGTTTCAGACATCTCCGTCCATCTATGCTTCAGCACCTGCTGAGACGCCTGGTGTTTGATGTGCCCATTCTCAATGAGTATGCCAAAATGCCACTGAAGGCAAGAGGATCTTTAAACATTTTAAAACAAAAATGCCCTTTCAGTTCACATGTTCTTTTGGTATTTATTTTTTACTTTCATTTTTACTTTATTTGCAACCCATAGCTTTTGACCAATCACTATGAGCGCTGTTGGAAATATTATTGCCTCCCTAATGGTTGGGCCAACTTTGGAGTTGCATCAGAAGAGGAGCTGCATCTGACCCGCAAGCTGTTTTGGGGGATCTTTGAATCTCTAGCACACAAGGTGCAGCTACTACAATAGGATCATTTTCTTTTTCAGTTCATGAGCTTGTGTATGACCGTACTGTAACATCTTATTCTTGTGATCACAGAAATTTGATGCTGAGATTTTCAAAATTTCAATGCCATGCATCTGCGCCATTGCTGGAGCCATTCCTCCTGACTATGTAGACGCCAGCTACTCCTCCAAAACCGAGAAAAAGGCATCAGTAGATGCAGAGGGAAACTTTGATCCTAAACCAGTAGAAACCACTAAGTGAGGATTTTTTTGTCATTATGCCTTTCAAAATATAAATATCTCCCTTTAAAATAGTATAAACTAAATGCACTAAATTTATGATTGTTTCCCCCAATCACAGCACTATCATCCCTGAGAGGCTGGATCCCTTCATCAACAAATATGCGGAATATACACATGATAAATGGGCCTTTGAAAAGGTAGAGCTTTTTGTCTTCACTTGCTGTAATACTGATCTTCTGCTAATTCGGGAGCGACATGTTGGGTTACTTTGATTAGAACAGCTATGCATTATGTACTGGAAAGCACAGGATTTATAATTCCAAAATACATCCAGACTTACCTCAAATAAGAAGCAAACAATGAAATATTTGTAACCATCAATAACAGCTACATGTATGTTTCAGATCCAGAATAACTGGTCATATGGTGAGGCACTGGATGAAAATGCAAAAACTCATCCCATGCTTAGGCCATACAAAACCTTTTCAGAGAAGGTATGTCCACAGTCACAGTGTGCATTGAATCTTTGTGTGTTTTTACTTCATCAGTCCCTGCTTCTGACCCCTCTGACTTTTCTTCTGGCAGGACAAAGAGATCTACCGCTGGCCAATCAAGGAGTCAATCAAAGCCATGCTTGCATGGGAGTGGAACATCGAGAAAGCTAGAGAGGAAGAGGAGTCAGACAAGAAGAAGGCAGTATCACGTAAAATCTCACAGACTGCTCAGGTACAGAGCAGTTAGATGAATATGCTAATACTGTACTAATGTACTAATAAAGTTTATCACTGCATGTGTGTTATTTATCGTGTAGTATATAATGGTAACTCTTTCTATTCAAGGCAACTTATGACCCAAGCCATGGCTACAGTCCACAGCCCATTGATGTCACACACATGGCTCTTTCAAGGGACCTTCAGGTATGGCAGTAATTATTTAAACGTAATGTGCTATAATGTAATGTGCTATTGGCACCTCATCAATATTCATTGTTTATATTCGTTCACAGTCTATGGCAGAGCAACTGGCAGAAAATTACCATAACACCTGGGGGCGGAAGAAGAAATTGGAGCTGCAGTCCAAAGGTGGGGTTTTTGCCAGAAGAAGGAACCTGGATGTAGAATATGAGAGACTTGGCTTTTTTGCAAATTTCTTCAAGAGGTTGATTGTGCTTCTTTTTGTGTAGGAGGTGGAACGCACCCTCTGTTGGTGCCCTATGATACCCTGACAGCAAAAGAAAAGGCACGAGATAGAGAGAAGGCTCATGAGCTGCTAAAGTTCCTGCAGCTTAATGGATATGCTGTCACAAGGTGATAATGTGGAAGAGCAATTTATATAAACCACTGATTTTGTTTCGTACTGAAAGATGATTAGAGCAGCAGGTTATATCTATACTGATCAAGTTGAAAGCAATCAAAATAAGCTTGTGCAGCATAGAATGACAGGATGCACGTCGCCGTAGCAGTTTCAAATTATAGCAGTGCTTTAAAATGTTAAACATTTATTGTTATTTGACAAAATCAGAAACATAGCAACAGAATATTTTTAATTTAGGTGATACATTCTGTTAATGATTATATATCCTGTCAAAGGAACCAGTCTCGAACATCATATGTTGAAAGTTGCCTCCTGCAGTTGTGTTTTGCGGTGTTCAACAGAAAATCCCTTCAAAGGAATCAAGAAACTCTCTTGAATCAAATTCAAGTACAAGATACAAAGAGTTAAACTCTGTTTCAATTTAGGGGCCTGAAAGATATGGAATCTGACATCTCATCCATCGAGAAGAGATTTGCTTATGGTTTCCTACAGAAGCTGCTGAAATGGATGGAAATAGCCCAGGAGTTCATTGCTCATCTTGGTACTGTGGGACAAGGATAAGGACTTTGTACTTTGTACTGGTGTGACTTAAAGTAGATGTTTGTTTGCCAGCGTTACTGTGATGCTATCATATTTTGCAACGTGTTTTACAGAGGCTGTGGTAAGCAGTGGACGAGTGGAAAAGTCTCCTCATGAGCAGGAAATCAAATTCTTTGCCAAGGTGAGGCTATGGTGTAAATTTTGAGTGATCGTGGTTTTGAAAACCCTGCTTGTCCTCATAGCTGTGCTGTACTGTGTGAAAACTCTCCTTCTCAGATATTGATGCCTCTAATCAACCAGTATTTCAAAAACCACTGCCTCTACTTCTTGTCCACACCTGCAAAAGTTCTGGGGAGCGGTGGTCATTCTTCCAATAAGGAGAAGGAGATGATTGCAAGGTGATCTCTTTTATACAGATATAACTCATAGACATGTTATAGCATGTTGTGTATCATTTTCATACATCACTTTCCCCCTTTTATCCGCACTTCCTTTTTCTTGAATTTCCTATTCCTTCCCTTTCCTTTCCCTTTCATCATAGCATCTTCTGTAAAATGTCTGCTCTGGTGAGACACAGAGTTTCTCTCTTTGGTAAGATGTTGGTTTCTATCTGCATCTTTTCACTCTTTTCTGTGGTTCTCATATGTGGCTGAATTGTATTGGCTGTAATGTATTGTCACCCAGTGAGTGCAGCTTATATATGAATACAGAATGTGATGATCTGGACAGCAGAACTGTATTTGTATGTGCAGGAACGGATGCTCCAGCAATTGTTAACTGTCTTCACATTCTGGCACGTTCATTGGATGCAAGGTTTGCTTTTTGTTTTTCTTTTACCATTTTTACCTTTAATTATCCTATGCATAATTAAGATTGCTGTTATTTTTGTTTGGTTTTTGTCTTTCATTATAACCTTTCTTATTTGAATAATTAGGACTGTAATGAAGTCGGGGCCTGAGATTGTGAAAGCTGGGCTGCGGTCATTCTTTGAGAGTGCTGCTGATGATATAGAGAAGATGGTAGAGAATCTCAAACTGGGCAAAGTATCCAAAGGCAATCAGGTAATAGAGGAACACTGTATTTGATATATTGCTATCACCGACTCATACAAATGATCTGTTAAACATTGGACCCTAAAAATCCTGAGTCAATCATCATGTGCTACTTCTGTCCTTTATAGCAAGTGAAAGGTGTTTCCCAGAACATTAACTACACAACTATTGCCTTGCTGCCTGTTCTTACCTCCCTGTTCGATCACATTGCTCAGCACCAGTTTGGAGATGATGTCATCCGTAAGTGCTTTCTCATCTGTACTATTTCTGATTTTTCATGGTGTTTATTTATTCATTCATCCTGACACTGCTGTACCTGTCACTGTTGCACACAGTGGATGATCTGCAGATGTCATGCTATCGCATCATGTGTAGCATCTACTCCTTAGGGACCGTCAAGAATCCACATGTTGAGAGGTAACTCTATAACTTCATACATTTACTCTAAACTAATTTAGAAGTAGATACTTGGGAGCATTTTTTGCACTTAACTTTTACATTTACAGGCTGAGGCCAGCTCTTGGAGAGTGTTTGGCTCACCTTGCAGCAGCCATGCCAGTGGCCTACTTAGAGCCCCAACTAAATGAATTCAACGCTTTCTCTGTCTACACCACAAAGACGCCCAGGGAGAGAGCCAGTGAGTGCATCCCTCTTTCCTCTGATCACTTTTCTGTTTTCTAACAAAATCTTTTTTCTGACATCTCACCACTTTTCTTGTAAATGACAAAGTCTTGGGCCTTCCCAATGAGGTCCAGGAATTATGTCCAGACATACCTGAGCTGGATACTTTGCTAAAGGAGATCGGGGACTTGGCAGAGTCGGGGGCTCGTTATACTGAGATGCCTCATGTGATTGAAATCACTCTGCCCATGCTGTGTAACTACCTGCCTCGATGGTGGGAGAGGGGTCCTGAGAACTTCCCTGAGATGGAGGGCCGGCTCTGCACCAATGTCACATCGGAACACCTCAATCAGCTTTTGGGCAGCATCATGAAAATTGTAGTGAACAACTTGGGTATTGATGAAGCCTCTTGGATGAAGAGGTTGGCCGGTGAGCATTGTTTTAAACTCTAGGAATATGTCACATTGTGCACCCAGATATGTTTTTGTACAGGTGAAATGACACCATTTGTTTTCCGTCCTAGTGTTTTCACAGCCAATTGTCAGCAGGGCAAAGCCAGAAATGCTCAAGTCCCACTTCATCCCAACAATGGAGAAGCTGAAGAAACGCACTTCGAAGGTGGTGGCTGAAGAGGACCATTTGCGGATGGAGGGGAAATCAGAGGGGGATGAGGAAGATGGCACTATACGTGATGAGTTTGCTGTCCTCTGCAGAGACTTGTATGCCCTCTACCCTCTACTTATTCGCTATGTGGACAATAACAGGTACAATAAAATTACAAACACCAACATATTATACATTTTGAACTGTGAATCCCACCTGGTATTGTCGGAATTGCAACGTAGTGCACTTAACTTTTCATAAATTGTTCATTAACTGAACTTAAAGTAATTTGTTCTTCTACAGAGCAAGGTGGTTGACATGCCCAGACCCAGATGCAGAGGAGCTCTTCCGAATGGTTGGAGAGGTCTTTATTTTCTGGTCCAAGTCTCATGTGAGTATGTTCATTTGGCCTTTGAATGCCGCCATCTGTAGCAGCTCACACCCTTTACTGTATTTATCTCTATTCTCTCCCTCTGTCGTAGAACTTCAAACGAGAGGAACAGAACTTTGTGGTGATAAATGAGATCAATAACATGTCATTCCTCACCGCTGACAGCAAGAGTAAAATGAGCAAGGTGAGTTAAGGAAAAGCAGAGCTGATGCTGCAGTGGGGCTGATATAGTGTCAGATCTCAAATCAAGCATATGGTGTAACTACTGTATGTGTTTCTTTCTTTGTGCCCTCGTTTTTTTTTTTTATCATGATTTTAAAGTTTGGTTACTTAACCGATCATTTTAAGTCAGTTATAAACGGTTATTTATTAAATTCCATAGTATCTTTAATGTGGCCTGGAAATTTAAAACGATGCATCTATCACTGACTGTAATCCATCAAAGCAATCTAAAACAAAAAGGCACTTATCTAGAGGATTTTAAAAGATTTTTTTTTTCAGTGTCTTTCAGTTATTCGGCTTGGTTAAACATTACAAAGCCTATAGCCAAAGTTTTGGAGATTTGATTTTAATTCACAAATTTGAGAACAATAGCAGCTGTGTTAACAATATTCTCTCTTTGGCTGTCCCTTGTCCTCTTCTTTTGGGTTGCGGCTGGGTTTCCAGGGCGGGGACTCAGAGGTTAGACTTTGTTCCTGCACGACCGCTGTGCTGACCGCATGGCACCTCACTCTGGGGGAGCTTTTCATCAACCTCTCCAGCACACTGGCACATCTGATCCACATTCATCCAGAAACACTGTCGCACACAAGTCACTACCATGTGCATACACACACACATAAAGATGTGCGCATTCCATTCAGAGGGGCATGATCCACAGTAGCTAATTATTGCCAGTGACAAATGCTTTTTCTGTACATGCAGCTGTATCTACTAAGTCACGAATACTTTGGAGTTTATCACAAGTGACTGCTATAAATAGTTCTTTATATTAATAGCATATGAAAATCCTAGCCAAAAGCTTCTTCAAAGGAGCAACAGATGGAGTTTGGATCCACTTACACTTCCATTAGCATGGAGATACCACAGTGTGTACACTTGTGTCTCAGTCTCAGATTGGATGACTCCATGTCCAACACAAAGCTAAAATTTACACCTCTTGTAGACAAAAAAATTATACATAAGGAACAGCTGTAATGAATGCACAGTAAGGAGAGACATTCACATTATTCTCACAAAGGATCACTGGACAAACGGACAGGCCAGATGTAAAGGCCTTCCCCAGTCCTGCCAGTGTGTGAGGAGGGGAGTCTGGAGGCGCTTGATGAAAGTACTCAGCTGAAGAGTTGGGCTCATGGCACTGGGCTTTACACCAAGCCTAAGGTGGCAGTGAGAGCACAGTGCCATCATCCTGTCACTGAGTTTGCTCTTTTTTTGACCATAGATGAGTTGGAGTCTTCTAGAATGTCTTCTGTTTCTTTTCGTTGAAAAATGGTTGACCAGTAGCTTTTGTAATGCAGCTTTTTGCCACTAGGGGATGGTGTTAGTCTTCTCTGTGCTCTTTCTTCTCTCCTCTCTGGAAATGCCATTTCACATCATGTTTTAGTTTCCTTTACACTCCCTAGTATCCACACTAACACAATACTTGATGCTTAACATCACTGAATCAGACTTCTGGAAAACATTTGTTGGGTTCCCTCTTTATAATGTGACCATGAACCTAACCAATACATTAATTCACTCTTATTATCTAAATTATTCTCCGAAATGCTTTGCACCCTGTTTCCTCTATACTAGTCTGTCATAACACACTTGCATCTGGCACTGAACTGCAGCAGGAACAGTGGCTTATGTACATCTGGCAACCATAGTGATTGTTATTTGACTTGGATAGTGGGGAATCAGGCCCCTGGGATTAACTTAATGGTACATGTCTCATATCCCTACAAACACCTATAATGAAAAGAAAGCCTGTAACTGGCCTCTTCTGTTTGTTTTTCCATTTCAGCTTTAATGTTAATCAGTTAACGAACAGACCTACCTGTAAAATTCAGCCATTATGTTCGCAAACAAAACTAAAGCTTTACACACTCAGGCCACTGTACAACACCATAATAACTGACTTTGTACTTGTTAGTGGTCAGTGGCCCAAATGAGGTGCTTCTAGTGCTTTCTAATGGCAATATTTGTAATAGAAGCACAGTACTTAGCAATGCAGTCATCCAGTGTCCATTAACTTGGCACCCTGCGCTTTTGTGTGAGGAGGCCGTTACTGTTATCCTATTATCTACACTACTATGGCTCAAACAGAAACACCTGTTGTGAACTATTCATTGAGCATGCATTTACTAGACTAAACATTCATGTTGCAAAATTCATTTATATATCGTTAGCTCTCACATACACTTCCACATCTTCAAGGCCTCCAGAAAGAGCAGATAACAGAAGAACTGAACTCTCAGAGAAACAGGAGTTCAGGAGCCGAGCACTGGGACATTTCCCATGGACAGTTTGTTTTACGGTAGCTGTGTGATTTTAACAGCCTGCCACTAATCAGTATAACTCTAATTTCAAGAGTTCTGTTTTGTAACGTCATCTAATATTTTAATCTTAACCTAATCACCAAAGGCTGTGATTGTTACAAAATTGACCTGAGAATTAGAGAAAAACACGAGTTTGTTTTAGCTATTCATTCAAGGAACGTTGGATGGGTTGTCACTTGAATGAAATCGGTTTCCTTGCATCTGTTGCATGTTTTGTTAATGCAATTTCACTGATTTACGTTCTTATAAGACCCATTCCTTTCAGTTTCCCTTCCCCAAAGCCAGCTATATCCCCACTTTGCCCTCACATTTTCACTATACCCTCTACTTACCAGTCTGAGCTCAGAGAAACAACAATCTTTATATTTGGGGAATAAGAGCAAATAGATAGTCTTGTGTAAGCACTTACATTTTATTTTTATATTGTTGACAGTAATATGATTAGTAAGAACCCCCAGTGAATGTTGCTGAGTTTTTCTACTTGAAGAGATCTACTGTCATCACAGAATAAACAGCTTGTGGTCTGTCATAACTAAAAAGTAGGATGATCAATAGTTAGTATTAAAATGATCACCATGGTTTGTTATGAACTTTAAGTGCTGACTGAATTCAATTAAAGTGTAAGCTGATGTGGGGTACCATTGCATACTGTATAGAATCAGTTGCATTTTTGCTCTCTGGTGTTACAGTCATTCCTAGCATTATAAGTAAGAAAAGGTATTTACTAATGAAGACTTATGTCCATGAAAGTGATTGCCTGGTATTGAATAAAGGCTGTAATGTGTTTGATCCAACACAGTGTTAACTGTGATGTCATAGCTCTCACATTTTATGAGATATTGTGAATGCTTTTTTGGTTTATTGTCCCTTTTCTCAGGGTGGAGGCTCAGATACGGAACGTACCAAGAAAAAGAGACGCGGAGATCGTTACTCTGTGCAGACTTCACTTATTGTAGCTGCCTTGAAAAAGATGCTCCCCATAGGCCTCAACATGTGCTCTCCCGCTGATCAGGAGCTTATCAACTTGGCAAAGATCAGATACTCTTTGGTAGTTTTGTTTTTGTTCACTGTAGTAGCCATTCCATTGCAGTTATACCTCCTGAAACATTTGTAGAAGGACAATGGCTGACAAACCAATTTACTTTACAGAGAGACACTGATGAAGAAGTAAGAGAGTTCCTGCAGAACAACCTTCATCTCCAGGGCAAGGTATAATTCCTGCACTGTTGGTCCAATAATGTTATGTGTACTTCCAAGTATTGCTGTCACAGCATCAGATTATCATGGTCAAATAAATTCATGATAATGGTATTATATTATTGCAAAGTTATCATATGCGTGTTATTAACAGTTAATCCACGTATATCTTTTTTATACATTTTGTACATTGTAACACCCCCTACTTCTCAAGAATCAGTTTTGTGATAATAGATGATTAGTCACAATCCATTTCAGGAAGCTCTGTATCTCTGTGTTGTATAAAGGTGGACAACCCTTCAATGCGCTGGCAGATGGCCTTGTACAAGGAGATGGCTGGGAAGGCTGAAGATGCTGATGCCCCGATGAAAGTTGTCAAGAGAGTGCAGGAGGTCTCTGCTGTCCTCTACCACCTTGAAGTGGTGAGCTGTCATTTTCAATCACACTAACTGTGGTAGACACACAGCAGCAGAGAGTTTGGGAAATGACTGCTGATATAAACAGAGAGAGCAAATCGCTCTGGAATATCTTTGTCTTTTTATGTCCTTTCAGTTGTCTATCTGGTTGAATCATTTTACAGCATTTTGTTCTACACATACAAAACCTTTGATTGTTTTCTGCAAACCCTTCACACAAAATAACATCTGTTTCTACAGAGGACTTTCCGCACCCTAAAAGCATGAAAGACCCTTCAAAAAGTCCTCTCAGATACAATTCTAAAGTTTTAAACTGTGCTATATAATATATAACTTTTCCCACCTTACATAAGAAGCAAGCATGAAATCTTCTGGCCACTTTGGAAATGTTTACCCTCTCTGGTACAGACGGAGCACCCATTTAAATCCAAGAAGATGGTGTGGCACAAACTGTTGTCCAAGCAGAGACGCAGGGCTGTGGTCGCTTGCTTTAGGATGACGCCACTATACAACATTCCAAGGTGAGAAAGCTGTCAGAACTAACGAATAATCATGACAGAAGTATAAAAACGCAATTAAATTTTTTTTTTTTTTTTTTTTTTTTACATTGCAGACACAGAGCTTCAAACATGTTCCTTGAGGGATACAAGCGAAACTGGCTTCATTCTGAGGGTTACTCATTTGAGGATAGGATGATAGATGACTTATCTGTGAGTGCCATCTCACATCTGTTTCTTCTGAAATTACTTTTTTTGTGCCACTGATTACCCTTACACTCCATATGCTTCTCAGAAAGCACTGGAGCAAGAGGAAGGAGATGAAGAAGAGGAAAAGGAAACAAAGCCAGATCCCCTCCACCAGCTTATTCTGCATTTCAGTCGTACTGCTCTAACAGAAAAGAGGTCAGACAGCTGATGCATTCACACTGAAATACATAAATATGGTATAATTACAGTACATCATGTTATTCCCTTTTCACCTGGCATCCTCTTCATCTTTCCTATTTTAGTAAACTTGATACGGATCATCTTTATATGGCATATGCCGACATTATGGCAAAGGTGAGTCAATGCAGAGGGTTTTGACCATGACTTGTGGTTTCATAGTGTGTAAATGTACCTTAAAACGTCCTTTTGCTCTCCATTTATTTAGAGTTGCCATATTGGTGAGGAAGAAGAATGGGGAGAGGAAATGTTGGAAAATGCTGAGGATGAGAGGTCCTTTGAGGTGCGACAGTCAGAACTGGTAATGGGCGGCCAGGGGCTGGGGACCAGGAACACAGTGGAGCGGTAGCTCTCAAAGCATTGAGTGACCTCATCATCGGCACATCACTTCACGACCACACCTCTCTCTCTCTTTCTTTGTTTTGTCTCGTTACCTCTGTCTGTTCTGTCTGTGCTCTGTCTCTTCTGCTGTATGCCGTGCATCATTCGTTGTGAGTTTCTCAATTTAGAAACTCAAAGTTCCAATCCAGAGCTTTTTTTGTTTGTTTGTTTTACTGTATAAATTACTACGTGCGCCCTAATCTTTTCAAATCGCTTTACAACTTGAGGAAATAAAATACTGTATAATTTTGACAAGCACTGCAACTATTTAAATGTACCATTTTCTCTTTCAAAAGACCTGAAACATTACACTTTGTCGTGCCTTAAATCTGGATTGGGTCTAATTAGATTAAATGAACTTAATGTAATTTAACATCAAGTATAATAACAATGATAACCAAAACAATGGTCATTACACTAATAACAAGTTGTTAAAATCAGCTGTCACCTCAACTTGATGGATAATATAAGACACTTTGGATATATAATAAAGTGGGTATGGCCTACCACACTAGCTTACTATTCCTGTAGTTTTATTCTTTACAGCTCATGGAACTGGAGTGGACTGGCAGGGCTTTTTATACTGTATGGTTTACTTTGAAAGGCAACACCAGCTGCCACTGTGCAGGCCTTTATTTCTTCCTTGTGTCAGGTTTATGACTGCTGACTCCTCTTTGGAAGCAACTGGAGCTGAACTAACTACTGTAAAGAATACAGTGAGATTTGTTTTTGTTTCTTTGACCATTAAGAATTTTTGTGATTTGTCAACACTTACTGTTGCTTCAAACCACTAAAAATGTTTCTAAGCATTTAAAACTGCCTTCAAAATGTGTCAGAGCTTATATCAAACTGGGGAGTTAGACATGCTGTTCAAAAAGCCTGGAGGTGACATTGGATGTGTTATGAAAGGCCATTCAAATTCAAATCTCTACTGAAAATGTATGTGATTTAACACAGACTCATTGACTAGTGATGTCCTTCGTCCCAGTTTTTATTACTGTTCCATTTGTCTTTCTCTCTGTCTCTTTCCCCATCGTTCCATGTAATCCTTCTCACCCTTATGACACCAGTCTTCATTAACTGAATGCTACTAATCAATGTTCCCTTCCCCCACTCACATAGCATACTGACAGACTACAGTGAAAGCCAGCATAGAACATGCGAGCTATATATTCATACACATAGTCAGAGCTTTAAACGTTGATTCTTACACATCATATAATGCATAGTTCATAATCAGGTTTCATCAGATAGTCAGGGACTGCAGTGTCATATTGAGGTCCATCTGCACGGCACATAGTGGGTAGAGCTTGGCCAGGCATATGTGGGTGGGTGGGAGGGGGGTTGGGTGTGGGACGGGAGGGGGGGAGGCACTGGGTGGCAGGGTGGTTGCTGATTTAGGGTCAGGATGTGGGATGCAAGTTGATTTGTGATGTGGCTGAGAACAGAGAAATGTCAGATTGTCTTCTGGATTCAGAGATATTCCTTTGATTGTCACTTTCTTTTTATCAATGGCATTTCATTCCTGTTTAGAAAAACTGTGCATCAGTGCAAGTAGAAATTTATTGTACATGAATATTTCAAATCACTTAAAACAATGGCACGCTACAATGAAATGCCAAAGAAATATCTCTGATACAGAGGGATTACAGTGCTTGTCCAAAGTATCTTATTTGAAGCGCTGCTACAACAAAGACACTTTGGTAAGCTGTATGCCTGAAATGCTTAGCCAATGGGCCTGTTTCCTGTAGTCTAACGCTTGCTCCAGCCAGCAAACGTGAAGAAGTAGTGTAACAACTCCATGACTAATAAAGTGAGGTGACAGAATGAGTGCAAGTGTAAAACAGAAAGAGAAATGTATTTATATTTTTATATTTTGACCCAAAACAAAGTGGAAAGATTGCAAGATGCAAGATTGACTTTACTGAGAGATAATTCACAGAACTTAATTAGTAACTTTAATTAGTTATAGTAATAGTTTTTTTTTTCTTTAAAGATCATATTTATAGTATTATTATATACATATTTATTGTTACAGTTATGGACCATTTGACAAAAAAAGTCGATTAGGGAGTAAAAAGGTGCAGAGTTAAAGGAGAGTGAAAGGAGAGTGAATCTAAATTAAAATTGAGAATATGAATTGATAGAATGGACAACTTTTTATTGAACAACCTTTTTTTACATTTAAACATATGGCACCAATTACATCAGCTCATCGTAAGTTTGTGTTTAATAAGTGAAGTTGTAAACATGACTAAATTGAGCGGTTGCACCACATAAGCAAGTTTTTGCATTTTTGGGATATGGTCTTTGTGTCAGACCGGAAACTTGCTAAATTATGTTTGATAATGTTGTAAATGTTTGAGACTTCACATTACATAATACAAAATAAACACAGCATACCTCAAATTACAAAACATTATGCTAGTAACATTTGATCTATTGAGGAAATAAAACCAGTTGGCTTATCATACTCACATATTTCCCCTTTAATTCCAAACTGTATGAATACTGCTAAGTCTGAAACACCTTTTTCAAGTATGTATACATTTACAAAAGGTTTGTTTTGTACTTTGTGTACTAAGTTTCTAATATTTTGAAGCTATACCAGCCAAGGACGCTACCATGACTTCCTATTTGCATAATTCATTGCTCTTGATTGAACAATGCTGTAGACCATTGGATTTACGCATTCCTATAGTCTTTACTAGTTAAGACATTTTATAAGTTTTAGTATTGCAACTTGATTTGATTAATCATTAGTTTGAAACTGAAAAGAATGACTGGGAATGACTTCATGTTCAAAATTAACAATGACTTCATGAAGAGTTGATGTAACCTAATCCTGGTGTACTGAAGACTGAATATTTAATCAAATAACTGACCTGAAAGAGTCCACTCTATCTATTTAAATTCTCGATGATAACTATAACGGCAGCAAAATGCTCAAAATGTTTGTGTCCACCACAGGAAAAAGAAATGGAGAAACAAAGGCTCCTGTACCAGCAGTCCAGACTACATAATCGTGGGGCTGCAGAGATGGTCTTGCAGATGATCAGTGCCTGCAAAGGTAGTCTTGCTGCCAGTCTTTGGTCAACACTTACTGCCTGAAAACATGCCTGTGATGTGATTCAGATTGCCCTTGTCAAGTTTATGACTTTTTTTAATGTAGGTGAGACTGGCCCAATGGTGACTACAACCCTCAAACTGGGTATCTCTATCCTTAATGGTGGAAACAGTGAGGTTCAACAGGTATGTGTTCTTCTGAAAACAAACCTTTTAAATTGTGTCATTTTGAAATTGAAGTTACCTTTACAGCAGAATGTTTTTATCAATTACTTTCTCTCTTTCATCAGAAAATGCTGGAGTACTTGAAGGATAAGAAGGATGTCGGCTTCTTTTTGAGTGTCCAAGCATTGATGCAAACATGCTGGTCAGTTTTCAATCAGTGAACACAATTTTCAACAACTGAACTGTAAAGTTGCTTAAATGTATTAATTTGAGGAGGTGGGAATGCACATCTGAACATGGGTTTATGTCCTCTGCAGTGTCCTGGATCTAAATGCCTTTGAGAGGCAGAACAAGGCAGAAGGGCTGGGCATGGTTTCAGAGGAGGGCACCAGTAAGTTTCCTTACCCTTACAGCTGGCAAAATATCACAGTGTATAATAGTTTAATATTATCATTTAATAGATTATCCGCATTGTTTGATGATGCAGATTACATTGTTCAATACACTTACCTCACCTATCCAATTACACTATAAGGCTGATAATCACCAGCACTGGGGTATAAGTGTAGTTTAATTTTATCTGAATGAGGAATAAAAGCATATTCTGTCAACAACAAAGTGAACACATTCAAAGCAGCTATGGCAGGTCTGTATAAACTATTTATAGAGTCTAGACTATTCAACAGCACAAAAATAAGTGAGTACCAAATGTTACTGTTATTCATTGTACCACAACTTTTTGAAATAGCGGCAATACTCCTGTGAACAACATTTTATCATTTCTTATCACTTACAACATTTTATGATTTAGGCTTGGCATCCGTGCACAACAAAATAAGCTGAATGAAAATCAAAATCATGCTTGTTTTATATTGTTGAACAATGTCTGGTTGTCTTCACTTGACTTGAAGTACTGTATATGTCCAGAAAATTAGGTTCATGCTGTGTGCAAAATTTTGGATTTTAGAGCAAAACCATGTTCATTTTGGAAGGATTATTACAGATCAGACAACTCTGCTCTATCCAGCGTCAGATTTTACAGTATAGTGAGACAGTCAAAGAAATTGCTGGTCAAGGTATTTTAAGGTATTTCCCTTGTGACCATTAACATATGAAATAAATTAATCAGTCAAAATAAGATGTAAATTAATAGATATGAAGCCATTCTGAGCATCTATTAATTCATCTTCCATCTGTGACATTTACTGTACAAATCTGAATTTAATTGAATGATTAGTCTGCTAACATTAAATATTATTAACACTTAGTAACTGTTATACAATTAGATTTAAGGATTTAATTTAACTTGAATTAGTTTTAAGTTTTTCTCTCTTAGTATGTCTGGTAGTTTGACTTGTTGATTGGACTTCATCTACTCTTTGACCAACTTTTGCCATCTAATTCTGGAGGTTCATTGGAAATTCTACCTGAATGAATTTGCCATGGAATGTTGTTAATCTCCCCCTCCTCATCTCTTAGTCCTCTACTGTTGTCAACACACTGATCCTCTCTCCCTTCCCCACGATCACTGCCACCTCTCCCTTGTCCCTCCTTTCATGGTCCTCAGACTTGAACCTAGATCGGGGTAAATCATGTTTCTGTCCATCTGCCTCTCTGTTCTCTCACTCTTCTTTCTCTCCGCTGTCCCTCCATCACTTTTGTGTCTAACACAAAAACTCCACCAAGAGAGGATTGGATGCCTCTGTCCATCTTTCATGTTTATAGCTCGTGACCCCCCCCTCGCATTTCTTGTTTGTTACAAAAGGCAGTGAATGGAATCTGGCTATTTCTGCTCATGAAAAACTAGTACAACTGGGAGTAAAAGCTTTACAAGACTTGGTATTCACAAATCTATCAGAATATTATTTTAACACTATTTAAACAAAAAAGAATATCCTGGTATAGTTGAGTACACTGACTCTTGAGCTTTTTCTGTGCGACTTAAATTTAAGGGATTAAACAGTTCCATTCAGTTCCAAGTCTGTTGGAAGTCATTAGCCAAATAATGTGTAGTCCCTTCCTTTGATGTTATGTGCTGGATTCCTTTCAACATTTTGGTGGACAATGCTCCAACCTCTCTTATAACTCTGCTGCTTCAGAGCAAAGTTTTGTGTGCTGTATGACTCTGCATCTGTGTGTGTATTCATTACAGCCAGTGGTGGACTGGGACTTTATAAAGAGAACAAAGAACTACATACACAGACTATTGTTTAGAGAATATTTCAGAATAATTGAATATACTGGGATGATGTACACCTAAAAAAAATAATTGTATAATTTTAAAAAACTAAAAAATACTAAGAGGTTGAAACTCCTGGTGACCAGTTCACCCCTGAGTAATGTAATGTTTCAACTTTAATTCTGTCTTTTTATCTGTTAATCCCCATGTTATTATTGTCTTCTTAGTTTATATGTGTTGTTAATGTGACTGTATGTCTAGTATGTTTCTGTGTCGATTTTTCACTGCAAGACCTGTTTTTATGTTAACTGTGTGCATGTGATGTTGTTGTTGTGATTATATGTCAGGCCATTGTCAGTATTTCTTCTATTAACTTTATTTAGACAGTTTAGTGTGACATTCTTTAATTGATTGTAAAAACAAAAATCAAAAGTCAGAGGTGAATATTGCCGTGTCTGTGACTAAAATTGATTGAGCGACGATGGTAAGTTGAGCAATAAATATTATCTGCCATCCTCACACTGTGTATTCTCAGTAATTACCAGTAAGACTTTCTACTATTGTATGTAGTGCGATGCCAACCTGATTTCAGGATGTAATTTAACTTTTAATTTCTGATTTTTTTTTTTTTTTAGATGAGAAAGTGATGGCCGATGACGAGTTCACCTGTGACCTTTTCCGTTTCTTGCAGCTGCTTTGTGAAGGTCACAATAATGGTGAGAATAACACCTGCTTCAAATGAGAGAAAAAAAAAAATCAGTTCAAACCAAGCTATACTTTACTCAATATGTTGTCGAATGGTACTATTTTCAAATGATCTCTATTTTGATGTAGATTTTCAGAACTACTTGCGGACACAGATTGGCAGCACGACGACCATCAACATCATCATCTGTACCGTAGATTACCTCCTCCGACTGCAGGTGCAACTTTTGATTCAACCTAAAGATGGCACAGTTATTAAAGATTAAAAATTAAACTTTGGAAAGCCATAGAGTGGATTATATTGTCGTAAAAAATGTGCTATGTGAAATGTGCCATTGAGTGTGTAGCTAGTTGTTCCCATTCAACTATGCTATTAAACTTTGTTTTCGATCATGGATTTTCAGTCATTTTATAGTCCCCCAGCTCAGATAATCAAGAAAGTAAGATGATCAGAATCCTGTAAGTATTCTGTATATAGTATTTTAAAGTCAGAAGGGTTTTATATGTCAAAAATGTACACCTTTAACCTGATAAAAAAAAATCTTATTTGAACAAAAACTGTTTTAATGATATGTTAATAGCGTACCTGCATTTCTGTTTTGTTTTGGGGTTTTTTGTTAATCAAGGAGTCCATCAGTGACTTCTACTGGTATTACTCTGGCAAGGACGTCATTGATGACCCAGGGAAAAAGAATTTCTCCAAAGCTATGACGGTGGCAAAGCAGATTTTCAACAGTCTAACTGAATACATTCAGGTAAAATTTGAAACAAATCAGGCATTTTCATTCTTTACACCAGCTGGTTGTTTGTTAGCTGTCTGATACACAGTGTCTCTCATCAGGGCCCATGTACCGGCAACCAGCAGTCCCTGGCTCACAGCAGGCTGTGGGATGCTAT
This sequence comes from Scatophagus argus, assembly GCF_020382885.2. NCBI lineage: Eukaryota > Metazoa > Chordata > Actinopteri > Scatophagidae > Scatophagus > Scatophagus argus. The sequence goes on along the minus strand of NC_058506.1, from coordinate 10,664,442 downwards.
TGTTGGGTTCCTTCATGTCTTTGCCCACATGATGATGAAGCTGGCACAGGTAACCACATATGATTTCATTAATTATACTTTCTAAATGAAAAAATATTTACTAGCTGCATATGTATAAAATAAAAGAAGACATAAACTCATTGTTGCCTTGCTGCAACTTCATGTTTGGACTGAGATTACTGATCTCGATTTACATTTATGTAATCAATGCTGATTAAATATATCTGTTATGCAACTTTGATGTCATCACTTATTTTATTTTCAGCAACTTTGAAAGATATCAGTGGTAACCATTTAAATCACGATGCTGTTTAGAACCAAGCGTTGTGGACTGATGCTCTTTTTCTGTTTCATTTTGGCTCTCTGTAGCTGTCATGAGTCTCTCTGTGCATTATGTTAGTGGAAGTTCACTAAACACCTCATTCTTATCAAGCCTTCAGGAATGCCTTTTTGTGGCTGTTCTGTGTTTACCTCTACTGGGTACATATAGGTATAACAGTATAAACCATGCAAAGGCTCCTCACGTGTGCATGAAAGAGCTATGTTTGCACAAGCCTAATAGTAAACATGCTTGGAAACTTTTTTTGAGTAGTATACTGCATAAATGGTACTATGCCTGAATATTAGAGAGCACATTCGCTTTGGATTTCAGCAAGTATTTTAGCCATTCATTTGTACCCTGAGTATGGACTGGTTTCAGTGTGGTTCTTCACATCCACCTCAATTCTGAATGGACATGTCACGGGGGGTTGGGTCACAGGTGGAAATAATATTGGCTGTGGAGGCTGAATACCATTTACATGTTTTAGATTCAGGGTCCTTGTCTCGCTCACTCTCTTGTGACTTATGGGGACTCCTGAATAGAATTGTCATTAATGTTATTAGGAACGCCTGTGCTTTTCCTTCTCTGATAACTCAAAATGTCTGGTATAAACAAAAAAGTCTTTCATAAACATTTAATGTTATATACGTTGTTGCATTCCCTTTTCTCTGCTGTTTAGTTTATTAAAAAAGCATTAATTATTAAAATAAAAAAAACATTTTTTTTGTAATTTAATAATTTAACAAATCAGCCTGACTAAAAATATGGAATCACACTGATTTCAGACTCAAATGGTTAACTTTATTACTTCAAATGAAAGGTCAAAATACTTTCAGGAAAATCACAAGCTAATGGCACTCCTTTATTATTATTATGTTTTGCACGCGTAACACTTTAATCATACATGCAAGTTAAGAGCAGAGCCATTGTTCACCCCCGAGTTCCCAGCTCAGCGTACACTTGACACATGTAATGCACCTAACACAAATTACTTTCCCGTGCGCTGTCCTTCCTGACCTGATATTCCCACAAGTGTCAATATTTTGTTTTGCACCGTATTTGAAGTACTATTGAAAACCAGTGAACAGGAAGTAGATATGGTAATTCCAAAAATTAACCTCTAATCTTAGTACTTTTGTAAAAGATGTGATGTTTTATTCAGTGAGTAAATTCAGTCAAACTTTCAAACATTATTTTACTGTCAAAGAAAATATTTGTGTTACACACAGGCATCTGAAAATGTAATAATGTTTTTAATTGTTTAACAACTGAATAATTCATTTATTATTTAAACTTCCTCCACATGGTCAATGCAGGGTAAAGTATGTATCTATTTTATTTATCTATTGATGTGATACTGTGTTTACTAGCTTGTAATTTATTCAGCGTTGGTTTCTCTTAACAGCTTGTTTTCTATCCACCTGCTTCTAAAGATGAAATAAGAGTACTGGATTTGAAATGTCTGCATGATACTGAAGATCTAAAATGCCCAAATTAAAACAAATCAAACAAAGTAATAAAGCCAATACAATGCTCATTGTTATTTCTATGTCCTTTTTATGTATGCATTTATTAATCAAAATTTAAATGAAATAAATGCCAAAGGACAATTTTATGTCCCATTTAGCTCAAATTACAATATAAAACACCCCCCCCACACACACACACACAAATCCATCCATTAGTTTTGTCCAGCAGAGGACAGATTAAACCTGCCTATGCTAAATGCAAACTGCCTTCATTTTCATGAGGAGATTCTTTATTGATAAATAATATTACTGTGAAGAGTAATTTATTAAGCTA